>NC_079191.1:348082317-348752488 GCF_029499605.1 Hyla sarda | reverse complement strand
TAGTGTGGACCAGAGTGAGCACCTTACATGTAGTAAAGAGGTAGTGTGGACACAGAGTGAGCACCTTACATGTAGTAGTACCAGAGAGCCTAGTAGTTGGACCAGAGTGAGCACCTTACATGTAGTAAGAGGTAGTGTGGACCAGAGTGAGCACCTTACATGTAGTAAAGAGGTAGTGTGGACCAGAGTGAGCACCTTACATGTAGTAAAGAGGTAGTGAGGACCAGAGTGAGCACCTTACAGTAGTAAAGAGGTAGTGTGGACCAGAGTGAGCACCTTACATGTAGTAAAGGAGGTAGTGTGGACCAGAGTGAGCACCTTACATGTAGTAAAGAGGTAGTGTGGACCAGAAGTGAGCACCTTACATGTAGTAAAGAGGTAGTGTGGACCAGAGTGAGCACCTTACATGTAGTAAAGAGGTAGTGTCGTTGGACCAGAGTGAGCACCTTACATGTAGTAAAGAGGTAGTGTGACCAGAGTGAGCACCTTACATGTAGTAAAGAGGTAGTGTGGACCAGAGTGAGCACCTTACATGTAGGTAAAGAGGTAGTGTGGACCAGAGTGAGCACCTTACATGTAGTAAAGAGGTAGTGTGGACCAGAGTGAGCACCTTACATGTAGTAAAGAGGTAGTGTGGACCAGAGTGAGCACCTTACATGTAGTAAAGAGGTAGTGTGGACCAGAGTGAGCACCTTACATGTAGTAAAGAGGTAGTGTGGACCAGAGTGAGCACCTTACATGTAGTTAAAGAGGTAGTGTGGACCAGAGTGTGAGCACCTTACATGTAGTAAAGAGGTAGTGTGGACCAGAGTGAGCACCTTACATGTAGTAAAGAGGTAGTGTGGACCAGAGAGTGAGCACCTTACATGTAGTAAAGAGGTAGTGTGACCAGAGTGAGCACTAAGAGTAAGAGGTAGTGTGGACCAGAGTGAGCACCTTACATGTAGTAAAGAGGTAGTGTGGACCAGAGTGAGCACCTTACATGTAGTAAAGCGGTAGTGTGGACCAGAGTGAGCACCATACATGTAGTAAAGAGGTAGTGTGGACCAGAGTGAGCACCTTACATGTAGTAAAGAGGTAGTGTGGACCAGAGTGAGCACTCTTACATGTAGTAAAGAGGTAGTGTGGACCAGAGTGAGCACCTTACATGTAGTAAGGAGTAGTGTGGACCAGAGTGACACCTTACAAGCAGTAAAGAGGTAGTGTGGACCAGAGTGAGCACCTTACATGGTAGTAAAGAGGTAGTGTGGACCAGAGTGAGCACCTTACATGTAGTAAGGAGGTAGTGTGGACCAGAGTGAGCACCTTACATGTAGTAAAGAGGTAGTGTGGACCAGAGTGAGCACCTTACATGTAGTAAAGAGGTAGTGTGGACCAGAGTGAGCACCTTACATGTAGTAAAGAGGTAGTGAGGACCAGAGGTGAGCACCTTACATGTAGTAAAGAGGTAGTGTGGACCAGGATGTGAGCACCTTACATGTAGTAAAGAGGTAGTGTGGACCAGAGTGAGCACCCTTACATGTAGTAAGAGGTAGTGTGGGACCAGAGTGAGCACCTTACATGTAGTAAAGAGGTAGTGTGGACCAGAGTGAGCACCTTACATGTAGTAAAGAGGTAGTGTGGACCAGAGTGAGCACCTTACATGTAGTAAAGAGGTAGTGTGGACCAGAGTGAGCACCTTACATGTAGTAAAGAGGTAGTGTGGACCAGAGTGAGCACCTTACATGTAGTAAAGAGTAGTGTGGACCAGAGTGTGAGCACCTTACATGTAGTAAAGAGGTAGTGTGGACCAGAGTGTGAGCACCTTACATGTAGTAAAGAGGTAGTGAGGACCAGAGTGAGCACCTTACATGTAGTAAAGAGGGTAGTGTGGACCAGAGTGAGCACCTTACATGTAGTAAAGAGGTAGTGTGGACCAGAGTGTGAGCACCTTACATGTAGTAAAGAGGTAGGTGTGGACCAGAGTGAGCACCTTACATGTAGTAAAGAGGTAGTGTGGACCAGAGTGAGCACCTTACATGTAGTAAAGAGGTAGTGTGGACCAGAGTGAGCACCTTACATGTAGTAAAGAGGTAGTGTGGACAGAGTGTGAGCACCTTACATGTAGTAAAGAGGTAGTTGTGGACCAGAGTGAGCCACCTTACATGTAGTAAAGAGGTAGTGTGGACCAGAGTGTGAGCACCTTACATGTAGTAAAGAGGTAGTGAGGACCAGAGTGAGCACCTTACATGTAGTAAAGAGGTAGTGTGGACCAGAGTGAGCACCTTACATGTAGTAAAGAGGTAGTGTGGACCAGAGTGAGCACCTTACATGTAGTAAAGAGGTAGTGTGGACCAGAGTGAGCACCTTACATGTAGTAGAGAGACCAGAGTGTGAGCACCTTACATGTAGTAAAGAGGTAGTGTGGACCAGAGTGAGCACCTTACATGTAGTAAAGAGGTAGTGTGGACCAGAGTGAGCACCTTACATGTAGTGAGGGACTCAGAGTGTGAGCACCTTACATGTAGTAAAGAGGTAGTGTGGACCAGAGTGAGCACCTTACATGTAGTAAAGAGGTAGTGTGGACCAGAGTGAGCACCTTACATGTAGTAGGGAGGACCAGAGTGTGAGCACCTTACATGTAGTAAAGAGGTAGTGTGGACCAGAGTGAGCACCTTACATGTAGTAAAGAGGTAGTGTGGACCAGAGTGAGCACCTTACATGTAGTGAGGACCAGAGTGTGAGCACCTTACATGTAGTAAAGAGGTAGTGTGGACCAGAGTGAGCACCTTACATGTAGTAAAGAGGTAGTGTGGACCAGAGTGAGCACCTTACATGTAGTAAGGAGGTAGTGTGGACCAGAGGACACCTTACAAGCAGTAAAGAGGTAGTGTGGACCAGAGTGAGCACCTTACATGTAGTAAAGAGGTAGTGTGGACCAGAAGTGAGCACCTTACATGTAGTAAGAGGTAGTGAGGACCAGAGTGAGCACCTTACATGTAGTAAAGAGGTAGTGTGGACCAGAGTGAGCACCTTACATGTAGTAAAGAGGTAGTGTGGACCAGAGGAGCACCTACATTAGTAAGAGGGTAGTGTGGACCAGAGTGAGCACCTTACATGTAGTAAAGAGGTAGTGTGGACCAGAGTGAGCACCTTACATGTAGTAAAGAGGTAGTGTGGACCAGAGTGAGCACCTTACATGTAGTAAAGAGGTAGTGTGGACCAGAGTGTGAGCACCTTACATGTAGTAAAGAGGTAGTGTGGACCAGAGTGAGCACCTTACATGTAGTAAAGAGGTAGTGTGGACCAGAGTGAGCACCTTACATGTAGTAAAGAGGTAGTGTGGACCAGAGTGAGCACCTTACATGTAGTAAAGAGGTAGTGTGGACCAGAGTGAGCACCTTACATGTAGTAAAGAGGTAGTGTGGACCAGAGTGAGCACCTTACATGTAGTAAAGAGGTAGTGTGGACCAGAGTGAGCACCTTACATGTAGTAAAGAGGTAGTGTGGACCAGAGTGAGCACCTTACATGTAGTAAAGAGGTAGTGTGGACCAGAGTGTGAGCACCTTACATGTAGTAAAGAGGTAGTGAGGACCAGAGTGTGAGCACCTTACATGTAGTAAAGAGGTAGTGTGGACCAGAGTGAGCACCTTACATGTAGTAAAGAGGTAGTGAGGACCAGAGTGAGCACCTTACATGTAGTAAAGAGGTAGTGTGGACCAGAGTGAGCACCTTACATGTAGTAAAGCGGTAGTGTGGACCAGAGTGTGAGCACCTTACATGTAGTAAAGAGGTAGTGTGGACCAGAGTGAGCACCTTACATGTAGTGTGGACCAGAGTGAGCACCTTACATGTAGTGTGGACCAGAGTGAGCACCTTACATGTAGTAAAGCGGTAGTGTGGACCAGAGTGAGCACCTTACATGTAGTAAAGAGGTAGTGTGGACCAGAGTGAGCACCTTACATGTAGTAAAGAGGTAGTGTGGACCAGAGTGAGCACCTTACATGTAGTAAAGAGGTAGTGTGGACCAGAGTGAGCACCTTACATGTAGTAAAGAGGTAGTGTGGACCAGAGTGAGCACCTTACATGTAGTAAAGCGGTAGTGTGGACCAGAGTGAGCACCTTACATGTAGTAAAGCGGTAGTGTGGACCAGAGTGAGCACCTTACATGTAGTAAAGAGGTAGTGTGGACCAGAGTGAGCACCTTACATGTAGTAAAGAGGTAGTGTGGACCAGAGTGAGCACCTTACATGTAGTAAAGAGGTAGTGTGGACCAGAGTGAGCACCTTACATGTAGTAAAGAGGTAGTGTGGACCAGAGTGAGCACCTTACATGTAGTAAAGAGGTAGTGTGGACCAGAGTGAGCACCTTACATGTAGTAAAGAGGTAGTGTGGACCAGAGTGAGCACCTTACATGTAGTAAAGAGGTAGTGTGGACCAGAGTGTGAGCACCTTACATGTAGTAAAGAGGTAGTGTGGACCAGAGTGTGAGCACCTTACATGTAGTAAAGAGGTAGTGTGGACCAGAGTGAGCACCTTACATGTAGTAAAGAGGTAGTGTGGACCAGAGTGAGCACCTTACATGTAGTAAAGAGGTAGTGTGGACCAGAGTGAGCACCTTACATGTAGTAAAGAGGTAGTGTGGACCAGAGTGAGCACCTTACATGTAGTAAAGAGGTAGTGTGGACCAGAGTGTGAGCACCTTACATGTAGTAAAGAGGTAGTGTGGACCAGAGTGAGCACCTTACATGTAGTAAAGAGGTAGTGAGGACCAGAGTGTGAGCACCTTACATGTAGTAAAGAGGTAGTGAGGACCAGAGTGTGAGCACCTTACATGTAGTAAAGAGGTAGTGTGGACCAGAGTGAGCACCTTACATGTAGTAAAGAGGTAGTGTGGACCAGAGTGAGCACCTTACATGTAGTAAAGAGGTAGTGTGGACCAGAGTGTGAGCACCTTACATGTAGTAAAGAGGTAGTGTGGACCAGAGTGAGCACCTTACATGTAGTAAAGAGGTAGTGAGGACCAGAGTGTGAGCACCTTACATGTAGTAAAGAGGTAGTGTGGACCAGAGTGAGCACCTTACATGTAGTAAAGCGGTAGTGTGGACCAGAGTGAGCACCTTACATGTAGTAAAGAGGTAGTGTGGACCAGAGTGTGAGCACCTTACATGTAGTAAAGAGGTAGTGTGGACCAGAGTGAGCACCTTACATGTAGTAAAGAGGTAGTGAGGACCAGAGTGAGCACCTTACATGTAGTAAAGAGGTAGTGTGGACCAGAGTGTGAGCACCTTACATGTAGTAAAGCGGTAGTGTGGACCAGAGTGTGAGCACCTTACATGTAGTAAAGAGGTAGTGTGGACCAGAGTGAGCACCTTACATGTAGTAAAGAGGTAGTGTGGACCAGAGTGAGCACCTTACATGTAGTAAAGCGGTAGTGTGGACCAGAGTGAGCACCTTACATGTAGTAAAGAGGTAGTGTGGACCAGAGTGAGCACCTTACATGTAGTAAAGAGGTAGTGTGGACCAGAGTGAGCACCTTACATGTAGTAAAGAGGTAGTGTGGACCAGAGTGAGCACCTTACATGTAGTAAAGAGGTAGTGTGGACCAGAGTGAGCACCTTACATGTAGTAAAGCGGTAGTGTGGACCAGAGTGAGCACCTTACATGTAGTAAAGCGGTAGTGTGGACCAGAGTGAGCACCTTACATGTAGTAAAGAGGTAGTGTGGACCAGAGTGAGCACCTTACATGTAGTAAAGAGGTAGTGTGGACCAGAGTGAGCACCTTACATGTAGTAAAGAGGTAGTGAGGACCAGAGTGAGCACCTTACATGTAGTAAAGAGGTAGTGTGGACCAGAGTGAGCACCTTACATGTAGTAAAGAGGTAGTGTGGACCAGAGTGAGCACCTTACATGTAGTAAAGAGGTAGTGAGGACCAGAGTGAGCACCTTACATGTAGTAAAGAGGTAGTGTGGACCAGAGTGTGAGCACCTTACATGTAGTAAAGAGGTAGTGTGGACCAGAGTGAGCACCTTACATGTAGTAAAGCGGTAGTGTGGACCAGAGTGAGCACCTTACATGTAGTAAAGAGGTAGTGTGGACCAGAGTGAGCACCTTACATGTAGTAAAGAGGTAGTGTGGACCAGAGTGAGCACCTTACATGTAGTAAAGAGGTAGTGTGGACCAGAGTGTGAGCACCTTACATGTAGTAAAGCGGTAGTGTGGACCAGAGTGAGCACCTTACATGTAGTAAAGAGGTAGTGTGGACCAGAGTGACCACCTTACATGTAGTAAAGAGGTAGTGAGGACCAGAGTGTGAGCACCTTACATGTAGTAAAGAGGTAGTGTGGACCAGAGTGTGAGCACCTTACATGTAGTAAAGAGGTAGTGTGGACCAGAGTGAGCACCTTACATGTAGTAAAGAGGTAGTGTGGACCAGAGTGAGCACCTTACATGTAGTAAAGAGGTAGTGTGGACCAGAGTGTGAGCACCTTACATGTAGTAAAGAGGTAGTGTGGACCAGAGTGAGCACCTTACATGTAGTAAAGAGGTAGTGTGGACCAGAGTGTGAGCACCTTACATGTAGTAAAGAGGTAGTGAGGACCAGAGTGAACACCTTACATGTAGTAAAGAGGTAGTGTGGACCAGAGTGAGCACCTTACATGTAGTAAAGCGGTAGTGTGGACCAGAGTGAGCACCTTACATGTAGTAAAGAGGTAGTGTGGACCAGAGTGAGCACCTTACATGTAGTAAAGAGGTAGTGTGGACCAGAGTGAGCACCTTACATGTAGTAAAGAGGTAGTGTGGACCAGAGTGAGCACCTTACATGTAGTAAAGAGGTAGTGTGGACCAGAGTGAGCACCTTACATGTAGTGTGGACCAGAGTGAGCACCTTACATGTAGTAAGGAGGTAGTGTGGACCAGAGTGAGCACCTTACATGTAGTAAAGAGGTAGTGTGGACCAGAGTGAGCACCTTACATGTAGTAAAGAGGTAGTGTGGACCAGAGTGAGCACCTTACATGTAGTGTGGACCAGAGTGAGCACCTTACATGTAGTAAAGAGGTAGTGTGGACCAGAGTGAGCACCTTACATGTAGTAAAGAGGTAGTGTGGACCAGAGTGAGCACCTTACATGTAGTAAAGAGGTAGTGTGGACCAGAGTGAGCACCTTACATGTAGTGTGGACCAGAGTGAGCACCTTACATGTAGTAAGGAGGTAGTGTGGACCAGAGTGAGCACCTTACATGTAGTAAAGAGGTAGTGTGGACCAGAGTGAGCACCTTACATGTAGTAAAGAGGTAGTGTGGACCAGAGTGAGCACCTTACATGTAGTAAAGAGGTAGTGTGGACCAGAGTGAGCACCTTACATGTAGTGTGGACCAGAGTGAGCACCTTACATATAGTAAAGAGGTAGCGTGGACCAGAGTGAGCACATTACATGTAGTAAGGAGGTAGTGAGGACCAGAGTGAACACCTTACATGTAGTAAAGAGGTAGTGTGGACCAGAGTGAGCACCTTACATGTAGTAAAGAGGTAGTGTGGACCAGAGTGAGCACCTTACATGTAGTAAAGAGGTAGTGTGGACCAGAGTGAGCACCTTACATGTAGTAAAGAGGTAGTGTGGACCAGAGTGAGCACCTTACATGTAGTAAAGAGGTAGTGTGGACCAGAGTGAGCACCTTACATGTAGTAAAGAGGTAGTGTGGACCAGAGTGAGCACCTTACATGTAGTAAAGAGGTAGTGAGGACCAGAGTGAGCACCTTACATGTAGTAAAGAGGTAGTGTGGACCAGAGTGAGCACCTTGCATGTAGTAAAGAGGTAGTGAGGACCAGAGTGAGCACCTTACATGTAGTAAAGAGGTAGTGAGGACCAGAGTGAGCACCTTGCATGTAGTAAAGAGGTAGTGAGGACCAGAGTGAGCACCTTACATGTAGTAAAGAGGTAGTGTGGACCAGAGTGACCACCTTACATATAGTATAGCAGTAAGTAGGTAGTGATCTGACAGCTCCTGTGTTTACCATAATATAATGTGCAGCCCCCAATGCAATTCTTCTACCTTGGTGACCCCCTATTTTACTTCTCCCTACAGAATTCATGTAGTAGGCCCATGTACAGACTGTCCTGTTATCTGGCTCCTCACATATTTTTTGCTTTGTCACTCTGACTACACTTATTTATTATGGCTTGTTGCCTATTAGGGTGCCTGTACAGCATGATCACTAACCCCTTAAGGACCAGGACCATTTTGGCCTTAAGGACCAGACCAATTCTATTTTTGCATTTTTTGTTTTTTCCTCCTCCCCTTCTAAAAATCAGAACTCTTTTTTATATTTCCATCCACAGACCCATATGAGGGCTTGTTTTTTGCGTCACCAATTGTACTTTGTAATTACATCACTTATTTTACCATAAAATGTACGGTGCAACCAAACAAATATTAATTATGTGGAAAAATTGAAAAGAAAACCGCAATTTAGCAAATTTTGGAAGGTTTTGTGTTTACACTTTCCAGTAAAAATTACATGTTTTCTTTATGTGGGTCAATACGATTAAAATAATACCCATGTTATATGCTTTTCTATAATTGTACCGCTTAAAAAGAATCTCAAACCATTTTAACAAAATTAGTATGTTTGAAATAGCCCTATTTTGACCACCTCTAACTTTCTTAATTTCCGTATATGGGGCGATATGAGAGCTAATTTTTTGTGCGATGATCTGTAGTTTTTATCAGTACCACTTTTGCTTAGGTTTTACTTGGAAAAAGATGTTATAAATTTTTTTTGGGAATAAAATGTGACAAAAAAGCAGCAAGTATGGACTTTTTAAATAATTTTTTTACATTTACGCCGTTTACCGTACAGGATAATAAACAATATATTTTAATAGTTCTGACTTTTACGCACGCAGCGATACCAAATATGTGTGTATTTTTTTTTTGTTAACGCTTTTTTGGGGGGGGGGGGGGCAAAATGGTAAAAACGGACATTTTACTTTTTTATTGGGGAGGGGACATTTTTTTTTTTTTTTTTTTACACTTTAATAGTCCCCATAGGAGACTATAGCAATCATTTGATTGCTAATACTGTTCAGTGCTATGCATAGAGCATAGCACTGATCAGTGTTATCGGTGATCGTCTGCTTGATCTCAGACCAGAGCAGAAGACCCCAGGAGACGGCCGGGCGATCCGATCATCCATTCAAAGCACCGCACTCCGCAGATGCCGTGATCTGTATTGATCACGGCATCTGAGGAGTTAATGGTGGACATCCGCGCGATCACGGATGTCCGCCATTACCGGCGGGTCCTTGGCTGCTGATAGCAGCCGCGATCTGCCACGCATGACGCGAGCACCAGTCCGGTGCTCGTGGTCATGGCAGCGCGTAAATGTATGTCATGGTGCGTTAAGTACCACGGCACCATGATGTACATTTACGTCCATTGTCGTTAAGGGGTTAAAGGACAACTTCAGCCATAACAACTTATCTCCTATTCACAGGATAGGGGATAAGTGTTTGATCGCGGGGGGGTCCGACCACTGGGACCCCCCCGCGATTTCCCAAACGGGCCCCGGCATTGCCGCTCTGTGAGAGCAGCTAATGCGCGCAGCGTCTACCTCAGTGAAGTCGACGGTTCGCCCCCTCCCCATACAGCTCTATGGGAGAGGCCCGAATGCTGCATCCCCGCCTCTCCCATAGAGATACATGGAGGAGGCATTTCAGCCATGGTGTCATGCTGTGGCTGGCACGCCTCCTGCACGGGAGAGCCGCTGCGGAGTCGGGGCCCCGTGCAGGAGATCGCGGGGAGGTCCCAGCGGTCGGACCCACTGCGATCAGACACTTATCCCCTATCCTGTGGATAGAGGAGATGTTGTTATGGCTTTATATTTACTTTAAGAGCACATTCACACATGCATTATCCTGTGTATATTTGATGTGCAGAATTTGAAGCTGCAGATTTCAGTGTAATCTAAATGTTTGAACACAGCATCAGATATGTGCAGGATACAGTACATGTATTCAAGAATTTTTTTTCCTCAGACTTTGAGCTTATGATGCCAAGTTATAATACTGTTTAATGTGCTTCTATTACCTCCATGCACTATTATGTCCCAGTTTTATGCACTGGACCCACACCCAGAAGTGCTGTAATGCTAGTATTTTTATTTTACTATTGTCTCTGACCTTTCCCAGCATTCCATGCGGCCAGAGATTATGGGGGAGATTTATCAAATCCTGTATAGAGAAAAAGTCAACCAATTGCCCATAGCAACCAATCATATTGCTTCTTTTATTTAAAAGAGGCCCTTTATATAAAAAAAAAAAAGTAAAGATTTTTTCCTCTACACAGGTTTTGATAAATCTCCCCCATAGGCCCTGTTCACACTGAGGAATTCACGAGAAATTTACCTGAGAAATTCCTAGTGAATTCTCCACTTGAAAAAATACATCTCTTCTTCCCATAGACCTTAATGTATTTTGCTCTTTTTCGTTCATACTGCGGAAATTCCGTGGCAGAATTCCTCTCCGCTTGAAGAAAGGGCAAGTTCATTCTTCAAGCAGAATCCCATAGAACTCCATTGTAAATGTTATTTCCGCCCGATACTGTTTTCGCACAGAATTTGTGCAAAAATTTGGCGCAAAAAAAAAGGGGGAATTCTAATTGGTGGTTGTCATCCAGCAAAAAAAAAAATGTTTCATCCTATATTTCTGAGCGGTAAAAAAATGGAAATTCTGCGGCAGAAGCGAGAGTTCCTTGCCAATTCCTAAGTGTGAATGGGGCCATAATGTCATAAGTCGCATGGTCTCCAGGGATGTAATGCTATTGACCCACCCACACCCCTTTGAGACCATGTGACTTATGACATATGGGGGAGATTTATCAAAACCTGTGTAGAGGTAGTGGGGTGCAGTTGCCCATAGCAACCAATGAGATTGCTTCTTTCATTTTTCAGACTGCTTTTTAAAATTAGCGATTGCAAAAGTAGTAATCTGATGCTATGGGTAACTGCTCCACTATTCCGCTGCACAGGTCTTGATAAATCTCCCCCATTGCCTCTGGCTGTATGGAATGCTGGGAAAGGTCACAGACTACAGTAATATAAAGACTTTCACTAGACTCTTATCACACAGTATTATAACTTTGCATCATGGGCTCAAAGGGACAAAAATACTGGAATACCCTTTTCAATCTTCGCCAATTGTTCAATTGTGTGTTGTGAATGGGAATAGAGGAAGTAAGCTGCTGCCAGACTCCCCTAGTGATGATTTATCTTCTGGAAAACAAAAGGGTTGGTGAAATCAAACATGCCTGATCCTTCTCTCCCTTGACAGTCAGACCCCTCGCTCCACTTAACATTTGAGACATTGGGCTACTCATGATAAAATGGTGGGGTCAGATGACTCCTAAAGGGATTTTTCCTACTCAGTTTGTTATTCCCCAAGCACTGGACTTGGAATTATTCGGCACCTCCATAGACCATGAATCTAGTAGTGTCCGCATGCGCGCAGAGCGCTCCATTATTTCTGAAGATAATTTTATCCCTTTTCTCAGAATCGGTGGGGGTCCCAGCAGTCAGACTCTCACTGATCAGCTTGTTATCAAGCAAAGATAGGAATACCCTTTTGTGTATGAAGACCTTTAGACTGTAGATCTAGATAATGTATAATTTACAGAATGACATAAGAACATAGTAGCATGCTCCACCCCATTGAAGAGTCTCTTCATAATCTGTCACCTGGTAGAGTATTGTATGGCGGCACTCAGAACCACACTTCTGCACATGGTGGAGCTGGCTGCATGAGGTCTAAGGCTTAAAGGGGTATTCCGCCCCTAGACATCTTATCCCCTGCCCAAAGGATAGGGGATAAGATGTCTGATCGCGGGGGTCCGCTGCTGGGAACCCCTGCGTTTTCCCTGCTGCTTCCGACGTTCATTTAGAGCAGAGGTACTCAACTACTTTTAGTAGTGGTCTGCTTTTCCAGGTCTGCCATCCAGTGCTAAACGCTAAGACCTGGTTCACACCTAGTGGCCACAGTGCCATGCCAGAAATAGGCACTGCCTGTTGTACAACATAATTAGTACTTAATAAGTCATAATTGTTCTTCAACTGCCACACACTGTGCCCCTAAATATAATACTGCCACACTGTGCCCCTAAATATAATATTGCCACATGCTGTATACCTAAATAGAATGCTGTCAAACACCATGCCCCTGATATAATACTGCCACACCTGTCCATGAGTATAATACTGCCACAAATTGTGCCCCTGATTATAATGCTGCCTCACACTGTGCCCCCGAGTATAAAACTACCACATGCTGGGCCCCCAAATATCATATTTCCACTGTGCCCTAAAGCGAATTACACCTCTGTGTCTCTTAAAACAATGAATGAGGTGCACACACCCCTCATGTGAACTCTCCAGCTGTTGCAAAACTACAACTGCCATCATGCAGACAGAAGAGCATAATGGGAGCTGTAGTTTTGTAGGCTGCTTACTCTAAAATCACCTCAGTTTAAAGGGGTACTCTGGTGCTTAGACATCTTATCCCCTATCCAAAGGATAGGGGATAAGATGCCTGATCGCGGGAGTCCCGCTGCTGGGGACCCCCGTGATCTTGCACGCGGCACCCTGTTTGTAATCAGTCCCCGGGGACGCCGTTTACCGTACAGGATAATAAACAATATATTTTAATAGTTCTGACTTTTACGCACGCAGCGATACCAAATATGTGTGTATTTTTTTTTTGTTAACGCTTTTTTGGGGGGGGGGGGGCAAAATGGTAAAAACGGACATTTTACTTTTTTATTGGGGAGGGGACATTTTTTTTTTTTTTTTTTTTACACTTTAATAGTCCCCATAGGAGACTATAGCAATCATTTGATTGCTAATACTGTTCAGTGCTATGCATAGAGCATAGCACTGATCAGTGTTATCGGTGATCGTCTGCTTGATCTCAGACCAGAGCAGAAGACCCCAGGAGACGGCCGGGCGATCCGATCATCCATTCAAAGCACCGCACTCCGCAGATGCCGTGATCTGTATTGATCACGGCATCTGAGGAGTTAATGGTGGACATCCGCGCGATCACGGATGTCCGCCATTACCGGCGGGTCCTTGGCTGCTGATAGCAGCCGCGATCTGCCACGCATGACGCGAGCACCAGTCCGGTGCTCGTGGTCATGGCAGCGCGTAAATGTATGTCATGGTGCGTTAAGTACCACGGCACCATGATGTACATTTACGTCCATTGTCGTTAAGGGGTTAAAGGACAACTTCAGCCATAACAACTTATCTCCTATTCACAGGATAGGGGATAAGTGTTTGATCGCGGGGGGGTCCGACCACTGGGACCCCCCCCGCGATTTCCCAAACGGGCCCCGGCATTGCCGCTCTGTGAGAGCAGCTAATGCGCGCAGCGTCTACCTCAGTGAAGTCGACGGTTCGCCCCCCTCCCCATACAGCTCTATGGGAGAGGCCCGAATGCTGCATCCCCGCCTCTCCCATAGAGATACATGGAGGAGGCATTTCAGCCATGGTGTCATGCTGTGGCTGGCACGCCTCCTGCACGGGAGAGCCGCTGCGGAGTCGGGGCCCCGTGCAGGAGATCGCGGGGAGGTCCCAGCGGTCGGACCCACTGCGATCAGACACTTATCCCCTATCCTGTGGATAGAGGAGATGTTGTTATGGCTTTATATTTACTTTAAGAGCACATTCACACATGCATTATCCTGTGTATATTTGATGTGCAGAATTTGAAGCTGCAGATTTCAGTGTAATCTAAATGTTTGAACACAGCATCAGATATGTGCAGGATACAGTACATGTATTCAAGAATTTTTTTTCCTCAGACTTTGAGCTTATGATGCCAAGTTATAATACTGTTTAATGTGCTTCTATTACCTCCATGCACTATTATGTCCCAGTTTTATGCACTGGACCCACACCCAGAAGTGCTGTAATGCTAGTATTTTTATTTTACTATTGTCTCTGACCTTTCCCAGCATTCCATGCGGCCAGAGATTATGGGGGAGATTTATCAAATCCTGTATAGAGAAAAAGTCAACCAATTGCCCATAGCAACCAATCATATTGCTTCTTTTATTTAAAAGAGGCCCTTTATATAAAAAAAAAAAAGTAAAGATTTTTTCCTCTACACAGGTTTTGATAAATCTCCCCCATAGGCCCTGTTCACACTGAGGAATTCACGAGAAATTTACCTGAGAAATTCCTAGTGAATTCTCCACTTGAAAAAATACATCTCTTCTTCCCATAGACCTTAATGTATTTTGCTCTTTTTCGTTCATACTGCGGAAATTCCGTGGCAGAATTCCTCTCCGCTTGAAGAAAGGGCAAGTTCATTCTTCAAGCAGAATCCCATAGAACTCCATTGTAAATGTTATTTCCGCCCGATACTGTTTTCGCACAGAATTTGTGCAAAAATTTGGCGCAAAAAAAAAGGGGGAATTCTAATTGGTGGTTGTCATCCAGCAAAAAAAAAAATGTTTCATCCTATATTTCTGAGCGGTAAAAAAATGGAAATTCTGCGGCAGAAGCGAGAGTTCCTTGCCAATTCCTAAGTGTGAATGGGGCCATAATGTCATAAGTCGCATGGTCTCCAGGGATGTAATGCTATTGACCCACCCACACCCCTTTGAGACCATGTGACTTATGACATATGGGGGAGATTTATCAAAACCTGTGTAGAGGTAGTGGGGTGCAGTTGCCCATAGCAACCAATGAGATTGCTTCTTTCATTTTTCAGACTGCTTTTTAAAATTAGCGATTGCAAAAGTAGTAATCTGATGCTATGGGTAACTGCTCCACTATTCCGCTGCACAGGTCTTGATAAATCTCCCCCATTGCCTCTGGCTGTATGGAATGCTGGGAAAGGTCACAGACTACAGTAATATAAAGACTTTCACTAGACTCTTATCACACAGTATTATAACTTTGCATCATGGGCTCAAAGGGACAAAAATACTGGAATACCCTTTTCAATCTTCGCCAATTGTTCAATTGTGTGTTGTGAATGGGAATAGAGGAAGTAAGCTGCTGCCAGACTCCCCTAGTGATGATTTATCTTCTGGAAAACAAAAGGGTTGGTGAAATCAAACATGCCTGATCCTTCTCTCCCTTGACAGTCAGACCCCTCGCTCCACTTAACATTTGAGACATTGGGCTACTCATGATAAAATGGTGGGGTCAGATGACTCCTAAAGGGATTTTTCCTACTCAGTTTGTTATTCCCCAAGCACTGGACTTGGAATTATTCGGCACCTCCATAGACCATGAATCTAGTAGTGTCCGCATGCGCGCAGAGCGCTCCATTATTTCTGAAGATAATTTTATCCCTTTTCTCAGAATCGGTGGGGGTCCCAGCAGTCAGACTCTCACTGATCAGCTTGTTATCAAGCAAAGATAGGAATACCCTTTTGTGTATGAAGACCTTTAGACTGTAGATCTAGATAATGTATAATTTACAGAATGACATAAGAACATAGTAGCATGCTCCACCCCATTGAAGAGTCTCTTCATAATCTGTCACCTGGTAGAGTATTGTATGGCGGCACTCAGAACCACACTTCTGCACATGGTGGAGCTGGCTGCATGAGGTCTAAGGCTTAAAGGGGTATTCCGCCCCTAGACATCTTATCCCCTGCCCAAAGGATAGGGGATAAGATGTCTGATCGCGGGGGTCCGCTGCTGGGAACCCCTGCGTTTTCCCTGCTGCTTCCGACGTTCATTTAGAGCAGAGGTACTCAACTACTTTTAGTAGTGGTCTGCTTTTCCAGGTCTGCCATCCAGTGCTAAACGCTAAGACCTGGTTCACACCTAGTGGCCACAGTGCCATGCCAGAAATAGGCACTGCCTGTTGTACAACATAATTAGTACTTAATAAGTCATAATTGTTCTTCAACTGCCACACACTGTGCCCCTAAATATAATACTGCCACACTGTGCCCCTAAATATAATATTGCCACATGCTGTATACCTAAATAGAATGCTGTCAAACACCATGCCCCTGATATAATACTGCCACACCTGTCCATGAGTATAATACTGCCACAAATTGTGCCCCTGATTATAATGCTGCCTCACACTGTGCCCCCGAGTATAAAACTACCACATGCTGGGCCCCCAAATATCATATTTCCACTGTGCCCTAAAGCGAATTACACCTCTGTGTCTCTTAAAACAATGAATGAGGTGCACACACCCCTCATGTGAACTCTCCAGCTGTTGCAAAACTACAACTGCCATCATGCAGACAGAAGAGCATAATGGGAGCTGTAGTTTTGTAGGCTGCTTACTCTAAAATCACCTCAGTTTAAAGGGGTACTCTGGTGCTTAGACATCTTATCCCCTATCCAAAGGATAGGGGATAAGATGCCTGATCGCGGGAGTCCCGCTGCTGGGGACCCCCGTGATCTTGCACGCGGCACCCTGTTTGTAATCAGTCCCCGGAGCGTGTTCGCTCCTGGTCTGATTACCGGTGACCACAGTGCCGACGGCGTGTGATGTCACGCCTCCGCCCCCGTGTGACGTCATGCTCCGCCCTTCAATGCAAGCCTACGGGAGGGGGCGTGACAGCTATCACGCCCCCTCCCATAGACTTTCATTGGGGGGCGAAGTGTGAGGTCACACGGGGGTGGAGGCATGACGTCACACGCCGCTGGCCCCGTGATCGACAGTTTGGATAGGGGATAAGATGTCTAAGCACCAGAGAACCCCTTTAAGTGGCTCTCCAGCTGTTGCAACAACTTCCATCATGTCTGCAAAGCTTCAGGCATTATGGGAGTTGAAGTTTTGTATCAGTTGGACACCAACAGATTGGGGTACAGCATCACCCATCAACAATGCAGAGATTACAAGTGACTCCAGTTCTGATGGGACAGTCAGGAGAATACACAGTTGTATAATGACTCACAAGTGACGTCTTTTGTCTTTCCTTTTCTTCTTCCTCTGGTCCTTGTCTTCTTTCAGCTCCATCTTCTATGCAGAGTCTGACGCCCTCACATCATTGGTTATTTGTTAGCAGATCCTCATCCACTGTATGACAACAATAATTATTATAACCCTGCCAGACATCATGACCCCTAAAAATAATACTGCCAGATACTGTTTCCTCTGTTTGTCAGAATCCCACCCCTGTACTCCCAAGACCAATTTTACCCTCCTCCTGCAGACCCCTAGGGGCTTTTCCACACTGTGGACATTTAGTTGGCGGAATGTCCGCTTGCTGCAGGCACCACCAAAGCCAAGTCCTCATCCAGACTCCTCTGCCCCCCAAGACCCCTGCATCATTCTTCTTTAAACTTTTCTGCCCCCCCCAGACCTATGTCCCCTTCTGCCCTAACACCCCCCCAAAGACCTCTGCAACATTCTTATTCTCACTTTTATGCCCTCCCCCAGACCCCTTTATCCTTATCTGCCCTAACATCCCTGCATCATTCATATCTTCACTTTTATGCCTTCCAGACCCCTTTATCCCCTTCTGCCCTCACAATATTCTCCCCCCCCAAGACCCCTGCATCATTCTTACTTTCACTTTTAGACAGCCCGGTCCTGCTGCTTCTCTGTCCCAGGTCTCGGCACCAGTCAGATGATGCAGGCAGCTCTAATCGTGCAGCCTGCATCATAGAAGTGCTGACCGGGCAGGGAGCACAGTGTTCCCTTGCTCCGGCAGCGCTCTGCTATTTATTTTCATCTGTGTCTAAAAACACACAGATTCATTTGAATGCCAGGACAGTGGCTGCCATCTCTGACCGGTTCTCTGATCTGGACCGCAGTTGAGTACCGCTGGTTTAGAGCGTCCGGTGCAGCGCCGGATGCTTGTGACATCATGGTCTCACTCTACTCGGGACGTCATAGCCATGCCCCTCAATGCAAGTCTATTGGAGGGGGCGTGAAGGACATCACACCCCTCCCATAGACATGACCTGAGGGGCGTGGCCGTGACGTCACGGGCAGGTCGTGGCTGTGATGTCACAAACCTCTTCCCCGTATCACCAGTCATCCGGTACGGAATGAATTCGCTCTGTGCACTGGATGTCTGGGATGCCACAGCGAGATCGTGGGGGTCCCCAGCGGCGGGACCTCCGCAATCAGACATCTTATCCCCTATCCTTTGGATAGGGGAAAAGATGTCTAGGGGCGGAGTACCCCTTTAAATGACAGCCGTAGGTGTAACAAGTCACTAGTATAAGGTGTTAACTTGTCGTCATTATCATCCATAGAAATTTTCTAGGAATAGAAGTCCTTGACATGGAGTCTGCTGACTTTGTTGTGTTTGTCCGTAGAGGGAAAGTTTATCTCTAAACATCTGTCAGGTCAATGTGGTGTCTAAAGAAGTCATTGGAGGGATTGTGCAACCTGTTACCCAAAAATTTTTATTCTTCTTGCCAATGTTACTGCCACCAGTATCCATAAATGTCACATGTTGTCAGTCACTGCTGCTGGAAAGGATGCTGCATCACTGGTCTATAGATGATGTACATGTCCCTTCCAGAAAACAACCTTGTGGATGCAACATAGCCACACGACCATACACCAAAGATTAGTCAGGAGATCAACATCTGTAAGTTATGCACCAATAGCTGTTCACAATTGCTAACAACAGCCTTCTGCCTGCTGAAAGTGTGATCCACCATAGCTGTAATAGAGCCAGGGTTATCCATATGGCTGGGGACTATGATGTACCAGTTTATGCTATAAGGGTATGTTCACACTGAGGAATTGGAGAGGAATTTCCACGAGTAATTCTGCTCGCTTTTTCCTTTCCAATTCATTCAGCAGTGAAATCCCCATAGAGCTCTGCAGAATTTCTGCCCCTCAGTTCAGGAATTTCCTCAAGCAGAATTCTGACGAGGAAGTCTCTTCTGCTTGAAGAAAGAACTTGTTCTTTCTTTCAGGCGGAATCAGCGTCGTTCTCCCATAGAGATCAATGTTGTTGTTTTTTTTTTTTTTTGTCAGAAGCATTTCCACTCGGAATTGGCGTGGAATTTCTGCATGAAGAAAAACATTTTTTTAATGAATAGAAATACTTTATACTCCTCCTCTGCATGAAACCTGCATTTCCGCGTGGAATTCCGCGCAAAATCTCTGTGAGTTCTTGTGGAAAGTAACTATTTTGAGGCAGAAAATTTCTGCTTGATTTCCGCCCCAATTCCTCAGTGTGAACATACCCTAAAGAGGGACTTGGCAAAGCACATGGTACCCAGAGATCCTCCTTTCTGTATGAATCATGGAAGGCACAATACACTTATCACTGTCTCTTGTTTGCTGTGTGCTAATCTGTGAATGAACTCTACTGATGCAGATATACAAAACCAACTCCGCCAACACCAAATAAAGGGTGCCACATGGCGTTCAGGGCCCTGCTCAGTGCAGATTGATTGATTGGCTTTTCATCTACATTTCTGCGGAAGAAAGGATTTACCTCTCATCTGATGTGAGAGGTAAATTGGCAGGACATGAATCTGTTCCCTAAACGCTATGGACACCTTTCTTTAGATTTTTTTAATTTATTTATTTGTTTTCTTGAATGCAAAATAAAGCAATTAAATAAATAGTCCACCCATAAAATTCCCTACCATTTACTTTTACAGAGTGCCGGTAAGTCATTTATGTGACTAGAAAGGGAGGAGAAAAAAAGCCGGATGTGCTTGCTGCTCCCCCTTCCTTCTGTCACTAAGAGAGCAGCAGATCTAAGGCTAGGTTCACACGGACGTTTGCAACTGACCCGTTAAGGGTACGATCGCCTCTTATTTTTTTTATTTTTGAGCCGATCAGACCATGAAACGGGCCTAATACAAACGGCTACTGCCGGGTCCCGATGGCCTCCATTCACTTGCATGGGGTCTGTCGATGACCCGGTAATTTTACAGGATTTTAGCAGAGAAAAAAGAATTGAGCTTGGTGAGGCAAGTAGACTCCATCGGGGACCATGACTTGTAAAAAAATTCCTGTTTAAAGTGTTGTCTGAGCATTTCTGTTTTAATACTTAAAGGGGTATTCTGGGCAAAAACATCTTATCCCCTATCGAAAGGATAGGGGATAAAATGTCTGATTGCGGGGGGCCTGCCGCTGGCCCCCCCGTGATCTCTCTGCAGCAGCCCGCATTCTATGCGTAGCTGCGTCTGAAGTTTCGGAAACCGCCGGGCATCTGAGACGGAGATGTGACGTCATGCCACGTCCCCTCCATTCATGTCTATGGGAGGTGGTGTTGTGGCCGTTACTCCCCCTCCCATAGAAATAAATGGAGGACGTGTGGCATGGCATCCCCGTCTCGGAAGCCCGGCGGTTTCCAAAACTTCAGACGCAGCTACGCATAGAATGCGGGCTGCTGCAGGGAGATTGCGGGGGGGGGGGGGTGGGGGGGGGCAGCAGCGGGCCCCGCAGTCGGACATCTTTTCCCCTATCCTTTCGATAGGGGATAAGATGTTTTTGCCCGGAATACCCCTTTTAAAATTGCTCCTGCTGGGCTAAAAAAGTTCTGCAACCACTTACAGCAAAACAGCTAAAAAGTCTTGGCCACTAGCAGGACAACATGCAGGACGTGAGGTGGAGCTTAGTTTGTCCCATGTGCAGAAGAGCAATATAGAACGTGAGAAAGCCGCCTGAACTTAAAGGGGTATTCCAGGCCAAAACTTTTTTTTTATATATCAACTGGCTCCGGAAAGTTAAACAGATTTGTAAATTCTATTAAAAAATCTTAATCCTTCCAATAGTTATTAGCATCTGAAGTTGAGTTGTTGTTTTCTGTCTAACTGCTCTCTGATGACTCACATCCCGGGAGCTGTCCAGCTCCTATGGGGATATTCTCCCATCATGCACAGATCCTGGGACGTGACATCATCATTGAGCAGTTAGACAGAAAACTTCAGAAGCTAATAACTATTGGAAGGATTAAGATTTTTTAATAGAAGTAATTTACAAATCTGTTTAACTTTCCGGAGCCAGTTGATATATAAAAAAGGTTTTGGCCTGGGATACCCCTTTAATTTATACATGCCACTGGTGGTACCGAGTTCTATGGTGGTGTCTTTTTTTTCTTTTTTTTCTTCTTCTAATTTTCCACTTTACGATCTGCTGCAAAATCTTGAAATTTAGCAGTTTCCTTTCTAACCACTGACCCTTTCTGTTATACAGCGGTCTCCTGTGTTCTCTGTAACATTACAGGCAGGATAACAATGAGAAGTGGCACCATTGTGTAGATAAGATAGGATCAGTTAATTTACAATATGTGATATTCAGAGCTCTGCCTCCCCTTCCCTACACACTAAACTTTGCATTGGTCACACAGCATGCCTGCAAAGTCAATAGGGCCTGCTGCAGTATATTAGGAAGAATTAATCAAGGGTGGTGTAGGTGAACAATCTTCTTCACCTTTTATTTGTGTGCTAGTAATGTGTACATGCGCCACATTTTTTAAATGATTGCATTGGATGTGATAAATATTTTGCTATTACACAATTTTATTATTATTTTTTAAATTATACTTCAGCAAACCGCTTTGTATGGTTCCTCCTCTGCAACTTTTTAACCTGTTGCGTCAAAATGAACAAATTCTGTACACAGCCAGTTATGTAAGCCAGGTCTGGGCTGGTGTAGATTTGCAACAAGTTGAGGTCTTTGCGACAAGTGGCACATGATAAATTAATAATCCCTGCTAAAAGTTAAAGGGGTACTCCGCTGCTCAGCGTTTGGAACCAACTGTTCTGAACGCTGGAGCCGGTGCCGGGAGCTTGTGATGTCATAGCCCCTCCCCCTCATGATGTCACGCCCCCTCCCATAGACTTGCATTGAGGGGGCGTGGTGTGACATCATGAAGGGGTGGGGCTATAACGTCACGAGCTCCCGGTGCTCCAGTGTTCGGATCAGTTTGTTCCATATAATATGGCATAGCTACACAATTTTAGAGAAGGCTTCTTAACCAAATGTCACTATGAAAAGTCTCTAAACAGCAGCTGAGACAAATTGTGTGACGGATCAACTCCACAAAAACAGGGTAAAACCATTGATAAATTCCCCCTATTGTGTCTTTAACCATAGTACTTTGATCTCTAAATGGTGTTAATGCAACACTGGCAAGATGGCTGTCCTGGTAGTACTCTGAAAAACTAAGATAAACATATTGTAAAAAATTATCTGTTTCAGTATCTGTCTCTATTATATAATGGACACATGAATGATTGGCAGGTTGGGTCTACCTTGTATAGCAAATTTGTGATCTGGGCCTCCTGAGTGGAAAACCTTGAGCCATATTTGCCAAAATTGCAAAACTGGCCTTTTTGGCCGTAGCAACCAACACTGCGTAGCGTTCTGTACATTTAGGGAGAAACGCCCCCCCAACCCCCATGTCTAGGCGCTATCTCTTACCTTTTATATCAGTCTGTCTGCAATTTACTCGGTCACATTCACTGTTCGTTCCTTAATTTGTGTCATGTATTTTAACCCTTATCAAATGTAAAGTGCCCTTGAACTGTATAAATGAATAATAATCTCTATTACAGCACTGCTACAGAAAAGCAGGAACACTAGTGTAAACGATGCCAAGCAGTCACCACAACTCCTTCACACATGGAAAGTTCTTTGCTTACAGACGCTGTTCTGTAAGGAATGTGAAAGGACTCTACAATTCATGCATGCTATGGGGAAACAGGGTTCCTCTAGAGTTTCCCTTTAAATAGTTGGAATGTCTTCTGAATTAATGGCAGGTCCAGGTCTCCTCCCTCGGCCTGGGTGACTTGTTATTAACATGTCTTTGTTAGTCTGGTACTCTGATTTAGAAGGATCTCTTCCTAAATAATAAGGTATTGTGGCCATCCTAATAATCCATTACACCTTATACAACAGTGCTCAGCAAAGTCCATTGTAACGTGTGAAAATAAAATCCCTTTACCTAATAAGGATTACTGTTCAGGTTAAGCTGCTCTTCTAGTGAACTGCCTGGATTTTACACGCAGTGCAGAGGTTATAGGAGATTAGGCAGGTAAATTGGGAGCAGTCTTGGGCACTTCACATCTACACCATCACTGCTGTATTAAAGGGTAACTAACATTTCTGATGTGTTACTTTTGTGGAACTTCAGGTTCTGAGATGCTGGAACACGGGCGGAAACCCTTACGCTGCACTTTTTCGCCTCTTCTTATATGCAAGCAGAGTAGTGTACAGTATACAGTACTTTATATGGATCTGTATATTTCTCTGCCTGCATCACTGAGGTGAACAATAGCTGCAGGTACTAAGGTTTCGATAGAACATTTTTTGTGGGCAAACTCCTTTTTTAAAAGTTTTTCAGTTTTGTTTCAAACCGCTTTCTATGGGATAGTGGGATATCCAATACATTTGTAAGGCTACTTTCACACTGCCGTTCTGCCCCGTCCTTAAACAGTAGTTAGACTTTAACAGCCATTATCGGGACTGGGCATAACGGGTCCCGATGGATCCCATTTACCATAGTGGGGTCCTTCGGGCACCGTTAATTTGTAGTGGGAGAAAAAGTAAGCAGGTTTTTTTTTTTTTTTTTTTTTTTGTCCCGCTATTTCCCCCCCGTGGCCATCACACTGCCGTGTTCCAACGGCAGTGTAAAAGGAGCCTAATTTGCTTACCCCAGAAAAAAAATCTCCAGATTATAATTGAGTGAATGAGTTGGCTTTGGCAGCCAGCCGGGTAGTAAAGTGCAATCTTGCACACTTTATTACCCTTAAAGGGGTACTCCACCCCTGGCATCTTATCCCCTATCCAAAGCATAGGGGATAAGATGTTAGATCGCCGCGGTCCCGCTACTGAGGACCCCGGGGATCGCCGCTGCGGCACCCCACCATCATTACTGCACAGAGCGAGTTCGCTCTGTGCGTAATGACTGGCAATACAGGGGCCGGAGCAGCGTGACCTCATGGCTCCGCCCCTCATGACATCACGGCCCGTCCCCTTAATGCAAGTCTATGGCAGGGGGCATGACGACCGCCACGCCCCCTCCCATAGACTTGTATTGACGGGGGCGGGCCGTGACTTCACGAGGGGCGGAGCCGTGACGTAACGATGCTCCGGCCCCTGTATTGCCCGTCATCACGTGCAGAGCGATCTCGCTCTGCGCAGTAATGATAGCGGGGTGCTGCAGCAGCGATCCCCGGGGTCCCCAGCAGCGGGACCCCGGCGATCTGCCATCTTATCCCCTATCGTTTGGATAGGAGGTAAGATGTCTAGGGGCGGAGTACCCCTTTAAAGCTTGCAATTGCATCTGGTCTGAGGGCCGGGACCAAGTGCGATCTAAACTTTCAACATGTCTGGGCAACATAATTAATCCAAAACATATGGGCTAGGTAAAGAATATCAATGTCTAGTGTGTCATTTTAGACATACAAAAATACCTATTAAACACCAAAATACTAGTTTTAATGAATAATAATTATTTATTGAAAATCACTGATAAAAACATTTGAAAGGACAAAAACATTTGAAAGGACAACCACTGCAATAAGCAAAAGTGATCAAGTAAACATAAGCACATTAAAGTGTCACATGCAATCTATAAGGGCCACCAATAAGCAGCATGACATAGATGTATGCACTTCAATGCAGAGGTATCTAACCAGTTATATAATAAAGCTAAGATGGATGATCACATAGTATGCCGGGACTAAATTAAGACAATATACGCTTGATCCACTGATAAGCTGGGAAAGGAGGTGGATCAGAGAAGGTGTAAGGCATAAAGCCAGTAAGAACCCCTTAAAGGGTACCTCTCATCAAAAAAAACAACTTTTGATATATTATGGATTAATGTATGCAGAATAACTTTACAATTGCATGTTATTTAAAAATATGCTTCTTTGTATTTAATTTTCCACTTTGAAGAAATGACCACTAGGGGTCTCCCTACCAGTCCTGGCAGCAAGCATTTCAGACTCATGCTGGAGTCCTAAACACTACGAGCTGCCAGTCTGCTTTGTTCACTAAGGAGAACACTCAGAGCTGCCAGCTTGCTTTGTTAATAGCCTGTTTGGCTGTGAACAAAGCAGGCTGGCAGCTCTGAGTGTTTAGGACTCCAGCATGAGTTAGAAATGCTTGCTGCCAGGACTGATCGGGAAAAATACAATAGAAAGAAGCATATTTCTCATTAACATGCTATTGGAAAGTTATTCAACATTCATTAATCTAAAATATATCAAAAGTTTATTTGATGAGAGGTACCCTTTAAGGGTCTATTCACATGGCAGAATTTCCGCTCATCCACTCCAATTCCGCTTGTGTGGACTTAGTGCTGAATCCAAGCAGAAATCCTGCAGAAGTGTGAATGGGAGTGTGGAAGTGTATTGGGCTTTCATTTGAGGAGAAATTCCTCAAGTGCAATTCGCTTGAGGAAATTCTGCCGTGTGAATAGACCCTAAGGCTAGGCTCACACTGCAGAATCTCCGGGCAGAAAATTTCTGCCTGGAGATTCCGAGTGTGACTGAATCAGTCAGCACTAGGACCATGTGGACACTGCAATCTCCAGGAGACTGCAATGTGTTCCGTGAGTATTTCCGCCTGAAGAATGAGCAACGCCATTCTTCAGGTGGAAATTTTCAAGCGGATTTCCTGTTTACAAATTCCACTTCACAAATGCCGAAGTGTGAATGTGTGAACGGAAACCCATTCACTATACTATACATTTTAGTAAGCAGAATTTCTGCCTGCAGTTTAAAAGCTAAATTGCAGGCGGAAATTCCGTATTGGGAACCTAGCCTAACAGAGATCCACTAGGGAGCAAAACACTTAGCCATTTACCACAGCACTTCAGCGGAGCAGTGACCCAGTCGCCCACACATACCTATGCAGCACGTCAACTAATTATATGTGACCCGTGAGTGCTGTTCTGCCCCCCCAAATTAATTATCAGCCCAGCACTGCGCTGTCCCCATCGGGGTAAATACTCACATATCACCCGCAAGCGCTGCCCTCCTCGTCCTCCTGTTTGTTGCGGGCCGCCGGTGCTGGCACTCTATACTGTACACTGAATCCCTATGCCCAGGCTGCAAAAGGTAAACAAAATAAACTTTAACTCACCTTCCCCGTCGGTCCAGACCAGCTTCCTGGGAAGGGGAACGTCGGACAGCCGTCAGCCTATCACCCGCCGCAGCGATGTTCTACCTCGGCCGGTGATAGGTTGAGCCCACTGTTATGTAAGAAGCCGGCTTCGTACATGACAGTGGGCTCTGCCTATTACCGGCCGAGGCAGAACATCGCTGCTGACGGCTGTCCGACGTTCCTGTCCCCAGGAAGAGCGTAAGGCCGACGTAGGAACGTGCGCTAAAGTTTATTTTGTTTACCTTTTGCAGCCCGGGCATAGGGATACAGCGTACAGTATAGAGTGTCAGCACCGGCGGCCACAACAAACAGGAGGACGAGGTAGGCAGCGCTTGCGGGTGATATGTGAATATTTACCCCGATGGGGACAGCACAGCGCTGGGCTGATAATTTTTTTGGGGGGGGAAATACCGTTATATACCGTGGAACCGCCATAAGTTACAAAAATACTGTGATACACATATTTGGTCATACCGCCCAGCCCTAGGTGCCAATAATTTTGTCCAGACCATTTTTGGAGTTTGGTGACATTATGTCCAATTTGCTTTTTTTCCTCCCTTTTTTGGTTTAGTTCTAATACACACAAAGGGAATAAACATGTGTTTAGAAAAACATGTGTTACTGCAATCCTTTTCTGTGGGAAATACTTCATTTTCTAGAAAAATTTCAGGGGGGCCAACATTTACTGCCATGACTGTATGTATGTCCATTTTTTTTTTTTTTGACAGTGGCCCCAGTTAATGGTGAAATATAGCTTTACATTGTCTGCAGAGCTGATCTGGGTCACGTGTTCGCCTGTCCAGGGAGGAGTATTGCTTCCTGCTGAGCTGTATCATACAGCACTCATTTAGTACTGTGTATACACCGCTAAATGAAAGGCAGGGATAATCACTGCCTTTTCTCTGGAGAGCCCCGATCTATGCCGCATCTCTACTTCACATGACTTTTAGAATAGCTAAACAGAGTTTGGGTACGTTCACATGTGCATAATTTTTGTTGCACATTTTACTGCCCATTGACTTTAATGGGCAGCAAAATCTGCTGCAGCAGAAAATATGCACATGTGACCGTACCATTAAAGAGACAAATCCAACAACACTCCACCCCCAATCTGAAGTAATCCGTAAATAGTTTAAAATACTGTAAATAGACCTCCATTATATTGCTGAGCTATGTAGTCCGCTCTATGTATCAGTATACTCCGTTTCAACCTACCTACTCATGACTTTGGTGTAGGAAAGTTTTTTTTTTTTTTTTATAGGGTGGCAGAATCTACAGTTGTCAGCAAATGGTTAAATTAGTTTTACTTCTAAATCTGTGCATATTGTTTTTTCATTTGTCTCACTCCAGTATACCAGAATCTGGTAGTAGAAGTTTACGTTTGTTGTTGTTGTTGTTAAAATAACTTTGAATTACTATTATTATCATCTGTAATATATGTATATTTTATTTGTTTTAATTTATATTGCTTTGAAGTCTCTCTGTGAATTGCTTTCATCTTCTATCACCTCTATTCATTCTAATATTGTGGAAACGGCCGAACTTCAGTCCTTCACAGGAATCCTTGCACTATGTTTAGATACAACAAAGCAGAAAAGAAACAAAAATAAAATGTTATTTTTAGAAGACCCGCCTTCTGAAACCAGACACTTAAGTCTATCAATTCTTTGCCCATGAGACACTGGGAAAATGTTTTTACTAGGTTTGCATCACTTCGGGCCTCTGCAGGGCTTTTATAGGGGGTCTGGCAGCATGTGACCTCTAATGAGATAGTTTTCCTTTTTCTGGGCAGGGAAGAAAATGACAGCTGTGCCGTGACTCTAAATGTTCTATGCATAGTATGAGTTACTAAAGCACAGTAATGGGAAATGTTGTTGTCATGAGGATACAAGAAGAAAACAGGGTCTCAGTCAAGGATAAAATATTTAAAAGGCACTTCTAGGCACAATATAAAAAGTGGCATATAGAGATGGGAAGGCCATAATTTTTTTCTGTTTTTTTTCAGAGCTATTTTGTTTCTTTTTCCTGGAAAAAAATAAAAGAAAATAAAAGAAAATGGTATAGTATGGAGTATGTTCTTTTATAATAATAAATATTTTATAACATGGTATTGAAACTATATAACATTTAGACCTTCATGAAAGACAACTGAAAGTATTTGCAGGTTCTCCAGTCTCGCCTGAAAATGCAATTTTATAAAAAGAGTAAAATGCATTTGTCTCTAGGTTATAGTGTAGTTTGGTTGTGTTTGGGCTCCATCTTGTTGGTAATACAGTATTTAAGGTTTCTGTCCTCTTTCTGATCACTTTATCCTTCTGAATAATGGTTTCCCTAATAGTATACCAAAATGAAAAATTTTGGTCCAAAACCAAACATTTTTAATATTCTTGGCCGAAAACCAAAACCGCCCTAAATTACAGCTTCCAGTGCAGGCTGACAGCCTAACCACCTGCACCTTCTTTCCTCCTTCCTCTGCTGGCCTCTTCTCCCTTCAGCTGCACGCCGCCTTCTTTGTTAGCCACACCCACTGATAATTTCAGTACAAATTTCTCTTTTGGACGATAATTGTCAGCGGCCTTAATATCAGTGCATTCCTAGCTCTCCTACTTCCCAGATAATGTTTGCATATGACAGACTAGTTCATGGGTTTTTCTCGGAGGATAGTCTGGAGGCCACTATAGACTTTAGACAGTCGGCAGGTTCAGCTGAAGTGTATGGAGATCTTTATATAAAGAAAGTGACTTTCTATGTGTGACCTCAGTATCCTAATGCTCCTTAGTGAAAAAAAGTGCTCAAGTTACACCTAAATGGTAAAGAGTTCCTATATCCTGATATGGAACAGTTTAGCGTTCTACTCTTCTTTCTGCACCCTAAGTCAAGTGTGACCAGCAGCTGTCCCAGCCGCAAATGGCAGAGCTGATAAATGGGAAGAATGTTCAGATGTCTCAGTAAATCATGACACATTCTGAGTTGTGCATATTCTGTACTGTACTAATCCTTACAGCAGACTGACAGGGGCACACTACAATGTTCCTAACAGAATTGACTTCTGTTACATCATTATCTTCCACATTTCCCTTCTCCTTTTTATAGCCTGGGAAAGTTAAAGAGCATCTGTCTTCCTTTTTTTTAAATTTACAATCAACGGTATATAACTGTATGTTACTATTTAGAATCATATTTCTTTTTTTGGGAAATATTAATTGGGGTAAAAGAGCCTTAAGAAGTTTCCCTTCCCCGCAGTCTAGATTCGGCCATACTCATGATTATTGGCCTGAATGAAGCTGCATAGTTATAGATACCATCTTTCAGACCATCATCCTGCCAGACTGAACTAACACTTTATTAGAAAGACAATTTCAGATCATGGCCATATTGTTATTTTTAGCTTATGTGGATGGACAGGTGAACTCCTTCCCATGTTGGACATAATTGTACATCTATTTTAGTGGAGCCTGCCTTCATGCTAGTGGACATCCAGTTACCTTCAGTGACTAGTATGGACAGGAGCTATGCATGCTCAATAGGCAGTGAGCACTGGTTGTAATATACAGCCAAATTCCCAATGCATTGCCCTGGATCGGAGTCAGGACTCTATTGTGCTTCAGTTATAGCCATTTAGATGTTGTGGATAATGGTGATTGTGGCATCAGGGTGGTTGCAGGTGCCGCCTACAACAGATTGCTTAGCACCATGGCAGACAGGAGGCTTTACAAGTCCTCAAGTCTGCCATGTCTGTTATGGCCAAAGGTTTTTAGACTGACCCAAATTTTGGTTTTCTCAAAGCTAGCTCCTTCAGTGTGTTTCACAGATGTTTCTATGGTTTCTGAAGTACAATTGTACGGGCTTGTTCACATTGCAGTCAGGGTCCATTATTAATTTATTTTTATTTATTTTTTTGTCTGCCAAACTCTGGTAAATTACTGGATCCCTGACAGACCCCATTTCAAGTCAATTGGATCAGTCGGGACACAGAGTCCATTGTACTTCAACCTGTTTTGGGGGCCGTTCGACGCAAAAAAAATTGAGCCGAATGGACCCGAAACGGTGCACTAAAGCATTGCAAACTTGGCCTAAGAATTTCACAAATTTTTACACTTTTATTGACACATGCATTAGGTTTATGCAAAGACTCAATATGTGCGGTGTTGGCCCCCCTCCCCCCCCCCCCCCCCCCCCCAAGACTTCTGCAATGCACTCTGGCATGCCTTTGGGTCAAAGCCTGACTGAGTTTATCACAATTTCTGTGTTTGGGTTTTGTCTACCCACTTTTTGTTCTCAATGAAATTAAGATCTGGGAAGCTTCCTGCCCATGGACCCAAAATGTCAACATTTTGTTCACTGAGCCACTCAGTTATCACTTTGGCCTAGTGTGATGGTGTTTCATTTAAAAAGGGTACTCTCAACATCAAAAGTTACCTCCTATCTATAATATAGGGAATAAGTAGCTGACTGGTACTTTTTTTTTTTTAAACCTGTTAAGGGCGCAGGTTGTATGGGTACGCCCTTGTGTCCTGGTACTTAAGAACCCAGGGCATACCTGTATGTCCTGGTCCCGTTATCAGGGTTTGAAGCATGCTCTCGAGCCGAGCACACTTCATACCTGGTGGGTCCCGGTTGCTATCAGCATTCAGGACCCAGGGTTAATGGCGAACATCACTGATTTGGCCAATGTGCAGAATTAACTCTTTATACGCAACAATCAAAGTGGATCACGGCATCTGAAATGTTAAAGGGGTACTCAGGTGCTTACATATCTTATCCCCTATGCAAGGGATAGGGGATAAGATGCCTAATCGCGGGAGTCCCGCTCCGCCCCTCTATGCAAACCTATGGGAGGGGGCGTGATGGCTATATAAAAAAAAAAGTTTTGGCCTTGAATACCCCTTTAAACCACACAGTCGATAACGTACACCAAAGTCCAAAATTAATAAAAAGCGACCAAAAATTAAACCGATAAAAACTACAGATCACAACACAAAAATTGAGCCCTCATATAGCGGACCATAAAAAAAGTTAATGGAGTCAAAAGAGGACAATTTTAAACATGCAAATTTTGGTGCATAAAGTTATAAGACCTTTTATTTTGCTAAAAAAAAAAAAAAAAAAAACCTACACAAATTGGGTATCTTTGTAACCGTATGGACCTAAAAAATTAAGATAAGATGTCATTTTTACCGAAAAGTGCACTGCGTAGAAACAGTTGCCCCCAAAAATTACAAAATGGTGTTTTTTAATTTTTTATTTCACCCCACTATTTATTTATTTTTTGCCGCAGATTGGTATAAATAAAGGGATCTCATTACAAAGTACGATTGGTGACGCAAAAAACATGGCCTCATGTGGGTCTGTGGGTGCAAAATTTAAAGCGTTATGATTTTTAGAAGGGGAGAAGGAAAATATAAAAGGGAGAAAAAAAAACAGCCGTCACGCCCCCTCCCATAGACTTGCATTTAGGGTGTGGGGCATGATGTCATGAGGGGGCGGAGCTATGACGTCACAAGCTCCCGGCTCCAGCATTCGAAACAGTTTAATCCAAACGCTGAGCAGCGGAGTACCCCTTTAAGGCCAAAATGTGCTGACTCCTTAAGGGGTTAAAACAATGGAGTAGATACTCCTTTAGATTCTCTTCTGCAGGTTAGCCAAAGCCCTACCCCAGCACTCAGCCTAACACTCTTGGAGCACATACCTTTCTATGTGCAATATTCATGCAGTCTGGAGGGGATAAATAGTCCTCTAAATACCCGCTCTGTACAAAGCTTGTTAGCCTTTTTATGATTTTCAATGGCTCTTTTGTTTTGAGTGCGAGTTCCTACCTTGTTAGCTAGAGTCTATAACTGCATAGTCCTAATCGGAGTTTGTCTTGTAAGATCTTTGTTGTTTTCGTGCTGGCCGTGTTTAACAATGTTGGAAATGCAGCTGGTCCGCTGCCCAGAATCGAATATGCAGGAAATCTTGTTGCTTTCCTTTTAAGGCCTGACAGAAGATGGTGTTAATAATTTAGCGTATTTGTACATTTAGCTAGCACATGGACGTCTCGAGTAACCCTTATCTTGTTTATGTGGTACTATGATTGTTAAATCTCATGCCAGCAATCAAGTATTTAGCTGTCATTCATTTCTGACCGTCACTTCAGTTCTTCCTATGCATTAATTTGGTTTTATGAAAAAAAAATGTTGTAGCCCTCCCCACTGTTCACCAGCTAACAGTGCCATTAAGAGCCTGCACTGAACTGGTAGTTTGTTACCGCTTGACTCTCAACAGGGGAAATGCCCAGGTTCACAGCTATTGAAAAATGAGCAGTGGTGACCATACCCTTAACCTCTTAAGGACCCAGCCATTTTACACCTTAGGACCCGGAAATTTTTTGCACATCTGACCACTGTCACTTTAAACATTAATAACTCTGGAATGCTTTTAGTTATCATTCTGATTCCGAGATAGTTTTTTCGTGACATATTCTACTTTAACATAGTGGTAAATTGTGTGGTAACTTGCATCCTTTCATGGTGAAAAATCCCCAAATTTGATGAAAAATTTGAAAATTTTGCATTTTTCTTACTTTGAAGCTCTCTGCTTGTAAGGAAAATGGATATTACAAATAAAAAAAATTTTTTATTCACATATACAATATGTCTACTTTATATTTTCATTATAAAATTGATGAGTTTTTATTTTTGGAAGACACCAGAGGGCTTCAAAGTTCAGCAGCAATTTTCCAATTTTCCACAAAATTTTCAAACTCACTATTTTTCAGGGACCAGTTCAGGTTTGAAGTGGATTTGAAGGGTCTTCATCTTAGAAATACCCCACAAATGACCCCATTATAAAAACTGCACCCCCAAAGTATTCAGAATGACATTCAGTCAGCATTTTAACCCTTCAGGTGTTTCACAGGAATAGCAGCAAAGTGAAGGAGAAAATTCACCATCTCCATTTTTTACACTCGCATGTTCTTGTAGATCCAATTTTTGAATTTTTACAAGGGGTAAAAGGAGAAACTTTATAGTTATCTTTGTAGCCCAATTTCTCTCGAGTAAGCACATACCTCATATGTCCATGTAAATTGTTCGGCGGGCGCAGTAGAGGGCTCAGAAGGGAAGGAGCGACAAAGGGATTTTGGAGAGTACGCTTTTCTGAAATGGTTTTTGGGGGGCATGTTGCATTTAGGAAGCCCCTATGGTGCCAGAACAGCTAAAACCCCCCACATGCCATACCATTTTAGAAACTAGACCCCTTGAGGAACGTAACAAGGAATTAAGTGAGCCTTAATACCCCACAGGGGTTTCACGACTTTTGCATATGTAAAAAAAATTTTTTTTTTTCACTAAAATGTGCGTTTCCCCCCAAATTTCACATTTTTGCAAGGGTTAATAGCAGAAAAGACCCCCCAAAATTTGTAACCCCCACCTCTTCTGAGTATGGAGGTACCCCATAAGTGGACCTGAAGTGCACTATGGGCGAACTACAATGCTCAGAAGAGAAGGAGTAATATTTGGCTTTTTGAGAGCAAATTTTGCTCGGGGGGCATGTCGCATTTAGGGAGCCCCTATGGTGCCAGAACAGCAAAAAAAAAACCACATGGCATACTATTTTGGAAACTAGACCCCTTGAGGAACGTAACAAGGGTTAAAGTAAGCCTTAATACCCCATAGGGGTTTCACGACTTTTGCATATGTTAAAAAACCTTTTTTTCACTAAAATGTGGGTTTTTTTCCAAAATTTTACATTTTTACAAGGGTTAACAGCAGAAAAGACCCCCCAAAATTTGTAAATACATTTTTTTGGAGTAAGGACATACCTTAATTTCTGATGATTTTCGCTCCGTGGGTGCACAGCAGGTCTTGGAGTGGGAGGTCAGTCAGGGGCCTTGAGCTTATTATAGCAGCCAGGATGTGGGACCCCCCCCCCCTCAAGGAGCGTTAATGGGGGGGAGCACTGAGCCCTAAAATAGGGGAACACTATGGCGGACAACGGGCCGTAACTGGGGTAGACAGGTGGGGTACATAGGCCCGTAATATGGGGTACGGTGGGCCAGAAAACTATAAATCATAAAATAATAAAACAGGATATGTTCCCAGAATGATGACCCAGAGCATAGCCAAAACAAAAAAAAAATATGCCCGCCCCAAACCCTACGCTCTGAATCATCATTCTGGGAATGTGATGTGTGTGGCCATCCCTAACCTGTTGCCTCAAATACGCACCCGCTCAGGTGGAGAGAGAGCGCTGCGCATTTGAGGCAACATAAAAAGTCCCCGATGATAGTGACTCAGTGACCTATGACCCATTTCTGAAAAAACACCCCCAGAGGTCTTATCAGGATTTTTTTCAGATTTTTTGGGCAATTAAGTGATTTATGGGGTTAACAATTTTGAATGTACTCTGGACTTGGTACATTGGTCAAATTATGGAAAATTAAAATGAAAAGGGAAAATTTAGTGCTCCATGGAAGTGTGATACTCCCTGAAGCAGCCTATGCAGTGTCGCACTGATACGTGGTGTCCTTCCGTCTCCCCTTCCTGCGACACACTCTGCATTTTTTCTGTGATTGTCCCATCTTTCCAGTGGGGGGGGATCACACCTGGAAAGTGCTGGCCTGGGACGATCCTGGCGCCTACAACTCCAGACCCTTGGGAAGTCCGGCCTGATCTTTCCCGGTCAGCAAAGATCAGGAACCTTAGGACTTCTTCTTGGTACTGGAGGAATGTCCCTGTGTTGCCAGCGTACTGGGATAGTACAAAAGCTTTGTACATGGCAACCTGTACCATGTAGACCGCAACTTTTTTGTACCATGCCCGTGTTTTCCGCATGGCATTATATGGCTTGAGGACTTGATCTGAGAGATCAACTCCCCCCATATACCGATTGTAGTCCAGAATACAATCGGGCTTGAGGACCGGTCCCACGGTACCTCGCACAGGGACAGGGGTGCTGCCATTCCCATGAATAGTGGTGAGTATAAGGACATCCCTCTTATCCTTATACAGGACCAACAACAGGTTATCATGGGTGAGGGCACGGGACTCGCCCTTGGGGATAGGCGTCTTAACAAAATTTAGAGGGAGGCCTCTCTGGTTCTTCCGCACGGTCCCACAAGCGGACGTGGATCTGGCGGCAAGGGATGTGAAGAGAGGGATGCTGGTATAAAAGTTGTCCACGTACACGTGGAAACCCTTATCCAGCAATGGGTGCATAAGATCCCAAACGATTTTCCCGCTAACACCCAGAGTGGGGGGACATTCTGGGGGTTCAATACGGGAATCTCATCCCTCATACACTCTAAACTTGTAAGTGTACCCGGAGGTACTCTCACAAAGTTTATAGAGCTTCACGCCATTCCGTGCCCGCTTCGAGGGAATATACTGGCGGAAGCTGAGTCTCCCCTTAAAATTGATGAGAGACTCATCAACCGAGAGGTCCCTGAGCGGTACGTAGTCCTCCAAAAATTTGGCCCCAAAGTGATCGATGACCGGCCTCACTTTGTAAAGCCGGTCATTGGCGGGATCACCTCGGGGCAGACATGCCTCATTATCTGCATCATGCAGACATTTCGGAATCGCCTCGTACGGCTTCCGTGTCATCGCCATACTGTACAGCGGGGTCTGGTTTTTTGTCCAGGCCCATATGCAGCGTGAGGCCCCAAAATGTCCTCATTTCCGCTGCATCAATGGCGCGCCATTCATTGGACCTGACCAAAAAAGGAATCGGGGTGGTGGGCAATGAACTGCTGGGCGTACAAGTTCGTTTGCTCCACCATTAGATTGACCAGGCTGTCACTGAAAAAAAACTTAAAGTCCAGATCAGTGAAGCCAGCCGTGTCAATCCGGATTCCTGAGTCGCCAACATACTCAGGAATCCGTGGCTGATAACCCTCTGGGGGGCTCCAGACAGGGTCAGCGGAAGGGGGCTCCGCTGCACTTGTCTGGGGGGCCGGACTCCTATTACGAGCGGCATTGCCACTCATACTAGTGTCGGCCACTGGGTCACTCTCATGGGGGGTGCGTGGCCTCGCCTGGCGGCATCTCTGCCACCGTACAGGGGACTCATCATCACTACTAGATGATGAGGAGGGCGATGAAGAACACAAAAATGTTGGATCTTCATCGTCCTCACTGGCAGATTCGGAGTCGGAAGCTAAAAAAGCGTAAGCCTCCGCTACCGAAAATGCCCGGCGGGCCATCGCCTTTTTTTCTACGGTGGCGGGGGGGGGGGGGGGCGAGGGTGTGTGTGCGGGGGGGGGGGAGGGGATTGGGGCAGGGAAGTATGTAGTACTTGGTGTAACTGTAACAGAAAAAAAAAAAAAAAAAGTGGTGGCACAAGCAGCGCCCTGAACCCCTAATAGGGCCCGGGGTCACACAGATCAGGTGACGGTGGACCCTTGGGGACCTATTAGGGGGTCAGGGGGGGGGGGGGTTACTTTTTTTTTTTTTTTTTTTTTACTTTCTCTTTTGTTGTACTGTTTTACCCTACCTTTCCCTGCAACAAGCTGACCCTGATCTAGGGGCTCCTCTTCTTTCTGGGGGGAGCTCTGGCACTCCGAGGGGGGGATCCCGGTGCTCTTCACACAGCTCTGCCCGCTGACTGAACTCAGCGAGCGGGCAAAGCTGCGTGAGGGGACCGTTAACCCCTCCTCTGCTGCACTGCTATTGGCCGACGATCGCCGGCCAATAGCAGCGTTGCTGGGGCGGTGACAGTATTGTTACCGCTCTCCAGCAACAGGAGGTGATTGGCGGTGTATGCTACACCGCTGATCACCTTCCTTTTCCGGGTCATCGGGTCACAAGTGACCCGAATAACCGAAATCGTTGCAGATCGCGGACGTCAATTCGTTCGCGATCTGCGCCGATTGCCGACGTGCGGGGGTTCCGGGACCCCCCTAGGCATTTGCACGGCATGCCTACTGAACGATATCAGTAGGCATGCCGTTCCGATCTCCGCCCGGCGAGCGGCAGAGACCGGAAAACACCAGGGCGTATGGATACGCCCTGGGTCCTTAAGGCCCAGGGTGTGAGGGCGTATCCATACGCCCTGGGTCCTTAAGAGGTTAAAGAGGTCCGGAAAGTTAAACAGATTTGTAAATTACTTCTATTAAAAAAATCTTAATCCTTCCAATAGTTTTCTGTCTAACTGCTCAATGATGATGTCACGTCCGGGAGCTGTGCATGATGAGAGAATATCCCCATAGGAGCTGGACAGCTCCCGGGACGTGAGTCATCAGAGAGCAGTTAGACAGAAAACAGCAACTCAACTTCAGAAGCTAATTACTATTGGAAGGATTAAGATTTTTTTAATAGAAGTAATTTACAGATCTGTTTAACTTTCCGGAGCCAGTTTCCGGAGCCAGTTGAGATATATATATAATCACCACTGATTAGGCCCACCCCTGCTGACCGCCCCCTTGACAGTTCACTTATGGTTAAAGGGGTATTCCAGGCCAAAACTTTATATATATATATATATATATATATATATATATATATATATATATATATATATATATAGTTTTGGCCTGGAATACCCCTTTAACCATAAGTGAACTGTCAAGGGGGCGGTCAGCAGGGGTGGGCCTAATCAGTGGTGATTAGTCTTGGCTCACTAGCGTATTGGGTGCCCAACCTAATGGCACTGGGATGAAGGGGGGGGGGGTGCTAATAAAAATTAAACTTGCAGGAATAACAGCTAAGGCTGCTTTCACACTATAATAATTCATCCGTTATAAATATCCATTAGAAAAGCTTTAGAAAAGGATGTTAAAAGTCCGTTACAAAAGCCCATTAAAGTCTATGTGATTTTTTGATTATCTGTTATGACCCGTTCTAATCCGTCATGACTAACGGATGTTAGTTTTGACGGAGGAATTAACGGGACATGCACAAATTTTTCTTCAGTCACAAGAAACTGATAAATTAACGGCCGCTATTTTTAACATTGAAGTCTATGGCAAACGGATGAGCCTTTATGTCATCCATTTGCACCTGGTTTATTATATCCGTTATTACTTCTGAGCATGCTCAGAAGAGGTGACATCAGCAGACTCCTGCAGTGCTGAGGGACTACTACTACTCCTATCATGGAATAGACTTGTTTACATGATGGGAGTAGTAATTCTCTGACTGCAGGAGTCTGCAGACAGCTGGGGAGGCTACATTAGTGTTTGTACTACTACCCCCATCATGGAATAGTCTGTTCCATGATGGGTGTTGTAGTACAGGGGCTGAGGGATTGATCACACTGGGTTTCACTTCTGAGACCCGATGCGATCAGAAGTTATTAAGCAGGGGAGCGGACGGCATGCTCTGCAACCCTGCAAAGTATCGTGTGTTTTAACTGCAAGGGTACACTATACATGCGCTTCAGGGGGTATATATTTATTATTGCGCTGGCGGGGGACGATTATATACATGCTGGCGGGGGTCATTTCTTCATTGATGCGCTGCAGGGGGCATATTGTAAATGCGCTGGGGGGGGCTAGATATATAGGCTATATGTCTGGCCCCCCAACAGCGCTTTAAATATACATATGGTACATATACATAAGTTAAAACACACTGATACATCACAGGGTTGCGGAGCTTGCAGCCCGCTCCCCTGCTTAATAACTTCTGATCGCATCTGGTCTCAGAAGTGCAACCCAGTGCGATCAATCCCTCAGCCCCTGATGTCGCGTTGAGGACGGCACTAGTCATTGCGCTGTGCAGCACGCAGGACGTCGCATGAGCCAGAAGTAGCGCGGACCCAGGGAACAGGTGATTATAAAACCGGGGATTGGGGAGGCAATGGGGCAGCGGCGGTGGCCTCTGGCCGGGGAGGCGGGGCATTATCAGCATATTGGCAAGGTAAAAGCCGATAACGATAATGTCCAAAATCGTGAATATCGACCAAACCGATAATCTGTCGATCCCTAATATAGTTTTGTTTAGTACCTATATTTCTCTCACAAATAACTTCAATCGGTTGCTCATTTGCTTTGTCATTCTGTACTTTGGAGGGCGTGTGTTCTCACTCTGCATGACTCATCTTTGTCCCGAAGTGCTGGGTCTCTTCATCCAATCCCTGCAGGCTGTTCTGTAACCCCCCTTTTTCTGTTTTCATGCTGCAGTCTGATAGTACAGGAGTAAGCACAGAGGAGTGCTAGCTCACTTACTGGTCTTTGTCCATACCTGTTCTTTAGCTTGGACAAAGATGATGCTGCAGGATTGTTGTCTGGATGTTATTGGGTGTTTTTTATTTTTTTTATTTTTTTATTTCTATAAAAAGGAAATCCATTTTTCTCAAGAAGTATATTAGAAAAGTTTGTTTAACCATCATGTTCAAGAAATAAATAGTTTTTGAATCTGACAGGGCCTGTATAATACTGACAAGAAGGTGGGATGATAAGAATATGAAAACAGATTAAAGAACAAAAATACATTTAGTAACTTTTTTATTATAATGGGGCTGTCCACCCCTTTCAGTGTTGATAGATAAGCAGACACCCTCATGCTTCTGATAATTTGCAATGAGTTTAGCTCAAATGAATTAGAATAAAGCTTTGCTATATATTTAGTCATTTGCCGTTTCATTGTTGCTGTAGGCTTGATCCATACTGAAATCTGAGATTAATGATGGGTGTCCTTAAATACACTCTTGAGGTCTTGTCCTGACAACTCTTAAGAAGTCCAATACATGAAGCCAAAAGTGTTCTCAAGTAGAGAGAACCTCATCAGCTGTGTCTCAGTCTGGGGGGGGGGGGGGGTGGATTGGGTCCTGAAGCTTAGATATTCAGCTCATACAACTGCACTGCAGTGGGTATAAAGGATGTGTAATATTGTGTTATTTATAATATTACCTGTGCACAGAGCGTGTATGACCCCTATAGTATGCAGATGTATGGATACATGCACTATTGGACCATCTCCATCAGACCCTGTATGTACAGAGATTTCTTTCGCCTAGAGTACGATACTTTCCTATATATGGAGTCTAAAGCATGCCTTTTTATTTATTTATAGAAAAAATAAATAAATAAAATACAATCCTGTAACACCAGTTAAAATAACAATGTCCCCAATATGATTATGCACGGACAGTGCTTGACAAATTTGTTAAAGGGGTACTCCAGTGAAAAACAAATGTTTTCAAATTAACTGGTGCCAGAAAGTTATCCAGATTTTTTTTTTATTCTATTAAAAAAATCTTAATCCTTCCAGTATTTATCAGCTGCTGTATGCTCCACAGGAAGTTGTGTAGTTCTTTCCATCTGACCACAGTGCTCTCTGCTGATTGTGTCAGGAACTGTCCAGAGTAGGAGCAAATCCCCATAGAAAACCTCTCCAACTCTAGACAGTTCCTGACACGGACAGAGGTGTCAGCAGAGAGCACTGTGGTCAGACAGAAAAGAACTTCACAACTTCGTCTGTAGTATACAGCAGCTGATAAATACTGTAAGGATTAAGATTTTTTAACAGAAGTAATTTACAACTCTGTATAACTTTCTGGCATCCGTTTATGTGAAAACATTTGGTTTCCACCGGAGTACCCCTTTAATAATCTAGGAGCCAGCAAATAAAAGGTAGAAGCCAGGATGCCGCCCATCACATAATGCGACATCACTGTGCAACGGATGTTAGGTTACGTCATATGATCAGTCATTGGTGTCCCCTAATCTCCGACTGTGTCACTGTCATTTGTGCCCCCTCATCTACAACCCCCCCCCCATTATACAGTGAATGCAACCCAATTATTGCATATACAAGTCCCTAATGATTGCATTAAAAAGTGTAAAATAGTGCAAAATAAAAAAATTACATAAATCCCCCTCCCCTAATAAAAAAATGTACTCTTCTTTTCCCATTTTACAAAAATAAACCGAACATAAAAATACATATTGTTTCTCGCTGCGTGAGTAATTGTCCAAAATATTAAAATATAATGTTTATTATCCCACATGGTAAACTGTGTAAATGCAAAAAAAGTAAAAAAAATTATATATATAATCAAACCCCAGATACAGATTTTTAATCCCATCTTATATGAGAAAAAGTTTTTATAAAAAGTGATCTAAAAGTCCCATAAAACAAATAATGGTACCGATAAAAACTACAGTTCATGGTGCAAAAAATGAGCCTCCTACATCCCTGTATACAGAAAAATAAAAAAGTTTTATAGGGGTCAGAAGAGGACAATTGTAATAACAGTGCTTTTGTTCGATAAGGTTTCACTTCTTATTAAAGTACTACGATATAAAAAAAAAAACTATAAATTGGGTATCATTCTAATCACGATAAGCTACAGAATAAAGAAAACATGTCATTCTTACTAGGGATCGACCGATACCGATATTCTGTGGAGGTTAGGGCCGATGGCCGATAACTTATACCGATATTCCAGTATAAGTTATCGGCTATTTATCCCCCCCCCCCCAAACCAATAAGGCCATACTGATCAAACCATTGTTTTTTTCATCTTGGCATTCTAATAACTATAATGTTTGTTTATTTTTATTTTTTTATCAATCTAGCCGCATAAGAAAGATGTTGCCAAATTCCAAGACTTATAACTTTTTTTTTTCCCCTTGACATAGCTGGTTGGGGTTGTTTTTTATTTTTATTTTTTTATCAATCTAGCCGCATAAGAAAGATGTTGCCAAATTCCAAGACTTATAACTTTTTTTTTTCCCCTTGACATAGCTGGTTGGGGTTGTTTTTTATTTTTATTTTTTGCTGAAAAACGTATTAGTAGTTTTTACTGGTATAATTTAAGGTGCATACGACTATACCACTTTTTGATTGCTTTTTTTTAAATAATTTTATTTGGGAGATTAGCAAAATACTGGCAAATTTTTTTAATAGAGTGTTCACCATGCAAGATGGCTACAAAAATATCTTTTTTAGTTTGTTGCCACTAATAGGTTATTACGGATGTGATGTGGCAATACCAAATATGTATATTATGTTTTACGTTCAAATGTATTTTATATGGGGAATTTAAACCTTTTTATTATGGTGTTGGGAGCATTCTTTATTTTAACTTTATTTTTTAACTAGTCCTTCTTGAGGACTTTTACCAGCAATCGTCTAATCTCTTATAATATGCCTATTAGCCTATTATGCCTATTAGCACTATGCTGGCATGCAATCTATACAGCCACGCTTTGACTACAGCATGTAGTGGGTTAACTGCCAGGAATGGTTGGTGCTGTACCTCCTGATCCCGGTAAGGGGTTTGGAAGGATCAGGCTGTTGCTGTTTAAAGACTTAAAGGGTAGCTCCCACCATCTTTTTTTTTTTCTTCTGTCCCTGCCTATTGCCCATCTATCCCTGACCCCCTCCCTGCTTTAAAATTTTTTTTTTTTACTATATTAAAAATACCTTTTTGTCTGCCTGGTAGTGTGCTCACATCACTGATGCCTGCTGGGGGGGGGGGGGGGGGGGACTTCCGCCCTTACTTCATCTATACAGGGTGCCTCCAGCTGTTTCACCACTACAACTCCCAGCTTGCCCTGACATCTATTGGCTGTCAGGGCATGCTGGGAGTTGCAGTGGTAAAACAGCTGGAGGCACCCCGTGTTGAAAACAATAAATGCTGGCGAACTACCCCGTTCCCTCCCCCAACCCCCGTTTAAAATCATGATCTCCGCTCTCATATACATAGTGCAGAGTCTGGCGGCATCGGCAGCAGCAGGGGCTTCATGTGCGGGAGGCTGGGCCGGCGTGTCAGGCCAGGGAGCCAATGCGCTCGCTCCCTGCCTGTCTGATTGACAGGCAGGGAGCGAGCACAGGCTGAATGAAAAAGGAACGATGCCCGGCTGCATCAGTCCTTTTTCAGGCGTGACGTCACGCCAGCCTGCAGCCGGCCACTAGGAGGGAGACCCCCTAGTGGCCGGTTTTCAAACATAAATTTTAACATGTTAATAAAAAAAAAAAAATAATTAAAATATATTAGAGATATGTTGTAGTACATATGTACTACAACATATCAAAAAATAATGTTGATGACAGTGCCCATTTAAAGGAGTACTCCAGGATAGGAGAAATCTCACATTGTGGCGGGCTCAACCAATGAGACCCTCCAATCTTCTGTGTGGCATCCTGGCTCTTCTCCTGTATGGGGCATCCTGACCACTGCACAAAGCTGTGGCCGACATGCCCCCTCCATGCATGTCTATGGGAAAGGCGGAGCGCGGCACTCTGGTATCTCCCATAGAGCTGCATGGAGGGGACGTGTCGGCCACAGCTTTGTGTATTGGTTGACAGCTCTTTTCATGCACAGACCCAGAGTGCCATGCAGGAGATTGCAGGGGTTCCAGCTGTCATCTACCCCAAATCTGACACTCATCCCATTTGCTTAGGATAAGGGATACATTTTTCTATCCCAAAGTGCCTTTTTAAGGTGGTCATTTAAAAGTTAAAGATGTTATCAAGGATTGGAAAAACAGAACTAATTTCTTCTAAAAACGGCACCACACCTGTCCTCTGGTTGGGTGTGGTATTGCAGCTCAGTTCCAATTAAGTGATTGGAGTCATGTAATGCCCAAATACAACCTAAGGACAGATGTGGTGCTGTTTATGGAAGTAATTAGCTCTGTTTTTCTGTCCTGGATAACCCTTTAATGATTGTTTGGAATTAACCTCAGGGACCCCCACTGATCCTGAGAATAAACAGGCTGCAATGCTGAGTCAGTAACGCAGCCTTTTCATGCTTTTCTCCTGCAGAATTGCGCTGCCAGACATCGGCTGTGCAGGGAACGACAGTTGTCTTCATTAACGTGAATGGGGTGTCGCTGCAGTTCCTCAGCAGAAGTGCCACTGTACAGGAAAGGATGTGAGAAGGGACCTCTACTGATCATTAGGGGATGGCACATCCTAACAATATGACCCAGCTTTGACATGGATTACCCCTTTAAATCCTGCATGAATAAGCAGAAAGCGGTATTGCAGCTATAGTGAGCCAGAGATTTCTTGTCCTCTGCTGTGACTGATCTACCTCCTCTCCGGGCAGAGAAGTTGCACAATCCTGTTATAAACAGAAGGCACAAGCTGCTTGTCATGAGGTGTCAGGCTGCTGGACTGAGAGTCAGTCTCTGAATTGCACAGTGCAGGAAATACCCTTTTAGAGCCATTTGCTCAGCTGTCTCTTCATAAAAACAAGGATCTGTTCATGGAAAGTGTTTAAAGAACATGGACATCTCTGAAGAAATATGTTATTTATAGTGTTCTGTGGATCCGCTTTCCTAGAAAACATCTATTCCACAGAGGGTCAGATTGTGTAAAGAGCAAACAAGTGACTCCAGCTAATAAGTCCAGCCAGTCCCTTATTCTAGAACGTGTGTATCTACATTGACCACCTGTTCTAAAATTTTAGTAAATCTAATGTGTGTCTGTGTGTGTGTGTGTGTGTGTGTCAGGGGATAAGTTATAGATCGCGGGGGCTCCGACTGGGGCCACGGCATTCTGCCGGAAGGGGGGGCTTTATGTCCACACATGACGCGTCGGACGACATGCCCCCTCCATGTATCCCATAGAGATACATGGAGGATGCATGTCTGCCGTGGTTTCCAGCTGGCCACGTACAGGAAGGAGATCACAGGGGGTTCCCAGTGGTCTGACCACCTGTGATCTAAAACTATCCTATCCTTCAGATAGGGGAAAAGTTATATTCCGTTACAGTACTCCTTTAAGGTGTTAAAGGGGAACTCTTGTACATGAGTACTTACCCCCTATTCACAGGATCCTGTAGATGGGGGGGGTAAGTACTAATGTAGGGAAGTACTGATCGTGGGGCTTCTGACTGCTCTTACCCCCCCCCCACCCACTATCTCCTGTCTGGCACCCCGGCTCTCTCCCTGCACGTGACAACCTCCACTCCCTGCACAGAGCTTCATCTGCTTTGTGGACGGATTGCTATTGACCATGGCAGATATCCCATAGAGCTACATGGAGGGCCATGTCTGCTACCGCTTCTTGCCATGGTTTATGGAAATCCGGTAAGCAGAGGTCACTCTATGCATGGAGAGAGCCTGGGGCCTGTGGTCGGACCCCCCATGATCAGACACTTATCCCTTATTCACAGGATCATGAATTGGAGTCCCCTTTAACCCCTTAAAGGAGTACTCCAGCGCAAAATTTACTTATCCCCTATCCAAAGGATAGGGGATAAGTCATAGATCGCTGGGGGTCTGAGCGCTGGGCCCCCCAGGATCTCCTGGACGGGGCCGCGGCAGTCTGCCGGAAGTGAAGTTTTGTCCCCAGCAGAAAGCTACGGCAGACACTCCCCCTCCATGTATCTCTATGGGATTCATGGAGGGGGCGTGTCGGCCGCCGCATCATGCAGGGACGGAACACCCCCTTTCCTGTATATTGCCGCGGCCCCATACCGAAGATCGCAGGGGGGTCCCAGCGCTCGGACCCCCCCCCCCCCCCCCCCCCCGCGATCTATAACCGAAGGATAGGGGAGAAGTTATTTTGCGCTGTAAATGTCCTTTAAGGACCCAGCCTTTTTTCAGTGTAGGACCCGGCCATTTTTTGCACATCTGACCACCGTTACTTTAAGCCTTAACTCTGGAATGCTTTTACTTTTTCATTCTGATTCCGAGATTGTTTTTTTCGTGACATATTCTACTTTGTTAGTGGTAAAATTTTGTCGATACTTGCATCATTTCTTGGTGAAAAATTCCAAAATTTTATGAAAAAATGTAACTTTGAAGCTCTCTGCTTATAAGGAAAATGGATATTCCAAATAAATTCTATATTGATTCACATATACAATATATCTACTTTATGATTACATCATAAAGTTGACATGTTTTTACTTTTGGAAGACATCAGAGGACTTCAAAGTTCAGCATCAATTTTCCAATTTTTCACAAAATTTTCAAAATCAAAACTGAACTGGTCCCTAAAAAATTTCGAAGTGGATTTGAAGGGCCTTGATATTAGAAATTCCCCACAAATGACCCCATTATAAAAACTGCACCCCTCAAAGTACTCAAAATGACATTCAGATAGTTTGTTAACCCTTTAGGTGTTTCACAGGAATAGCAGAAATGTGAAGGAGAAAATTGAAAATCTTCATCTTTTACTCTCGCATGTTCTTGTAGACCCAGTTTTTGAATTTTTACAAGGGGTAAAAGGAGAGGAATCTTCCTAAAATGTGTAACCCAATTTCTCTAGAGTAAGGAAATACCTCATATGTGTATGTCAAGTGCTCTGTGGGTGCACTAGAGGGCTCAGAAGCCTTAACACCCCCACAGGTGTTTGAGAAATGTTCATTAAATTGGGATGTGAAAAGGAAAAATTTGATTTTTTACACTAAAATGCTGAGGTTACCCCAAATTTTTCATTTTCACAAGTGGTAGCTGGAGAAAATGTCACTGTAAATTTGTAAGTACATTTCTTTGTAGTAAGGACGTACCTCATATCTGGGCGTAAACAGCTCTGCGGGTTCACACCAGGTCACGGAGGAGCAGGAGCGCAGTCAGTGGCCTTGAGCTTTTGCATAGCTGCCTATGGAGCCAGAACAGCGGAACCCCCCCCTCAAGGAGCATTATATGGGGTAAATTACTAAAATGGGGTACGGTGGGCCATAAATTAGGTTATGTTCCCAGAATGATGACCCAGAGCGTAGCCAAAAGTAAAAAATATGCCCACCCCAAACCCTATGCTCTGAATCATCATTCTGGGAATGTGATGTGTGTGGCCGTCCCTAACCTGTTGCCTCAAATGCTCACCCCGCTCAGGTGGAGAGAGAGCGCTGCGCATTTGAGGCAACATAAAAAGTCCCCGATGATAGTGACCCATTTTTGGAAAAAATACCCTCAGAGGTAGGGCTGGGCGGTATGACCAAATATGTGTATCACAGGGCACTACTCACAGATGTCACGTTCCTCTTTGTTGGGGGATCCCGGGCGCTGGAACTCACTGTGTACGCCAGTGGTCTCCAACCTGCGGACCTCCACTTGTTGCAAAACTACAACTCCCAGCATGCCCGGCCAGTGATAGGCTGAGCCCACTGTCATGTAAGAAGCCGGCCAGAGCTTCTTACATGACAGTGGGCTCAGCCTATCACTGGCCGGGGCGGGACATCTCTCCGGCCGGCCAGTCCCCAGCGTGTGGCCCCCTACGTAGGTGAGTTTAAAGTTCATTTTCTTTATGTTTTGCAGCACGGGCATAGGGATACAGCAGACAGCAGTGGTCTCCAACCTTTGGACCTCCAGCTGTTGCAAAACTGCAACTCCCAGCATGCCCGTTGGCTGTCCGGGCATGCTGGGAGTTGTAGTTTTACATCATCTGGAGGTCCGCAGGTTGGAGACCACTGGCGTACAGTGAGTTCCAGCGCCCGGTGGCCCCCAACAAAGAGGAGAGCAATGCTTGAACGTGACATCTGTGAATAGTGTCCCGCTGGGCTGATAATTAATTGGGGGGGGGGGGAGAGGGGGCAGAACAGCGCAGGCGGGTCACATAGGATTAGTTCGCCGATGTGGGGACAGCGCTGCGCTAGGCTGATAATACATTCCCAAGGGTGAGGGGCCCAACCGGTATTGCGGTATGGGGTAAAATTCATATTGTGCAGCCCAAAAAATCCGGTATTCGTAATGAACTGGTATACCGCCCAGCCCTACCCAGAGGTCTTTTTTTTTTTTCATGAAGCATTTTTTGGGCAATTAAGTGGTTTATGGGGTTAAAACTTGGAATGTACTCTGGTACATTGGGGTCAAATTATGGAAAATGAAAAGGGAAAATTTAGCACGGCATGGAAGTGTGATACTCCCTAAAGCAGTTTTTAATGCAGAGGCCAGTTTTTAATGCGGGGCAAGTGTCACATTGAGTGGTGGTTTCCTTCCGTATCCCCCTCTTGTTACACACTCTGCATTTTTTCTGGGATCGTCCCTTCTTTCCAGTGTGGGGGACTTCACCTGGAAAGTGCTGGCCTGGGACGATCCTGGCGCCTACAACTCCAGTTTCTTGGGAAGTCCAGCCTGCTCTTTCCCGGTCAGCAAAGATCAGGGTCCTTAGGACTTCTTCTTGGAACTAGAGGAATGTCCCTGTGTTGCCAGCGTACTGGGACAGTACAAAAGAGTTGTACATGGCAACCTGTACCAAGTAGACCGCAACTTTTGTTTGTACCATACCCGTGTTTTCCTCATGGCCATGTATGGTTTGAGGACTTGATCAGAAAGATCAACTCGCTCCATATGCTGATTGTAGTCCAGAATACAATCTGGCTTGAGGACCGTTGTTGTGGTACCTCGCACAGGGACAGGTGAGCTGCCGTTTCCATGAATTGTGGTCAGCATAGGGACATCCCTCTTATCCTTATACCTGACCAGCAACATGTTTTCATGGTTAAGGGCACGGGACTCTGCCTTGGGAATAGGTGTCTGAACAAAATTTGGAGGGAGGCGTCTCTGGTTCTTCCGCAAGGTCCCACAAGCGGACGTGGATCTGGCGGCAAGGGATGTGAGCAGAGGGATGCTGGTATAAAAGTTGTCCACGTACAGGTGGTAACCCTTATCCAGCAATGGGTGCACAAGGTCCCAAACGAGTTTCCTGCTAACGCCCAGAGTGGGGGGACATTCTGGGGGTTCAATACGGGAATCCCATCCCTCATATACTCTAAACTTGTAAGTGTACCCAGAGGTACTCTCATAAAGTTTGTAGAGCTTCACACCATACTGCGCCCGCTTTGAGGGAATATACTGGCAAAAGATGAGTCTACCCTTAAAACTGATAAGAGACTCATCTACCAAGAGCTCCCTGAGCGGTACGTAGGCCTCCAACAATTTGTCCCCAAAGTGTAAAGCCAGTCATAGGTGGGATCACCTCGGGGTGGACATGCCGCATTATCAGTGTTATGGAGGCATTTCCGAATGGCCTCGAACTGCTTCCGTGTCACGACCATACTGTAAAGCGGGGTCTGGTATAGGATGTCCCCGCTCCAGTACTGTCTGACACTGGGCTTTTTGATCAGACCCATATGCAGCACGAGGCCCCAAAATTGTCCTCATTTCTACTGCATCAATGGTGTACCATTTATTGGACCTGGTCAAAAAAGAATCTGGGTGGTGGGCGATGGACTGCTGGGCGTACAGATTCGTCTGCTTCACCATTACATTGACAAAGCTGTCACTGAAAAAATAACAAAAATAGTCAATTTCAGTGAATCCAGCTGTGTCAATCCGGAATCCTGAGTCTCCCACAAACTCAGGAATCCGTGGCCGATTACCCTCTGGGGTCTCCAGACAGGTTCACCGTAAGGGGGCTCCGGTACACTTGTCTGGGGGGTTGGACTCCTATTACCAGCGGCAACTTTCATGGGGGGGTGCGTGGCCTCGCCTGGCGGCGTCTCCGCCGCCGTACAGGGGACTCATCATCAGTAGTAGATGATGTGGAGGATGAGGAAGAACACAGGAATGTAGGATCTTCCTCGTCCTCACTGGCAGATTTGAGGTAAGTAAAGCGTTTGCCTCTGCTACCGAAAATGCCTGGCAAGCCATCGGCCTATTTCTACGGTGTCCGGGGGGGGGGGGGGGGAATCTGGTTGGGTATGTAGTGTGTGTGTGTGCTTGGTGTGACTTTATCTATAACGGTTACTAATGGAGGCTTCTTCAGCCCTGAGGGGCTCCGATCTGCACAGGGGGGGGGCTGGCTCTCTGGCTCTCACAGCTCTGCCCGCTGACTGAACTCCAGTAAGCCAGCAGAGCTGCGAGAAGGGGACATTAACCCCTCCCCTGCCGACTGCTATTGGCCGAACGATCGTCCGGCCAATAGCAGCGATCCTGGGGGGTTGACGAAATCGCCACCTCCCTATAGATACAAGAGGTGATTGGGGGGGTGTCCTACACCCCGATCACCAAATATATCTGTGTCAGCGGGTTGCACGTGACCCGTATGATCTGTATCGTCGCAGATCGCCGGTGTGAATTCACCGGCGATCTGCTGCGATCGCTGACATGTGGGGGTCTGATGGCCCCCCTGGGCATTTGCACGGATTGCCTGCTGAATGATTTCACCAGTCATCCCGGTACGGTCCCCGCCCGGCACGACGGGGATTGGAATTCCCACGGGCGTACAGTTTAACTACCAGGAAGCCAGGGCGTACCCATACGCCCTGGGTCCTTGAGGGGTTAAATATAGGCTTTGTTCATCTTGATAGAAGCATTTAAAAGCAATTAGTTTTTAACTTAAATATATGATATATAGTTACTGAAGACTTTATTTATTTATTTATTTATTTATTTTTTTGAGAGTTTTAGGTATTTACTTTTTTTTTTCATTTTCAATATGAACACAGAGAGCATCCCAGTTTAGCCCCCCCATTGACTAGCACCAATGTTATGAGCAGCTTACTGTTTTGAAGGTTGCCAGTATCTATAAAATCCAATGGATGCTGTCTGCAACACCTCACTTGCATGAAAATGTAGCAGTTCTCATTAATTCATATCCTCTGATCTCTGTTGGCAATGGGGACCCTGTTTTTCCAAGCATCTAAATTACTCTGGATGAACTACATGCTTATCAGATTATCTTAGATGGGTGGGGGTTCGATTAGCTTTAACTCAGTCCTGTGTTCTATATATAATTATGCACTCTCAAACTGTGAGAGCGTAACAAATATAATGAACATTTTAAGAGGTACTCCAGTTTTTTTTTTTCCAGCCTTGAAACCCATGATGCTAAGTGATATTAAAGGGGTACTCCCGTGGAAAAGAATTTTTTTTTTTTTTTTAAATCAACTGGTGCCATAAAGTTATAAAGATTTGTAAAATACTTCTATTTAATAATCTTAATCCTTATAATACTTATCAGCTGCTGTATGTTCCACAGGAAGTTGTATAGTTCTTTTCTGCCTTACCACAGTGCTGTCTACGAACACCTCTGTCCATGTCAGGAACTCTCCAGAGCTGTATAGGTTGCTATCGGGATTTGCCCCTGCTCTTGATAGTTCCTAATATGGACAGAGGTGTCGGAAGAGAGCACTGTGGTCAGGCAGAAAATAACTATTTAACTTCCTGTGGAACATAGAGCAGCTGATAAGTACTGGAAGGATTAAGATTTTTAAATGGATGTAATTTACAAATTGGCACCAGTTGATTTTGATTTTTTTTTTTCCTCTGGAGTACCCCTTTAAATAATATGCTTCTATTATTACCTCTGTATTCCACATGCACTACAGTACTTCTGGGTGTCGGTCCAGGGCAAGTCTTCTTATTTTGTGGCGGTCTACGACTTTTCTCAGCATTCCATGTAGCCAGAGACTATCTGTCATAAGTCACATGGTCCTCAGGGGAGTGGGGCTATTCTGTGGTGGCCACATGGAATGCTGGGAAAGTCTGAGACAACAGTTTAGTGAAAAAAAGACTTTCACTTCAGCACCTCCCGGTGTGGGTCCACTGCATGAAAATGGGACAAAGTGCTTCACAGAGGTAATAGAAATGTATTTCATAGTTTTATTACTTCATCATGGTCTCAAAGGAGGAAGGAGAAAAAAATGACTTGGATTACCCCTTTATGGTACGATTACACGTACAGGATCTGCTGCATATTTTTGCTGTGTATTTTCTTCAGCTGATTTTGCTACCCATTGAAGTTAATTGGTAGCAAAATCGTCCGCACAAAATATGCCACAGATCCTGTATGTGTGAATGCACCCTTAAAGGAACTTTCCTATAATTGACAACTATGATAAATTTACAAAATCTCTGACAGGAATTGTGCTGGGAGATCCCGAGGGCACCCAGTGCTGACAGCAGTCGGCACTAGGACCGCGTGAACTGCATTGCTATCCGCCTAGATGATCAGCAATGCATTTCTGAGTGGAGCCGCCAAAAGAATGAACATTCTTTTGCAGATTTGCTCAGAAATGTATCGCTGTGTGCGCGGTCCTAGCTCCAAGGGTGCTGTTTGTCCTGAGTCACCCATTTGTGGTGATAAGTTTGAATGAAGTGGTACCTTTTTAGATTTAGTATGTTTGTTTTGATTGGTTTTAATAATCCTTGACACATGTTCAGTATTATATAAAAAATGTACATCACTTAATCAGAAATAATGAATTGGTTTTTTTTTTCTTTTACTTTCAGACCTGGCCTCATCATGGATGAAGAGCATCAACATTCACATTGTGCTTGTTGTGTCAGTCGACGTTGCATGATACGACCAGAGACTGGGATTTCCTGTGATCTGATAGGATGTCCACATGTTTGCGGGGCAGTCTTTCATTCATGCAAAGCTGATGAACATCGAATGTTGTGTCCCTTGGAAAGGGTACCTTGCTTGAACAGTGGTTTTGGATGTCCTTTCGTCATGACACGTAATAAACTAGCTGAACATTTACAAATCTGCCCTGCAAGTGTAGTTTGCTGCACAATGGAATGGAATAGGTGGCCCGTGAGCTATGCAGATAGAAAATCCTATGAAAATTTAAGCAGAGACGTTGATGAAGTAGAACAGCTAGATATGGCTCTAGCATTGCAAGATCAAAGAATGCTCTTAGAGTCTCTAAAAGTGGCAACAATGATATCCAAAAATACTGATAAACTTGAATCTTCTGAACAAATATCTGTCACAACAGAAGAAGAGAGCAAGATGGTTACCAATGGTTTATCCTCTGATGAAGATTCCTACAGTGCACTTTATCAAGCGACAGTGGAGACCACTAAAAGTTTAGCTGCCGCTCTCGATATCTTAAACAATGCCACAAAAGACATTGCAATGCTTAATGGAAGACTACGAGATGCAAGTTGTGAAATGAACAAAAATTTCCAGTTCTCTGAGCGCAATAGTAGACCCGATACCCTTAAGGATCAGGAATTTGATGATGAAGAGAGCATTGAGGCAGCTAGTGGAACAGCGTGCAGTTCTCTGAAACAAAAGTATCAGAATGGTTCTAGCGATTTCTATCCAGGAACAAATGGTAGTTATGTGATGGAAAGTGACGATGGTAATGGGAGCCAGGTATCCGCTTTGTGCAATGGTTTCCATGATGACTGCTCACTTGCTCCTCAGGAAAAAGAAAAGTTGTTTACTGTGGGACCGAATGAAAATGGTGCCGTCATCACCTTAGAAGGTGTTGAAAAACTTGTCAGTCAGCGTCCTTCCTTACATTGTGCTGAAGCAATCTCATCCCCTCCATGTATAAATGGTTCTGATGAACAAATTTTAGATAAAAAAGATGAGCAAGCATTACGAAACATTGCCGTCTTTGGAAGACGGCCTTTCTTGGTTGATACCTATTGGTTCAAAGCCAGAACGGAGAATAAAGCAGTTGACACCTCTGACTTGGAAGTTCAAGATGACCCAATGGGACTGAATGGGATCGACTTAATCACAGCTGCTTTGCTTTTTTGTTTAGGGGATTCGCCTGGCGGTAGAGGGATTTCAGACAGCCGAAATGTAGATGGTTATCATGTTGACTTTGGAACACAAACCTTCTCATTTCCGTCTGCTATATTAGCCACTAATACAATGGTCGGGGAGATAGCCTCAGCTTCTGCTTGTGATCATGCCAATCCCCAACTATCCAATCCTAGTCCTTTTCAGACGCTTGGTCTGGATTTGGTTCTTGAATGTGTTGCGAGATACGAAACAAAACAGAGGTCAATGTTTACATTTGTATGTGGACAATTGTTTAGAAGAGATGAGTTTTGTTCTCACTTTAAGAATGTTCATGGCGATATTCATGCAGGCCTCAATGGCTGGATTGAACAAAGGTGCCCCTTAGCATATTATGGATGTACTTATTCCCAACGTAGGTTTTGTCCTTCAACACAAGGATCAAAAATTATCCATGATAGACACTTAAAATCATTTGGGGTTCAACCACATTTACCTAATGACATTGAATCTGCAAAGAGTACTTCACAAGGATCACCTGCCGATCATTTTAGTAGTTTGCCTTATGAGGTTCTACAGCACGTTGCAGGCTTTCTTGATGGTTATTCCTTGTGTCAACTTTCAAGAGTGTCTAGACTTACGAGAGATGTATGTGCCAGTTTACTACAAGCCCGTGGAATGGTGGTTCTGCTGTGGGAGAAGAGACAGTATCCACAAGGAAGTTCCTGGCAAATCAAAGAAAAGGTTAGTATTTGTTCTAGAGTTGTTAATGTCCTTAAAGATTACATTAATTTTGACGATGGAAATACAGCTTTATGGTAGGATCACACGCTGCGTATTTGCAGCATACTTCATGCTGCACAAAACCAGCTGCTAAGTAGGAAATGCACTGCATATTTTCCTTTGAGGGCGTCAGTCCTGTGTGCGCACTGACATTTGGAGGTGGGCCCATGCGTCAGTCCCCTCAACACACTGGCCACACCTCACTGCACACACAGGGCAGCCAGTTGGGCTAAGAAAAGCCACTGTGGACTGTTCATGCATCTTCTATTAAAGGGAACCTGTAGTCCCTTTCACGCTGACTGAACCACTAGCTAATGAGACAGTCCATCGTGTCTTTTCTTAGCCCCACCAGCCTTCAACAATAGATCTCTCCCTGATTGGTTATATGGAAAGCTCTATCAGTCCAGGCCAGCGGAGCAGGGAGAAGCCACCAGAACTGTCCCAATGACTAATGGCTCAGGCAGGTGATGACATATTCCCTTTTAAGTCAATGGAAGTAAAGAAAATTGTGTACAAAAGACATCTTGGCTTTTTTTAGGCTTCCTGACCACCTCCAGAAGCCACAATCTGTCTCAAGTGGGCCATAAAGCTCAAGTTGAGAAACCAGAGCACCCTTTTAACCCCTTAAGGACCAGGCCCATTTTGGTCTCAAGGACCAGACCAATTTTATTTTTGCATTTTTGTTCCTCCTCCCCTTCTAAAAATCAGAACTCTTTTATATTTCCATCCACAGACCCATATGAGGGCTTGTTTTTTGTGTCACCAATTGTACTTTGTAATTACATCACTTATATTACCATAAAATGTACGGTGCCACCAAATATTATTTGTGTGAAAATTTAAAAGAAAACCGCAATTTAGCTAATTTTGGAAGGTTTTGTTTTCACGCTGTACACTTTCCGGTAAAAATGACATGTTTTATTTATTCTGTGGGTCAATACGATTAAAATGATACCCATGTTATATGCTTTTCTATAATTGTACCGCTTATACAAATTTTGTTAAAACGGTTTGAGATTTTTTTTTGTTTGAAATTTTTCTGTATATCAGGAGGTATGAGGGCTCACTTTTTGCTCCATGATCTGTAATTTTTATCAGTATCACTTTTGCTTAGGTTTTACATTTTTTAATACATTTTTTATTAATTTTTTTTGGAATAAAATGTGACAAAAAAGCAGCAATTTTGGACTTATAAAATTTTTTTTTTTTACTTTTACGCCGTTCATCGTACGAGATGATTAATTCAGACTTGACTAGTTCAGACTTTTCTGCACGCGGCGATACCAAATATGTGTATTAATAATTTTTTTTTTTACACTTTTTGGGGGTAAAATGGGAAAAACTGATGTTTTACTGGGGGATTTTTCACTTTTTTACTTTTTTTTATTTATTTTTTTAACACTTTAATAGTCCCCATAGGGGACTATTTTTAGCAATCATTTGATTGCTAATACTGTTCAGTGCTATGTATAGGACATAGCACTGATCAGTATTATTGGTGATCTTCTGCTCTGGTCTGCTCGATCTCAGACCAGAGCAGAAGACCCCAGGAGACAGCCGGAGACAGGTGAAGGGACCTCCGTCTGTCATGCTGGATGATCGTATCCCCGTGGCAGTGCTGCGGGCGATCCGATCATCCATTCAAAGTAACGCACTGCCGCGATCTGTATTGATCACGGAATTTGAGGGGTTAATGGCAGACATCCGCACGATCACGATGTTGATAGCAGCCGGGACTTGCCGCGCATGACGCGAGCATCGGTCCGGTGCGTTAAGTACCACGGCACCATGACGTACATTTACATCCATTGTCGTTAAGGGGTTAAGTACATGTTATAAAGGTGCTGTTAAGGATGTGATTGTATACTATGTAGCACAACATAAAGACTCACTGAGTACCACCTGGCAAATGATGTGTACCTGGCTACCTGGAAAAGGTGCATATCCTTTCTTCCCAGAATTCCCAGTGGAGCATTTATGGCCTTTATGTGTCTACATTCCGTTATGATGGTTTCCTCAAGGAGAAACTTTACCTTTTTTAAGACTATAACTTATGATACACACACACACACAGTATCGTTTTTGACCTAGGGTAGTTATGGGTGTATCGCTGGCTTCTGGTGGTTGGGTAACTGAGGGGGATAATTGCCAGTCTCCTAGCAGGCTAAGGTAGTGGTAAATTCCTTGTGTATAACTGTGTACTCTCATCCTCTTGTTCTGATGGAGTCTCCTATAACTTGCTGTTCAGTTTCCCTTTTCTGCTCTTCATCATGAAGATCATATCAGCACTGATCTCTCTTTGATTATATCTATATAAAGTAACCCCCCGACATGCGATGGCCCCAACATATGATAAAATCGACATACGATGCTTTTATGTGTCGGGGCCATTGCATTAACTGCCATCCGACAGCGCAAAATGCTTAAGCTTCTGTCGGATAGCAGTTTAAGCATCCCGGGCAGGTTCGCTTACCTATTCCCGCTGCTCCGGGTCCACTTCGCGATCCTCCGGCGTCTTCTGTATCTTCTCCAGGGTCCGGGACTCGCTTTCCGGCATCGTTATTACGTCACTACGCACGCCATGCCGGCGCAGCAGTGTAATAACGTCACCAGAAAGCGATGCCCGGACCCTGCAGAAGATGCGGAAGAAGCCGGAGGATCACGAAGAAGACACCAGAGCAGCGGGACAGCATCGGGAGCCCCTGGGACAGCATCAGGAGCGGTGAGGACCTGGTCCGGAGCGGCGGGGACAGGTGAGTACAGCTTCCTATACTTTATATTGCACGGATCCCTCAACATACGATGGATTCGACAAACGATGGGTCGTTTGGAACGAATTACCATCGTATGTTGAGGGACCACTGTATATAAAACTCAACGTGTGTGTGTGTATGTATGTTCCACAAAAACTTCCAAACGGCTAAAGATATTAACATGAAACTTGGCACACATGTTACTTATGTCAACAACAAACATAGGATAGGTAATTTAACCCTTACTCACCCCCATTTGCCAGGGGCGGGGTTTATGTTTAAAGTCCCATACAAGTCAATGGGAAATATATGCTACTGCATAACTTCCAAACGGCTGGAGATATTTCGATAATACTACTTAAAATATATGGATAGTTAATTTAACCCTTAACCACCCCCATTTGTGGGGTTAGGGTTTTTGTTTAAAGTCCCATGCAAATCAATGGGAAATGTATGTTCCCTTATAACTTCCGTACAGCTGGAGATATTGCAATACCTGGTACACATATTACGGGTTGGGATGGGAGGACGGGATAGGTCGGGATATGGGGTTGGGATATGACAACAATATATGAGGACAGGATATGAGGTCAAAAGCTTCCTCCTTTGTTTATTTTCCTCCCCAACAAGGATTAGGAAGGAAAAACCGGGCAACGCCGTATAATCTAAAACTCAATGTGTGTGTGTGTGTGTGTGTGTGTGTATGTATATATATATATGTTCCACAAAAACTTCCAAACGGCTAAAGATATTAACATGAAACTTGGCACACATGTTACTATGTCAACAACAAACATAGGATAGCTGATTTAACCCTTACTCACCCCCATTTGCCAGGGGCGAGGCTTATGTTTAAAGTCCCATACAAGTCTATGGGAAATATATGTTACTACATAACTTCCAAATGTCTGGAGATATTTCGATAATACTTTGTCACATGTTACTTATATGTCCACTTAAAATATAGGATAGTTAATTTAACCCTTAACTACCCCCATTTGTGTGTCAGGGTTTTTGTTTAAAGTCCCATGCAAATCAATGGGAAATGTATGTTTTCACATAACTTCTGTATGGCTGGAGATATTTCAATACCTGGTACATGTATTACAGGTCCGGGGTAGGAGGTCCGGGGTAGGAGGTTGGGATAGATGGACCGGGATAGATGGGCTGGATAGGAGGTCGGAATACGAGGACGGATATGAGGACGGGATAGGAGGACCGGATATGGAGTTGGGATATGACAACAATATATGAGGACGGGATATGAAGTCAAAAGCTTCCTCCTTTGTTTATTTTCCTCCCCAACAAGGATTAGGAAGGAAAAACCGGGCAACGCCGGGAACTCCACTAGTATCTACATATATATATATATATATATATATATATATATATATATATATATATATATATATATATATACTCAATGTGTGTGTGTATGTATGTATGTTCCACAAAAACGTCCAAACGGCTAAAGATATTAAGATGAAACTTGGCACACATGTTACTTATATGTCAACAACAAACATAGGATAGGTGATGTAACCCTTACTCACCCCCATTTGCCAGGGGCAGGGTAAATGTTTAAAGTCACATACAAGTCAATGGGAAATATATGTTACTGCATAACTTCCAAACGGCTGGAGATACTTCGATAAAACTTGGTCAAATGTTACTTATATGTCCACTTAAAATATAGGATAGTTAATTCAACCCTTAACTACTCCCATTTGTGAGGGTCGGGGTTTTTGTTTACAGTCCCATGCAAATCAATTGGAAATGTATGTTCCCACATAACTTCCGTACGGCTAGAGATATTTCAATACCTGGTACACATATTACGGGTTGGGATAGGAGTTCAGGATAGGAGGACGAGATAGATGGACTGGATAGGAGGTCGAGACAGGAGGGTGGGACGGGATATGGGGTTGGGATATGACAACAATATATGAGGACTGGTTATGAAGTCAAAAGTATCCTCCTTTGTTTATTTTCCTCCCCAACAAGGATTAGGAAGGAAAAACCGTGCAACGCCGGGTACTCAGCTAGTATAATATAATAATGTGAGTGTGTGTTTCAGTTTTTGATAATATTACAGCAACCTTTCTTATTGACTGTTCTAGAGACCTCATATTAGTTTCCTTAGCAGACACTTGAGACACGTGCAGTGTATCTTCTGACAGGCATCATGATGAGGCATATTTTATTATTATCCTGCTTGGTTTGTTTGTAAGCTCTGTCAGAAAACACTCACATGAAAAACACTAATACCTTGCTAAGAGCTGCAGCTTTTCTGTTCACAGCATCCACTTACTGACAGGTCATCTAAAGCCTTTTCTCGGTCGCTCTTCATTGGGGGGGACACTGATACTGATGGGTATAAGCTCTTGTCACTAGGAGGCGTTGACACTAGGAAAAAAAAGTTGGATCCACCCTGGCAGGATATACCCACCCACTTGAAGTGAGGTAACCAGTTTTTAGCTAGTGTCAGTAGGAGGGAAGACACAGGTCTGAGAGCTCTCCTGGCCTGGCCTTTTATTTTATTTTCTAGTTCAGTATGTCTAGTTAGGTTCCTTTTCCTTTATTTTTCTAGGTTGGGCGACAGGAGCATGGCGCTACCTGATCTCCCACGTGCGAAAAAGGGGCACAGTGCATAAGAGTATGGGTCGTCAAATCCTTATCGCCAGCAGCCAGAGCCTGGAGGTAGTACCCTTGGTCCGGGTCCCCCACTTCCCCTGCCCGCCTTGCTATGGCAGCATGGCGTGATACAGTGTGGCCTTTAGCTGGCTGAAGTCTTCAGGGTGAGTATGAAAAGATCCCATCCCTGTACCTTTTAATGGCTGGCGTCCGTTCATGCGCCCAGCTGACGGAGGGGGCGGCCGCGTCCTGTTGCAAGTTCCCTGGCTCCCCCCCGCCGTGCTCCTTACAGCATGTGGCTGTCTCCAGGGCGGGGCGGTGTTGTAGCCCCATACCAGCCCCAATTGAAGCCCCATACCTCTTAACAAAGCTACGTTGTAGCGAAACATGTCGGGGGGGGGGGGCTGAGTAGGGTGATTTTAAACTGATCAGAGCAGAGCCCGGAGGAAGCAGAGTGTGAGCTGCAGGCACACTCAGCAGTGGAGAAAACAAGTAATCTCCGAAAGAGAGATACTGAAATCTAACAGACTTAGTACAAGGTTTACTGCTCTGACATATTTTAAATGTGTGGATTTTCTTTAATTAGGTTCTAATAAAGTTTATGGGATTTAGTTGGTATATGGGAAATTAGGGTTTTTTGGATTGCCCCAAGGGGGAATCTATTGGAAAACATAAATTGTATTGCACCCTTGATTTTTCATTGCTTCTTGTGAGCTCCGCCTTGTGGCGACCATTCGCTATTACAGCCTTAGTCTGTCAAATCTGTTTTTATCAGTTTAATATCTGCAGGGTCCTTTTTCTAGGGATGGTATTGGGGGGGGGGTCACCTTATTTCCTTCAGTCACCCTGTACGGTGATCTGCTATGGCCTAATTACATTGTCTGTTGAGGTATGCCTCCAGCGTATCTATTTTCTGCAGGGTTCTCACTGTCGGGGTGCGTATGTGCACCGACGTGTCGGGTTATTGCAAGGGATCCTCGATCCCTTACAAACTATCGGGGATATATTAACTAACTGTTCTCCCCTACCACTGAGTGCCAGACCATGCTGTCGTGCCCACGCCTGACTTCCACTCCCTCCCTACTGAGACAAGACACTGGATGGGTGCCCTTGTAGAGCTTTTGCATCCTGGCGGATGCTCTGTCAGGTTCGCCGATCATCCATCAAGGTGGTGTTTTTGGCATCTCAAAAAATATGATTCCTCCTCCACAGAATGCCACATCCGCGGCTAGCGCTCCTGATCCTCACGTCTTCGTGGCAGTGTCCCTGCGTGGGCATGGATTGCACCTGATCTCATTATGCCAGACTATAGTCTCACCTGTTTCTCAGGCACTACGGTACCCCACTGCTAGTGCAAGGTGTCTACTGGAGTGACCTGTTGTCTACTATGGACCCATACCAGTCAGCCAGACAGTAGTCTGTGTGCTTTCTTTTGCCGCCTGTCACTCATCTCACAGCTGATGTATTTGCGGCTGGAGTTCTGGTACCCCGCTGCTGTGCAAGGTGTCCGAAGGAGTGAACCGTTGTATACTATGGACCCATACCAGTAAGTCAGACAGTAGTCTGCGTGGTTTCCTCCGCTGCCTTTTCACTCATCTCATGGCTTATGTATCTGTGGCTGGAGTTCCAGTACCCCCACTACTGTGCGAGGTGTACGAAGAAGTGACCCAACATGTCCTTTGGACCTTATATGGAGTAACGGGGGATACAATTCACAGCTACTCAGCCTCCCCCGATCTCCCAGGGTGGCAGAGATACTATCCATGGCTCCTAGTCCTCCCTCCCCTCCCCTCCCACAGGTGACAGAGGTGCACAGAGATCTCCTATCTGGCTGTCCCTTCTTAGCCAGCGCCTGGAGGTGTACTTATTCAGCCAGACTGTTGTCTGCATGGTCGCACCGCTCTTGGTCTCCGATCTCTGGGCTGCCGTGTAAATGGTCAGGTTTCCCTTATCTCACTGCTGAGGAATCTGAGTGTTTAAAAATCCTATACCAGTCAGCCGGACGGTTGTCTGCAGGGTTTACTACTATGTCGGTTTAACTACCATACACTTCCCACACTGTTGACGGAAGTTACGGTAACTCGCTGCCAAGGTGTAGTTCCAAGTGAGTCTCCCCATGTTCCCTACTTTACCTCTCTACATGCCGACTGCTCTCACAGCTGTAGGCTGGTAACTGACTTTCTGTGTGTGGTTCTGAATGTGGACCCAGTGTGGCCATGGCCCCTGATGCCAGACTGTCTGCATGGTTTTCTGATCCTCTAGGTCACCTTCCCCATTCTTGTTGTTCCTGCGGCTGCATTCTGGTGACTCATTTTCCACTTGAAGTTCCAACAGTGTCTCATTGGACCTTTTTATACCTGTCTGTCAGACTGTGTCTGCATGTTTCCTTTCCCACATGCATCCTTCATCTCTTACGTCTGCGACTGCAGTCCTGGTGTGTGCACCATTAGGATATGGGGTGTGGGTGTTTCCGGCAGGTTCCATGGACTTTCACAGCAACCGCAGCACTCTGTTCCCCTTTCCGAGGGTGCAACGTTGGTCTACTAGAGGCATGGTTGCCACACACCGTTGGGTGCTGAGCCGGTCTTCCATACTGCCGGCTTTTGGATGTCTGCGTTTTTTCGTGTCTGCAGCCTGGGTACCCCACTACTCTTGTGCGGTAACCATGTCTGTGTCCCTACATATGTTGGGCCACTCTGCAGGTGTAGAGACCACTTTCCCTTTTCGGCGGGATGTGCCTCGGGCCTTCCTGTGATCTTGTTTCCACAGGTCTACGGCGGTTGAGCATCTCTTCTGGCATGGGGCCTGATGGGGTGACTCAGTCGGTTCAGCTTCCCCCATCCCTCCAGGTATCCTGTGCAGGGTGCTTCAGTTGGGGTCCTCTCAACACTTTGGTTGCTGTGTTTGTGTGCTTCTTACTTGCATTTGCAGTCACGTCTTTGTACCTTTTGCCCAGCATTACAGAATTACTGATCTCTCTGGGGACACAACTTGGCCTCTCCATACCTCGATATGTTGTAGCAGGTTCCTAAGGCCTACGTCCACCCAGTACTTGCCGTAGGGCGGCAATTCCCCACTCCTATAGTGCCTGGCGCACTTTGACAATCCCCCTTCCACAGGGGGTACGGGGATCAGGGAGCTTGGCTGGTCAGTGCCGGAGTTTCATTGCGACCAGCCCTTGTTTTCCCTTCCTCTATATAGGCGGGGTACCTGGCATCATTAGCCGGTCTGGCACAGTCTGTGGCTGGGTCCTGCCATTGCTCTCCTCCTCCCTTGGTGCCATCTCTCTGGTGGGGTGTGGTCATCTTTCCCTTTGTCAGTTGCACTACACTGACTCTATGGTCTTCTGGAGTAACCTTCCCTTTTGTTTCCCCCTCTGTTCCCATCCTGACAGGATGTTGCTTTGGTCCGCTCTGACCACTGGAGTCCATGTCTGGTTAGTCTCCTTGTCTTGGACACTAGCCTAGTATGCTGTGGCGTGCCTTCTGGTTCTTTGGTGATCTTAGTGATGGTTGAGGTCTTTGGCAGGTTAGCTCTCCTGACCAGACTTCTCCACCATCCCATTTGTGGGGCGGTCTTTCTGTACCACACTTCTTCTTGTCTCAACATAGAAGTTTGTCGCCCGGAGCATTTTGCAGACTTTGGGTTTACCTCCCCTACAGGTGTATGTCTTCCAGGTGACTCGGGAACCTCCAATTCCCATGTCGGTCGCCCCGGGGTTCCAAGATGCCCCTTTTCAGGCTGTTTCGCTCCCTTTTTGGCCGTTATTCCTCCCGTCTCCTCCTTCGGGGTCTGTTTTTTTCCCAAGATGAAGGGCGTTCTGGTCATCCGGATCACGCTACTCGAGCTTATTTCTCCTCCCAGGTGTTTGCGGCAGGCCCCTGGGACAGGGATTTTGGAACTGTAGCTGTTCAGGTCATTGATTTTGGGCACCTCTAGAGCCAGTCTTCATCTTTCTTTCTTTTTTCCAGTGGTTTTCTGGTCTCCACCACATGTTCGCCTTCTGCTCGGCGTACGCTACTCTCCCTGATGTTTTTTCTGCCATGTTCTCTTGAATCGTTTGAATCTGGATGGTGCTCTCTTGTGCCCTTTTTGATTCTCAGCTGGGCTGGCCCTCTGTCTGGTTCTTTGTTCCTTGGAGTTGATTTCCTACCTCCTCCCGGGATGGTTCCAGACCATCTGACTTCCTTGTCCCCCTTTTCTGGTCTCTCTCTATATGGACCATAGGTTTAGAGTCTCTACATAGGATGGTCTTTTCCTTTTGGCGTCCTAGTCCATTTCCATGGACGAGGGTGCTTCCGGGAGCTCAGTTTTTGGGCCCAGGTTCTCGTCCACCGACCTTATGGACTGATTCCCCTTTTGCTGTTGGTTGTTTTTCCCTCCCTAGGGGACTGCTTTGGTACGTCCCATCCGTATAGGTGTCCCCCAATGAAGAGCGATTGAGAAAAGGATTTTTATTTTTTTATTTTTTTTTCTCACTGTAAAATCTCTTCCTCGTAGCCTTCATTGGGGGACCCACCCATTTCTTCATCTTTTTTTTTTTTTTTTTTTTCTTTACCCGGGATTCTTTCTGGGGTCTTTCGGACATATTTCTTTGTTGGCTTCTCCTACTGCTCTGTGACAAAACTGGTTACCTCACTTCCAGTGGGCGGGTATATCCTGCGAGTGAGGAGCTGACTTTTTTTCCTAGCGTCAGCGCCTCCTAGTGACAGGAGCATATACCCATCAGTATCGTTGTCCCCCAATGAAGGCTACAAGAAAGAGATTTTGCAGTGAGTACAAAAAAATTCTCCTTTTTTTTTTTTGTGCTGACACATTATACCATTTTGTTACTAGTTTCTTTTGAATTGTTCTCTTGTTGCCTGTCTTGTTCTTGATTTTGCCTGCTAAATAGTATGCTATATCATTTGGCTAGCAGATTTGGAATGATAGTCTTTTTTGCCAGTCATCGTGTTGTACCACCACCCCAGAATTAGCAAAGATAGCAGCTGTTACTCTGCAGTTCTGGGGTGAAAGACATACCAGCATGTTATGGATTCTGACAGAAATGGGTGCCGACAGATGTAAGCATGTGCCCTGCTGGGAATCCTACAGTATGAGTGCTGCTTTAACACCTCGCACATTGGATTATGGTTTGGTGATAATGGACATGGTCTCTATAGTGAATTTTTGATGTGCTGTAGGAGTAACAGAAATACAATGTATTCGGAAAGCCTTAGGACCTTTTAACTTTTTTTCACATATTGTTGCGTTCTGGCCTTGTGCTAAAATAAATTTAAGTCTCCTCTCCCCCCCCCAATCATTCTAGACTCAATACCACATCATGACAAAGTGAGAACAGAATGTTAGAAATATTTGCTAGGTTATTGAAAAAGAAAGTATTGAAATATTGTATTGACTTTAGTATTCAGACCCTTTACTTTGTACTCTGCTGAAGGCGAAGAGTAATGCCTGGTTTTCTCCAGTAAATTTTGGTTTCATCAGACCAGAGAATTTTGTTTCTCAGTCTGAAAGTCCTTTTTAGGTTCCTTTTTTTTTTTTTTTTTTTTTTTTTTTTTTTTTGCAAACTGCAGGCAGGGCAGGCTTTCTTGTGTTTTTTTGGACACACTGCCATGAAGCCCAGATTGTGAAGTGCTGCAGTGATAGTTGACCTTCTAGAAGTTTTCCTCATCTGCTAATACAATCTTTGAAGCTCAGCCGGAGTGACCATTGGGTTCTTGGTAATCTCTCTTACAAAGGACCTTCTCCCCAGAGTACTTAGTTTTATGGGGCGGTTAGCTCTAGGAAGAGTCCTGGTTGTGCCAGACTTCTACCACTTAAGCATTATGGAGACCACTGTACTCTTAGGAACTTTCAGTGCAGCAGAATTTTTATTGTACCCTTCTCCAGATCTGTGCCTCCACACACAATCCTGTCTCTGAGCTCTGCAGGCAATAATTTCCACCTTTTTGTAGTTTGTACTTTGCTCTGTTATACATTGTCAGCTGTGAGACATTATATAGACAGGGCTGTGTCTTCCCATATCATGTCTAATCCACTGTATTTACCACAGGTGATTCTAATCAAGGTGTAGAAACATCTCAGAGATGATCAGGAGAAATGGGAGGAGCCAGAACTAAATATAAAGTGTCATAGCAAAGGGTCCGAATACTTATGCCCTAAAAGAAAATTAAATTTGGAAACTGTTCAAAAATTCTGTTTTCACACTCTCACTATGGGGTGTTGAATGAAGAATGATTGGGGGGGGGGGGGGTTATTTTATTTAAGCACGAGGCCACAATATAAAATGTGAAAAAAGTCACAACATAAAATGGTGACAATGGCATTAGTCATGGGTGGTACACTATATTAAAGGGGTACCCCTCTCTGCTTTGACTCCCAGAGATCTCCTGTACGGCACCCAGGCGGCAGTGACATCAAGAGAACACCCCTCCTGTCTATGGGAGAGGGCGTGACGAGCAACCTTAGCCCTCACGCCCCCTCCCATAGACATGAACGTCGAGGTGCTGACCCAGAGAACTTTGGAGGGGAGGGGGCGGGGGGTCCCAGCTACTGGACCCCTCATGATCAGACATTTTATACCCTAGCCTTTCGATAGGGATAAGGGCCAGCATTTATCATTGTAGCTGTAAGTGAAGCATTTTTCTACACCTTTTTTTTTTTTTTTTTTTTTTGTGTGCTGGAACACCAAATTTATTAAATGTTCACAGAGCATTTGATAAATTTTGTGCAGGTCACATTTTCTGAAATTTCTCTTCACATTCACCAAAAAGCTAAGCAAAGTATGGGCTGGTGTAGTTTTCAGTGACTTTGCACCTTTTTTGTGCCTTTTCACAAAAAGGCGCAGTTCATAAAACCCTTCCATATCATGTGTATTGCCAAAATCAGTGGATTGCAGCTCAAAATCAGCAGAAATGTGTAAACCAAAAGATGCAAAAAAAGGTGCAAATAAACCCTGCTTGTGCCTTTTTTGTGTCTTTTGTAGACACACAAAAAACAGTCTAAAGACCATGATAAATGTCGGCCAAGATGTCTGGAGGCGGAGTACCCCTTTAACTAGCAGATGAACAGTCAGTACTTGAAGTTTGTATGTTGGAAGCAGCAGAAATGGGCCCTTTTCAGTGTCTCTCAGATGACAGGTGTCAGATCTTGTTGGTGTGTTCCCTTTATGAAGTGGTGGAGTGATTCAAGGAAAGACGTCCTGGACTGCTAAAGAGTGCCCATGCTGGCCCATTTATTTATTTCTAATTTTGGTGCATTACAACCAACCTTTTAAGAGTATGTAAAAGTTAATGGAACAATTTTGTATAGGTAGGGCAGACGTGGTGAGGCATGTAAGCTGGGTGCTAGGTGTAGTGGTGCAGCAGCAATACACTCTGCCTGTGTATTCAGATGTATGACATGGTGGTCAGCATACTGAGTCGTTGCCCTATGTCATAGAAACCCTTGCTATGACTTTAATTCTGTTCTGTTTTTTTTATTCCAGGTATGGCGGTTCAGTACTGCATTCTGCACAGTGAAGGAGTGGAAGTTTGCAGATATTGTAAGCATGGCCGACCATTTGAAGAAATGCAGCTTCAACACTGTAGAGAGGAGAGAAGAGGCTGTCCCTCTTCCTTGCATGTGTGTGACCCGGGAACTGACTAAAGATGGACGCTCTCTCCGCTCAGTCTTGAAGCCCGTCCTTTAATAGGAGGGGAATGGGCACTTGGCAAACACCAACACTCAAGCACCAGTTTTATACCCTATACGATATCTTTTGACACTTTGATATTTAACTAAGAAGCCACTCTATCACTGTATATAACTGGTTTTGGAAGTGATGTTTATTTTTTTATATCTATATTAAAGAGGTATAGTTTGGGTGGAAGTGGTAAGAAATGCCTTAAAGTTTGTTGGACTTTGACATTTTCCAGATGTGTAAATGACAAGAACTTTGCATGGATTTCCATCATGGTATCCTGGCTCATGAGCTCCGGTGTCAAGCACTTAACAATACTAACATGTTCCTTCATCCTGACCAAAAACAGAATGTACATGGAATTTCACGTCAGTTTAACATTGGTCAGCCTGCAGTTACAGAACAGACATATAAACCTCTGAGTGTTTTTTCGGCCTGTACGTGGGATCCCTTCCTGGTAGGGTTTTAGACTGATATTATATAGTGCCATTAACTCTATGGTTACCTTCAAATAATCAAGATTATGCACTTGTATCTGGAGCAGACTCTGGGTGAGCACTTTATCTCAAGGTCCTGAAAATCTGAAGACTCTGCTAGGGATCAAGTACAGCCTCTTGTCGTGCAGCGTATAGGAGTAAAGAGGACTTTGATCTGGTCTGTTTCCTCGGGGAATGTTTTTCCGCTTGTTTGGTCTTCTCATTGCACTCACTACCTTATTTATCTAAAGTGGAATCCACTCCAGACTTGGGTTGTACGGCATAGAGCACACACGCACACCTACCATTTTATCATATAGCTTCTTTTACATTTTTAACGTTTCTGTTTTACTGAGTAATATTTGACTCCAGATTTGTGAGATGGACTTTTAGGACTTTTTTTTTTTTTTCCCTTGTTTGGTTTTACTTATCATCTTTGTGAGATGACACAAATCCTTTTTCAATTTTTTTCTAAGCAAGTCTTCCATAGCTGTGCTAAACTACAGTGCCTTTTAGGCAAAAAGTGCTGTTTTTGTTTCATAGTTGGATTTGATATGGGCATAGCGCGTGTAAAGACTCCTATAAATAGACCGCGGACACGGGTGCAGGGATCGGCGATAGAATGTAGATAGTATAGTATGCACTGAAGTTGCCTGTGTGACTTCCTAGTTAGCAGTATTGGCCAAAGGACCAGACGATTGTGTTTCATTTGAAAACAGTGGTTTAAGTAAAATTTTAATATTATTAATCTTTCTTCCAGCTCCTTTACTTTCAGAGGAGCTGCTTCATTGAAGGCTACCATAAGTGTTTAATACAGATGCCTTTATAAGTTAGATTTGTATGGATCAGTAATGTGCATAGTTACCACCCTTTGTGTTTTTGATTTTTCTTTTTGGTTCTCAGTTCAGTTGATTGATTTTCCTATTACTTCTCTGTACACGCTTCAGACAATTAGAATTGCATAATTTTGTCTCTCTGTAGCCACAACTTAAAGGGGTTTACGAACTTAATGGATAAAGTATTTGCATGGAGAATCATCAGGATGTGATATAGGTCTAGGCTCCCCTAGTAGTCAGTTGAAGGGTTTCACTGTGACATGACCGCATTGTATACAATCTTTTATTTGCCTGTCTTGTCAGTGTTTCAGTGATGATTTGTAGCTTAGGCAGTATGATATCAGGTTCCCTTTTAATAGTGTGGATGATCACATTTTTCACATCCTGTTTGTTTCCTTTCATGTACCTTTTAACCATTAATCGATCCGACTGCAAATCTCATGATTGTCCCTTCTTGGGTCTGAGTATGGAAGCCTTGCTAATACCTCGCTGTTAACTGTTTATCATTCATTCACAGTATCCAGATCTGCCGAATAGGTGGCAGTAAATAATTCCTAGACATGCATGGTGCCTAGATGATTACAAATCACATGACGCCTTCCCCCCCCCCCCCTTCTCCTAAGTTACAATTTGATCAGTAAGATTTTATTGTTAATTATTATTGTGTTCGAAATGCTTTATTTTCCGTTATTAAATATTTTGGTGTATAATAAAAGCTAATAAAAACAGTTTCACATTTGTTTGCCCATTTTCCTTGACTTCTTTTTACAATAGATTTAGTGGCCATAGTAATTGATATTTCATAAGAATTGTTATGAATTATGCAGTGGGAATGTCATGTTCTTGAATGTCATGATAATTGGAGAACAACCCCTCAGGTCACGACCCATCAATGCAAGTCTATGGGCGGGGGCGTTCCTGCCCGCATGGATGGTGAGGCAATGAAGTTAGTGTCTCCCGCCTGCCCCATAATTAGTCCCCTGGGTGGGGCGCTATAGTTACCTAGTCCTGCCCCCTCAGTGTGATTGACAGCCCTTGTCACCACTTTACCTCCTAAGCAGACTGAGGAGAGTGATGACATGGGCTGTGGCTGGACTGTCAATGAGCTGAAGAAGACCAGACTAGGTAAGTATAGCTCCCCGCTCATGGCACTGTTTACAGGCCAATGGGGAAGACTTACTAACTTCATATCCTCACCATCCAACGTCTCTCGGGAATGGTGAGGAAGAAGATTTTACCATATATGACGCGTTGCCAGACTTTTGCATACTGCATTTGGCTTCATCCATCTTTACATCAATTCTGACCATTTTCACTGGACCTGCTAAAGACATGCATCCCCATATTGTGCTGCTATCACCACCATGTTTTACTGTGGGAAGGGCATTCCCTGGGTGTTGGGTTACTGCCACAGATGGGGGGGGGGGGGGGTTATTTATTGTCTGTGGTAGATGTGTTTTCTACAGTAAATTTTCTGCTGTGAAAGTGCTGATGTGCGTCAAATTTATGAAATAGCACAGAGCATATGATAAATTTGAGCAATAGACAGCTACGGGAAATTACCTCAGCACAGCCAATTTTACACTGAAAGAAAAAATGGCTGTGTTAAGTGCTGTGTATTGCAGGGACCTGTGGCTAATGCCGAACATCACCGATCGTGGTGATGTCCGGCATATACCCTTTAGATGCCACGATCAAAGTTTATTGTGGCGTCTAAAAGTCCTGAAGTTAACTGCCGGCTAGCTCAGGTATGCTGATCGGGGTCGCCGCGGTGAAATCGCGGTGTCCCTATCAGCTGTGAGGAAAGCCAGAGGTCCCTTACCATGTGTATAAATTAATAATAAATGTGAATTAACCCCTTTGCTAATAAAATATTGAATTCCCCCCCCCCCCTCTTAAATAAAATAAAATCTTTTTTTTATTTTTTACATATATAAAAAAAGCCCTACCTCTAATAATAACAAAAAAAACACCCCTTTTTCCCATTAAAAAAAATCACATGACAGAAAAAAAGTATTGGTAATTGGTATAGTTTTTAACAGCACCACTTTTTTGTATATGTGATTATATTTTGTATAGTTTTTTTTTGCATTTTTTTTTTTACATTTTTCGCCATTCACTGCACAGGACCATTACCATTTTTTTAATAGTTCAGACATTTCTGCAAGCTATACCAAATATGTTTATTTAATTGTAAAATGGGAAAATATGGTAACTTGTTTGTTTAATATATATATATTTTTTTTGGGGGGGGGGTACTTCTTCACATTTATTAAAACTCAAAAGTACTGGGAGTTGTAGTTGGGTACCATATAGAGCAGTGATGGCACACGGCCATAGTTCGCCATCAGCCTATTCGGGACATCCCTGTGTCCTGAAAGATCTTTTCGGGAAACAAGCATGTCCCTGTTACCTTTCAGCAGCCCTGCACTAACTTAAAAAATGCAGGGGCTGTCGGGAGGTAGCAAACGCAGGGATGTCACTGATGTCCTGTGCGTGTGCCCATAGCAACAGCGGAGCAGGCATGGTAAGTTACCTGCACGTCATCTTCAGTGTTCCGACCACCGCTCCTCCGGACCCATAGCAGTAGATAGTGACCTCTAACCGGAGGAGAGGTGGTCGGAGCACTGAAGTGGGGGAGTATACAGGCATGCAGCCTCCAGCCATACACTGTATATGGCTGAAGGCTGTATGTCTGTGGGGGAGCTATACTGCACGCCTAATGTGGGGGGGAACTATAAAAATCTGCTGCGGAAAGCCGAGAAGAGCCTGCCCCCTTTCAAATACGCAGCGGAAAACCTGCAAAAAAATCCACCCGTGTGAACGTACCCTTAGGCTGTATGCCTGGTGGTGTTTACACAACTAATTAAATTTCTGCTGAAGATCAAATACGGTACTTCTGTGAGATAACAGAATTATTAGGACTGATTGTCCTACAAGGTCTCACAATCAATCTGAATGTCAGGCCTATCCCCTTTAAAGGAGTACTCCGCTGCTGAGCGTTTGGAACAAACGCCCTCTCCCATAGACTTGCATTGAGGGGGCGGGGCTATGATGGCACAAGCTCCCAGCATCTGTTCCAGTGTTCGGAACAGTTTGTTCCAAACACTGAGCAGCAAATACCCCTTTAAAGCTGGACTGGTACAACCTTGGTAGTGAAAGAAATACAACCTCATGGTGCTTATGACAGCTAGGGTCACACTTTCTATTTTTGGAGAGTTTAATAAAAGTACAGTTTTTTTAAGCTGATGGCTGCTCTCTGATGTTGAAAACATCAAACTCCTAACACAACTCCTAAATAAGGTTTTATGCCTACAGATAACATTAAAAAAAAAATCAAGAATTCAACCCACAAAATTAGGTTTATTTGTAAAATATACAAACATTCAGCGGTTTGTGTAAAACTAAAAATAAATGATATGTAGTATAGTATAGTGTGGAAGTGGCACTCCAATATAGAAAATAAACGTGATCTATTCACTCATCTGTGTATAGCGACGTTTCGGCTTATCAATAAAGCCTTTCTCAAGGCTCTATTGATAAGCCGAAACGTCGCTGTATGCAGATGAGTGAATAAATCACGTTTATTTTCTATATTGGAGTGCCACTTCCACCTTATTTTTTGGATATTACATTGGGAGTTGGTCTGCTCCTGAAGCTGAGCACCCAAACGGATCTGGAATCCTGCTACACGGTGCTTCTCCACCTTCTTCTTTATACATACACACACACACACATATATATATATATATATAAATATATAATACACACACCACACCACAAGATGTATACTGGCACCGCTGCACTTAGAGATCCAGTTTCCTAATTGCAGTAAGGATCCACATACACGAGGGTTCAGTATTGCTCACGGTAATAGTGCAGTGTAATTGCTTCAATCAATAGAAGAAAGAAAGACTGAGCACCTTGGTATGTGCTCCGTCTTTCTTCTATTGATTGAAGCTATGTATATAGTTTAAAGGGGTACTCTGGTGGAAACCTTTTTTTTTTTTTTTTTCCCTCATATCAACAGGTGCCAGAAAGTTAAACAGATATGTAAATTACTTCTATTTAAAAAAATCTTAATCCTTCTAGTACTTATCAACTGCTTTATACTACAGAGGAAGTTGAGTTGTTCTTTTGAGTCTGACCACAGTGCTCTCTGCTGACACCTCTGTCTGTGTAGGAACTGTCAAGAGCAGGAGAGGTTTGCTATGGGGATTTGCTCCTAATCTTCACAGTTCCTGACACAGATAGGTGTCAGCAGAGAGCACTGTGGTCAGACAGAAAAGAACAACTTCCTATGTAGTACAGTGAAATCTCCCTTAGCGGACACCTCCAATAGTGGACACTTTTTAGTTCCCATAAGACTTAATGTATTTTCACCCTACAAATAGGGGACATTCCCAATAGTGGATGTGCACACACCCAATAGGGGACAACCAGGCTCATGTGCCGGCTCTATGTTGTACACAGGGCCAACATCAGGGGGGTACAGCCAATACCCCAGTAAGGGATCCAGATTTCCAAGGGGCCCAGCCCCCACTGCAGCAGCCCCAGCACAGAAGCAGAAGACCGCTGTAGAAACGGTGGTCTCATGCTTCTGTACATACGCCGGCCACATCATTCACCCCTCCCCCCTTCTCTGATCCCCCATTCCACTTTATTCCCCCTGTGTCAAATCATCCTGGTCATAAACCCTTAAAGGGGTACTTCACCCCTAGACAACTTATCCCCTATCCAAAGGATCGGGGATAAAATATCTGATTACGGGGGTCCCGCCACTGGGGACCCCCGCAATCTCCCTGCTGCACCCGGCGTTCGTTTAGAGCAATGGGTGCAGCACCGGAGGCTTATGATCTCACGGCCGTGCCCCCTCCCATAGACTTGCATTGAGGGGCATGGCCGTGACGTTACGAGCCTCCTCCCCGCATCGACATTCATCCGGCAGGGTGCTTTAAAAGACCTGCAGCAAATGATGGTGGCAGCAGGCTCTGAGGCTTCCGTTTGTACAGTATGGCACATACTAAACGCTGAAGGACTTCATGCCCAAACCTGTGCTGACCCAAAAGCACTAGAAAAGTTGGCTCCAGTAAAATCAAACCCATAAATAAATCCCAAAGGTTTTGGGGATTCTGTTCTGCAGAGCAGTGAAACAAAACTGGGATTTTTTAGGCAGGTAGATCAACTGTATGTCTGGAGGAGGAAGAATGAAGCATACGCTGTAAATATCACTCTGCCTGCAGTGAATCATGGTGCTAGTTTGTTATGCTGTTGGGGCTGCATTGCTTCTTCGGGCACTGGACATCTACAGTGCGTAGAGGACAAAATAGAATTTTTGAAGTATTAGAAAATCATGGGTGAAAACGCCTTCTGTGAGGAAGTTGAAGCTTAGACCCTCGAACAAGTACCTCAGAGTCCACTAAGGTTTCGTTTAAAGGGGTTCTCCGGTGCTTACACATCTTTTCCCCTATCCAAAGGATAGGGGATAAGATGCCTGATCGCAGGAGTCCCGCCACTGGGGACCCCCGGGATCATGCACGCGGCACCCCATTTGTAATCAGTCCCCGGAGCGTGTTCACTCCGGGCTTGTGATGTCACACCTCCGCCACCGTATGACGTCACACTCCGCCCCTCAATGCAAGCCTACGGGAGGGGGCGTGACAGCTGTCACGCCCCCTCCCGTAGGCTTGCATTGAGGGGCGGAGGCGTGACGTCACACGCCGCCGGCCCGGTGGTCGCCTGTAATCAGACCCGGACCTCTATCACCTATATTTATTATAGATGCTTGATATGCAGAAAAAATTGGAAACACAAAAGGGAAGCGCAACAATGTGCCGTAAAAGTTTTCAGATATAACGAAGACAAAGAGGTGAAAAAAACTTGCTCACCTTCTGGTGTTGTGCAGTGGGCACAACACCATATCGCGCTTGTATCCCGTTGCAAAGGAAATAGTGAAATCAGGGGGTGCAGCTCACACCGTGGCGTCCTGGGATTCCTGGACGTCTGGAGAATGCAAGAGGTGAAGATCCCCGGGGCTCCTGTAGAATAGCTTGGCTGGGATCGTGGCAGTAAGAAGTAGCCGGACACGGTTAAAGATATAATAACCGGATTTTATTTGGATAGATCACAGATAACGCGTTTCGAGGGGTGGGACCCCCTCTTCGTCAGATCAATGATGTGGCAGATGTGGGAGGCCACTAATTTATGCAAAAAAAGCCCGCAAAATTTAACAGCAATTACCGGGTACAGATTAAAATACAAATATGCATCTGTGCAATACAATTTCCACAGTGTTGAAGATTTCTCAAATCCAAAGCAAAACATAAATTTAAATTTAACACATATTACAATTAACATGAATGGTGCTTGTGTGGCAGATCAAATAAGGTATTACTGCTATTAGCCTGGCCTTCCGTTCGGGGAGCTGAGCAAGTAGAAAAATCAAAGCGCCGCTCTCCATGTTGCGGCGTCATCTCAAAGATAGAGGCACAACTGGACCGTGGTCTTCCCCTGTATGGGAGACCCCTCATCCAGGTGCTCGGGAGGAAATGTCCCAAATTACAAAAAAGTTCATAGTAGAAGCGCATATCATGCGCTGGATCGATTTAACAAACGCAGGCATCGGCATTGCAATAGAGCATATTCTCTATGTAGTAGTGTATATTGATGTCATTGATACATACATATATATATATATATATACACATGCGCAGTTGTACACACATCCTCCCATGTATTCTTCTTTGGTTGATTGCTTGGCTGGTGGGGGTCATCTTTATTGGTAAGAGGGCAGGATGGCACATTCAGTGAATGAGCTCTGTAGCCTCATTCAGCCCATGGGGTTGGAGCGATTCTAGTCTGTAAATCCAATACATCTCTTTCTTTCCCAGAGCTTCCAGGCGATTGGTAATGTGCTGGGATGTAGTCAATGGGCAGGATGGATGAAATTCCTGTGGCCCCATTGTGTTTGGTCGTGACGTGTCGTGACAAACCTTGAAGCATAAATCCCTTTTTTATATTGCATCTGTGCTGGTTGAGTCTTTGATGTAATTTCTGAGTGGTTCGACCCACGTACTGTTTCCCACAGCAACAGTTGATAAGGTAGATGACGAACTGGGATTGGCATGTCAGATGGAATGGTAGCTCAAAGATTTCCCCTGTATGATGGCTTCTAAAATTAGTGTTCCGATCTGCTATGATGTTGCAGCAGAGACATCTCTTCTTGCCGCATTTGAACACATCTTTTTTGAGAGTGGTCTCAGTGGTGATGCGTTTAGCTGGCCTCTGTCTTTTCAAACGGCTTGGAGCCAGCATATTCCTGAGGGAAGGAGCTCTTCTAAATGTTAGTAGGGGTTGGGTAGGTAAAATTTCTTTTAGGTAGGGATCATTCTTGAGGAGACTCCAATGTTTTTGTAGGATTTTCCTTATGTTGTAATGGCCCGTGGAGTACGTTGTCACAAAACTGCTGTTCTTTTTACCCCAGTTGTGTGTGTCTTTTGAATTTTTCTTTTTGGTTTGTCTCCTCTTGATCACACGAGGCCTCTTGGACTGAGGGTGATGACCCTGGAGCTATAGTGGCTGATGGCAGCGGTGAGGAGGGTAGACATGATTCCTGGGTGAGTGCAAGCGCTTTTAAAAATGCATTCTCTACCAGAGTTTTAGGGTATCCTTTCACAGAAAATCTGTTCTTCAGAATTTTGGATTGATCAATGTAGGTACTGGTGTTGGTACAATTTTTCCGAACTCGGCGGAATTGGCCATAGGGTATATTCTGTTTCCATTTAGAGTAGTGTCCACTCAAAAAAGGTACATAACTATTCGAGTCGACAGTTTTGAAGAACGTGGAGGTGATGATTTGGCTATTTTCGTGAGCAATTAGTAGATCAAGAAATTCGATTTCTTTATCGGAAATATTTGGTGTTAGGGTAATGCCCCAATCGTTGCTGTTTACTTCATGGATCAGTGTATGGATTTGTTCAGCTGTACCCCTCCAAAGAAAGAACAGGTCGTCTATATAACGTTTATATACGACTGTATGTTCCAAAAAAAGTTTGTTCTTATGGAGGAACTCTTCTTCGAATTGCCCCATGAAGAGGTTAGCATACGAGGGGGCGACTCTGGTCCCCATAGCCGTCCCTCTGGTTTGTTGAAATGTCACCCCGTGATAGGTGAAAAAGTAGTTTTTTAGGATTAGTTCCAGGCATGTAATCAGGAAGTCCGCCTGATTCTCAGGTATTTTTGTGTTGCTTCTTAGGTAGCAAGCTGTGCTCTTTAGTCCCAGATCGTGTCTGATATTTGAATATAGAGCAGACACATCCATGGTTACAAACATCATGTTTTCCTCCCATGCGAGATCTTTTAGTATAGTAATTAGTTGGTCTGAATTTTTGAGGTAGCTCTGCAGATTCTGGACATAAGGTTGGAGTATTAAAAATCCAAATACTGTGATAAGTTGCTTGTGATGCTGTCTATCCCAGAAATAATGGGTCTTCCCGGTGGGTGCTCTTGGTCCTTGTGCACCTTTGGTAGATGGTAGTAAAAGGGCATTTTGGGGTTGGAGATCCATAGAAAGTTTTTTTCCTTTTTGGTGATAACACCCTGCTTTACGCCATCTTCCAATATGGAAGAAACTTTCTGTTTTAGTGCAGGGAGAGGGTTACCATTAATCTGTTCATAGTATAGGGTATCTCCTAAAATCTTCCATGCTTCTTGCTCATATTCCGTGTAGTTCTGTATTACAATTCCCCCGCCTTTATCTGCGGGGCGAATCACGATATCTTGGTTGTCCTTCAAAGATTTTAGGGCGGCTCGCTCACGGTTTGTGAGGTGGCCCTCTTTTGTTGTGATCTTACAGGTGTCAGGAAGACTTTTGAGGTCCTCGGCTACCAAATCATGAAATGTCTTGAGAAGGTGACCTTGGCTTTCCACGGGGTAATATTTCGATTTGGCTTTCACCTCCGGGTGCACTCCGGGTATCACCGTTTCCTCCTGTGGATGGTATTTGGAGCTGACATTCGGCAGGGCAAAGTGACGTTGCAATGTGAGACGTCTTGTGAACCTATGAAGGTCCAAGAATAGGTCAAATTTGTTGGGGTGTGATTTAGGGCAATAGGATAAGCCTTTTTGTAAAAGGGATAGTTCCCCTTGGTTTAATAAATGGTCCGATAGATTAAAATTTTTTATCATAGATTCTTTAGAAGATTTTGATTCCATAGAATTCTTTATTCGTGTTTTCTTTTTGGTGTTTTTCCACTGTGCGTTGCGGGCTCCTCCTCTTCTAGTTTTCTTTTTGTTGGTTTTCGAGGTTGAAAGCAGTCCCTTATTGACCCGGTCCGGTTGGGACCTACCTCTAAAAAAGAGGAACCTGATTGGTTGGCTGGGATCCCATCCGGATGTGCAGCGGTGGCCACTGAAAGAGGGTAAGCATTTATTTGATTGCTTTTTTCAGAGAGATTTATAAGATCGGGTTCAGTTGGTTGTTTTTGGGGAACCGGATTCCTCTCATGATAATCTCCACAGGGTTGGGAGGATAGAGGATTGCTTTTATGAGAGGATTGATGGATCTCAGCTGTGATGGTAAAAGTGTGAAGGGAATCCCTTACTGTCTTTAGGAAAGGGACCAGGGCGTCTTCACCTGCTGTGGAATTATCTACCAGAACTGGTGTAGGTCCTGAAGGTAGGTGGGGAGGACTGGTATCATGAACTGTCAGTATAGAGAGATTCATGGAATTCTCTTTTAGCGGTGACGGAGACAGTTGTAAAATTGGTGTGATCTCCTCAATGTTATATACCATATCTTCTTTCAGTTTATCTTTCAAGCGTCTGATAGAATGCCTGATGTCCTTCATATGTTCCTCGACTTGATTGTGTGAGATCTTCGGAGTTTCCAAATCTTGTGTTCCCTTCTTTGGCTCAGTAGGGAGAACAGTGGTTTTTGGTGGGGTGATAGATGGAGGAGTAATCCTATTGTTGATATGGGTTATGGTGTTCGGCTTATTAGGGATGTTGGTATTGTTCTGGTATCTTCCCCTCTTGCCTATATTTATTATACAAATTTCTCTTATCATTGGCTCACAGTGCTAGAAATCCTCCAAGGGGAAGGGGGCGTGTCCATGAGTCATCTCTTGTCCATGACTCATGGACAAGCTGATTCTGCTGCAGGACTGGTTAGTGTCCCAGTAGGTATGGGGACCCCTAGTAGTGGGATTTTCAGGGGCTGTTTTCTTAACGTTTTAAACAACAATAATAGAAAAGGTCTTTAACTTTTATCAGTAACAACTTATAAGAACTTTTTGGATCTGACAGTGCCCATTGTATTTCATTTTTCTATCTTTATTATAAAATCTGAATCATGCAGTTTTTGTTCTGGCCACTAAGTCTAATAAAACACTGGCACTGTGTTTTGTAAAGATCACTTTTAAGCAATCTCCTCCTTATTATCACAGTAAGACTAGACTGTCACTGCAATTTTTGGGCCAAAGTCAGAAGTGGATTCAACAGGAAGGAGAAGTATAAGTCCTTTCTGTATACTTCCCATTCCTTTTGAATACACTTCTGGCTTTGCCTCAAAAACTGCAGTGCCAGTTTTTCAAAAAATAAATGCTAGAAAAAAAACTTGTGTAGAAACCTAGCCATAGGATTACATTAAAAGCTGACACCAGTATAAAGATGAGATGGGCTCAGGTCCATCACAATGACCTCTGCATCGTTTAAAGAGCAAGAGCAAGATGGTTGTTCCTATAATAATGTACCAAAATAAAATTTGCTATCAGAAAATAGAAAAAAAATAGGAAAAGAATGTGTTTGTGTTTCTGTATCTATCTCTAATCGGTAAGAAACATTGAGATGGTACATTCCCTTCAAGGCATTATACTATGTCAGAGAACCATTGGAGCTGTCAATGAATGGCAAAGGGTAGGGTTTGCAGCTGAGATGCTAGAACAGTAATATGGTTCAAGAATTCCAAGAAGATACTTTGCAATTTAGGATTTTTTAAAGGAAGCATTTTCATGCTGTCTTAACCATGAGTTATCAGGGTGGACACATACAGCTTCACCCTGTCCCACCAGTGTTATTTAAAGGGGTACTCCACTGCTCTGCATTTGGAACAAACTGTTCTGAACGCTGGAGCGGGAGCTCGTGACGTCATTGCCCAGCCCCCTCAATGCAAGTCTATGGGAGGGGGCGTGACGGCTGTCACGCCCCCTCCCATAGACTTGCATTGAGGGGGTGGGGCGTGACATCATGAGGGGGCAGGACTATGACGTCACGAGCTGCCGGCTCCAGCGTTCGAAACAGTTTGTTCCAAACGCTGAGCAGTGGAGTACTCCTTTATGAGATCTCTCCCAGTTTGTTTATAGGCTGGCAGGGCGGGCAGATGTAATAAGATACCACGTTGGTGACTCGTGGTTTAGGCAGCATGAAAGTGATGACAGGTTCACTTTAAGAACTAGACTATAGTCCTTGCATATTACAAATGCATTTTCCAAAAAACCTAAGGTTTTATAATGTGATAAGATTGAGCTGGTTTCCACTTTTGGTGCCTCTTCTCATCTCGACAAAGTATCTCCTCTTAAGTAGCGTTTCTGCCTTTTCAGTAAACAACCTTTCAGTACAGCAGATGCCCCGTCCCCTGTCTCCGCAGAGCAGAGATCTAATTTGTCTGCAATTTCCTAATTTGCCTGGAGAAGTCTTTTGGACTTATTACATTTGTAAAGGTCATGACATTCCATGAATTGTGTTACAGATAATGCAGTGTGACTTTTCTCTATCTCAGCAGCATAATAATGTGTATTATTTGTCTGTTAGGCCCCTTTCACAATATAAAGTTGCTCCGTTAATAGGCCCGTTATAAACTTCCGTTAGAAAAGCCTTAAAAACGGATGTTAAACGGCCGTTACAAAATCCCATTTAAATCTATGGGATTTTTTGATTACCCGTTATGACCAGTCCTGAATAATGAATATTTGTGATGGGAAAAAAACGGCACATGCACTCATTTTTCTTCCGTCACAAGAAACGGATAAATTAACGGCCATTATTTTTAACCTTAATGTTTGCACCTGGTTTATAATATCCATTATTACTTCTGAGCATGCTCAGAAGAGGTGACATCAGCAGACTCCTGCAGTGTTGAGGGACTACTACTACTCCCATCATGGAACAGACTTGTTTCCATGATGGGAGTAGTAATTTCCCAGCTGCGGGAGTCTGCCGGTAGCTGGGGAGGCTACATTAGTGTTTGTACCACTACCCCCATCATGGAACAGACTCTGTTCCATGATGGAGGTTGTAGTACAGGGGCTGAGGGTTTGATCGCACTGGGTCTCACTTCTGAGACCCGATCCGATCCAAATGGAGCGATGTATTTTTACTTTCATTTCTAAATTCCCCGCCAGGAGCCCTGAATGTCCGATACTGAGGAGCCATTCAGGGCTCCCGGCGTGGTTTTCAAATAGAAGCGGTGGGGAAAGATATATAGAATCGCTGTGGCCGGGGGGGTGTTATATGTCTGGCCCCCGCAGCTCTTCTATATATCTTGCCCCCTGCTGCACTATATAAGTTTCGCCCCCCCGCATCTCATTTATATAGGTATTGTATATGTATATATATTTTCCCCCTGCAGTGCTATCATAAACCGACCGGCACAATGCGCTGCTGAAAGAATACTTGTCTTTCTTAGCGCTGCAGTGGCATATGTACATAGAAGTACTGTGGGGGCCAGATAACACTATATGTCTGGCCCCCACAGCGCTTCTATAATCATATGCCTCCGCATCGCTATGAATAAAAAGTATTCTAACAGCAGCGCATCTGGCCAGCCCGATGCGCTACTGAAAGCATACTTGTCATTCATAGTGCTGCAAAGGCATATGATTATAGAAGCGCTGTGGGGGCCAGACATATGGATATATGTCTGACCCCCGCAGCGCATCTATATACTGCTGTGACAGTGTGACGAGAAGATGCCTGGGCATCAGGCAGGGGGGGAATCATACATATACACATGGGGGCAATAAAATCAATATACTTAAGGGGACGCACTGAAGTTTAAAAACCCTGTCGGGAGCCCTGAATGGCTCCTCAGTACCGGCCATTCAGGGCTCCCGGCGGGAAATTTAAAAATGAAAGTAAAATACATCCATCGCAGTGGAGCGCAGCATGCAGCCCGCTCCTATGCTTAATAACTTCTAATCGCATCGGGGCTCAGAAGTGAGACCCAGTGCGATCATTCCCTCAGAGTCTGTTCCATGATAGGGGTAGTAGTACAAACACTAATGTAGCCTCCCCAGCCATCGGCAGACTCCCACAGCCGGGGAACTACTAATCCCATCAGGGATACAAGTCTGTTCCATGATGGGAGTAGTAGTAATCCCGGCTGTGGGAGTCTGTAGGCAGAGGTGTTAAAATGGGCGTACATGACAGATGTTATAACGGGTCTTAATCGATGAATATGCCCGTAATTTCGACAGACATTATTCAGCTGTTATACATCCGTTTTACACAGAAAATGGATGTTTAATAACGGATGAATACTCATAGTGTGAAAGTAGCCTAACTGATTAGGGATAGGAAAATGAAGTGAATGAACCTGCAGGTCATAAGGTCAATAGTGTACTGAAGTGCACCTACCCCTTCATCAGCCTTAACATTAAAGGCAAAGTTACAGCAATGTCACCTGCACTTACCTGCTGGTACAGGCTAATAGTGCAGGGCAAACTGATTATAATGGACTTTACCTCTTTTCCTACCTGTCACCAAATAAAACATTTACTATAGTATTCCTTGTGTAATTAGCAAACACTTTCCCATTAACTTGCTTTTAAAATTATCAACATAAATATGTTTAAAATGTAATATAAAAAAATGGCCACTAGGTGGCTCTGTTCTGTTCTGTTCCCTGCCGCAATCAATACAGTGGCAGGAGTCCAAACTCAGGAAGTGCTTCTCTGCCCTGAGCTTGATTGACAGCTGCACAGAAAGTGAAAGCTCCACAGATTCTCACAGAAAGCTGCACAGATTGAAACCTGCAGGAGAGCCTCACTGATAGCAACACAGACTAAAACATCTAAAGAGCCTGAGGTCTTCCATTCATCACAGCACTGCAACCATGTGTGGGCGGAAGTGGTCCCCCAGCAGGCTTCAGTGATGTCAAGCCTGCTGGGAAACGCTCACATTGCTGGGAAATTGCACTATGTGAGCAAGAAGAAAGGTAAGATACACAGCTTTTTAAAGCTCTGACATTTTTTTAAGGGCTGGAGGGGGTGTTAGGAGTAGATAGGGAACATAGCCTGAGTTAGTTTAGAACAGTTTATTTACTGACAGGTATATTTGTAACTCTGCCATGAAGCTCGTACCCACTACTGTGCTGCGATCCCATGCATGCGCATTCAGAACTCCATCATTGCCCATGCCTTGGATCTCAGCATGTAGCAGCTACACACTTCAGGGCAGAGTTATGAATATTTAGTAAAGTGGTTCAGAGATCTGCCAGAAGGGCGTACCAGTATACCAAGTTCCTGGGAACCCCCCGAGTGCACCTGGACAACACCCCCTTAATAAATAAATATAACTGCCCTGAAACACAACTACGTACTGAGATCCCAGGCATGCACATTTAGATCTCCACAGGACCGGCCTGGAGCATCACTGCCCAGGAGTGGTATGTCGGTGAGCAGTAGCTACGCGCTTCAGGGGAAAGTTATGAATATTTATTAAGGTGGTGTTGTCCAAAGACCAGCCAGCAGGGCATACCATTCCTATACCATACCAAGCGAATGCCCAAGTACACCAAATTATTTTCATACTAGGATTTTTGGGCATATTTAGGGAAAGGGCACCATGTAGATAAAAAGGTGTGGACCTTTGTAATCCGCATCACCTGCACTATTAGCCTGTACCAGAAGGATTGCCCAGCATCTAGAAATACAGGACTATTAATACAATATAGCAATCTCCGGATTATTAAATGCCAGACAATTCAATGGTACATTTGTAAAAATCATATTATTGAACTGCATGCAGTAGTGTATCCAATGTTATTGTTATTTTATACTGTTACATATTCTGTTAATCCTCCCACAAGGGCCCTGTGAGAGGGCAGCAATTGATATCCATAGTTCATATTTTATGCAATTATTTCAATAAACTATTCTATATGTGATTGAAGCGCGGTTCTATCCATTATTTGTCATGTATCAGTACTAACTGAGCTGTCGTAGAGGTTTGGGTGATTGGTTCATTTTTTCTATAGTAGTATTAGAACACCTAGGCTATAGGTCAGGGGTCTCAAACTGGCGGCCCTCCAGATGTTGCAAAACTTCAACTCCCAGCATGCCTGGACATGCCCAGACAGCCATTTGCTGCAGGTAATGGCTTTCAGGAATGCTGGAAGTTGAAGTTTTGCAACCTCTCATCTCTGACCACTCTTAAAGGAAAACTGTTACCAGTTTACCCACACTAAACCCAATACACCGGGTTATAGTGCGGGTGAACAGGAGACCGGTGCAGGGTTTCTGACCTACCGCCACCGCCGAGAGCTGCAGCTTCCGTACAGTACAAGTTGCGGACGCTACCATATGAAGGTGGGGAAGTGCTGGTCTCCGCTGGGGATGAAATGTGTACCGTAGTTTATTATGGCAGAGTGAAGGTCGGGAAGTGCTGGTCTCCGCTGGGGATGAAATGTGTACCGTAGTTTATTATGGCAGAGTGGTGGGGGGCACTGTAGGAGTGTGGAGGACGACAGAGGATGGGGGGCTGTAGCAGTGTGGCAGATGGGGGGGGGGGGGGTGCGGCATCCTCCATACTGCTACAGCCCCCCATCCTCTACACTGCTACAGCCCCCCATCCTCCACACTGCTACAGCCCCCCATCCTCCACACTGCTACAGCCCCCCATCCTCCACACTTCTACAGCCCCCCATACTCCACAATGCTACAGCCCCCCATCCTCTACACTGCTACAGCCCCCCATCCTCCACACTGCTACAGCCCCCCATCCTCCACACTGCTACAGCCCCCCATCCTCCACACTGCTATAGCCCCCCATACTCCACACTTCTACAGCCCCCCATCCTCCACACTGCTACAGCCCCCCATACTCCACACTGCTACAGCCCCCAATCCTCCACACTGCTACAGCCCCCCCATACTCCACACTGCTACAGCCCCCCATACTCCACACTGCTACAGCCCCCAATCCTCCACACTGCTACAGCCCCCCCAGCCCCCCCATCCTCCACACTTCTACAGCCCCCCCATCCTCCACACTTCTACAGCCCCCCCATCCTCCACACTTCTACAGCCCCCCATACTCCACACTGCTACAGCCCCCCATACTCCACACTTCTACAGCCCCCCATCCTCCACACTTCTACAGCCCACCATCCTCCACACTGCTACAGCCCCCCATACTCCACACTTCTACAGTCCCCCATCCTCCACACTGCTACAGCCTCCCATACTCCACACTGCTACAGCCCCCCCATCCTCCACACTTCTACAGCCCCCCCATCCTCCACACTTCTACAGCCCCCCCATCCTCCACACTTCTACAGCCCCCCATACTCCACACTGCTACAGCCCCCCATACTCCACACTTCTACAGCCCCCCATCCTCCACACTTCTACAGCCCCCCATCCTCCACACTGCTACAGCCCCCCATACTCCACACTTCTACAGTCCCCCATTCTCCACACTGCTACAGCCTCCCATACTCCACGCTGCTACAGCCCCCAATCCTCCACACTGCTACAGCCCCCCATCCTCCACACTGCTACAGCCCCCCATACTCCACACTGCTACAGCCCCCAATCCTCCACACTGCTACAGCCTCCCATGTTGTTCAAGGTACATACCGTAAATAAATAAGCCCTATCCTGAAAATAAGCCTTAGTGTGTTTTTTGTGACTAAAATTAATATAAGTCCCGGTCTTATTTTCGGAGAAACACGGTATATAAGTCTAGCGCCCGATCCCTCTGAAGTCCGGCTTCTTCCAGCACTGAATTTTGCGCTGGAGGCGGACCCGCTGGCTAGATTTGCATATTCATCGGTGCTGGTCTTGTGAGCGCTTGTGCCTACTGAGTGCTCATGTGACCAGCTGCATCTTGTAGATATCAGTGTACTTACTGCTGTATGTCCTCACTACTGCAGTGTAATTTCCCTCCTTCCTCCCATGAGCATCTCAACAGCAGTTAGTGTAACCCTGAATTACTATTTCTGTCATTTCTGCTGACATAGCACCTTGCAAGCCCAATGCAACCCCTTCTCCCCTCAACATGTCATCCATAGTACTGTACTGTGTAAGTCATCCCCCAGCAAAGTACCAGCCTGTTCTGTTCACACTACGGAGTTTGAATGGAATCTCCGCTCACAGAATTCCGTGAGCAGAGATTCCATTCTGACGGCCGCTGCCGAAATACTTCGGCGGTAGGACCGCGCGGCACTACACTGCCACCATTGGCGGCTATGCAGTGCTCGCAGACTTCCGTGCAAAGAATGAACATGTTATTTGCACGGAACAATTTCAGCGGCAGAATTGTCCGCCACTGAAATTGATCAGTGTGAACGGGTTTCGCCAAAACCCATTTACACTGATGTTTATATTCACAGCGCGTTATTCCAATTGCGGAATTACACTCACGGAATTCCATGGGAATTACGTAGTGTGAACACACCCTTAAGTGCACTCTTACCAGCACTATGTCATAGGATACCAGTTAGGAATGAATGATGTATGTTGACAGGACTGGCAACTAACGAAGGAAGTTTCTGTGTGTGTACTTTTGGCAGACAGCTCTGGTCCTACCCCCTGAAATGGAGAGAATTAGCTGTGCAACATGGAGAGGGCTCAATCACCTCAGCAAGAGCACTAAATTTACCTTGTTGCCGCTCTGAAGGGTTAATCTAACAAAAGAAAGTTTTTAAAAATCTTTGAAACTGACAGGTAAACTTTAAATACAAAAAAAGTCAATGTATTTTAATCTGCAGTTTTTCTGTGGATCTGCAGCATATCTGCAGCAAAATCTGCATCACCTGTGGAATTATTGTACATTTTATCTTCTCCAATGCAGTCAATGGGGAATTACCCACAGTAAATCTGCAGTGGATCAAACACACCAATCGACACGCTAAGTATTTGAAGTGTGCACTGCAGGTGCATTTCCACACAGGTTTTGGGTGGATTATATTTTTCAGCAGCATATGACTGGGATTTATGAAATGTCATCCACTTTGCTGCTACTGTATGTGGACACTCCTACACCAAATTTTCTGTGTGGAAAGTCTACAGCAAATCTGTCAAATGTGGCTGCACTTTCAGGGTTAAAGGAGTACTCCACTCCCCCAGCGTTCGGAACATTTTGTTCCAAACGCTTGGTGTGGGGGGGTCGTAATGTCATGGCCACGCCTCTTGTGATATCATGTCACGCCCCCTCCCATAGACTTGCATTGAGAGGGTGTGGCGTGACCTCATGAGGGGCAAGGCTGTGATGTCACGATCCCCGCAGCCCCCACCCAGTGTTTGGAATAGAATGTTCTGAACGCTGGGGCAGCGGAGTTCCCCTTTAATGTCATTTAGCAGAATCAATTGCCTATACATTAAAGGAGATTAAAGACAAACTGAAATAAAAAGCAAGTGTTCCAGTCTTTCGTTGTGCTTTTCTTGAGATGTAGAGAGCCTCACTCTAAGGTGCTGCAGTGTTTTAGAGAAATCAGAGCAGGATTTTGGGAGAAGTGTCCACTCAGGATCCTTACTCACTGCCGCTTGCCTACAGACTTCCAACAGTGCAGCACAGATCAAAAACGTATCAGTGTTTCTAATGCACATAATGAGGGGCCCAAAGGAAAGAGGAGAAAGGGGTCTGGAGAATTTAAGGGTCTGGTGAAGACAGGGGAGGGGGTTGTGAGGCGCCAGAAGCAGGATGGGATAGAGCGATCTGGGGAGGAAACATAGGGGTTTGGGAGGGAATATAGGGGTCCGGGGAGAGGACATAGGGGTCTGAGTGGACAGAGGGGTCTGGAGGAGGACAGAGGGGTCTGGAGGAAGATAGGACAGATGGATCTGGGAAGGGAACATAGTGGAGGGGACAGTGGAGGGTGGAGGGGACAGAGGTGTCTGGGGGAGGATCTAGGCGCCTAGGTGGGACAGAGGCGCCTTGAGCAGGAGGGTACAGAGGGTCTGGAGGAGGAGGGGAGAGTGATGTCTAGAGGAGAACTTGAAGGGGTACTCTGGTGAAATGTTTTATTTTTTTTAAACAACTGGTGCCAGCTCTCTGCTGACACCTCTGTCTGCCTCAGGAATTGTCAAGAGCAGGATAGGTTTGCTATGGGGATTTGCTTCTGCTTTTGGCAGTTCCTGAGACAGACAGAGGTGTCAGCAGAGAGCACTGTGGTCAGACAGAAGAGAAATTTAAAAAAGAAAAGAACTTCCTCTGTAGTTTACAGCAGCTGATAAATACCGGAAGGATTAAGATTTTTAAATAGAAGTAATTTACAAAGCTGTTTAACGTTCTGGCACCAGTTGATTTAAAAAAAAAAAAAAAATTTCACCGGAGTACCCCTTTAATGATCTTGAGGAGAAGGTGACAGAGGGATCTGAAGGTAGACTTAGTGGTCTGGGTGGGCACAGGAGTCTCTAGGGAGGCAGGGCTATGAAGGAGGACTTCGTAGTCTCAGGGAGACAGAGGGGTCTGGAAGAAGGACTGTACAGGGGTGGGATTCAGTTAAACTGAGAAGAATTTGTGGGCAGTATTATTTTCAGGAGCACAGTATCTGGCAGGGTTATAGTGATCATTGTCTTCATACAGAGAATGTTGATTACGGAAGGAACCAATGATGTCTGAGGGTTAAAACCTGCAGAGGAAGATGTAGCTGAAAGAAGTCCTGGCATCTGGACGGCTCATTTTCTGACTGTCCCATCAGTTGTAGTCACTTGTCAGTTCTGCAGTGATAATGGGTGAAACTGTACCCCAATCTGTGACTCTCCAGCTGTTACAAAACTACAAAAGAAAGTGAAAAAACTGTGTAAACGAGTTAAAAAAACATACAAGGAAAAACGGAATGCAAAACCCAGTATAAAACATCATATAAATATTAAATCCACTTTATCATTTAAGCCAGCTGAACCCTAAGCACGCATGCGCAGGATCCACCTCGCCTCCTTCTGCAGCAACACTTTACTTCTATCTCCCCCAGCAACGGCATGAACTCTCTCAATTCCAAAAAACTTCAAAACAGAGGTATCACCCTTATGTTCTTCATTGACTTGGGGAGCCTTTTGATGTTTTCACTGATCGTACGTTCTCGTGGAAACGAGTGTGCATGGGGCGTATAGTGCTCCCTTTGTAGAAGCAGCCACGTGCACACTTGATTACGTACACCACGTTATCGGTCCGACAGGTAATAAGATCTTTCACTACCACCTCAGATCCACCTAGCAGAAAGTTTTTTCCTTTTTTCAAACAAGGACACCATTTACAGCTTCCACAACAGTGGTTTCCCGTAGGTGCCACACCATTAAGCCAATCTGAACTCTTATTCTTTTCTGACTATTTGTGAGAAAATTGCCTATATTCTTCACTTTCCTAAAGGCTATCACGGGTCTATTTTGAGTCCCACTAGTTAATAATGGGCCTTTTTGAAGGAGTGACCAATTCTCATTAATGGCTTTTTCGATTGTATTGGAGAGGGGACTAAAATCAAACAAAAAGGAAAATCCGTCAGAGGTGGATTCTTCTCTCTGGGACTCGGGCTCTTTTTTCTGGTAAAAATCATTATGTTTACTTTTTTTTATTTTTTTTTATTAATTCTTGGTGTATTATTGGAGGCATATGCCCACTGACGTCACTGCCAGGTATTTCACACCGGCATTGACGGCAGTGGGGGAGTGGTCTGAAGAAGTGCGCCTAGTGCACGAAATAGCTATCACGCTCACGGCATCACTCTTCCCCCATGCCGGTGTCACAAATAAAGCATACCGTTTCTTTATCCTATGGTGAGTGCCATCATTATTCTCTACATGTATGTTTTAATAATGCTGTTTGCAGTCAGTCTTGTAAGCCAAGTCAGGGCTGGTGTATATTTGCTCCTAATTTAGAGCAGTTGCAATCTAAAGCAAGTCTCAAAACAGCATCTGAGACATACTGTGAGACAAATGTACACCACAAAACCAGGGTAAAACAAGTTATAAATCCCCCACCCCCACCCCCAACGTGCTGTGCAGGGAAGGAGCAACATTTGGCTTTTGGAGAGAGAATTTGTCTGGAATAGTTTTTGAGGGCCATATCAAACTTACAAAGCACCCATGGTTCCAGAACAGTTAAAAACGCTCACAAGTGACCCCACTTTGGACCCCATTTAGTTTTTTTTGCCCCATCTATGTCAGAACCGCTGCAACGATCAGCCACCCCTGTGCAAATCACCAATTTAGGCCTCAAATGTACATGGGGCGCTCTTACTCCTGAGCCGGTACTCGGGAGAAATTGTGTTACAAATTTTGGGGGTCTTTTTCTCCTTTTATCTCTTGTCAAAAGAGTATGAGGCAACACCAACATGTTATCGTAAAAAAAAAATTATTTTGTTTTTACATTAACATGTAGTTGTAGCCCCCAACTTTTCCGTTTCATAAGGGGTAAAAGGAGAAAAAGACCCCCAAAATTTGTAATACAATTTCTCCCGAGTACGGAAATACCCCATATGTGGCACGAAACTGTGGTCTTTGAATACAACACGGCTCCAGAGTGAGAGAGTGCCATGTGCATTTGAGGCCTAAGTGTGGCAGTGTTTTCTAACCATGGGTGCCTCCAGCTGTTGCAAAACTGCCTGGACAGTCAATGCTGGGAGTTGTTGTTGTTGTTTTGCATCAGCTGGAGGCTCTGTTTAGGAAACACTGCTGTACGAGCAGTTTTTAATTTTTATCTGGGAGGTGGGGAAGGGGGCGTGTAACAGTGTAAAGGTGTGTGTATATGTAGTGTTTTACTCTTTATTTTGTGTAGGTGTAATGTAGTGTAGTGTAGTGTAGGTGTTTTTTTTTACAGTACGTTCATACGGTCGGGTTTACAATTGTGGTATGGCGACGGGGTGTGAAGTTCAGGGCAGATGTTATTAACCCCTTGTGTTCGTGACGCCAGGCCGTGGTTTAGCCTTAACCATCCGAAGGTATACCAGAAGGAGTCCTGGGTTAGGCACGGGGGGCAATGAAGACACCGACACCAAGTTACGGACAATGGTAGCTTTATTGAGTGTAGACAGTTGTTACAGTTTATGCAGTACAGCCAGGGCCCAAGGAGGTGACACAGAGACCTCACAGTTTTGCTGGGACTTGTAGTAGACAGGAGAATTTAGTGCAGGCCACGCTGAGTAGACAGCAGACTTGACTTGACTGACAGGAAAGTGACTTCAGCTTACTTGCACATGACTTGAGGCTGCAGGACTCGACTTGAGGCTGCAGGACTTCACTTGTGGCTACAGAACTCGACTTGAGGCTGCAGGACTTCACTTGTGGCTACAGAACTTGACTTGAGGCCTCCACTGCTCTGGACACACACTATAGACACGACTGACCTCAGCAAAGACTTGGAGCAAAAGAGAGAGCAGAGCTCAAAGAAAAAGAGGCTAGCTCCACCCAGGACTTATATAGGGGAGACTAGCACGGAGCCCATTGGTCACCTTGGGGATCAGGTGGTCAGTAGTACCTCCTGGGTAACAATCACATGGTACATTTATTAAAGTTACAATTAGGGATGCACTGATATACCGGCGGCCGATACATATCGGCAGAAAATAGCTGTTTCGGGGAAATGCCGAAACAACTAAAAATGTGCCGATAATGACCCACCTCCCCTGCCCGCCCACAGCACAAGTTGCAAACACTGCCAGTGGCAGAGGCACTTGTGGGGGGTGCAGGGGGGGCCGGCCGCAACATCTGGGGGGGGGGGGGGGGGGGGGGTCGCGCTCTCCGGGATAGGAATACTTCTTTTTATGTGCCCGGGCCGGCTCCCGTGTGTGGCTGCAGGCGGGGGCCGGCCAGAGCATATAAAAACCAATACTGTATACTAAAAACCAGGGGGCCTCCAGCTGTTGTGAAACTACAACTCCCTGCATGCCCGGACCGGCAAAGTCTGTCCGGACATGCTAGGAGTTGTAGTTTCACAACAGCTGGAGGCCCCCTGGTTTTTAGTATACAGTATTAGTTTTTATATGCTCTGGCCGGCCCCCGCCTGCAGCCACACACGGGAGCCGGCCCGGGCACATAAAAAGAAGTATTCCTAATCCTATCCCGGACATCCCTGTGTCCCGAAAAATCTTTTCGGGACATAAGGATGTCCACTCACCATTCCCCGGCGTCCTCTCGCGATCCTCCTTCGGTCCTTCGCTTCTCCGCCTCTATGGTCGTACGCACGGGACGTCCCGTGCGTACAACCATAGAGACGCAGGAGGACCGCAGGATAGTCGCAGGAGAACGCACACCGGCCGGGGCCTGGTAAGTGACCGCGTCATCTTCTTCAGTGTTCCGGTCACCGCTCCTCCGGTCCCGGCACCTACTGCTATGGTCCATAGGCCATAGCAGTAGATGTGACCCCCGCCGGAGGAGCGGTGACCGGAACACTGTGGGGGCAGCAGTACAGACATACAGTCTCCAGCCATACACTGTATATGGCTGGAAGCTGTATGTCTGTGGGGTGGGGGGAAGCTGCCTACTATTGTGGGGGAACTGCCTAATATTGTTGGGGGGCAGCTGCCTACAAATGGGGGGGGGCTGCCTAATATTGTTGGGGGGGAGCTGCCTAATATTGTGGGGGGGAGCTGCCTACAAATGGGGGGAGCTGCCTAATATTGTGGGGGGAAGCTGCCTAATATTGTGGGGGGGGAGCTGCCTAATATTGTTGGGGGGAGCTGTCTACAAATGGGGGGGAGCTGCCTAATATTGTGGGGGGAGCTGCCTAATATTGTGGGGGGGGGGAGCTGCCTACAAATGGGGGGGAGCAGCCTAATATTGTGGGGGTAGCTGCCTAATATTGTTGGGGGGGAGCTGCCTAATATTGTGGGGGGGGGGGGGATCTGCCTACAAATGTGGGGGAGCTGCCTAATATTGTGGGGGGGGAGCTGCCTAATATTGTTGGGGGAGCTGCCTAATATTGTTGGGGGAGCTGCCTAATATTGTTGGGGGGAGCTGCCTAATATTGTTGGGGGGAGCTGCCTAATATTGTGGGGGGGGAGCTGCCTACAAATGTGGGGGAGCTGCCTAATATTGTGGGGGGAGCTGCCTAATATTGTGGGGGAGCTGCCTAATATTGTGGGGGGGGGGAGCTGCCTAATATTGTGGGGGGGAGCTGCCTAATATTGTGGGGGGGAGCTGCCTAATATTGTGGGGGGAGCTGCCTAATATTGTGGGGGGGAGCTGCCTAATATTGTTGGGGGGAGCTGCCTAATATTGTGGGGGGGGGGGAGCTGCCTACAAATGTGGGGGAGCTGCCTAATATTGTGGGGGGAGCTGCCTAATATTGTGGGGGGGAGCTGCCTAATATTGTTGGGGGAGCAGCCTAATATTGTTGGGGGAGCTGCCTAATATTGTTGGGGGAGCTGCCTAATATTGTTGGGGGGAGCTGCCTAATATTGTGGGGGGGGGGGGAGCTGCCTACAAATGTGGGAGAGCTGCCTAATATTGTGGGGGGAGCTGCCTAATATTGTGGGGGGGGGGAGCTGCCTAATATTGTGGGGGGGAGCTGCCTAATATTGTGGGGGGAGCTGCCTAATATTGTTGGGGGGAGCTGCCTAATATTATGGGGGGGGGAGCTGCCTAATATTGTGGGGGGGGGGAGCTGCCTAATATTGTGGGGGGAGCTGCCTAATATTGTGGGGGGGGGGGGAGCTGCCTAATATTGTTGGGGGGAGCTGCCTAATATTGTTGGGGGGAGCTGCCTAATATTGTTGGAGGGAGCTGCCTAATATTGTTGGGGGGAGCTGCCTAATATTGTTGGGGGGAGCTGCCTAATATTGTTGGGGGGAGCTGCCTAATATTGTTGGGGGGAGCTGCCTAATATTTTTTGGGGAGCTGCCTACTATTGTGGGGGAACTGCTGACCTAATGTGGGGGGGAGCTGCCTAATATTGTTGGGGGGAGCTGCCTAATATTGTGGGGGAAATGCTGACCTATTGTGGGGGAGCTGCCTACTATTGTGGGGGAGCTGCCTACTATTGTGGGGGAGCTGCCCATTAATGTGGGGGAGCTGCCTATTAATGTGGGGGAACTCCCGACCTAATGTGGGGGAGCTGGCAATCTAATGTGGGGGAATCTAATGAGCGGAGCGCTGCATTTTACCAGAAGACAGGGAGAAGTCATTTTCGGTTTCGGTATCGGTTTCGGACGGACATTTTTTTTTATTTCGGTTTCGTTTCGGTTCTGAAATTTCCATTTCGGTGCACCTCTAGTTACAATACACAATATATTACATAACATAACGTTTCAGCTCATAATCACATTGGGCCCGACGTAGATGGGTTGGTACCTTTTTCGCCAGCAAGTAGTCCAACAGGTCCCCCATGACTCGACTTTCGTCTTGAAGAGTCTTCCACGTGTATAGGTCTTCTTGAACCTATTCAGACCTGGGTTCACCGTTCTGTGAGAGCGGTCACAATATTTTGATTCATGAACCGTTGATAAAATGGGGTCATCTCCATGTCTTCCCACATGTCTTCGACAGGGGCTCTCCGCCGGGGGGTCATCCGAGACAGTACATCGGCATTGACATTCGACTTGCCGCTTCTGTACTTGATGGTGAAACTATAATTGGCTAATATTGAAGCCCAATGTTGTTTGATGGCACCCAACTTGGCGGTGTTCAGGTGGGCCAACGGGTTATTATCTGTGCAGACAATAAATGGCGTGGCAGACAAGTAGTCTTTGGACTTTTCAGTCACGGCTCATATCAAAGCGAGAAGTTCTAATTTGAATGAGCTGTAGTTTGTATTGTTCTTCTTGGCTCCTCGCAGGTTACGACTAGAGTAGGCAACTACCCGCTCCTGTCCTTTCTGGACTTGGGACAGGATGGCTACCAAACCTTCGAAACTGGCATCGGTATATAGCCAGAATGGCTGACTGTAGTCTGGATACGCCAGGATGGGTGGTTCTGTCAGCAAACGTTTAAGAGCTTGGAACGTTGTCTCTTGCTCTTCGGCCCATTCGACAGGTAGTCTTCCATTGTAGTTCTCCTTTGCCGTACCCCATAAGAGAGCTTTGAGTGGTTCTGCAATCTGGGTGAAGTGGGGAATGAAGCGGCGGTAGTAGTTGGCAAATCCCAAGAATCTCCTGCCATCTTTCACCGTGCGCAGAGTAGGCCAGTTCTAGACAACTTCCACCTTTTCAGGATTGGGTTGGACTCCCTCGGTGCTGACAACATGACCCAGGTAGTGTACCTAAGGTTTAAGCAAGTGACACTTTGACGGCTTGATCTTCAGCCCATGCTTGATCAGGACTTCGAAAACGTCCTACCTGCTCCTGGTAGGACTTGGAATACACAATGACAACGTCCAGATACAATAGGACACTTCATTCAGATGGCCAAGGCACCTTTCCATCAAACGCTGGAATGTAGCTGACCTCAGCAAAGACTTAGAACAAAAGAGAAAGCTGACAGGGCAGGTCTGAGTCGATTCCGAGTCATCTGGGTCACGTGTGACCCAATGAACCGGATAAGGATAATGATCGTTGGTGTAATATACACCACTAATCATCATCCGTACTGTACTGGGAGGTGGCAGTGTTGCCACCAACCCCCCCCCCCCCCCCCCAGTACAGCTGTGATTGGGCGGCCGTAGTGACCGCACCAATCATGGCAGTATGGGGAGGGGGGAGGTGGGTGCAGGAGCATGTTGCTCTGTTCTGCCCACCACACATCTGTGAGCTGGTGAGCAGGACGGAGCCCAATGCTGCCATCTCCCCCTCAGAAGAAAAAAAGGGCTTTTCAGTACTATTTCAGTGCCATCTGGCACTTCTAGCAGTTAGGGACAGCTTTAGGTTAGGCAGGGAAAGAATTTAGGTGGTAAAAAAGAAAAATTTTCAGCGTACCATCTGTAGGTGTCCGCAGCACCTTTAGCTGTGTGACCCCGGCCCAAAAGGGTCGCTGCGGTCTGCCCCCAGCACTTTTTTTGGGTGCAGACCTTTTTTTTTTTTTTTTTTTTTTTGCTAAACGTGTGGCCGGGCCCTCTTGGCTATAAAGTCCGCCACCGTTAGCTAAAGCCCACCTTTTTTCGGGGATTAAAGCGTCTTTTTTATTTTTTTGCACCTATAGGTGGTCCGTGCCACCAGTAGCAGGCCTATGCTGTGTGGACGGACCGTACCTGTGTGTGCGGCCTGCCCCACCGCTGACAGTGATTTATCACTGATCAGCGTTTTTTTTTGGGTTCAGGTGGGTGCTTTTTTTCGGGTTTTAATCGTTTTTTTATTTTATTTTTCATTTTTTTTTTGTGTGGGGGTCTGTGTACATGCCACCAGCCACTGTTCTGGGCTGAGTGGCCAGACCCCCCACTGACTTCTGTGTCCCCTGCTGCCATCAAGCGCTAATCAGTGTGCCACAGGTTAGGTAAACACTTTTTTTTTTGGCGCAGGTTTTTTTGCGCTAGAAGTCTTTTTTTTTTTAGTTTATTTTTCTTTTTTTTTGCTTAGTTTTATTTTATATTTTTATATTTTTGTTCTTAGGGCGGGTTAGTTAGTAGTTTAGGGCAGGTTAGGGTAGGAAGTCCTTATGCTGTCCACAATTCATGGGAACGGCAGCACCCCTGTCCCTGTGCGAGGTACCGTGTGACCGGTCCTCAAGCCCGATTGTATTCTGGACTGAAATCGGTATATGGGGGGAGTTGATCTCTCTGATCAAGTCTAGTGTTCGAATTCGAATATTATTCGCGAATATCGCATATTCGCGAATTCGCGAATTTTGCGAATATAGCGCTATATATTCGTAATTACGAATATTCGTCGTTTTTTTTTTTTTTTTTTTTTTTTTTTTCCACAGTACACATCACAGTGATCACCCCTCTCTGCTTCCAGCTTGTGTGGTGTAAAGAAGGCTGTAATACAATTGTGTGAGACTGGCGTGCAAAAATTCGCATATGCGAAAAATTGCAAATGCGAATTTACGCATATGCGAATTTACGCATATGCTAATTTTGTATATGCTAATATTCACATGTGAATTTTCGCATACGCGAAATTTCGCGTATGCGAAAATAAAACGAGAATATAACGAATATGCGAATATTCGCGAATATATGATGAATATTCGTCCATATATTCGCGAATATTCGCGAATTCGAATATGGCCTATGCCGCTCAACACTAATCAAGTCCTCAAGCCATATGATGCCATGCAGAAAACACGGACATGGTACAAAAAAGTTACGGTCTACATGGTACAGGTTGCCATGTATAACTCTTTTGTACTGTCCCAGTATGCTGGCAACACAGGGACATTCCTGGAGTTCCAAGAGGAAGTTCTAAAGGCCCTAATCTTTGGTGACCACCAAAGAGCGGGTCAGAGCACCTCTGGAACTGTGGGCCCCCGGATCATCCCCGGCCAACACTTTCCAGGTGAGGTCCCCCACACTGGAAAGAAGGGACAATCTCAGAAAAAATGCAGAGTGTGTCGCAAGAGTGGGATTCGTCAGGACACCACCACTCAATGCGACACTTGCCATGATCATCCGGGCCTCTGCTTTAAAAACTGCTTTAGGGAGTATCACACTTCCATGGAGTACTACATTTTTGATCCTTTTCCCTAATGTTAATTCCCCAGAATTATACTCCAATGTACTAGTCCAGAGTACATTGTCTTCCAAATTTGAAAACCAACCCCCCCCCCCAATAACTCTGATAATATATTTTTTTTCCCCAAAAAAATGGGTCATGGGACACAGAGTCAATAGCATTGGGGGTTTGCAGTTGCCTCACATGCGCAGCGCTCTCTCCCCACCTGAGCGGGGTGCGCATTTGAGGTAACAGGTTAGGGACGACCACACACATCACATTCCCAGAATGATGATTCAGAGCATAGGGTTTGGGGCAGGCATCATTTTTACTTTCAGCTATACTCTGGGTCATCATTCTGGGAATTGGCATATCAGTATGAAAATTGCAATTTTCATACCCCCCCCCCAGTAGACTTCATCCATTCCTGGAAAATAAATGAAGGGAACACCCGTCTGTTCCAAATCTCCACTTCACCCTATACACCTTCCCTAGGGGGTGTACTGTTTGTAATAATCTCACATGTGGGTGTTCCTTTCTTGTATTTTCCTCTGAATGTATGTAACTGTTAGGTCCGTAACAAACATCGGCCTCAAATGCGAAGAGTTCTCGCTCATGAGCTCTGTCGTATTTCCAGGCGACAATTCGGAGTAACATGTTAGTTGTTCCCAGAAAGATGAAGCAGAGCATAGGTTGAAAATTGCAATTTTCAAAGGCTACCCTTCATCCATTCCTGGAAAATTAATTTAGGAAACATCTGTGCGTTCAAAATGTCCTCTTTACCCCTAAAAAATGCCACGATTCCTCAGGGTGGGTACTTTCTGCAATGGTTTCACAAGTTGGTGTTTCATTTTTGTATTTTCCTCTGAATGTATGTAACCGTCAGCTACTGATCTGCCATGGGCCTCAAAGGCAAACAAACCTCTATGACTTCTGAGCCTTGTTGTGCGCCCGCCCAACACGTTACCCCATTTTTTTTCTTACTACTTGTGAAACCAAAAAATTCTGGTTAATACCATCAATTTTGTATTAAAAATAAAATGTTTCACTTTTACGGCCCATTGTTCAAAAAACCTGTGAGGTGTAAGTACTCACTATAACCCTTGTTACGTTCCTGGAGGGGTCTAGTTTCCAAAATGGTGTCACATGTGGAGGGATTGTGCTGTTCTGACACCATGGGAGGTTTGTAAATGCACATGGCCCCCGACTTCAATTTCAGCTAAATTCTCTCACCAAAAGTCCATTGGTGCTCCTTCAGTTCTGAGACCTGTAGTGCGCCAGCAGAGCACTTAACATCCACATATGGGGCATTTTCTTCATCGGGAGAAATTGGGCTTTACATTTTGGTGTCTATTTTCTCCTATTACACCATATGAAAGTGAAAAATTTGGAGTAACACCATCATTTTAGTGCTAAAAATCTAATTTTCGTTCTTCACGTCCAACTTCAACGCAAAGTCGTCAAACACCTGTGAGATCTTAAGGCTCACTATTACATTCCTTGAGGGGTGTAGTTTTCAAAATAGTGGTGTTTTTTTTGTTGCTGTTCTGGCACCCTGGGGACTTTCTAAATGCAACATGCACCCTCAAAAACCATTTCAGCTAAATTCTCTTTCAAAAACACACATTTTGTTCCTTCTCTTCTAAGCATTGTAGTGCGCCAGCAGAGCACTTAACCTCCACATATGGGGCGTTTTCCTAATCAGGAGAAATTGGGCTTCAAATTTTGAGGTCCATTTTCTCCTATTACCCCTTGTGAAAATTAAAAATTTGGGGTAACACCATCATTTTAGTGTTTAAAATAAAATTTTCCATTTTCCCTTCCAACTTCAACGCAAAGTCGCCAAACACCTGTGAGGTGTTAAGGCTCACTATACCCCTTGTTATGTTCATTGAGGGGTGTAGTTTCCAAAATAGTGGGGGTTATTTTGCTGTTCTGGCACCATTGGGGCTTCCTAAATGCAACATGGCCCCCAAAAACCATGACAGCAAAATTTGTTTTAAAAAATCCCACAGTTGCTCTTTCCCTCTTGAGCCATGTTGTGAGCCCACAGAGCACTTTATGTCAACATAGAAGGTATTTCCAAACTCAAGAGAAATTGGGCTACAAATTTTGGGAGGCTTTTTTCTTTTTATACCACTTTAAAAATTGAAAAAAATGGGGCTACAAGAACATGCTAGTGTAAAAAATGCAGATTTAGATTTTTCTCCTCCACTTTGCTGCTATTCTTGTGAAACACTTAAAGGGTTAACAAACTTTTTGAATGTCATTTTGAATACATTGAGGGGTGTAGCTTATATAATGGGGTAATTTATGGGGTATTTCTCACAGAAAGGCCCCTCAAATCCACTTCAAACTTAAAGGGGTACTCCGGTGGAAAACTTTTTTTTTTTAATCAACTGGTGCCAGAAAGTTAAACAGATTTGTAAATTACTTCTATTAAAAAAATCTTAATCCTTCCAGTACTTATTAGTGGCTGTATACTACAGAGGAAATCCTTTTCTTTTAAGATTTCTTTTCTGTCATGACCACAGTGCTCTCTGCTGTCCATGTCAGGAACTGTCCAAAGCAAGAGAAAATCCCCATAGCAAATATATGCTGCTCTGGACAGTTCCTAAAATGGACAGATATGTCAGCAGAGAGCTCTGTGGTCATGACAGAAAAGAAATCCCAAAGGAAAAGCATGTTCTCTGTAGTATATAGATGCCAATAAGTACTTGAATGATTAAGAATTTTTAATAGAAGTAATATACAAATCTGTTTAACTTTCTGGCACCAGTTGGTTTAAAAAAAAAAAAAGTTTTCCACCAGAGTACCCCTTTAACTGGTCCCCGAAGAATTCAGATTTTGAAATTTTTGTGAAAATTTTGAAAATTGCTGCTATACTTTGAAGCCCTCTGATGTCTTCAAAAAGTAAAAACATGTCAACTTTCTGATGCCAACATAAAGTAGACATATTGTATATGTGAATCAATATATAATTTATTTGGAATATACATTTTCCTTACAAGCAGAGAGCTTCAAAGTTAGAAAAATGCTAAATTTTCTAAATTTTCATGAAGTCTTGGGATTTTTCGCCAAGAAAGTATGCAAGTAATGACAACAATTTACCACTATGTTAAAGCAAAATATGTCACGAAAATATCGGAATCAGATTAAAAGGTAAAAGCATCCCAGAGTTATTAATGCATAAAGTGACAGTGGTCAGAATTGCAAAAAAGGGCTGAGCCCTTAAGGGGTTAATGTTGTCATTAATCTTTAATTAAAATAGACATTTGTGGGTGAATTTATACCTAAGAAAGTGTTTGAACTGTGGGAACTAGGTCAAGTGGATTCCATATATGGGCAACTAGGTCAATGGGAACAAGAAGGAGGATTGTGTACAGTGTAAACAACCCTGATATTCGCTTTGGGCAGGTCGCTGGTGTGTCGGGAGCAGCTGGCCATCAGTTCCGTCGAGGACGGTGAAGAATGCAGCAGTACAGATGTGTGAGGTGGATATCCCGACAGGGGTTTCCTTTCCTTCCAGTGAAGATCTGACTGCGGCAATGTAGCACTACACCTGCTACGCGTTTCGGTGGGGCTCCCTCCTTCCTCAGGTCCAGGTTACAGTGTGTAGGTAAAGCATCATATATATATATATATACATACATGAATACATTATACATTTGAATTTTGGTGGGACTGGAGGCCATTGGAGGCTGAGTGTGACGTCAGTCTCCAGGGTCTATGGTACAGGTCCTATTGGTGTATAGAAGTGTATAGGCTGGATATATAACATTGTGATTATTTTGCTCACTAAACCAATAGGCCCATTGTGCTCTATGGAGATCTTGCAGCAAGCAGGGCAGAAAGCTAAACAGGTCCTGTTGGTAGCGGTTCGAGTCCCGGACTGAGATTTAATGTTGTGGTTAATCTTTCATTAAAATAGACATATGTGAATCAATTGATACTTAAGAAAGTGTTTGGACCGTGGGAACTAGGTCAAGTGGATTCCATATATGGGCAACTAGGTCAATGGGAACAGGAAGGATTGTATGCAATGTAAATAAACAGTTTATGTAGTATGAATGAAAAACTTGTGTGTTATGAATGGAGGGGTTGTAAATTACACAGTTCGCCAGTAGGTGGCAGCAATACATTACACATTAGTAGGAGATGGTATCATGCATAGAAATTAGTCAGACACCCAGTTTTTTTCAATACCTAGGTGTTTGTGTGGATAATGGTGTTATCATAACTATAATAATAATAATAAACAAAAAGTGTCATCAGATAATAGAAATAGTGTTAAAATAATAACAGCACGGGATGTTATCAGATGAATATATTATATCGTAGCTTGCACGTGGTAGTTTAATAGGATAGATAAGTTAATAAAAAATGTATTGGAGGAATTCTCTGTGTAATTTTTGTGTTTAGGATAGTTGGGGGTGATGGGACCATTAAATGGGGAGGGGGGTGGGGGACAGAGGTGTGATGACAGGGGGGGGGGGGCTGAGAGGAGGATTCATCCAATTAGCTCTGTGGCTTCGTTAAGCCCCTGCAGTTGTAGTGTTTCGAGGCGAAAGATCCAAAACATTTCCCTTTTGGTGAGGGTTTCGAATCTGTTGGGGATGTGATTGGGGACATGATCAATAGGGCAGATCGTAAAAGGGTCTTCATCATCCAGGTGCTGTTCGGTACAATGTCTTGAGATACTGTGAAGTAAAAATGTCTTTTTAATGTTGTTCCTAGGTTTATTGAGACGGCAGTGCAGTTCCTGTGTCGTCCTCCCCACATATTGCTTTGTGCATTTGCAGGTGATCAGACATATGATGAAGTTGGATTTGCACTTGAAGAAGCTTTTGATTGGGGATTCCTCGCCGTTGGTGGTGTTTTTAAAGGTTTTTTGATTGTGTGCTATGTTCTTACAGCATAGACATGTTGTGCTCCCGCATTTATATGTTCCTTTTATGGGTAGGGCACTGGTATTGTTCTTGGGTTTGTTCTGTTGCTTCAGTTTACATCCAATCATTCCAGCGAGAAAATAGAATTCCTTGACCTCGAGATCAGCAATGAAAGTGGAGAAATTATCACAGCAACCCATTTCAAGAATGTAGATTCAAATAGCTACTTGGACACTAAAAAAAGTCAGTACAAGTGAATTCCCAAAAACTGTACCAGGAATAAAACTTTTGAACAACAAGCCAAAACCCTACAGAAGCAAAAGGATACCCTGAACCCCTCTTAAAAGAGGCCTACAAAAAACCAAGATTTTCACTCAAGACGACTGCCTCAAACCAAAAGAACCCCATACCGTGCCCACCGATGCAACAGAAAACATCCATTTGAACTTCATCCCCACATACAACTGTGCACACAAAGCCATTCGCACAGCACTCAGTAAACATTGGCACGTACCTCAAACTGACCCAGACCCTGAAACCCATTCTTCCAGACAAACCCAACATAACCTCAAGGGACAGGGACATAATACTCCCCCTTTATAAATCATTGGTACGGCCTTACCTGGAATATGCTGTTCAGTTTTGGGCACCAGTCCATAAAAGGGACACTGCGGAGTTGGAAAGGGTGCAGAGACGCGCGACTAAACTAATATGGGGAATGGAACATCTTAGCTATGAGGAGCGATTAAAGGAGTTACAATTGTTTAGTCTTGAGAAGAGACGTTTAAGGGGGGATATGATAAATGTATATAAGTATATTAATGGCCCATACAAAAAATATGGAGAAAAACTGTTCCAGGTTAAACCCCCCCAAAGGACGAGGGGGCACTCCCTCCGTCTGGAGAAGAAAAAGTTTAGTCTCAAGGGGCGACACGCCTTCTTTACCATGAGAACTGTGAACTTATGGAACAGTCTACCTCAGGAACTGGTCACAGCAGGAACAATTAACACCTTTAAAACAGGATTAGATACATTCCTGGAACAAAATAAGATTAATGCTTATGAAGAAATATAAAATCTCATCCCTTCCCCAATATCGCGCCACACCCCTACCCCTTAATTCCCTGGTTGAACTTGATGGACATATGTCTTTTTTCGACCGTACTAACTATGTAACTATGTATGTAACCTACAGAAGAGCACCAACCCTACGAAACATGTTGGCCCCAAGTAAACTGAAGCAACAGAACAAACCCAAGAACAATACCAGTACTCTACCCATAAAAGGAACATATAAATGCGGGAGCACAAAATGTCTATGCTGTAAGAATATAAACCTTTAAAGAGACCACCAACGGCAAAGAATTCCCAATCAAAAGCTTCTTCAACTGCAAATCCAGCTTCATCATATATCTGATCACCTGCAAATGCAAGAAGCAATATGTGGGGAGGACGACACAGGAACTGCACTGCCGTCTCAATAAACATAGGAACAACATTAAAAAGACATTTTACTTCACAGTATCTCAAGACATTGTACCGAACAGCACCTGGATGATGAAGACCCCTTTACGATCTGCCCTATTGATCATGTCCCCAATCACATCCCCAACAGATTTGAAACCCTCACCAAAAGGGAAATGTTTTGGATCTTTTGCCTCGACACACTACAACTGCAGGGGCTTAATGAAGCCACAGAGCTAATTGGATGACCCCTCCTCTCAGGCCCCCCCCCCCCCCTGTCATCACACCTCTGTCCCCCACCCCCTCCCCATTCGATGGTCCCATCACCCCCAACTACCTAAACACAAAAATTACATGGAGAATTTCTCCAATAATAATTTTTTTTTTTTTTTACTTATCTATCCTATTAAACTACCACGTGCAAGCTACGATATAATATATTCATCTGATAACATCCCATGCTGTTATTATTTTAACACAATTTTTATTATCTGATGACACTTTTTGTTTATTATTATTATTATAGTTCTGATAACACAATTATCCACACAAACACCTAGGTATTGAAAAAAACTGTGTGTCTGACTAATTTCTATGCATGATACCATCTCCTACTAATGTGTAATGTATTGCTGCCACCTACTGGTGAACTGTGTAATTTACAACCCCTCCATTCATAACACACAAGCTTTTCATTCATACTACATAAACTGTTTATTTACATTGCATACAATCCTTCCTGTTCCCATGTTGACCTAGTTGCCCATATATGGAATCCACTTGACCTAGTTCCCACGGTTCAAACACTTTCTTAAAGGGTACCGCTCATCATAAAAACTTTTGATATATTATAGATTAATGTATGCAGAATAACTTTACAATTGCATGTTATTAAAAAATATGCTTCTTTCTATTTAATTTTCCACTTTGAAGAAATGACCACTAGGGGTCTCACTACCAGTCCTGACAGCAAGCATTTCAGACTCATGCTGGAGTCCTAAACACTACGAGCTGCCAGTCTGCTTTGTTCACAAAGGAGAACACTCAGAGCTGCCAGCTTGCTTTGTTCACAGTCTGTTTGGCTGTGAACAAAGCAGGCTGGCAGCTCTGAGTGTTTAGGACTCCAGCATGAGTCAGAAATGCTTGCTGACAGGACTGATCGGGAAAAATACAATAGAAAGAAGCATATTTTTCATTAACATGCTATTGGAAAGTTATTTAACATTCATTAATCTAAAATATATCAAAAGTTTATTTGATGAGAGGTACCCTTTAAGTATCAATTGATTCACATATGTCTATTTTAATGAAAGATTAACCACAACATTAAATCTCAGTCCGGGACTCGAACCGCTACCAACAGGACCTTGCTGTTTAGCTTTCTGCCCTGCTTGCTGCAAGATCTCCATAGAGCACAATGGGCCTATTGGTCTAGTGGGCAAAAAATCACAATGTTATAGATCCAGCCTATACACTTCTATACACCAACAGGACCTGTACCATAGACCCTGGAGACTGACGTCACACTCAGCCTCCAATGGCCTCCAGTCCCGCCAAAATTCAAATGTATAATGTATTCATGTATGTATATATATATATATATATATATATATATATGATGCTTTACCTACACACTGTAACCTGGACCTGAGGAAGGAGGGAGCCCCACCGAAACGCGTAGCAGGTGTAGTGCTACATTGCCACAGTTGGATCTTCACTAGAAGGAAAGGAAACCCCTGCCGGGATATCCACTTCCCACATCTGTACTGCTGCATTCTTCACCGTTCTCGACGGGACCGATGGCCAGCTGCTCCCGACACACCAGCAACCAGCGACCTGCCCAAAGCGATTATCAGGGTTGTGTCTGTAATATAGCGCAACCTGTAAAGGTGAGCAGGTCCTTTACCTTTCTGTTTAACTCTCCGCTAATATTGCGGATAACCGACACTATATAGCGCCATCTTTATCTTTTTTTCTCCTATATCTCCTAATGTAGCAACAAAAGGCACTTTTTATATCAAAAAGTGTGCATTCAACTGTTACATAACTACAACTCTCAGCATGCATGGACAGCCGAAGGGCATGCTGGGAGTTGTAGTTATGCAACAGCTGTAGGCACACGACTATAACTCCCAGCATGCTCTTTGGCTGTCGGAGCATGCTAACAGTTGTAGTTATGCAATAACTAGCGGGAAAAAGTGCCACTAGCTGTTGCATAACTATAACTCCCAGCATGCACAGACAGCCAAAGGACATGCTGGAAGTTGTACAACTACAACTCCCAGCATGCCGTTTGACTGTGTATGCTGGGAGTTGTACTTATGCAACAGTAGGAGGCACACAGACCTCTCCTCCTGCTGCTGCCACCAGGTCCAGATCCCGCTGCCACCGATCCTGGTCAGATGCCGCCATCCTGGTTCTGTCCTCGCTGCCGCTGCACACTGACATGCACACGCTCTTGCCCTTCGGTCCCGGCCAACCAATCACAGCAATCATGAGGTTGTACCAGTGCCACCTCACTCCTGCTGGTCAAGGGTGATTGGTGCTGTCTCGGACAGAACGAGTCCTCCTTATTTTCCGAGCCACCGGGTCCCCAGAGACTGATTTGCCGGAAAAGCCAGGATTCGCCGGTCAGAAAAGCTGTGATTCATCTGGAGATGTGGTAATCTTGGAACCCCACGCTGTAATGTTCAATGTTGTGCGCTAAGTTAGTCATTACAGTGCCGTACATTTACAAGGGGTTAAAAGTAGCAGTGGCTGTTGGGAGCAGATGTGCTGCGCACTCGTCCGTTATTGACCATGATGTGTTCCTGCCTCGGCTGCTGTACTCCGTGGAGGAGAATCCTATCAGGAATGTAACTCACTGCCATCTGCCTGCAGATTTCTGAATCCGTGCCCACAGTGCAGTATGGATCTAAAATGTACCAATGTTCCTAAAGCACACAATGATGAGTCCATAGGCATAGAAGGAGAAAGGGGTCTGGAGGATTTAAAGGGGTACTCCGCCCCTGGCATCTTATCCCCTATCCAAAGGATAGGGGATAAGATGTTAGATCGCCGAGGTCCCGCTGCTGGGGACCCTGGGGATCGCCGCTGCGGCACCCCGCCATCATTACTGCACAGAGCAAGTTCGCTCTGTGCGTAATGACGGGCGATACAGGGGCCGGAGCAGCGTGATGTCATGGCTCCGCCCCTCATGACATCACGGCCCGTCCCCTTAATGCAAGAGGGATCTGGGGAGAGAACATAGAGGTCGAGGGAGGAGACTGAGGGATCTAGGGAAGAAACATAGAGCTCTGGGAAGGAGACATAAGAATCTGGGTGGACATAGGGGTCTGGGGTGGGCAGAGGGGTCTGAAGGGAGTCAAAGGCAACTGCAGAAGGACAGAGGAGTCTGGGGGGAAGATAGAACAGTCTGGAGGATTTAGGGGTCTGGGGGAATAGAGGAGTCGGAAGGAGGATGGATCTGGGGAGGGAACATATGAGTCTTGTAAAGGGACAGAGTGATCTGGGAAAGGAACATAGGGGTCTGGGGAGGGGACATAGGCTTCTGGGTGGACAGAGAGGTCTTGGTTGTGTGGTGCCATGGGGGTGTTAGTAGAAAAACCTTGATCACTTTGTGATGCCAGGGCACCGTTATCCTATACACCATCCGAGATGGAGACAGCTTCTCCTGGGCCAGACACGGGAAGTAAATGAACACACCAACATCCGTTTACGGGTAACTGTCTTTACTGAGCTGGGTGCAGATGGTATTACAGCTGGATTTTGGGTGAGAGAGTGCAGCGTAACCGCTTGGGAGCCCTGTTGCCTTTCTGGGACTTTTGCTTTCACCAAACAAATTAATACTGACTTGTAAGATGGGTAGATGAATCCTGGTAGGTAGGGTTCTGTCAAGGTAGTGAAGCCTTCTCCGCCGGGGCATGAACTTACTTGCGAGTAATCCTTCCCTCAGAGCACACAGTTCAACACACCTGAACCAGACTGTGGCTCAGCAGTAACTAATCTAGAACTCTCTCTGGGTAACTCCTCCCCTTCACTACTCTATATAGGGGTAACTTTTGGGGTTCCCATTGGCAGGCAGGGTCATATGGGGTTCACTGCTCACTCTTAAGGGTACAGTAACACAGAATAACATATATACATATAACAATAATATAATTAATTCAGAAAAATATATTATTTTGCAATAGAATGTAAACCCAATCAATAAAGCAACAAGTCTCTGGTGGGCCCAACACCTTATGCTACCAAGCTGCCCGAAACAAACCCACAGGGCAGCCATTGGTGCTGGGACACCACAGTTGGGCAAATGGGTTGAAGAGGACAAAAAGATCTGGGGGCAGAGGAGTCTGGAGGAAGAGCAGACAGAGGGTTCTTGAGGAGTACATAGGTGTTTGGGAGAGAACTTTTAGCCTCAATACTAAGCACTATGGGGGAAATTTTTCAAAACCTGTGCAGAGGTAAAGATGATCAGATCGCTTCTTTAATTTTTAAAAATGAAACAAATCTGATTGGTTGCTAGGGGCAACTGGTTAACTTCCCCTCTGTACAGGTTCTGATAAATCTCCCTCCCTGAGATATTCTTAATAAAAAACGGACCCAGAGTGTTCTGGACCTCAGACTGGGTGAAAGATTCACCTTCCAACAAGACATTAACCCTAAGCACACAGCCAAGACACCACAGGAGGGACAACACTGTAAATGTGTGAGCCCTGACTTGGACCCAATCAAACATCTCTGGAAAGACCTGAAAATGGCCCCATGGCAGATAATTCCTAAATCCAGGTGTATAAACCTTGTGGCATTATCCCCAAGAAGACTGGAAGCTGTAATAGCTGCCAAAGGAGCTTTAACAAAGTACTGAGTAAAGGGTCTGAATACTTATGTCAGTGCAAGATTAAATTTTTTCTTTTCATCAAATTAGCAAAGATTTCTATGATTTTGTTTTCACTTTACTGTAATGGGGTATTGAGGGCAGTATGACGAGGGGAAACGTCATTTTTATTGTTTGTGGTCTGATGAATAGTTTATTTTCTTTTCTATCCAGCAAAATAAATGGTATACCAATACCGGCCTACCCCGTGCCTAAAATACACTCACTAAGTTACTATGGATATATCCAGAAACTGCTCCCAGAGCATTTTCCAACCTTGTTATTTTACATTTTTTGTGGAAGAAAGTTAAGACAAAAAGCTATGTTTTGTCTTTGTTTGACACAAAAATCACAAAATACTCAACAGAAGTAACAATATTAACCCCTTAAGGACAATGGACGTACTCCTACGCCCCCGTTTCCGAGTCCTTAAGGACCGAGGACGTAGGAGTACGTCCTGTCCATTCCCGGCCCCCCGCCGCTAGCCGGAGGGGAGCCGGTGCCCGATGCCTGCTGAAATCGTTCAGCAGGCATTGCGGCATATCGCCCAGGGGGGTCATTATGCCCCCCCATGTCGGCGATGGCCGCAGATCGCTGGACAATTCAGTCCAGCGATCTGCGGCGATTCCGGGTCAATCGGGTCTCCAGTGACCCGGTTACCCGGAATTACTGGCTGATCGGGGCCGTCTCTGACAGCCATAGCCAGCAGGGGTGAGGTGGCACTGGTGCCACCTCACGATCACCCTGATTCGTCGGCCGGTTTCCCGGCCGACCAATCAGGGCGCCTGCTGCGGGTGTCACTCCCGCAACCCGCTCCGCCCCTCTTCCGGAGGACGTGAGCTGGTGCGGGACGTGCACCCCGGGTGCTGAGGACCCCGATCACCAGCGTTAATGTTGGGATCGGGGCCCCAGGAGCGGCGGCGTGGAGCAGCAGCAGGAGGTGAGTGACAGCCTCCTGCTGTTGCTTAGCAACAGCTCCCAGCATGCAAAAAGGGCATGCTGGGAGCTGTAGTTATGCAACAGGAGGAGGCAGACCACCACAACTCCCAGCATTCCCTTATGGGCATGCTGGGACTTATGGTTTTGGAACAGCTGGAGGCACATTTTTTCTATGGAAAAGTGTACCTTCAGCTGTTGTATAACTACAACTCCCAGCTTGCACAATCAGCTAAAGTGCATGCTGGGAGTTGTAGTGGGGCATCTGGTGGTTGCATAACTCCCAGCAGGCCCGTTGGCTGTCGGTGACTGCTGAGAGTTGTAGTTTTGCAACAGCTGAAGCACACTGAGTTAAGTAGCAAACCAGTGTGTCTACAGCTGTTGCATAACTACAATCCCCAGCATCCCCAGCCAAAGTAGTATTCCTCCAGCTGTTGCATAACTACAAGACCCAGCATACCCTTCCGCTGACTGTACATGCTGGGGGTTGTAGCTTTTGCAACAGCTGAAGGCACACTGGTTGCAAAACACTGAGTTTGTTACCAAACTCGGTGTTTCACAACCAGTGTGCCTCCAGCTGCATTGATAGACCGTACATGCTGGGAGTTGTAGTTTTGCAACAGCTGGATGTTTCTCTCCCCCCCCCCAATGTGAACATACAGGGTACACTCACATGGGCGGAGGATTACAGTAAGTATCCGGATGCAAGTTTGAGCTGCGGCAAATTTTCTGCCGCAGCTCAAACTGCCAGCGAGAAACTCCCCGCCCGTGCGACTGTACCCTAAAAACACTACACTACACTAACACAAAATAAAATAAAAAGTAAAAAACACTACATATACACATACCCCTACACAGCCCCCCTCCCCAATAAAAATGAAAAACGTCTGGTACGCCACTGTTTCCAAAACGGAGCCTCCAGCTGTTGCAAAACAACTACTCCCAGTATTGCCAGATAGCCGTAGACTGTCTAGGCATGCTGGGAGTTTTACAACAGCTGGAGGCACCCTGTTTGGGAATCACTGGCGTAGAATACCCCTATGTCCACCACTATGCAAGTCCCTAATTTAGGCCTCAAATGCGCATGGCGCTCTCACTTTGGAGCCCTGTCGTATTTCAAGGCAACAGTTTAGGGTCACATATGGGGTATCGCCGTACTCGGGAGAAATGGTGTTACAAATTTTGGGGGGTATTTTCTGCTATTACCCTTTTTAAAAATGGAACATTTTTGGGAAACCAAGCATTTTAGGTAAAAAAAAATTTTTAATTTTTTTTTACATATGCAAAAGTCGTGAATCACCTGTGGGGTATTAAGGTTCACATTACCCCTTGTTACGTTCCCCGAGGGGTCTAGTTTCCAAAATGTTATGCCATGAGGGTTTTTTTTTTGCTGTCCTGGCACCATAGGGGCTTCCTAAAGGTGACATGCCCCCCAAAAACCATTTGTCGCTCCTTCCCTGCTGAGCCCTCTACTGCACCCGCTGAACACTTTACATAGACATATGAGGTATGTCCTTACTCGAGAGAAATTGGGTTTCAAATACAAGTAAACATTTTCTCCTTTTTACCCCTTGCAAAAATTGGGTCTACAAGAACATGCGAGTGTAAAAAATGAAGATTGTGAATTTTCTTCTTCACTTTGCTGCTATTCCTGTGAAACACCTAAAGGGTTAAAACGCTGACTGAATGTCATTTTGAATACTTTGGGGGGTGCAGTTTTTATAATGGGGTCATTTATGGGGTATTTCTAATATGAAGACCCTTCAAATCCACTTCAAACCTGAACTCGTCCATGAAAAATAGCGAGTTTGAAAATTTTGAGAAAAATTTCAAAATTGCTGCTGAACTTTGAAGCCCTCTGGTGTCTTCCAAAAGTAAAAACCCAAAAATTTGTATTTTGAATATCCATTTTCCTTACAAGCAGAGAGCTTCAAAGTTAGAAAAATGCTAACTTTTCATTTTTTTCATCAAATTTGAGGATTTTTCACCAAGAAAGGATGCAAGTTACCATAAAATTTTACTACTAAGTTAAAGTAGAATATGTCACGAAAAAACAATCTTGGAATCAGAATGATAACTAAAAGCATTCCAGAGTTATTAATGTTTAAAGTGACAGTGGTCAGAATTGCAAAAAACGCTCTGGTCCTTAAGGTGTAAAATGGCCTGGTCCTTAATGGGTTAAACACTAGGACATATACACCATCTGCTGGTTATACCAGATATTGCAAATTATTTTGCACTACACCTAGAGGTGTAGCTTGTAGCTTCTGGGACCAAATGCAATGGGGCAGATGTGCTTTGGGGCCCCCTTAGGCAACAGGGCGCCGGTGCGACTGCTACCTCTGCTACCTTTATAGCTACACCCCTGACTACACCGTTTGATGGATGGGGCCCATTCTGAACTTTGCCTGTGGAATCCTATGACTTTTGTGTCTACCCCTGACTCTTCCAATTGTTCAATTCACATTATTGAGCTGAATCTTAACCCCTTAAGGACCCAGCCATTTTACACCTTAGGACCCGGCCATTTTTTGAACATCTGACCACTGTCACTTTAAACATTAATAACTCTGGAATGATTTTAGTTATCATTCTGATTCCGATATTGTTTTTTCGTGACATATTCTACTTTAACATAGTGGTAAAATTTTGTGGTAACTTGCATCCTTTATTGGTGAAAAATCCCAAAATTTGATGAAAAATTTGAAAATTTAGCATTTTTCTAACTTTGAAGCTCTCTGCTTGTAAGGAAAATGGATATTCCAAATATTTTTTTATTTTATTCACATATACAATATGTCTACTTTATGTTTGAATCATAAAATTGACGTGTTTTTACTTTTGGGAGACACCAGAGGGCTTCAAAGTTCAGCAGCAATTTTCCAATTTTTCACAACATTTTCAAACTCACTATTTTTCAGGGACCAGTTCAGGTTTGAAGTTGATTTGAAGGGTCTTCATATTAGAAATAACCCAAAAAAGAGCCCATTATAAAAACTGCACCCCCCAAAGTATTCAAAATGACATTCAGTCAGCATTTTAACCCTTTAGGTGTTTCACAGGAATAGCAGCAAAGTGAAGGAGAAAATTCACAATCTTAATTTTTTACACTCGCATTTTCTTGTAGACCCAATTTTTTAATTTTTACAAGGGGTAAAAGGAGAACATTTTTACTTGTATTTGTAGCCCAATTTCTCTCGAGTAAGCACATACGTCATATGTCTATGTAAAGTGTTCGGCGGGCGCAGTAGAGAGCTCAGAAGCGAAGGAGCGACAAGGGGATTTTGGAGAGTACGTTTTTCAGAAATGGTTTTTGGGGGGCATGTTGCATTTAGGAAGCCCCTATGGTGCCAGAACAGCAAAAAAAAAAAAAAAAAACACATGCCATACCATTTTGGAAACTAGACCCCTTGAGGAACGTAACAAGGAATAAAGTGAGCCTTAATACCCCACAGGTGTTTCACGGCTTTTGCATATGTAAAAAAAAAAAATAATTTTTTCACTAAAATGTGTGTTTCCCCCCCAAATTTCACATTTATGCAAGGGTAAATAGCAGATAATACCCCCCAAATTTGTAACCCCATCTCTTCTGAGTATGGAGGTACCCCATAAGTTGGCCTGAAGTGCACTACGGGCGAACTACAATGATCAGAAGAGAAGGAGTCATATTTGGCTTTTTGAGAGCAAATTTTGCTCGGGGGCATGTCGCATTTAGGAAGCCCCTATGGTGCCAGGACAGCAAAATAACCTCCACATGGCATACCATTTTGGAAACTAGACCCCTTGAGGAACTTAACAAGGGGTACAGTGAGCATTTACCCCCACTGGTGTCTGTCAGATCTTTGGAACAGTGGGCTGTACAACATTTTTAATTTGCACAGCCCACTGTTCCAAAGATCCGTCAGACACCAGTGGGGTGTTAATTCTCATTGCACCCCTCATTACATTTCGTGAGGGGTGTAGTTTCCAAAATGGGGTCACATGTGTTTTTTTTTTTTGCGTTTGTCAAAACCGCTGTAACAATCAGCCACCCCTGTGCAAATCACCTCAAATGTACATGGTGCACTCTCCCTTCTGGGCCTTCTTGTGCGCCCCCAGAGCACTTTGCGCCCACATATGGGGTATCTCTGTAGTCGGGAGAAATTGCGTTACAAATTTTGGGGGGCTTTTTTCCCCTTTTACCTCTTGTCAAAATGAAAAGTATAGGGCAACACCAGCATGTTAGTGTAAAAAAATTTTTTTTTTACACTAACATGCTGGTGTAGACCCCAACTTCCCCTTTTCATAAGGGGTGAAAGGAGAAAAAGCCCCCCAAAATTTGTTAGGCAATTTCTCCCGAGTACAGCGATACCCCATATGTGGCCCTAAACTGTTGCCTTGAAATACGACAGGGCTCCAAAGTGAGAGTGCCATGTGCATTTGAGGCCTGAATTAGGGATTTGCATAGGGGTGGACATACGGGTATTCTACGCCAGAGATTCCCAAACAGGGTGCCTCAAGCTGTTGCAAAACTCCCAGCATGCTTGGACAGTCAACGGCTGTCCGGGACTACTGGGAGTTGTTGTTTTGCAACAGCTGGAGGCTCCATTTTGGAAACAGTGGCGTACCAGACGTTTTTCATTTTTATTGGGGAGGGGGGCTGTGTAGGGGTATGTGTATATGTAGTGTTTTTTACTTATTTTATTTTGTGTTAGTGTAGTGTAGTGTTTTTAGGGTACAGTCACACGGGCGGGGGATTACAGCAAGTTTCCCGCTGCGAGTTTGAGCTGCCGCACCAAATTTGCTGCATCGCAAACTTGCAGCCTGATACTCACTGTAAGCCCCCTGCCCATGTGAACATTCACAGGGGGGGAACCTCCAGCTGTTGCAAAACTACAACTCCCAGCATGCACGGTCTATCAGTGCATGCTGGTAGTTATAGTTTTGCAACAGCTGGAGGCACACGGGTTGGGAAACACTGAGTTAGGAAACAGACAATGTTTCCCAACCAGTGTGCCTCCAGTTGTTGCAAAACCACAACTCCCAGCATGCCCAGGCAGCCGAAGAGCATATTGGGAGTAGTGGTTACGCAACAGCTGGAGGAGAACAGTTTGGGGACCACTGTGTAGTGGTGTCCAAGCTGTAGCCCTCCAGATGTTGCAAAACTACAACTCCCAGTATGCCAAAACTGTCCAGGCATGCTGGGAGTTGTAGTTCTGCAACATCTGAAGGGCCAGATGTTACAGAACTACAACTCCCAGCATGCCTGGACAGTAAGGGCATGCTGAGGATGTGTAGTTTTGCAACATCTGGAAGGGCACAGTGGTCTCCAAACTGTGGACCTCCAGATGTTGCAAAACTGCAACTCCCAGCATGCCCAGACGCCAAGGGCTGTCTGGGCATGCTGGGAGTTGTAGTATACAGGGTCCCATTACAGCAATGCATGTCGCTTTACAGCGACGTGCATTGCTGTAAAGGGCCCGACCGCGGTTGAAGAGGAACTCACCTGTCGCCGCCGTCTTCATCGCCGGGATCCGGGTCTTCAGGGACGAGGTAAGTACCGGGGCCGGTCCCCAGCACTCCCCCGTCCCCCGCTGCGTCCTCCGGTCTACCCCCCCCCCCTGCGATTGGTCGGTTAACTAACCAACGGATCGCAGGGGATGGGAGGAGGTGGCAGGCTTGCCACCTCGCTCCTATACTTTAGCATGGTCCTGGCTGTCTGTGACAGCTGGGATCATGCAAAATTACTGGGCGGTCGAGTCCCAGAGACCCGATCAGCCCGGTATCGCCGCAGATCGCAGGGGCGATTTCCCTAGCGATTTGCGGCGATCACCGACATGGGGGGCCTACATGGCCCCCCTCGGCGTTTGTCCTGGATACCTGCTGAAGCATTTCAGTAGGCATCCGCTTCCGATCTCTGCCCGGGGCGCGGCAGAGACCGGAGAAACACCAGGACGTACTAGTACATCCTGGGTCCTTAAAGCCCAGGGTGCCAGGACGTTCTAGTACGTTCTGGGTCCTTAAGGGGTTAATTTAAAGACAATTTATTAAGCTTAATTTGGTCTTGTAGGAAGAGAGCATTTACTATTTCCATTTTCTACAAGACATTTTTTTCAGGGATCTATCCTAAAATAATGTGTACTTGTACAACACAACTGGTTGGTATTTGTAGTGTGTCCAGACACTCCCGTCTACCTGGCCGCGTTCTCTGCTCCACCTCCCCACTGTCTGCTCTAGACTTCCTCCTCTAGCCTTTCTCCTGCTGCTTTCCCTGTGGCTGCAGTTCCTGGTCTGAACTCTAGAGGCTGCCTGCACGCACTGTTTGCAATTTATAGGACCAGTGCATGCATTATCCACCTATTCCTTCTTGGCATTACCTATTTAAGCCTGTCCAGCCAAGTCACCAGTGCCTGAGCAATATTGTGGTTTTGCCATAGCGAAGGTGTCTGTTTCTTATCTGCCATCCTGTCTCTAACTTTTTCCTGTTTCCCTCACATTGCCTCTGCCTGACCCTTGTGTACCTCGCTGTTTCTGCTGTGCATAACCTGGACTGTCACCACTGAACCTGTGCCTGGATCCAGTCAGTGATCAATCCCGCTGCTAAAAGAACATCTTCAGCTCTATTACATCTTCACCTTTAGGCTGCTTAAATGGGCACTGTCATCAAAATTATTTTTAGCATGTGATATAGCAGGTAAAATAAATAAGATTTGCAATTTACTCCCTGTAAAAAAAAAACATCTTTTTATGTCACCTTCATGGCCTTATAAATCTGACCACTAGGGGTCTCCCTTCTGGTCCAGACAACATTCCATCTGCTCAAAAGCACAGATTTTGGTCTCCTGCTGGACTGGCAGAAGACCAAACGCAGGAAGTGCAGTCTGGCCATAGGCAGTGAATAGCTCTCTCTATTTCATACACAGGTAGAGCAAGTGCTATTCACTACCTATGGCCAGACAGCACTTCCTGAGTTTGGTTTCTAGCCAGTCAAGCAGAAGACCAATGTCTGTGCTTCTGAGCAGACTGAATGTTGTCTGGACCAGCAGGGAGACCCCTAGTGGGCAGATTTATAAGGCCATGAAAGTGACATAAAAAGGTATTTTTTACACAGGGCGCAAATTACAAATCTTATTTATTTTACCTGCTGTAATTTACACATCTTTGAGCTGCTTTCTGCTACTGACTGTTTAACCCACAATGGACTGTATTGTGTATCCTGCTATTACCACCAGGCTGATGACCTATTGCATCAGCTTTACCTCTGCCTGTATCTTTGTTGCCTGGCATCAGGGCTATCTGGCCTAGCAGACCAGTCATTACATATAACAGGACCATTCCTGGGGCAGTGACCTTATATCTTTTTGCAGCAGAAATCCTTCTTTCACATCCTAGAGAGGGGGGGACCTAGAGGATATGTAGACCAGTAAGGTAACTGTCACGATGCCGGCTGGCAGGAGGTGGATCCTCTGTGCCAGAGAGGGATTGGCGTGGACCGTGCTAGTGGACCGGTTCTAAGTCACTACTGGTGTTCACCAGAGCCCGCCGCAAAGCGGGATGGTCTTGCTGCGGCGGTAGTGACCAGGTCGTATCCACTAGCAACGGCTCAACCTCTCTGACTGCTGAAGATAGGCGCGGTACAAGGGAGTAGACAGAAGCAAGGTCGGACGTAGCAGAAGGTCGGGGCAGGCAGCAAGAATCGTAGTCAATAAGGCAATAGCAGGAGGTCAAGTACACAGTATGGACAAACACAGTAACGCTTTCACTAGGCTCTAAGGCAACAAGATCCGGCAGGGGAGTGCAGGGGCAGTGATCAGATATAGTCTGGGAGCAGGTGGGAGCCAATTAAGCTAATTGGGCCAGGCACCAATCATTGGTGCACTGGCCCTTTAAGTCTCAGGGAGCTGGCGCGCGCGCGCGCCCTAGAGAGCGGAGCCGCGCGCGCCAGCACAGCAGGGGACCGGGACGGGTAAGTGACCTGGGATGCGATTCGCGAGCGGGCGCGTCCCGCTGTGCGAATCGCATCCCCGACGGCCATGACAGTGCAGCGCTCCCGGTCAGCGGGACCGACCGGGACGCTGCGGAGAGAGAGACGCCGTAAGCGCTCCGGGGAGGAGCGGGGACCCGGAGCGCTAGGCGTAACAGTACCCCCCCCCCCCCTTAGGTCTCCCCTTCTCTTTGTCCGGTAACTGCCTCCCCTGGGATGAGGACACCGGGAAAGAATGGAGGGTTTCCTCAACGGCAGGCAGTACAGCAGGAGTAGGAATGGGGAGGGAGGGCAGAGGGCGAGGCCTGGCATGGGGCAGTGTGACACCAGGACGGGGGCCATGAGGAGGCACCGAGGCTTGCCTGACTGGACTGGGAGGGGGGGAGAGGCACTTCTTATGGCAGGCAGAGTCCGTAAAGACCTTAGGGAGACCGGTTACAGGAGGAACCACAGGGGCACGGCAGGGAGTACTGGGAACCGGTTTAAGGCAGTCCATGAAACAAGAGGTACCCCAGCTCTTGATCTCCCCTGTGGACCAATCCAGGGTTGGGGAATGGTGTTGAAGCCAGGGTAGTCCAAGGAGAATTTCGGAAGTGCAATTGGAGAGGACCAAAAACTCAATTTTTTCGTGATGAGGTCCGATGCACATTAGGAGGGGCTCCGTGCGGTAACGCACGGTGCAATCCAACCTGACTCCGTTGACCGCGGAAATGTAGAGTGGCTTGACGAGACGGGTCACCGGGATGCAGAATTTATTCACCAAGGAATCCAGAATAAAATTCCCAGAGGCACCGGAGTCCAAGCAGGCCACGGCTGAGAGGGAGGAGTTGGCTGAAGGAGAAATCCGTACGGGCACCGTGAGACGTGGAGAAGCCGACTTAGCATCAAGAGACGCCACACCCACGAGAGCTGGGTGCGAGCGTGCGTTTCCCAGACGTGGAGGACGGATAGGGCAATCCACCAAGAAATGTTCGGTACTGGCACAGTACAGACAAAGATTCTCTTCCCTACGGCGATTCCTCTCTTCCTGGGTCAGGCGAGACCGATCCACTTGCATGGCCTCCTCGGCGGGAGGCCTAGGCGTAGATTGCAATGGAGACTGTGGGAGAGGTGTCCAGAGATCTAAGTCTTTTTCCTGGCGGAGCTCTTGATGTCTCTCAGAAAAACGCATGTCAATGCGAGTGGCTAGATGAATGAGTTCATGCAGGTTAGCAGGAGTTTCTCGTGCGGCCAGAACATCTTTAATGTTGCTGGATAGGCCTTTTTTAAAGGTCGCGCAGAGGGCCTCATTATTCCAGGATAGTTCAGAAGCAAGAGTACGGAATTGTATGGCGTACTCGCCAACGGAAGAATTACCCTGGACCAGGTTCAGCAGGGCAGTCTCAGCAGAAGAGGCTCGGGCAGGTTCCTCAAAGACACTTCGAATTTCCGAGAAGGAGGAGTGTACAGAGGCAGTGACGGGGTCATTGCGGTCCCAGAGCGGTGTGGCCCAAGACAGCGCTTTCCCAGACAGAAGGCTGACTACGAAAGCCACCTTAGACCTTTCAGTAGGAAACTGGTCCGACATCATCTCCAAGTGCAGGGAACATTGTGAAAGAAAGCCACGGCAAAACTTAGAGTCCCCATCAAATTTGTCCGGCAGGGACAAGCGGAGGCTAAGAGTGGCCACTCGCTGCGGAAGAGGTGCAGGAGCTGGCGGAGGAGATGGTTGTTGCTGCTGTAGCTGAGACTGAAATTGCTGTAGCTGTGACTGAAGCTGCTGTAGCTGCGACTGGAGTTGCTGTGTCATGGTGGTCAAGTACGACAGCTGGTGATCTTGTTGGGCGATCTGTCGGGCTTGCTGGGCGACCAGTGTAGTGAGGTCGGCGACAACTGGCAGAGGAACTTCAGCGGGATCCATGGCCGGATCTACTGTCACGATGCCGGCTGGCAGGAGGTGGATCCTCTGTGCCAGAGAGGGATTGGCGTGGACCGTGCTAGTGGACCGGTTCTAAGTCACTATTGGTGTTCACCAGAGCCCGCCGCAAAGCGGGATGGTCTTGCTGCGGCGGTAGTGACCAGGTCGTATCCACTAGCAACGGCTCAACCTCTCTGACTGCTGAAGATAGGCGCGGTACAAGGGAGTAGACAGAAGCAAGGTCGGACGTAGCAGAAGGTCGGGGCAGGCAGCAAGAATCGTAGTCAATAAGGCAATAGCAGGAGGTCAAGTACACAGTATGGACAAACACAGTAACGCTTTCACTAGGCTCTAAGGCAACAAGATCCGGCAGGGGAGTGCAGGGGCAGTGATCAGATATAGTCTGGGAGCAGGTGGGAGCCAATTAAGCTAATTGGGCCAGGCACCAATCATTGGTCCACTGGCCCTTTAAGTCTCAGGGAGCTGGCGCGCGCGCGCCCTAGAGAGCGGAGCCGCGCGCGCCAGCACATGACAGCAGGGGACCGGGACGGGTAAGTGACCTGGGATGCGATTCGCGAGCGGGCGCGTCCCGCTGTGCGAATCGCATCCCCGACGGCCATGACAGTGCAGCGCTCCCGGTCAGCGGGACCGACCGGGACGCTGCGGAGAGAGAGACGCCGTAAGCGCTCCGGGGAGGAGCGGGGACCCGGAGCGCTAGGCGTAACAGTAACACAGTAGATCCACATCCATTGGGGCATTAAAGGAAAACTTTCAACCTCTTCACCCACATTAATCCCACATACACTGGGTAATAGTGTGGGTGAACAGGAGCCCAACGAGGGGTCACTTACTTAAATACGTCCAGTAGGTCCTTAGATATGTCCCCCAGAAGATCCTCGGCTAAATTCAGTGAAATGCGCACAGGGGGCGGGGCTCCATCTGCTTAATTTACATATTCATTTTCTGTGACTCCACATCCTAGGAGTCACAGACAATAAATGTGTAAATTGAGCCAGTGAAGCTCCGCCCCCTGTACGCAATTCACTGCATTTATCAGAGGATCTTCTCAGAACCTAATTGACATATTTAAGTAAGTGACCCCTCGTTGGACTCCTGTTCACCCATTGTAAGGAGCCGAAGGGTTAACTCGCACTGAGAGCTTTTGTTTGGTCTTGTTGCTTTGGTTATGCCTGTTTACTGAGACTGGTCAGCTGACCTTGATTGAACATCTGGTCTGGACCTATTTAGGCTGGCAGTCTACTCCCTGTCTTTGCTTGCTAAAGAGTTCTGTTTATTTCCTAGCTAGCTTTATACTGTATCTGTGATATCTGGCATTTTGACCCTTTGGTTCTGCTCTCTGACTCTTCTCTCTCTCTCTGATATTAGTGATTTTGTACTCTGACAACTCCTGGCTGTCGACACGGATAGTGGGCTTTTGTAACGCTGAGCACTCCGTCCTCTGCTCCTGGATCGGAGCGCTCACTGCGTTTGTCCCCGCGGAGTTCCCCAGTCAGACTCTCTGACCGGGGATACTCCGCTTCTGTCACCGGCAGGGACGAGGTCCGCACTGCGGGCTGACCCCCTCGCGCGGCCCATCCTTACTTACCAGCACCCGCTCCGGCTCTCTTCTCGGCTCCTATGTCATGTGGTTCCCAGCGCGCGCTTCCCTGCACTATAGGGCACGCGCGTGCCGGCTGTGTAAAATTTAAAGGGCCAGTGCACCATTGATTGGTGCCTGGCCCAATCCAATGTCCTCTGCTCCTATAAATGTAACCTGCCCCCTCCTGCCCTTGCCGGATCTTTGTGTTGCCTTAGTGCCCAAGGGAAAGTGTTTATTGTGTATTCCTTGCCTGTTGCTGAACCCGTTGCTAACGACTACCGCCTCCGAACCTGTGCTGCCTGCCCTGACCTTTTGCAACGTCTGACTACGCCTCTGCCTGTCCCTTCTGTGCTTCGCCTGTCTCAGCAGTCAGTGAGCTTAAGCCGCTACCGGAGGACACAACCTGGTAGTTACTGCCGCAGCAAGACCATCCCGCTTTGCGGCGGGCTCTGGTGAATAACAGTAACTACTTAGAACAGATCCTCCGGTACGGTCCACGCCAATCCCTCACTGACACAGAGGATCCACTACCAGTACCGCTTCCTGCTACTAGTCCGGATCCTTACAGCTTTGACTTATTGTGTGAGTGTGTTAGTGTTGCTTTGTTAGTCTGTCTGTTTCCTACAGTTCTTTGACCTGAGTCTGTATTATTGTATTTTATTATTTTGACAAATTACGTCCCTCACTTGTCTAGGAAGGAACTGTCTTCATGGTTACGGACCTGTTGCCTAGGCCAGATATGTAAGTAGGCAGAAACAGGAGAGTGGGCGAGAATAGTGTGCACTCCTTCCCTGCCCATTTGTGACATCCACACTATTACCTAGTGTATTGGGTTAAATGTGGGTGAATAGGTGTAACACTGCTGGATGTGGATCCACTGACCTGTGTGGCTGATGACTTGGACCATATCGGGGAGTGGAGTCTAAGGTGTTGCTGGTCTTCACCAGAGCCCGCCGCAAGGAAGGATGGGCTTGCTGCGGCAGGCGACACCCAGGTAGCTACCTCCTATATGACTTGACCACACAGGTAGCTGGGCGAGGCGAAGTACAGTAGGATGAGGCAGAGACGAAGTTGGACTTAGCAGAAGGTCAAGCCAGGCGGCAAAGGTAAGTAGTCAATAATGTAGTGGAAGGGTCAGAACAGGGGCTAGGCAAACAGACAAGGGTACACTTAATCTCAGGCAAATAGCACTGAAGATCTGCCAGGGAAGAGTGGGAAGTGCAGGGACTTATAGAGTAGTGTCAGGTGTTGCACATAATTATGGGCGTACTTGCCCTTTAAATTTCAGCGCTCCGGCGCACACGTGCCCTATGAGACGGGGACACGCACGCCAGAGTTGAGAGGCAGAGGAAGAGGCAGCAGAGGACCGAGGTAAGTGACTGGCTGGGATTCGCATGCGGGCGGGTCCCGCGATGCGAATCCCAGCCCTGCCAGCAGCAGGGGAGAGCGGGGCAATGTGCTCACGGCCAGCGCAAAGTGTAACAGTACCCCCCCCCCCTTTGGTCTCCCCCTCCTTTTGCGGTTCCGAAATTTCCTGAGAAGGTCACAGTCCAGGATATTTTCTTCTGGCTCCCAAGATCTCTCCTCCGGACCGAATCCTTCCCAATCCACAAGAAAAAAGCATTTTCCTCTGCAAATTGGAGTCCAAAATCTGTTTAACAACATAAACATCAAAGGTACTAGAGATGGGAGTAGGTGAGATGTCTTTTTTTAGATAAGCAATTGTGGATGACAGGTTTCAAGAGGGAGACATGGAAGGAATGTGGGATCCGGAGAGAGGACAGCAGATGGAGAGAGAAGCCCGCAGGATTTAAACGTTTCTTGATTTTATAGGGACCAAGATAGCAGTTTATAACTGGGTACTTTGAGGTGGATATATTTGGCTGACATCCAGACTTTGTCACCAGGAGAGAACTTGGGAGGAGAACGTATTTTCTTGTCCGCTTGAGATTTCATACGAAATGTAGCATGCAAAAGAGAGGAACGTGTCTTCTGCCAGATGGTGGAAAAGTTCTGCATTTCATCATCAACCTCAGGAATTCCGAAAGAAGAGGATAAGGGATGAGGAGGACGAAGATGAAGTCTATAAACTATGAAGAAAGGCGAAGTTCAAGTGGATTCAGAATCCTTATCACTGTATGAGAATTCTGCCCAAGGAAGTAAATCGGCCCAGTCGTCTTGACGAGCAGAAATGAAATGCCAAAGATTGTCCCATTAGACCTGATTCACCCTCTCAACCTGTCCATTGGATTGAAGGTGGTAGGCTGAAAAAAAATCCAGCTTGAGTTGGAGAAGTTAGCAGAGGGCCCACTAGAATTTAGAGACGAACTGGACTCCACGATCGGATACAATATGCGAAGGCAAACCATGTAAATGGAAAATGTGGCAAAGGAACAGTTTAGCAAGCTGCGGTGCAGATGGGAGTCCAGGCAGCAGCACAAAATGAGCCATTTTAGAAAATTGGTCCACTATCACCCAGACGACAGTATTGCCTCCGGAAGACAGAAGGTCAGTAATGAAGTCCATAGCAATATCAGTCCAGGGGAGCTCTGGAACAGGCAAAGGCTGTAGAAGACCTGCAGGTTTAGAACTAGGGGTCTTATCCCTGACACAGACCAAACAGGAACGGACAAAGTCAACGACATCCTGTTTTAAACTAGGCCACCAATATTGTCTGGAGAGGAGCTGTAGGGACTTACGAGTTCCAGAATGACCAGCCAGAAGAGAAGAATGGCCCCATTTCAAGACTCTGAGTCTTAAATGGGGAGAAACGTAAGTCTCTCCTGGAGGATGGTGCTGAAGATTTGCTGAGATGAGATGCTCAGGAGGAATGATATGCTGAGGAGGAGATTCTCAGTCATGCACATCAGAAGACCTGGAAAGAGTGTCAGCTCATAAATTCTCTGCAGGACAGAAGTGGATGTAGAAGTCAAATCTGGAGAAGAACAGAGACCATCGGGCCTGCCGTGGGTTGAGCCAATGGGCTGTCTGAAGATGGAGCAAGTTCTTGTGGTCAGAATATATAGTAATAGGATGTACAGAACCCTCCAAGAGATGACGCCATTCTTCCAAGGCCAGCTTTATAGCCTAGAGTTCACGGTCTCCTATAGTATAGTTTTTCTCCGTGGGAGAGAAGGTTTTAGAGAAAAAAAACACAGGTTACAATTCTTCCTTTAGAGGATTTTTGTGTTAGGACAGCACCTGCTCCAACTGAAGAAGCATCCACCTCCAAAAGAAAAGGCTTGCTAGAGTCGGGTCTAGACAGGATCGGAGCCAAAGTGAAGGTGGACTTTAACTGTTTAAAACCATCTTCAGTCTTTGGAGTCCAAACGTTGGGATTAGAAGTCTTCTTGGTGAGAAAGACAATGGGAGCCACCAAGGTGGAGTAATGAGGAATAAATTGCCGTTAGTAAATGGCAAAACCAAGAAAACCTCCAAAAGAAAAGGCTTGCTAGAGTCGGGTCTAGACAGGATCGGAGCCAAAGTGAAGGTGGACTTTAACTGTTTAAAACCATCTTCAGTCTTTGGAGTCCAAACTTTGGGATTAGAAGTCTTCTTGGTGAAAAAGACAATGGGAGCCACCAAGGTGGAGTAATGAGGAATAAATTGCCGTTAGTAAATGGCAAAACCAAGAAAAGGCTCAGAGATATTGAAATCCTATCGCCCGACGCCCAGGACATGTAGTTCCGGGCGCCGGGCAGGTGAATGTTTCATAGATTTGGCCCTGTATCGGGCAAGTAGCCCATTTTTTTATTTTTTTATGCGGTGTGAGGTGCAGGAGCGGATACAGACTTGCTTGGGACCCTAGTCTGCACCTCACACCGGCGCTCAGGGTGTATGGAGCGGGCTCCTGACTCAAGCCCGCTCCATTTTTGGTGGCCCCTGGCTGTTTTAAGTAGCTGGGGGCCGCTGTTAATAGCCCGGCATGCGGCGATCGCCGTGGCCGGCTATTAACCCTTTAGATCACCGCTGCGTGATCACGGAGTGGGGGCATCCCCTGTGGAGGTAGCCGGAGGGCTTACCACTGCATTCATGGCTGCCCCCATAGATCTGCATTTGATTGAGCCTGCCTTGAGCAGGCTCAACCAAATGAACACAGATCAATGGAGTTCAATAGAACTGCATTGATCTGTATGAGGAATCTAAATGATTCCTAAAAAAAATAAGTATTTAAAAAAAAAAAGTTTAATAAAAGTTTTAAAATACCCATTAACCCCTTCCATATATTAAAAGTTCATATAACCCCCCCTTTTTCATATAAAAATATGTAAATAATTTAAAAATAAACATATTTGGTATTGGCGCGTGCGTAATTGACCGAAGTATTAAAAAAACTAACATTTTATACCCCGTAGGGTAAATGGCGTTAACATAAAAAAAAAAAAACATATCACAGAATTGCGTTTTTTTTATGTTTATAACATTATATCACAGAAAAAATGAAGCAATGAAGTAAAAAAGTGTTCAAAAATGCTGAACAATATCAAAATGGCACCGATACAAATAGCATATTACGGCCCAAAAAACTAGTCATCATTCAGCCCAGTATACAGAAAAATTTTCATATTATAGGGGTCAGGGATTTTTTTTATTTATTTAAATGAAAATTAAAAAAATATTAAAACATGACGGAAACTAAACAAATTTGGTATTGGTGTAATCAGGCTGACCTAAAGTATCAAAATAATGTGTAAGTTGACCACAGGGTGAATGGCAACAAAAAAAAAGAAAACCCCCAAATTAGCAGGACAAGTGGATTTTCTTGAGGGACAAGTAGATTGTGTTCCGCTTTAGTCCCTTGGACAAGTAGTTTTATTTAAATTTTCCACAACCCTGGCGCTGAATAGTTTTTAAGCCGGTAGGTCGGGGCCAGTCCAGTACAGCATTCAACTTGTTAAAGGGGTTGTGCGTGTTACGCCGAGCGCTCCGGGTCCCCGCTCCTCCCCGGAGCGCTCACAACATCCTCGCAATCGCAGCGCCCCGGTCAGACCTGCTGACCGGGTGCGCTGCGATACCTCTCCCAGCCGGGATGCGATTCGCGATGCGGGTGGCGCCCGCTCGCGATGCGCACCCCGGCTCCCGTACCTGACTCGCTCTCCCTTGGTCCTGTCCCGGCGCGCGCGGCCCCGCTCCTTAGGGCGCGCGCTCCGGGTCTCTACGATTTAAAGGGCCACTGCGCCGCTGATTGGCGCAGTTGGCTTAATTAGTTCATTCACCTGTGCACTTCCCTATTTAACCTCACTTCCCCTTCCCTTCCTTGCCGGATCTTGTTGCCATCGTGCCAGTGAAAGCGTTTCCCAGTGTGTTCCTAGCCTGTGTTCCAGACCTCCTGCCGTTGCCCCTGACTACGATCCTTGCTGCCTGCCCCGACCTTCTGCTACGTCCGACCTTGCTCTTGTCTACTCCCTTGTACCGCGCCTATCTTCAGCAGTCAGAGAGGTTGAGCCGTTGCTAGTGGATACGACCTGGTTACTACCGCCGCAGCAAGACCATCCCGCTTTGCGGCGGGCTCTGGTGAACACCAGTAGTAACTTAGAACCGGTCCACTAGCACGGTCCACGCCAATCCCTCTCTGGCTCAGAGGATCCACCTCCTGCCAGCCGGCATCGTGACAGTAGATCCGACCATGGATCCCGCTGAAGTTCCTCTGCCAGTTGTCGCCGACCTCACCACGGTGGTCGCCCAGCAGTCACAACAGATAGCGCAACAAGGCCATCAGCTGTCTCAACTGACCGTGATGCTACAGCAGCTACTACCACAGCTTCAGCAATCATCTCCTCCGCCAGCTCCTGCACCTCCTCCGCAGCGAGTGGCCGCTTCCAGCCTACGACTATCCTTGCCGGATAAATTTGATGGGGACTCTAAGTTTTGCCGTGGCTTTCTTTCACAATGTTCCCTGCACTTGGAGATGATGTCGGACCAGTTTCCTACTGAAAGGTCTAAGGTGGCTTTCGTAGTCAGCCTTCTGTCTGGAAAAGCTCTGTCATGGGCCACACCGCTCTGGGACCGCAATGACCCCGTCACTGCCTCTGTACACTCCTTCTTCTCGGAAATTCGAAGTGTCTTTGAGGAACCTGCCCGAGCCTCTTCTGCTGAGACTGCCCTGCTGAACCTGGTCCAGGGTAATTCTTCCGTTGGCGAGTACGCCATACAATTCCGTACTCTTGCTTCCGAATTATCCTGGAATAATGAGGCCCTCTGCGCGACCTTTAAAAAAGGCCTATCCAGCAACATTAAAGATGTTCTGGCCGCACGAGAAATTCCTGCTAACCTGCATGAACTCATTCATCTAGCCACTCGCATTGACATGCGTTTTTCCGAAAGGCGTCAGGAGCTCCGCCAGGATATGGACTTTGTTCGCACGAGGCGTTTTTTCTCCCCGGCTCCTCTCTCCTCTGGTCCTCTGCAATCCGTTCCTGTGCCTCCCGCCGTGGAGGCTATGCAAGTTGACCGGTCTCGCTTGACACCACAAGAGAGGACACGACGCCGCATGGAGAATCTTTGCCTGTACTGTGCCGGTACCGAACACTTCCTGAAGGATTGTCCTATCCGTCCTCCCCGCCTGGAAAGACGTACGCTGACTCCGCACGAAGGTGAGACAGTTCTTGATGTCAACTCTGCTTCTCCACGCCTTACTGTGCCTGTGCGGATATCTGCCTCTACCTTCTCCTTCTCCACTAAGGCCTTCTTGGATTCCGGATCTGCAGGAAACTTTATTTTGGCCTCTCTCATCAACAGGTTCAACATCCCAGTGACCAGTCTCGCCAGACCCCTCTACATCAATTGCGTTAACAATGAAAGATTGGACTGTGCCGTGCGTTACCGCACGGAACCCCTCCTAATGTGCATCGGACCTCATCACGAAAAAATTGAGTTTTTGGTCCTCTCCAATTGCACTTCCGAAATTCTCCTTGGACTACCATGGCTTCAACGCCATTCCCCAACCCTTGATTGGTCCACAGGAGAGATCAAGAGCTGGGGTACCTCTTGTTTCAAAGACTGCCTTAAATCGGTTCCCAGTACTCCCTGCCGTGACCCTGTGGTTCCCCCTGTAACCGGTCTCCCTAAGGCCTATATGGACTATGCTGACGTATTTTGCAAAAAACAAGCTGAGACTTTACCTCCTCACAGGCCTTATGACTGTCCTATTGACCTCCTCCCAGGCACTACTCCACCCCGGGGCAGAATTTATCCTCTGTCCGCCCCAGAGACTCTTGCTATGTCTGAATACATCCAGGAAAATTTAAAAAAGGGGTTTATCCGCAAATCCTCCTCTCCTGCCGGAGCTGGATTTTTCTTTGTGTCCAAGAAAGATGGCTCCCTACGTCCTTGCATTGACTACCGCGGACTTAATAAAATCACGGTAAAGAACCGCTACCCCCTACCTCTTATCTCTGAACTCTTTGATCGCCTCCAAGGTGCCCACATCTTTACCAAACTGGACTTAAGAGGTGCTTATAATCTCATCCGCATCAGGGAGGGGGACGAATGGAAAACTGCATTTAACACTAGAGATGGACACTTTGAGTATCTGGTCATGCCCTTTGGCCTGTGCAACGCCCCTGCCGTCTTCCAAGACTTTGTTAATGAAATTTTTCGCGATCTCTTATATTCCTGTGTTGTTGTGTATCTGGACGATATTCTGATTTTTTCTGCCAACTTAGAAGAACACCGCCAGCATGTCCGCATGGTTCTTCAGAGACTTCGAGACAATCAACTTTATGCCAAAATGGAGAAATGTCTGTTTGAACGTCAATCTCTTCCTTTCCTAGGATACTTGGTCTCTGGCCAGGGACTACAAATGGACCCAGATAAACTCTCTGCCGTCTTAGATTGGCCACGCCCCTCCGGACTCCGTGCTATCCAACGTTTTTTGGGGTTAGCCAATTATTACAGACAATTCATTCCACATTTTTCCACTATTGTGGCTCCTATCGTGGCTTTAACCAAGAAGAATGCCAATCCTAAGTCCTGGTCTCCCCAAGCGGAAGACGCATTTAAACGGCTCAAGTCTGCCTTTTCTTCTGCTCCCGTGCTCTCCAGACCTGACCCATCTAAACCCTTCCTATTGGAGGTTGATGCCTCCTCAGTGGGAGCTGGAGCGGTCCTTCTACAAAAAAATTCTTCCGGGCATGCTGTTACTTGTGGTTTTTTTTCTAGGACCTTCTCTCCGGCGGAGAGGAACTACTCCATCGGGGATCGAGAACTACTGGCCATTAAATTGGCACTTGAGGAATGGAGGCATCTGCTGGAGGGATCAAAATTTCCAGTTATCATTTTCACCGATCACAAGAATCTCTCCTATCTCCAGTCTGCCCAACGGCTGAATCCTCGCCAGGCCAGGTGGTCGTTGTTCTTTGCCCGTTTTAACTTTGAAATTCATTTTCGCCCTGCCGACAAGAACATTAGGGCCGATGCTCTCTCTCGTTCCTCGGATGCCTCGGAAGTAGAGGTCTCTCCGCAACACATCATTCCTCCTGACTGTCTGATCTCCTCTTCTCCAGCCTCCATCAGGCAAACTCCTCCAGGGAAGACCTTCGTTTCTCCACGCCAGCGTCTCGGGATTCTCAAATGGGGTCACTCCTCCCACCTCGCAGGCCATGCGGGCATCAAAAAGTCCTTGCAACTCATCTCTCGTTTCTATTGGTGGCCGACTCTGGAAACAGATGTTGTTGATTTTGTGCGGGCCTGTACTGTCTGTGCCCGGGATAAGACTCCTCGCCAGAAGCCTGCTGGTCTCCTTCACCCTCTGCCTGTCCCCGAACAGCCTTGGTCTCTGATTGGTATGGACTTTATTACAGACCTACCCCCATCCCGTGGCAACACTGTTGTTTGGGTGGTCGTTGATCGATTTTCCAAGATGGCACATTTTATTCCTCTTCCTGGTCTTCCTTCAGCGCCTCAGTTGGCAAAACAATTTTTTGTACACATTTTTCGTCTTCACGGTTTGCCCACGCAGATTGTCTCGGATAGAGGTGTCCAATTCGTGTCAAAATTCTGGAGGGCTCTCTGTAAACATCTCAAGATTAAATTAAACTTCTCTTCTGCTTATCATCCTCAATCCAATGGGCAAGTAGAAAGAATTAACCAGGTCCTGGGTGACTATTTACGGCATTTTGTTTCCTCCCGCCAGGATGACTGGGCAGATCTTCTACCTTGGGCCGAATTCTCGTACAACTTTAGAGTCTCTGAATCTTCTGCTAAATCCCCATTTTTCGTGGTGTACGGCCGTCACCCTCTTCCCCCCCTCCCTATTCCCTTGTCCTCTGGTTTGCCCGCTGTAGATGAAGTGACTCGTGATCTTTCCACCATATGGAAAGAGACCCAAAATTCTCTTTTACAGGCTTCATCTCGCATGAAAAAGTTTGCCGATGAGAAAAGAAGAGCTCCCCCCATCTTTGCTCCCGGAGACAAGGTATGGCTCTCCGCTAAATATGTCCGCTTTCGTGTCCCCAGTTACAAACTGGGACCACGCTATCTTGGTCCTTTCAAAGTCTTGTGCCAGATTAATCCTGTCTCTTACAAACTCCTTCTTCCTCCTTCTCTTCGTATTCCCAATGCCTTCCATGTCTCTCTCCTTAAACCACTCATCATCAACCGTTTCTCTCCCAAACTTGTTTCTCCCACTCCTGTTTCCGGTTCCTCTGACATCTTCTCCGTAAAGGAGATACTGGCCTCCAAGACGGTCAGAGGGAAAAAAAATTTTTTGGGTAGATTGGGAGGGCTGTGGTCCTCAAGAGAGATCCTGGGAACCTGAGGACAACATCCTAGACAAAAGTCTGGTCCTCAGGTTCTCAGGCTCCAAGAGGAGGGGGAGACCCAAGGGGGGGGGGTACTGTTACGCCGAGCGCTCCGGGTCCCCGCTCCTCCCCGGAGCGCTCGCAACATCCTCGCAATCGCAGCGCCCCGGTCAGACCTGCTGACCGGGTGCGCTGCGATACCTCTCCCAGCCGGGATGCGATTCGCGATGCGGGTGGCGCCCGCTCGCGATGCGCACCCCGGCTCCCGTACCTGACTCGCTCTCCCTCGGTCCTGTCCCGGCGCGCGCGGCCCCGCTCCTTAGGGCGCGCGCGCGCCGGGTCTCTACGATTTAAAGGGCCACTGCGCCGCTGATTGGCGCAGTTGGCTTAATTAGTTCATTCACCTGTGCACTTCCCTATTTAACCTCACTTCCCCTTCCCTTCCTTGCCGGATCTTGTTGCCATCGTGCCAGTGAAAGCGTTTCCCAGTGTGTTCCTAGCCTGTGTTCCAGACCTCCTGCCGTTGCCCCTGACTACGATCCTTGCTGCCTGCCCCGACCTTCTGCTACGTCCGACCTTGCTCTTGTCTACTCCCTTGTACCGCGCCTATCTTCAGCAGTCAGAGAGGTTGAGCCGTTGCTAGTGGATACGACCTGGTTACTACCGCCGCAGCAAGACCATCCCGCTTTGCGGCGGGCTCTGGTGAACACCAATAGTAACTTAGAACCGGTCCACTAGCACGGTCCACGCCAATCCCTCTCTGGCTCAGAGGATCCACCTCCTGCCAGCCGGCATCGTGACAGTGCGCTGCCCTGCAGTTCGGAGCTCCGCTCACAGCGTCCGGAAGTTCATTACTCCGAACGCTGTGTGCGGGCTTCTGTGTTCGCAGCCGCCGGGCGTGACGTCACGCCCGGCCCCTTCGTGATGTCTCGCCCGCCCCCTCGTGACGTCACGCCCGCCCCCTCTACCAAAGTCTATGGGAAGGGGGTGTGGCAGCGGTCTCGCCCCCTTCCCATAGACTTTCGTTTTTGGGTGGGCGGGCGAGACATCACGACGGGGTCGGGCGTGACGTCGCGCCCGGTGGCTGCGAACACGGAAGCCCGCACACAGCCTTCGGAGTAATGAACTTCCGGACGCTGTGAGCGGAGCTCTGAACTGCAGGGCAGCGCACAACCCCTTAAAGATCCATCTGTAGACCTTGACTAGTAACGATGTAACCCAGAAAAGGAAGACTGTTTTTTTCAAAAACACACTTCTCTAGTTTAGCGTAAAGTCTGTTGTCTCGGAGACGTTTTAAGACCTGGCGGATGTGGGAACGATGAGTCTGAAGATAGGGCGAGAAGATAATAATATCGTCCAAATTGACTACGACACAGGTGTATAAGAGATCACGAAACATATCATTAACCATCTCCTGGAAGACTGCTGGAGCATTACAGAGTCCGAACGGCATCACAAGATACTCAAAATGTCCATCCCGAGTATTAACCCCTTGGGGACGGAGCCCATTATAACCCTAAGGACGGGAGCATTTTTTGCAAATCTGACCACTGTCACTTTAAGCATTAATAACTCCGGGATGCTTTTACTTATAAATTTGATTCCGAGATTGTTTTTTCGTGACATATTCTACTTTATGGTAGTGGTAAATTTTTGTCGATACTTGCATAATTTCTTGGTGAAAAATTCCAAAATTTTATGAAAAATTTGAAAATTTTGCATTTTTCTAACTTTGATGCTCTCTGCTTGTAAGGAAAATAGACATTCCAAATAAATTATATATTGATTCACAAATACAATGAGGGACATTTATCAATCTTTGCTTATGTATTCTTTTTTTTAGTAATTTTTTCCTTACTTTTTTTTTGCTTATGTGTGACTTATTTATCAACTGGTTTCAGCCTGTTGATAATTTTCTTTCACGTAAGCAATTTTTCCTTTTTTACTTTGGTAGTAGCTTTTTTTGCTCCAGGTTTGAGCTGGAGTAAATTTAGTCAATTTTTAACGCTGTTGCGACTTTTTTTTGCGCAGTTGCGACTGTCGCAGTTAATAAATACCTGACTACCCGTAGTCCATTTTAAAATTATTACTACATAGTAAATTTTAGGAAAACTTGCTTTTCTCGCTTTCCAGTCAAAATGTCGCACGAAAAATCGTGTAGTAGCAGTTGCGACAATTTTGCGACAATTATAGTAAAGAAAACCTGACTAAACCCGTTGATAAATGTCCATAAGAATGTCTACTTTATATGTGCATCATAAAGTTGAGATGTTTTTACTTTTGGAAGACATTAGAGGGCTTCAAAGTTCAGCAGCAATTTTCCAATTTTTCACAAAATTTTCTAAATCAAAATTTTTCAGGGACCAGTTCAGGTTTGAAGTGGATTTGAAGGGCTTTCTTATTAGAAATACCCCACAAATGACCCAATTATAAAAATTGCACCCCTCAAAGTATACAAAATGACATTCAGTAAGTTTGTTAACCCTTTAGGTGTTTCACAGGAATAGCAGCAAAGTGAAGGAGAAAATTCAAAATCTTCATTTTTTACACTCGCATGTTCTTGTAGACCCAGTTTTTGAATTTTTACTAGTGGTAATAGCAGAAAAAGCCTCCAAAAACTTGTAACCTAATTTCTCTCGAGTAAGGAAATACCGCATATGTGTATGTGAAGTGTTCGGCGGGTGCAGTAGAGGGCTCAGAAGGGAAGGAGCAACAATGGGATTTTGGAGAGTGAATTTTGCTGAAATGGTTTTTGGAAGGCATGTCACATTTAGGAAGCCCCTATGGTGCCAGAACAGCAGAAAACCCAACATGGCATACCATTTTGGAAACTACACCCCTCAAGGCACGTAACAAGGGGTCCAGTGAGCCTTAACACCACGCAGGTGTATGACGACTTTTCGTTAAAATCGGATGTGTAAATAAAAAAAAAATTTTTTCACTAAAGTGCAGTTTCTTCCCCAAATGTACAATTTTTACAAAGGGTTATGGGAGAGAATGCCCCCCAAAATTTGTAACCCCCTTCTCTTCTGAGTATGGAAATACCCCATGTTAGGACGTAAAATGCTCTGCGGGCAAAATACAATGCTCAGAAGAGGAGGAGCGCCATTGCGCTTTTGGAAAGAGAATTTGTTTGGAATGGTAGTCAGGGGCCAAGTGCGTTTACAAAGCCCCCTGTGGTGCCAGAATAGTGGACCCCCCCACATGTGACCCCATTTTGGAAACTATACCCCTCACAGAATTTAATAAGGGGTGCAGTGAGTATTTACACCCCACTGGCGTTTAACAGATCTTTGGAACAGTGGACTGTGCAAATGAAAAATAAAATTTTTCATTTTCACGGACCACGGTTCCAAAAATCTGTCAGACACATGTGGGGCGTAAATGCTCACTGTACCTCTTATTACATTACACGAGGGGTGTAGTTTCCAAAATGGGGTCACATGTGGGGGGGGGGTCCATTGTTCTGGCACTATGGAGGCTTTGTAAACTCATGTGGCCTTCAATTCCGGACACATACTCAGAGGAAATGGGGTTACAAATTTTGGGGGGCTTTTTTCCTAATTTCCCTTGTGAAAATGAAAAATTTAGGGTAACACCAGCATTTTAGTGAAAACATTTTTTTTTTCATTTTCCCATCCAACTTTAATGAAAATTCGTCAAACACCTGTGGGGTGTAAATGCTCACTATACCCCTTGTTACGTTCCGTGGGGGGTGTAGTTTCCAAAATGGGGTAACATGTGGGTATTTTTTTTTTTCCGTTTATGTCAGAACCACTGTAAAATCAGCCACCCCTGTGCAAATCACAAATTTAGGCCTCAAATATACATGGTGCGCTCTCACTCCTGAGCCTTGTTGTGTGCCCGCAGAGCATTTTACGCCCACATATGGGGTAATTCCGTACTCAGGAGAAATTGCGTTACTTATTTTGGGGGCTTTTTTTCCTTTTATTGTTTGTGAAAATAAAAAGTATGGGGCAACACCAGCATGTTAGTGTAAACATTTTTTTTTTTTTTTTACACTAACAGGCTGGTGTAACCCCAAACTTTTCCTTTTCATAAGGGGTAAACGGAGAAAAAGCCCTAAACTGGCCCTAAACTGTTTCCTTGAATACGACAGGGCTCTGAAGTGAGAGAGTGCCATGCGCATTTGAGGACTAAATTAGGAATTGCATAGGGATGGACATAGGGGTATTCTACGCCAGTGATTCCCAAACAGGGTGCCTCCAGCTGTTGCTTAACTCCTAGAATGCCTGGACAGTCAGTGGCTGTCCAGAAATGCTGGGAATTGTTGTTTTGCAACAGCTGGAGGCTCCGTTTTGGAAACCCTGCCGTACAATACGTTTTTCATTTTTATTGGGGGGGGGGACAGTGTAAGGGGGTGCATGTGTAGTGTTTTACGCTTTATTATGTGGTAGTGTAGTGCATGCTGGGAGTTGTACTTTTGCAACAGCTGGATGCACACTGGTTGGAAAACCTTCAGTTAGGTTCTGTTACCTAACAGTATTTTCCAACCAGTGTGCCTCCAGCTGTTGCAAAACTACAACTCCCAGCATGTACTGACATACCGTGCAAGCTGGGAGTTGTATTTTTGCAACAGCTGGAGGCACACTGGTTGGAGAACCTTTAGTTAGGTTCTGTTACCTAACAGTATTTTCCAACCAGTGTGCCTCCAGCTGTTGTAAAACTACAACTCCCAGCATGTACTGACATACCGTGCAAGCTGGGAGTTGTATTTTTGCAACAGCTGGAGGCACACTGGTTGGAAAACCTTTAGTTAGGTTCTGTTACCTAACAGTATTTTCCAACCAGTGTGCCTCCAGCTGTTGCAAAACTACAACTCCCAGCATGTACTAATCGCCGAAGGGCATGCTGGGAGATGTAGTTATGCAACAGCTGGAGGTTACGCAACTACAACTCCCAGCATGCCGAGACAGCTGTTTGCTGTTTCAGCATGCTGGGATTTGCAGTTTTGCAACATCTGGAGGGCTACAGTGATTTCCAAACTGTGACCCTTCAGATTTTGCAAAACTACAAATCCCAGCATGTCCAGACAGCAAAGAGCTGTTTGAGCATGCTAGGAGTTGTAGTTTTGCAAGATCTGGAGGGATACAGTTTAGAGACCACTATATAGTGGTCTCAAACTGCAGCCTTCCAGCTGTTGCAAAACTACATTTTCCAGCATGCCCAAACAGCAAACAGCTGTTTGGGCATGCAGGGAGTTGTAGTTTTGCAACATCTGGAGGGCTACAGTCTCAGACTGCAGCCCTCCAGATGTTGCTAGGCAACTTACCGGCTTCCGTAGGATCCAGGGAGCCGTCCTCTTCTGCCGCCCGCGCCGATCTCCGTCGCCGCCCGCCGATCACCGTCGCCCGCAGCCTCTGGAGGGTAAGTGGACCTTCGGCGTTCGGTCCCCGTCGTTTTCCCCGTCCTGCCCCGCCTATTGTGGGTGAGCAGGATGGGGGAAAACGAAAGTAAACCCCTCCGCCCCTGATCTGCTATTGGTGGTCGCGTCTAGACCACCAATAGCAGAGATAGGAGGGGTGGCACCTCTGCCACCTCACTCCTATCGCTGTAGGGAGGATCGTAGTTGTCTTAGACAACCGCGATCCCCCTTCTATTCCGGGTCACCATAGACCCGTAATCGGCGCAAATCGCAAGTGTGAATTCACTTGCGATTTGCGCCGATCTCCGACATGGGGGGGGGGGGGGGGTCTAATGACCCCCCCTGGGCATTTGCACGGGGTGCCTGCTGATAGATATCAGCAGTCACCCCGGCCCGGTCCACGCCCGGCGGGGACCGAAATTCCCACGGGCGTATGGATACGCCCTTCGTCCCCAACAGGTTAAAGGGGTACTCCGATGAAAACCTTTTTTCTTTTAAATCAACTGGTGGCAGAAAGTTAAACATATTTGTAAATTACTTCTATTAAAAAATCTTAATCCTTCCAGTACTTATTAGCTGCTGAATGCTACAGAGGAAATTCCTTTCTTTTTCAAACACTGATGACATCACGAACACAGTGCTCTCTACTGACATCTCTGTCCATTTTAGCAACCATGCATAGCAGATGCATAGCAGATGTATGCTAAGGGCAGCATGGTGGCTCAGTGGTTAGCACTGCTGCCTTGCAGTGCTGGGGACTTGGGTTCAAATCCTACTAAGGACAACAATAAATAAAGCGTTATTATTATTATAATAACGTCAGCAGAGAGAACTGTGGTCGTGATGTCATCAGAGAGCATTCCAAAAAGAAAAGAATTTCCTCTGTAGTATTCAGCAGCTAATAAGTACAGGAAGGATTGAGATTTTTTTAATAGAAGTAATTTACAAATATGTTTAACTTTCTGCCACCAGTTGATTTAAAAGAAAAAAGGTTTTCACCGGAGTACCTTTTAAATGCAGTCTTCCATTCGTCACCATCACATTCAAATTACAGATTAGACATTCTTATAATATGTCAACAAAAGTTAGATTTTATTTCCATCATTTACACTTTCAAAATAACAAAAAACAAAAAAATGGCGTCTGCAAAAGTTTGGGTACCCTGCAGAGTTAATATCTTGTACTGCCCCCTTTGGCAAGTATCACAGCTTGTAAACACTTTTTGTAGCCAGCCAAGAGTCTTTCAATTCTTGTTTGAGGTATCTTTGCCCATTCTTCCTTACAAAAGTCTTCCAGTTCTTTGAGATTTCTGGGCTGTCTTTCACACACTGCTCTTTTAAGGTCTATCCATAGATTTTCAATTATGTTGAGGTCAGGAGATTGTGAAGGCCATGGCAATACCTTCAGTTTACGTCTCTTGATGTAATCCCCCGTGGATTTCGAGGTGTGTTTAGGATCATTATCCATTTATAGAAGCCATCCTCTGTTTAACTTCAGCTTTTTCACAGATGGCATCAAGTTAGCATCCAAAATTTGCTGAATCAATTTTTCCTTCTACTCGTGAGATATTCCCTGTGCCACTGGCTGCAATACAACCCCAAAAGCATTTGCAAAGTTCAAACGCTGATTTTTGTGGTGAAGACGTAGAAGAGGTTTTCTTCCGATGACTATTCCATGAAGACCATATTTGTACAACTATCTCTTTATAGTGGAATAGTGTACCCCAACTCCAGTGTCTGCCAGATCTTTCTGGAGGGATTGTGCAGTCAAACGTGAGTTTTGAATTGTTTGTCTCACAATCCTGCGAGCTGTTCTGTCTGATATTTTTCTTGGTCTTCCAGATCTTGCTTTAACTTCCACTGTTCCTGATGAATGCCATTTCTTAATTACATTCCGAACAGAGGATATTGACATCTGAAAAAGTTTTACTATCTTCTTATAGCCTTCTCCAGCTTTGTGAGCGTCAACTATTTTCAGTTTCAGATTTCTAGACAACTGCTTAGAAGAACCCATGGTGCTGATTGTTGGGGCAAGGTCAGATGAGTCTGGGCATTTAAAACTTTTGAGATTGACATCACCTGGTCTTTCCAGATGATGATTGAGAACAATCCATGACACTTGCAGGTCTCAGCTTTGCAAAGGGGGCAGTGCATGCTATAAATTCTGCAGGGTGCCCAAACTTTAGCAGGACGCCATTTTTTTTTGTTTTCTGTTATTTTGAAAGTGTAAATGATGGAAATAAAATCTAACTTTTGTTGACATATTATAAGAATGTCTAATCTGTAATTTGATGCCTTTTTGGAGATTTTTCCATCTTTCCTTGGCTTCTTTATGCACATTAATACTAATTTTTACCTGGGGTGCCCAAATTTTTGATCCCCACTGTATAGCTCATCTCTGACTGTGCCATCTTATAGTGAGCGGTGAAAGGCAGGTACAAAATAGCAACTGATCCATTTATAAGCCACACACTATACCTTTTTTTGCCCCCTGCTTGGGTGAGGCTGAGGCCTCTTAGATTTATTAAAGAAATAGCACAGCAGCACAGAGTATTTCTGGAGGGAACTGTAGTGAGGCAGACTGTCTGCTTCACTACAGTTCCTGCCAGAAATACTCTGTACTGCTGGGAAGCCTACTCTATCTTCTACCTGCCTTTCACTGCCCCATACATGATGGTACAGTCAGAAATATAAGTTATATTTCACATATAACTTATAAGTCAGACTGTGCCATCGTGTAGGGAGTGGTGAGAGGTAGGTAGAAGATACATACAACTATACAATTCATAAGCCACCCACCTGGCCAGGCTACCCTGTTTTGGGTCCATGCAGCTGTCGACTGAGAAGGCCGGCAGAGAGATCAGGGCACTTCTTCTGGAGGGCTCTGCACACTGAGGACAAGCAGGTCCCTGTACACAGAGGACAAGCAGGGCTCTGTACACCGAGGACAAGCAGGGCTCTGTACACCGAGGACAAGCAGGGCTCTGTACACCGAGGACAAGCAGGGCTCTGTACACCGAGGACAAGCAGGGCTCTGTACACCGAGGACAAGCAGGGCTCTGTACACCGAGGACAAGCAGGGCTCTGTACACCGAGGACAAGCAGGGCTCTGTACACCGAGGACAAGCAGGGCTCTGTACACCGAGGACAAGCAGGGCTCTGTACACCGAGGACAAGCAGGGCTCTGTACACCGAGGACAAGCAGGGCTCTGTACACCGAGGACAAGCAGGGCTCTGTACACTGAGGACAAACAAGGCTCCGTACACTGAGGACAGGCAGGGCGTGCACAACGGCCCCCGACGGCGGCGGCAGCAGGGAACCCCGGCTCTGCCACACTTAGACGTGCGGTTCACGTCACCGTGGGGCGTGACTTAAGTGCCTCTCCCAGGCAGCCGCTGCTACAGTGGCTATCTAGGAGCAGAATGTCATAAATAGCTCTGGGCCTGGCGGCCGCGGCGGGCCCGGCTATTCAAAAAAAAAATATATATATATGTATGTATCTAGCAACAGGAGAATACAGCAGCACACTGCTAGCACAAAGATATAGATGAAACATAAGTATATAGATAAAACATGAGTATATAGATAAAACTTGAAAAGCTATACAGCTGTAATGCAATAAATGAAGATATGAAACTATGAAAATATGAGGTACTTAGCTTGCAAATTTGGCGCCAAATAGCGTGGACCGTCCCACCACGGTAAGGTGACCTCATTCTGGGACGGACCTTACACTATGAATATGCCTCTGTGTTAACAGTACAACAGGCATTGCAAGGTCTGAAACATCCACGGTACCTTATATACACCTAATGGAGGTGGGTGGGGTGCAGGAGCCAACATGGAGGTAGCCACTCCCCCGTATGTGTAATACAACCATATATGTATCTATATTTTTTTTAAGATTTCACATGACAGTTGGCAGGCAGCGGGCCCTTTTCCCGACCGGGCCTTCGGACAACGTCCGAATGGACCGGCCGGTCAGTCCGCCCCTGGCCTTATTCTATTTTTTATGGAATTTGACAAAGTCAGTAAGTCGTGTTTACCCAGAGGCGTAACTTGTAGCTCTTGGGCCCCGATGCAAAATCTGCAACAGGGCCCCATATGCCAATTACAATACTGGTCTCTTATGGGGCAGATGTGCTTTGGGGTCCCCTTAGGCACCAGGGCCCTAGGGTTGCCACCCTGCCGGTATTTTACCGGCACAGCCGGTATTTTCATCTACATTCCGGGCTGTGCCGGTAAATTTGGATGAAAAATACCGGCCATGCAATGGCCGGTATTTTTTAATCACTGACAGGGGCGGACGGAGCAGCATCCCCAGAAGACAACTTCTTTCATGACCGGCCGGACAATGCCCAGGTCTGACACCTGCAGCCTGTGACAGGGAGAGCTCCGTGCGATGACAGGAAGAGACTGTACACCTCCTGTCTCCTCTCTCCCCCTCCCCCTCCTTCTCTCTGCCCCGTGCAGTCTTACAACCCTCCATAGGCAGAGCAGGGAGGGGAGAGGAGGAGAGGCCATGTATCCTGTCTCCCTCTGCTGCGCAGGGCGGGTGAGTGTCTGTGTTTACATGTGTCTGTGCATGTGTCTCTGTGTGTCTGTATAGGTGTCTGTGTATATATGTGTCTGTGTATATGTGTGTCTGTGTATATATATGTGTGTGTGTGTGTGGGGGGGGGGGGGGGGGGGTAAACTGCCTAATCTGGAGTACAACTATGCTCCTAATCTGGGGGACAACTATGCTGCCTGATCTGGGGTACAACTATGCTCCTAATCTGGGGGACAACTATGCTCCTAATCTGGGGGACAACTATGCTGCCTAATCTGGGGGACAACTATGCTGCCTAATCTGGGGGACAACTATGCTGCCTAATCTGGGGGACAACTATGCTGCCTAATCTGGGGGACAACTATGCTCCTAATCTGGGGGACAACTATGCTCCTAATCTGGGGGACAACTATGCTGCCTAATCTGGGGAACAACTATGCTGCCTAATCTGGGGGACAACTATGCTGCCTAATCTGGGGGACAACTATGCTGCCTAATCTGGGGGACAACTATGCTCCTAATCTGGGGGACAACTATGCTCCTAATCTGGGGGACAACTATGCTGCCTAATCTGGGGTACAACTATGCTCCTAATCTGGGGGACAACTATGCTCCTAATCTGGGGGACAACTATGCTGCCTAATCTGGGGGACAACTATGCTGCCTAATCTGGGGGACAACTATGCTCCTAATCTGGGGGACAACTATGCTGCCTAATCTGGGGGACAACTATGCTCCTAATCTGGGGGACAACTATGCTGCCTAATCTGGGGGACAAATATGCTCCTAATCTGGGGGACAACTATGCTGCCTAATCTGGGGGACAACTATGCTGCCTAATCTGGGGGACAACTATGCTCCTAATCTGGGGGACAACTATGCTGCCTGATCTGGGGGACAACTATGCTGCCTGATCTGGGGGACAACTATGCTGCCTGATCTGGGGGACAACTATGCTGCCTAATCTGGGGGACATCTGTGCTCCTAATCTGGGGGACAACTATGCTGCCTAATCTGGGGGACAACTATGCTGCCTGATCTGGGGGACAACTATGCTCCTAATCTGGGGGACAACTATGCTGCCTAATCTGGGGGACAACTATGCTCCTAATCTGGGGGACAACTATGCTGCCTAATCTGGGGGACAAATATGCTCCTAATCTGGGGGACAACTATGCTGCCTAATCTGGGGGACAACTATGCTGCCTAATCTGGGGGACAACTATGCTCCTAATCTGGGGGACAACTATGCTGCCTGATCTGGGGGACAACTATGCTGCCTGATCTGGGGGACAACTATGCTGCCTGATCTGGGGGACAACTATGCTGCCTAATCTGGGGGACATCTGTGCTCCTAATCTGGGGGACAACTATGCTGCCTAATCTGGGGGACAACTATGCTGCCTGATCTGGGGGACAACTATGCTGCCTAATCTGGGGAAAAACTACCCGGCCCTCCACAATATTTTTAGTTTCTCATGTGGCCCCATGGGATAAATAATTGCCCACCTCATTCCTCCTCAACCCCTGGACATTCCTTAACCTGGAGCCGCCCGGGGAAAGGAGAAAGTGAAGACAAGAGACTGGTGAGACCTCTCTGCAAAATTGTGTATTTAATGCAGTGTTTCCCAACCAGGGTGCCTCCAGCTGTTGCAAAACTATTACTCCCAGCATGCCCTGACAGCCTTTGGCTGTCCGGGCATGCTGGAAGTTGTAGTTTTGCAATAGCTGGAGGCACCCTGGTTGGGAAACACTGATTTAATGTTTTAATGTGTGAAACTATCTGCTCCGCTCTGTATCTAATCCTGTCATGTGTGATACTGTCTGCTGAGCCTGTATATCCAAATCTGTCATGTGGGATATGAGCCTGTGTATCTAATCCTGTCATGTGCGATACTGCCTGATGAGCCTGTGTATCTAATCCTGTCATGTGTGATACTGTGAGCTGAGCCTGTGTATCTAATCCTGTCATGTGGGATACTGTCTGCTGAGCCTGTGTATCTAATCCTGTCATGTGTGATACTGTGAGCTGAGCCTGTGTAGCTAATCCTGTCATGTGGGATACTGTCTGCTGAGCCTGTGTATCTAATCCTGCCATGTGTGATACTGTCTGCTGAGCCTGTATATCCAAATCTGTCATGTGTGATACTGTGAGCTGAGCCTGTGTATCTAATCCTGTCATGTGGGATACTGTCTACTGAGCCTGTGTATCTAATCCTGTCATGTGTGATACTGTGAGCTGAGCCTGTGTATGTAATCCTGTCATGTGTGATACTGTGAGCTGAGCCTGTGTATCTAATCCTGTCATGTGTGATACTGTCTGCTGAGCCTGTGTATCTAATCCTGTTATGTGTGATACTGTCTGCTGAGCCTGTGCATCTAAATCTGTCATGTGTGATACTGTCCGATTAGCCTGTTTATCTGACGTTGCGCAGGGGGACGTCACTCGTCATCAGAGAGAGCCAGCGTTGCCGCTGTACACCACCACTACCGCCGCCGCTGGCATAAATAGGGTTTTGGTAGGTATTCTCTAAATGTCAATTTTTTGTGCGCTATAGGAAAATTCCCCCCGCATATATATTGTATTCCTCCAATCCCCCGTGCCATTTCTTAAACCCCCCTCCCATTTCTTAAACCCCTGATCCCTCAGCCCCTGTGCAATCTGGCCCCTCCCCTTTTGTAGCTCCACCTCCACATAGCCACACCCATGACCGGTATTTTTCTGAGGGAAAGGTGGCAACCCTACAGGGCCCCGATGCTACTGCTACCTCTATAGTTACGCCCAAGTTCACCATAATGTTATATTTTAACACTTAGGACAAGTCTATACACGGTGATACCAAATATATAAATCTTTTTAGATTTTCCATTTTTTTTATGTAAAACAATAGGAAAAGGGGGCGATTTTAGTTTTTTATTATGGTGGGATTTTTAAACTTTTTTTTTTTTTTTTTTGCTTCTTTTTACGCTCCCCCGACACCAGACGGACCCCATTTCATTGGACCCGTTCAGCCCCGTTTTGTGGCCCCGGACATAGACATAGAGGTCCTTCCCTGCGCTCCCCCGGAGTCACCGTACACTAGCTGGGGCGGCCGGGCAGCTGCCACCACTGAGCATGCGCACTAAGCTCGGGCAGCACAGGAAGCTGTAATACAACCTATCCCGTTGCTGCCGTAACACTCTATTAGGACACGCTGCTCCGGTGTCTCCTGTCCGTGCTGAGACAAGCGCCGCCGTTCCTGCCTGCAAGAGCCATGCCTCCCACCATACAGCACTCCGGTACCGCAGGTAATAGCCGCAGTGTGAGGACGGGGTCCTGTCAGCCCGGCGCACGTGTTTACAGTGTTATGCTTATGTAATGTGGGGGGTGGACGCTCTGGCCAATTCACAGGTTGTTATAAAGTGATGGGGGCAGCATTACCTCTGTACCATAGAGTATACTGTTACACAACTACAACTCCCAGCATGCCCCAATCATTGACAGGCTGGAGATGATTGCAGTACTATAAAACCTACAGTTAGTTTAGGGTATAACATTTCTACTACTGGAGATCTTCCTGTGTATACGACACGTTAGCCCTCATTTACTAAGAATGGAGTGTTTATCTTCTATCAAAAATATTAGGTTACAATAAATATAATCCTGATTGTGATTTATTATGTACAGATTTTAATTATAAACTAAAAGGTTAATAAGTAAAAAAAAAAGGGAATTAACAGATATAATTAAATAAATTTCCCAAAAATGGTGTAGGGTTTTGGTTTCAACAAACTCACGGTTTTGTGTGTATTTTCTCACACACTCGGAGGGATTTTTTTTAGTTTTGTCGGGAACACGCAATTTTGTATTCTCCACCCACCTGTTTAGCTGCACGACGCGGTGCCAGCTCACAAACAGCCGGGTGGCGACCACGGAACCGGAGTATTGTGACATCACGACTCCGCCCCCATGTGATGTCACTCTCCGCCCCCGCTATGCAAGTCTATGGGAGGGGGCGCGACGGCCGTCGCGCCCCCTCCCATAGACTTGCATAGCGGGGGCGGAGTCGTGATGTCACGATACTCCGGCCCTGTGATCGCCACCCGGCTGTTTGTCAGCTGGCACTTGCATAACGGGGGTGGGGGGGTGACGACACATGGGGGCGGAGTCGTGACGTCACGATACTCCGGCCCCTACCCGGCTGTTTGTGAGCTGGCACCGTGGCGTGCAGCTCAAACAGGTGGGTGGCGAACACAATATTGCGGGGGTCCCCAGTGGCGGGACCCCCATGGTGAGACATCTTATCCCCTATCCTTTGGATAGGGGATAAGATGTCTCAGGGCCGGAGTACCCCTTTAAAACCACTCGGAGAGATGCTGGTTCATTTCGGTAAAATATGTCCCATGTAGTGTAGCACGAGCTGTGTGACACAATTTTAGTCGCACAAACCTGACAAGTGACGGGATTAGCTTAGTAAATGAGGGCTATTGCCTTCTGTTATCAGCTGGTACCTGCAGGTCTTGTGGCCAAAACCACCTTATTCATATGGCAAAATCTGGCCTCTAAATCCGCACCTATTCTGCATCCAAACCTGAGTCTCTTCTGCCTGCAGATCGCCTTTGGTGGTGATATTGGGAAATAGATTGATATTGCACAGTGCAGAATTTTCCGGTCTTGAACACTTTTGGACGTATCTATCAATGACAGCTTTAGGGTCTATTGACACGTACAGTATTCTGCGCAGATTTGATGCGCAGGATTTGAAGCTGTGTTCAGTCATTGAGTTTACATTGAAATCTGCAGCAGAAAATCCTGCTCATCAAATCTGCGCAGAATACTGTACGTGTCAATAGACCCTAAAGGGGTACTCCGATGCCTTTGTGCCGAACACTTGAGCAGGCAGTGGGGGTTGTGACGTCATGACCATGCCCCTTATGACGTCACGCCACGCCCTCTCAATGCAAGTCTATAGGAGGGGGCGTGGTGGCTGCCATGCCTCCTCCTATAGACTTGCATTGAGGGGGCATGGTGAGAAATGACCAGGGGCTTGGCTGTGACATCACGACCCCCGCCGCCTGCACCCGGCGCTTGTTTACAGAGATCGCGGGCGTCTGGACTGCAGGACCCCCACGGTCATATATCTTATCCTCTATTCGTTGGATAGGGGATAAGATGTCTAGGGTCAGAGTACCCCTTTAGGGGCTCGTTCACACTACAGAAATGCCGCTTGCAGCGGCCTCTCATTGATTTTAATGGGATTCCACATCACAGTTTACACTGTGGCAAATTACACAATCCAGAAGAATGAACATTGTCTGCTGGCAATAATCAGCGCCGTAATCCCTTTTGTTCAATGGTGCTTTGTTTTTTCCGACACTTATTTCCGTGGTTAATTTCCACGTGAAATAAGCGCCAATTCCGGGCACTTCTGCATGTGTGCAATGAAAATTCCACTTGGAATAACGGAGAGCAGAAATTTCCTAGTGTACACAGGCCTTAAGAATCTGCACCAAAATCCACATCTGATTTTTGAAATACTTGTCAAAAACGGTCACAGATTTCAGATGTGTCTAAGGGTGTGTTCCCACCTGGCGTATACGCAGTGTATTTCACGCTGCGCAAAATTTACGGCAGCAGCATGAAATACGTTGCGGATTCCTCGCTCGCTATACGCACAGGGCTTTCCGATGGCAGCCCTATGTGTGCAGTGATCACCCGAAGTGATCAGTGCTGTGCAATAGCTTAGCAATGATCATTATAAGCAATACAGACATTGCTTAGAAAAGTCCCCTCGAGCAGTGTTTTTCAAGCGTGGTCCTTAAAGGGGTACTCCGCCCCTAGACATCTTATCCCCTATCCAAAGGATAGGGGATAAGATGTCTGATCGCAGGGGTCCCGCCGCTAGGAACCCCCACGATCTCTCCTGCAGCACCCTGTGTCGTCTGCTGCAAGGAGTGAACTTCGCTCTGTGCCTGATGACGGGTGATGCAGGGGCTGGAGTATTGACGTCACAGCCATGCCCCCTTGTGATGTCACGCCGCGCCCCCTCAAAGAAAGTCAATGGGAGGGGGGGGGGGTGGCGGCCATCATGCCCCATCCCATAGACTTGCATTGAGGGGGTGGGGCGTGACATCACAAGGGGTGGGGGCGTGACGTCACGATACTCCGGCCCCTGCATTGCCTGGCATCAGGCATGGAGACAAGTTTGCTTCGTGCAGCAGATGTTACTGGGTGCTGCAGGAGGGATCCCTTTGGATAGGGAATCGGATGTCTAGGGGCGGAGTACCCCTTTAATGTTTTCTGGATCTCCATGGTCTTTCACAGGTGATATAACTGTGGTGATACCTGATTCACTGACCATAATTATCACTTGTGGAAGACTAAGGTAATCTGGAAAACGTGACCTGTTCGGGGGTCTTGTGGACCGCGCTTGAGAAACACTGATCTAAAGGGACTTAAAAAAAAAAAAGTGTATTGTGGAATTGTCTTGCCTATGAAAATACAGCATTATTAAAATTAATCGTAATAAATAAATAAAAAAAAATACAGAATTGCTGATTTTTGGTCATATCCTACATCAAAAAAAATAATAAAAAGATCAAATGGAATTTTGCCAGGTTTCTTGTGCTTCTTTGTTATGTGGACCAGGCAATGAGAGCTACAGGGTTTGTATAGCAGATCTCTCCCTGAACAGTGAGCATTTTCCTTAGAGTAGGTGTAGGCGCTTGTACTGGGGCCAGATGGAGGGTGTAAAGCTGTCCCTAGGTGAACTTTCTGGGACTAAACACTTTTACTGTTTTGGTCTTGTGATCCCATTTAACCCCATGTTTTTGTTTTACCAGAGGGAACATACTTCTGTAATACGCTATGCAAATGATTACTAATCTATAGATATAAAACTCAATGGGGGAGATTTATCAAAACCAGTGTAGAGGAAGAGGGGTGCAGTTGCCCATAGCAACCAATCAGACTTCTTCTTTGATATTCAAAGGGGCCTGTAAACAATGAAAGAAGCTATCTGATTGGTTGCTATGGGCAACTGCACCACTCTTCCTCTACACTGGTTTTGATAAATCTCCCCCTATGTGTGTATAAACGGCTAAAGATATTAACATGAAACTTGGCACACATGTCAACAACAAACGTAGGCTAGGTGATTTAACCCTTACTCACCCCCATTTGCCAGGGTCAGGTTTATGTTTAACCCCTTAAGGACTCAGCCCATTTTGGCCTTAAGGACTCAGACAATTAAATTTTTACGTTTTCATTTTTTCCTCCTCGCCTTCTAAAAATCATAACTCTTTTATATTTTCATCCACAGACTAGTATGAGGGCTTGTTTTTTGCACGACCAGTTGTCCTTTGTAATGACATAACTCATTATATCATAAAATGTATGGCGCAACCAAAAAACACTATTTTTGTGGGGAAATTAAAAAGAAAAACGCAATTTTGCTAATTTTGGAAGGTTTCGTTTTCACGCCGTACAATTTACGGTAAAAATGATGTGTGTTATTTATTCTGAGGGTCAATACGATTAAAATGATACCCAATATTACATACTTTTATATTATTGTTGTGCTTAAAAAAAATCACAAACTTTTTAACCAAATTAGTATGTTTATAATCCCTTTATTTTGATGGCCTCTAACTTTTTTATTTTTCTGTATAAGCGGCGGTATGAGGACTCATTTTTTGCGCCATGATCTGTACTTTTTTTGATACCACATTTGCATATAAAAAACTTTTAATAAATTATTAATTTTTTTAAAATAAAATGTATAAAAAAAGTAGCAATTTTGGATTTTTTTTTTTTTTTTTTACGTTCACGCCGTACGGGATCATTAACATTTTATTTTAATGGTTCGGACATTTACGCACGCGGCGATACCAAATATGTCTATTAAATTTACTTTTTTACGCTTTTTGGGGGTAAAATAGGAAAAAACTGAGGTTTTACTTTTTTATTGGGGAGGGGATTTTTCCCTTTTTTTTTTTACTTTTACTTTTACATTTTTTTTTACATTTTTTTTTACACTTGAATAGTCCCCATAGGGGACTATTGATAGCAATACCATGATTGCTAATACTGATATGTTCTATGTATAGGACATAGAACATATCAGTGTTCTTGGTCATCTTCTGCTCTGGTCTGGTCTGCTCGATCTCAGACCAGAGCAGGAGACGCCGGAAGGAGGAAGGTGAGGGGACCTCCGTGAGGCGTTCTGAATGATCGGATCCCCGCAGCAGCGCTGCAGGCGATCCGATCATTCATTGAAACCGCGTACTGCCGCAGATGCCGGGATCTGTATTGATCCCGGCACCTGAGGGGTTAATGGCGGATGCCTGCGAGATCGCGGGCGTCGGCCATTGCCGGCGGGTCCCTGGCTGCGATCAGCAGCCGGGATCAGCCGCGCATGACACGGGCATCGCTCCGAAGCCCGCGGTTATGCACAGGACGTAAATGTACGTCCTGGTGCGTTAAGTACCACCGCACCAGGACGTACATTTACGTCCTGTGTCCTTAAGGGGTTAAGTTCCCATACAAGTCTATGGGAAATATGTTACTGCATAACTTCCAAACGGCTGGAGATATTTAGATAATACTTGGTCACATGTTACTTATATGTCCACTAAAAATAGAGGAAACGTAAATTAACTCTTAACTACCCCCATTTTTGAGGGTCGGGGTTTATGCAAATCTACGGGAAATGTATGTTCCGGCATAACTTCTGTACAGCTGGAGATATTTCGATAATACCTGGTCACATGTTACTTATATGTCAAATAAAAATATATGATAGTTAAATTAACCCTTACCTACACCCTTATATAAAAGATGGGTTTTTGTTTCAAGTCCCATGCAAGTATATGAGACTTCCAGTACCTTACTCCACAAGCTCCGTATCTCCTGGTGAATGTGCCAGTCCGGCTTAAAAGCCACACCCCATCTCACAAAAACACGCCCACTGTTTAAGCCCCACCCCTTTTATTTTCTGCCCTTTTTGTGCAACGGTCTGGCTTGCAAATCATTTCCTTTTCCACAAAGCCCCCTTCTATTTTTGGCTTACAATATCTTCATCACAACTCAGTCCCACCTGAGGACGGGACATGAAGTCAAAAGCTTCCTCCTTTGTTGATTTTCCTCCCCAACAAGGATTAGGAAGGAAAAACCGGGCAGCGCTGGGTACTCAACTAGTCTGTAATACCGGTGTGTGTGTGTAGGTGATCTTGAGTCCTCGGATAGTAAAAAGGAACACAGGATTTTTTGTATTTTTAAGATTTACCACAACTGATGCAAAAATGCTTTTTTACATTTCCTATTTGGCATCCCCACTGACATGCTGGATGTCTTGAACAATGGGAAAGGTTCTAGCAATTGTTTCCCTCCAACGTTTTACTACCAAGCCTTAGTCCTCAGTATATGTGCATGAATCTCCAAGCTTTCTTGAATCATGTTGTGTGTATCTATTCTTTTCAGAAATGCTTCTTTTGTTGCAATATATGAAAAAAAAATTTAATAAATAAAACACATTATTGTTTACTGTTAACATCTGTTTTTTTTAAAATTATTTTTAAGTCAACACACATGAAGAACTGGAATCAATCCTCCGGGAGCGGATAATGGTCTTGGATGGTGGGATGGGCACCATGATCCAACAGCATAATCTTTCAGAAGAATCCTTCAGGGGACAGGAGTTTGTAGACCACGGCAAGTCTTTAAGAGGCAACAATGATCTTTTAAGTATCACCCAGCCGGACATAATCTACAAAATTCACAAGGTATTTTTGACTTAAAAAAAAAAAAAAATAATATTTATTTTCTCATGGCAAAAATTTCAGAGAAACCAACTGTTAGTCTGCACTAGTGAGCCGCCCATTTTATGCCTTCTACGGGTACTGAGGAAATTCAGCGAGAATTCCTCGCTAAATTTCCTCTTTAGATCTCCTATCTATCTGCACGGAGCAGAAATGGTCCAGATTCGGTTCCTATGTGCCATTGACAGGTGGAGCTTCTCTGGCGGATTCTGCCGTAAGATTGAACATGTTCACTCTTTCGCTAAAATCCAATTCCTTATTGCCAGTTATATATAGAATTTTTATTTATTTATTTATTTATTTATTGATTGAACAACACTTTAACCCCTTAAGGACTCAGGGTTTTTCCGTTTTTGCACTTTCGTTTTTTCCTCCTTACCTTTTAAAAATCATAACCCTTTCAATTTTCCACCTAAAAATCCATATTATGGCTTATTTTTTGCTTCGCCAATTCTACTTTGCAGTGACATTAGTCATTTTACCCAAAAATGCACGGCGAAACGAAAAAAAAAATCATTGTGCGACAAAATCGAAGAAAAAACGCCATTTTGTAACTTTTGGGGGCTTCCGTTTCTACGCAGTGCATATTTCGGTAAAAATTACACCTTATCATTATTCTGTAGGTCCATACGGCAAAAATGATACCCTACTTATATAGGTTTGATTTTGTTGCACTTCTGGAAAAAATCCTAACTACATGCAGGAAAATTTATACGTTTAAAAATGTCATCTTCTGACCCCTATAACTTTTTTATTTTTCCACGTACAGGGCGGTATGAGGACTCATTTTTGCGCCGTGATCTGAAGTTTTTATCGGTATTATTTTTGATCAGACTTTTTGATCACTTTTTATTCATTTTTGAATGGTATAAAAAGTGACCAAAAATGCGCTTTTTTTGACTTTGGAATTTTTTTGCGCATACGCCATTGACTGTGCGGTTTAATTAATTATATATTTTTATAGTTCGGACATTTACGCACGCGGCGATACCACATATGTTTATTTTTATTTTTTTTTACACTGTTTTATTTTTTTTTATGGGAAAAGGGGGGTGATTCAAACTTTTATTAGGGAAGGGGTTAAATGACCTTTATTAACACTTTTTTTTTACATTTTTTTTGCAGTGTTATAGGTCCCATAGGGACCTATAACACTGCACACACTGATCTTTTACACAGATCACAGGCGTGTATTAACACACCTGTGATCAGTGTTATCGGCGCTTGACTGCTCCTGCCTGGATCTCAGGCACGGAGCAGTCATTCGCCGATCGGACACCGAGGAGGCAGGTAAGGGCCCTCCCGGTGTCCTGTCAGCTGTTCGGGACGCCGCGATTTTGCCGGGTCACTTTCACTTTTGAAGCGGCGGTCAGCTTTGACCGCCGCTTCTAAAGGGTTAATACCGCACATCGCCGCGATCGGCGATGTGTGGTATTAGCCGCGGGTCCCGGCCGTTGATGAGCGCCGGGACCGACGCGATATGATGCGGGATCGCGGCGCGAGAGCCGACGCAGGACGTAAATATACGTCCTGCGTCGTTAAGGGGTTAAAAAAAACAATGGCTGGCATGTGTCATTATAGGTGTAAGGGAAGCATTTTTCTACACCTTTTTTGTGTGCTGATAATGTGTAAGAGCACCAAATGTATTAAATGGTTACAGACCATTTGATACATTCTGTGCAGGTCACATTTTCTGAAATTTCTCTCTTCACACACACCAAAAAGCTAAGTCTGAGCTGGTGTCCTTTTAGAGACTTTTCAGTGGCTTTGCGCCTTTTCACAAAAAGGCGCAGTTCATAAAACCCTTCCACATCATGTGTATTGCCAAAATCGGAGGATTGCAACTCAAAATCAGTAGATATGTGTAAACCAAAAGGTGCAAAAAAGCCGCAAATAAACCCTGCTTTCGCCTTTTTTGCACCTTTTCTAGACACAAAAAACATTCTAAAGACAATGATAAATGTCAATATCTACAAAAGCCTTATTTCTTTTTTCACTGCTATTGCATTCAGGATTCTTTTGTTTTTGGACACCCGTAAATCTTCTGGAGTGTGTGCTGATCCTACCATAGTCAGGCAGATGTAGCAAGTGTGGTTCTCTACGATTCAAATAACAAGTCTTGCAACAACCAGTCTCATTGGAAGTGGGGCTGAGCTGCTTTGTATAAAAGAATGCAGCCATTTTTTTAATCTAATCCTGGACAATCCCTTAAAAATAGTCAAGTAAAAGTTATTCTCTGCTGTATCTTTCTGTAGGAGTATTTGCTTTGTGGAGCCGATATCGTGGAAACAAACACGTTCAGCAGTACGAGTATTGCCCAGGCAGACTACGGCCTTGAACACTTGGTAAGATCCTTGTTATCTCTTGGGTTATGTGCTAACTCTGCAGCTCACATCACCTCTATGTTCCTGATCTCAATGTACATTGTTACAGGAGAACAAGTAGGTTATCTCCTTCGAAAGACCTTTTCACCAATATCACAAAAGCATTTGGCTTGTTAAGCTGGGTCCTCATGTTGCAGTGGAATTGCCTCTTCTCTTTGCGTAAAAAATGTAAACAGGCTGCAACATTGGATAATTTGTTAGAATAGTCTGTTTTTTCTGAAGCTATTGCCTGCCTATCTAGTTTAGAGCACAACTAACATTATCTAGGCTGTGCTGATAGCATCAATAAATCATAACATTGTCCTTTGACTGCAAAATCCAATAATCTCAGCACCAAATGTTTTCATTTTGTTGCAGGCCTACCGATTGAACAAAGTCTCTGCAGAAGTAGCAAGAAGAGCAGCAGACGATGTGGCGCGTGAGACAGGTGGGGATTTCACTCGTTATTTAGGTTAGGTTGCTTTCACACACGTGTGTTTTGCATCAGTATTCTATATATCCTTTTTTGTGAACCACAATGTAGATCTAATGTTAACGTTTGAGGCTGTTCGCATGGGCGTATAAAATATACATATACACTGCTTGAGAAAGTCCAGGTAGAGCTGGTTGAAACGTTGCTTTTGTACAACACTTTTTAATGGAATAAATTCACCTTCTTTTTATATTGGAGTGCTGTGGAGAGCTTTCTACACATCAGGAGCCCCTAACCAAGGCTTGAGATTCTGCGTGCACCAGGTTGCATCTACTTACTGAGCTGGTTGTGCTGCTCTTCTTCTGTTTTGTGTGTATGTGTGTATTACTATATATATATATATATATATATATATATATATATATATATATATATATATATATATATATATATATATATATATATTAGGGATGTAAGAAAAAATCGATTCTCGCGATAATCGCGATTTTTCATTTGCCGATACAGAATCGATTCAAAATATTTTTGAATCGATTCTTTTAGGGATGTGGAATTTTTAATAAAACGCACTTTATCTTACCTGCCAACGAGCCCGCGGAGCTCCGGTACAGGTGTTCGGTCCCCGGGCTGTATTCTTCTTACTTCCTGTTAGTCCGGCACGTCACATGGAGCTTCAGCCTATCACCAGCGGAGGCGGGACATCGCTGCGGCTGGTGATAGGCTGAAGCTCCATGTGACGTGCCGGACTAACAGGAAGTAAGAAGAATACAGCCCGGGGACCGAACACCTGTACCGGACTGTACCGGAGCTCCGCGGGCTCGTTGGCAGGTAAGATAAAGTGCGTTTTATTTTATTTTGCAGCCCGGACGGGATAACATGAGAAAAGTGAGCACCGGAGTACTAGATCGCCGCTGTCAAAGCTGACAGCGGCGTCTATTGGGATCTATGAATGCTCCCAGGTGGGCGATATATCGCGATGTATCGTCACCTAGACGGTATCGCGATATATCGCGATATATCGAATCGCCACACTGGTATCGCGATTCGAATCGAATCGCCAAATTCTTGGCGATTCACACCCCTAATATATATCATAGAAAGCAAAGGAGAGCAGCACTTCCCAGGATAAGGTTCACGGGTGCCGTCAACATAGAACCCAGAGCTCACATTTGCTGCTATATATATATATATCTGTATGGTGTGCTAGTTTTATCCTTGGAGGATAAAAAACTCCTATTGAAATCTATGGAGAGAGATGTACCTGTATATGATCAATATTGTATACACAATTCAATAGCCTATTCAACTATATTCCTTAAATTTTTCAGGTAATTTTTTGCCTGCAAGAAGGCCAATCAGTATTTACTGTAAAGAAGTACAGAGACAATACAGATGAAATACTGTACAAATGATCTTTTATCCATCATATGTTTGTGTTTCAGATCAACAATACAAACATATATACCCATTTGCTCATGTGAAACAGGCAATGAATAGCAACTCTGCCTATTAAGAACATTGTCAATGGGAGAGAGCTCACTCTGTCTGCCCATCGGCATCCTGAAGTGCAGCCAAAAGTATTAAAAAAAGGCTCTAGGTATGCCAAAGGCATTAGCCTCATTGCCTAATAAACTGCCAGTCAGTATAACAGGCAAAAAGTGTGGAATGCTAAGTATTCCAATCTTTAGACTAGAGATTAAAAAAGAGCCATCGTGCACAAAAAAAAATGTAAAATAGAATTGGGCAATGCAAACCTGTCACCAGCAGGGGGGGGGGGGGGGGGGGGGTTTGTAACCTGTATTTCAGCCATGTTTGTCCTATAAATTGGGCAATGTGTTGTCAGACAAAAAGAGTTTTGATTGTCTATCAGACAAGAGTGGGGGTGTTTAGACCTGGAATGGGCACCATTACAGTGGTGGCTTAGTGACTCCTGAGCTCTGCATTTCTTCCCTAAGACTCAAGGTGGGTAATCTCTATGAGGTACTTACCACTTAAGATACAAACAATAATAAAAGACAAGTTGCACAGACGGCACTATCTCTCTAATGGGCTTCACACCTAGGACAAACAAATGGTGCACTCACAGTCCAAATGAGCCTTCAGTGCTGCTCTATCATGCATAAGGATCACATCCAATACTTGCAATGTAGAATAAAGTTGATGGCACTCTTCCATAAGGCTTGACTTACTTTATTTTAAAATCAGTCCGGTTAGGGATGCACAATGGCCAAATGGCCATTGTGCATCCCTAACATGACTGATTTTAAAATAAAGTAAGTCAAGCCTTATAGAAAAGTGCCATCAACTTTATTCTATCTCACCACTTAAGATGTATAGCTGGATTATACGACGGACATGGTTGAAATACTAGGGGAAATTTACTTACTGTCCTTTTGTATTAAGAGTCCTATGGCACTGAAATGCACTTTAGATGATAGTTATGTGCGACAAATTTTTTAAGTAGTCGTATGTGGGTTCATAAAAGTTGCATATGCATAAATGTGTGCTTTGTGTTATAAGCTTGTTATTAGCACTTAGGGGAAGATTTATCAAAACCTTTCCAGAGGAAAAGTTGCCCATAGCAACACCCCTGAGGAAGTTGCCTTGGGAGCGACGGAACACATGGGGTTTCCTATGGCCCCGTCCTCTTGCTAAAACTCCAACACACAGTCTTTTCCTCCATCTTGGGATACTTGCAGGGAATATGTCTTTGCTTATATTATTGCCATTTTTGCTGCTATTTTGATATATTTTTCCTGCAATACTTGTTCTTTATACTATCTGCGATGTTGATATTCTTATGGAGTGATATCACATTATCATAGAAGGGCGGGTGTCTTTATCTAGGTGAGGGGGTTCATGGGCCCCTGCCTAGGGTTGAGTTTGGGCTTACATCTCCTAGCCCATATTTTTAATTGTTTAATGTTTTTTCACCATATTGCACAGTTGTTTACATAGGTGTGTAATTAATAAAGTATTGTTATATTGGCATGCTGATACATTTTTTCAGTGTTCCGCTTTTTCTTTTTTGTTGCCCGTAGCAACCAATCACATTGCTTCTTTCATTTTTCAGAGGCCTTGATAAAATGAAAGAAGCAATCTGATTGGTTGCTATGGGCAACTAGACACCTTTTTCCTCTGGACAGGTTTTGATCAATCTCCCCCTTAGTCTTTTTCAGAGTAGAAGATAACCATGGCAGACAGGCACGAGGAGTCTATAATAAGACCCATCTCCAGAACAAGGCCTCAGCGCTCAGAGAAGAGCATGAGCTGTAGACTGCTTGCGCTCCATTCACTTCTATAGGAGTGCTAAAGATATCCAAGTACAGCACTTGGACATCTCTGGTGCTCCCGTAGAATTAAATGGAACATGGGAGGCTAACTTAAGCTCTTCTCTGAGAGCCGTGTCCCCGGTCTGGAGATGGGGAGGTCTCAGCTTTCTGCCCTTTCCTCATGATCAGATACTTATCCCCTGTCCTATCGATAATAGATGATAATTTTCTCTCTACAATAATTTTGTAGACTGTATGGCTGATCATAAAAATAAGTGTGTTTTGTTTATACTGAATGTTATTTATTATAGGAAAAAAGCGGTTTGTGGCGGGAGCTATGGGGCCAACAAATAAGACATTATCTGTCTCCCCTTCTGTTGAGAGGCCAGACTACAGAAATATCAGTAAGTTTTTGTATTTAAGTTGTTTGCTTTGATTTTGATAATGTTTCCTTTTAAGCCTATGGCTTTACTGAAGATGGGTCCAACATTTTTACTCCATTTAGATCAGAGCTGTGATCTCCAGCTTAGCCGCAATGTATACATGGAGTATGTGGTAGGCTTTGATGTGCCTCCTCTCTTATCAATGTGCCAGGCGGCTGCTTTCTCTCTCCTTGAATTATCTTTATTTTTTAGAGTTTTTTTCAAAAATTAAAGGGGGGGGGGGGGTTATCTGGTTGCTATGGGCAACTGCATCACTTTTCCTTTGCAAAGTTTTTAAAAACTGTCCCCAAATAATTATAAAGTACAGAATACTAAACCACCAGAGAAAAAAACAATGGCTACTACACATTTACTGTGGTGAATGGAGCTTAGTAAAGGGACCTGAAGGGTCACACAGTTTATTGATGTATACGTTGACCTTCCCATAGCAAGTCCCTGTCATAGACTGTCAAATGTAGGTTATAATTGCATTTTATTATTATTATTATTATTATTATTATTATTAATAATTTTTTTTCTTTAGCATTTGATGAGCTTGTGGATGCTTATGCGGAACAGGCAAGGGGTCTTCTGGATGGTGGTGCTGACATTCTACTGGTGGAAACTATTTTTGATACAGCTAATGCCAAAGTAAGTGTCAAACTACGATATATATTAACAAAGAAATATGTGTAAAATTCTTGTCCTTTTATTAGGAGGTGTCCAAGAGTACAAAAACGTGGCAGCTTCTTTCCAAAAACAGTACCACGTCTGTCCAAAAATTGTTTGTTATTGCAGCTCAGTTTAATTGAAGTGAAGGGGCAGATCTTAAATATCAGACACAACCTTTGGAGAGGCGTCTTGCTGTTTTAGAAACAGCCATATTCTTTATAAGGAGTAGGAGCCGATTGAGTGGTTGCTGCTGATGACTTTTCTATGATCTGCTGATATTAACACTTAAATGAGGCATAGTCTCCCTAGATTCATGGTTTTGGAATAATAGGAGGTCTCCACTGAATAGGAGCAGCTTTTTCACCTTTGTTTGGTACCAATATTACCATGTCCTTTCTTCTTGTTTAATATGGTCCTTTACTACATCCACTTCTAACCTTATGGCCTAATACCTCTCTTTCACTATGCTTAATTTTTTTTTTCTTCTTACATAGGAGATAAGCCTTGTGGATGTTTGAACTGTGTAATCTTTAACTGAGTACAACATGATGCAATGTGCTGACTTATGTGATACGTTGTACGTGTTCTGATTACATATCTGCTGGTGGTGTGTAGGTACAACAAGATCAGTAGGTGAAACAGTCATATGGACAAAATTGGTCTTGTAGCTTAGGCTGCATTCACATCTCGTTTTTGCAATACGGTTCCCGTATCCGGTTTCAGTGACAAAACCGTATGGAGCCCTATTGCAAACCATATGTATAGACATGTCACTGAAAACCATATGCCAAATGTAGCATCCGGTTGTGTATGTTTTGCATAATTTACGGTTTTATCAGTTTTTTTTTTCCCGTACACAAAACAGTAGTCTACTACGGTTTTATGTCCGGGGGAAAAACCGGATACAACTCGTATAGGTTTTTTATTTTATTTTATTTTTTTAAATGGTGGTCTATGGGCATCGTACAGAACCGTATGTGCGTATGGTTTCATCCGGTTTGCACATGCGCAGTGCATGCCGAAAGTTCTTCCCACAAATAGAACAAGAAGAACTTTATTTAATTATGGACAAACATAAAACCGTATCCGTTTTTTTTCTTTCAAAAAACGTATTAAACCGTATGCAACTGGACATCCGCTTTCAAACCGTATACAGTTTAAAACTGTACAGAGGTATATACGGTTGTATACGGTTCGGTCCGGTTTTGAGACATACGTTTTTTTTTTTACAAAATACCTGATACGGGAACCATATTGCAAAAACAAGATGTGAATGCAGCCTTACTTTTCTTAACCCCTTCCCGCTATAGGACTTATGCATACGTTCCAGCACCCGACACATATTCACGCGCTTGGACGTATGCATACGTCCTAGCGATCTCCTGCGCTGCCGCGGGCAGCGCAGGAGATCGGCAATGGGACCCAGCTGTCAAACATCCGGAGTCCCGGCAGCATTAACCCCGTAGATGTTGTGATGAATCCCGATCATGGCATCTATGGTGTTGACAGGGGGAGCGCGCTCCACCTGATCACCAACGACGGCGCCGTGATAAGATTGCGGGTCGCCGTTGGTTGCTATGGCAACAGGAGGTCGGATCATGACCTGTCTGCCTGCTACGGAAGCCTGTGAGATCCAGCCACTGGCTGGATCACACAGGCTGTACTGTGTGCAGCTGATCGGGTCATACTGTGCTGCAGTACAAATGTATCGCAGCATAGTATAACCTGTAAAAATAAAAAATATAAAAAGTTGTTCAATAAAAGTATGAAGTGAAAAAAAAATCATATCGTATAGTGTATTATCAACAAAAAAAAATTAAAAAAAAAATCATATACATAATCCGTAATGACGTGTACTATAAAACTATCACGTGAATTATCTCACACGGTGAATGCCGTAAAAATAAACCAACGAAAAAGATCAAAAGGTAGCACATATCACAAAATGATACCAATAAAAAATACAGCTCATCCTGCAAAAAATAAGCCCTCATTCATGGTGTTGGACGAAAAATAAAAAAGTTACGGCTGTTGGAAAATGAATGGCAGAAAAAGAATTTTGCTCAGCAAAGGAAAAAGAACATAGAAAGCTATATAAAATGGGTATCACCATAATCGTACTGACCCACAGAATAAATATAATATCACTTTACCGCACAGTGTACACCATAAAAAAATAAAAATAAAAACACCAGAAATTTTCCAGTTTTTCACAAAAAATGCTGCGTGTGTCAACAAAAATGCACCACTTATATAACGTACAATTGCCCATATTTATCAAAGAATGTCTATGGTAGAGCTATTTTCACACGTTTATTTTGGTGTTGGGTTTGACTTGTGTGCATCTTATTTATCAAGAAGGTGCAGCAGGATGATGAATTTTGCGCAGCTCTGCTGTGGTGGGAAAAGCTCTACCATATACACTTTTTCTAGACACTTGTGAGGGAGGGAAGTAGACACTTTCCCTGGTCCGGAATTTGGCAGGTTAGGTGTTTTTACTTAATTTCACAGAGCTGCCGGGACATTTTTACTTGCATTTTAGACGCTACAATCAAATTTGATTGCGGTGTCTAAGGGGTTAAAGCCGGGCATCACCATGATTGGTGATGTCTGGCAATAGAGATGGGTCCTGGTGGCAGCTAGCCACCAGGACTACCCAGCTATGACCGACACTCAGCTCCTGAGCACGTGCCATAGAAGGGTAGTGGGACGCTGTCGCCCACAAGAGGTTAAAGGTTGAATTGCGGAAGGTAGAAGTGATTCTCAAGCCAACTGGTAGGTGGTGTAGCTTTGCGCCTAAAAAAAAAGTACCTTTGCGCACAAAATAGTGACTTTTGACAAAAGTCGCAAATGTTAAATACGTGACCACTGCATGGTCACAAAGAAAAAGTTCTACGTGTAGGCAAAAAGAGTGAAACTGTATCAAAAGACGCATAAAAGTTGCTAAATATGTTGCTGGTGCCTGAACTGCGCCAAAACATAGACAAAAAAATGCTCTAAAAGCAATGATATATCTCCCCCAAGATGTCACGAAAAAACTCTCTCTCTGCTCAGAAAAAGCATTCTAAAGTAATTACCATTTGAAGAGACCCAGTCAAAAACTTGGTAATTTGGTAATAAAAAAAAGAGCCTGGTCATTAAAGGGGTTGTCCAGACAAAAATTTTTTTTTTTATATATATCAACTGGCTCCGGAAAGTTAAACAGATTTTTAAATTACTTCTATTAAAAAATCTTAATCCTGTGGCGGGGTGATGACACCGGGCACCCATGCCAATCAGCCGTTTGCCATAATATACAGATAAGAGTCAGGCAGCTCTGTATATTGTGTTGAGGCTGTGCTGGGTTACTGCAGCTCAGCTCTCATTTTATTTAAAGGAAACCTGTTTTTATGTCCACACCATACTTGTCATACATGTATGGCGTTCAGCACCAAAGGGTTAAAAGTTGTTTCATCAAAACCACCCCTTCTAAGAATGAAGCTGTATCAGCTAATTGCTGCTTGTTTTCTCCTTTTTCTATCCCCTGGTGATCAGCCATTATCGCTAGAATTAGCTGCTGCGTTTGGTCCAAATCAATGGATCTGGCTCGGCAATGGTCTCCAACCTGCGGACCTCCAGATGTTGCAAAACTACAACTCCCAGCATGCCCGGACAGCCGTTGGCTGTCCGGGCATGCTGGGAGTTGTAGTTTTGCAACATCTGGAGGTCCGCAGGTTGAAGACCACTGTGCTACGGTATTTGTCGGCATACCAGTCTACCGGTTTGCAGATGTATACTGCAAATATAGGCTGTTTTCAGATGCCAACATAGTCTAAATGTTATTCATAGTGGCAGATTATCTGGAAATACTAGTTTTATAGTATCAGATGTATTATCCAGTAAGATTCATCTAATTTGGAATGGCAATAAAAGCTGCAGGGTTACCAGAAATACGTTCATGAAAAAGTTTACACTTGTTATTTCTACAGGCGGCTCTGTTTGCTGTCCAGACATTGTTTGAAGAGGACTACAAGCCTAGACCTATATTTGTGAGTATTCACCAGAGTTCAACTCTATAGCCTCCTTTAGGCATGTTTATTCAGTATATAAACTCTGTGTATATACTTAACCCCTTAACGACGCAGGACGTATATTTACGTCCTGCGCCGGCTCCCGCGATATGAAGCGGGATCGCGCCGCGATCCCGCATCATATCGCGTTGGTCCTGGCGCTCATCAACGGCCGGGACCTGCGGCTAATACCACACATTGCCGATCGCGGCGATGTGCGGTATTAACCCTTTAGAAGCGGTGGTCAAAGCTGACCGCCGCTTCTAAAGTGAAAGTGACCCGGCTGCTCAGTCGGGCTGTTCGGGACCGCCGCATAAAAAAAATAAAACCGTGTAAAAAAAATAAATAAATAAACATATGTGGTATCACCACGTGCGTAAATGTCCGAACTATAAAAATATATCATTAATTAAACCGCACGGTCAATGGCGTACACGCAAAAAAAATTCCAAAGTCCAAAAAAGCGTATTTTGGTCACTTTTTATACCATTAAAAAATGAATAAAAAGTGATCAAAAAGTCCGATCAAAACAAAAATCATACCGATAAAAACTTCAGATCACGGCGCAAAAAATGAGTCCTCATACCGCCCTGTACGTGGAAAAATAAAAGTTATAGGGGTCAGAAGATGACATTTTTAAACGTATTAATTTTCCTGCATGTAGTTATGATTTTTTCCAGAAGTGGGACAAAATCAAACCTATATAAATAGGGTATCATTTTAACCGTATGGACCTACAGAATAATGATAAGGTGTAATTTTTACCGAAATATGCACTGCGTAGAAACGGAAGCCCCCAAAAGTTACAAAATGGCGTTTTTTCTTCGATTTTGTCGCACAATGATTTTTTTTTCCGTTTCGCTGTGCATTTTTGGGTAAAATGACCAATTTCACAGCCAAGTAGAATTGGTGACGCAAAAAATAAGTCATAATATGGATTTTTAGGTGGAAAATTGAAAGGGTTATGATTTTTAAAAGGTAAGGAGGAAAAAACGAAAGTGCAAAAACAGAAAAACCCCGAGTCCTTAAGGGGTTAAAGGGGTATTCCAGGAAAAACACTTTTTTTTAATATATGAACTGGCTCCAGAAAGTTAAAGATTTGTAAATTACTTCTATTAAAAAAGTTTTAATCCTTTCAATAATTATCAGCTGCTGAAGTTGAGTTGTTGTTTTCTGTCTGGCAACAGTGCTCTCTGCTGACATCTCTGCTTGTCTCGGGAACTGCACAGAGTAGAAGTGGTTTGCTATGGGGATTTGCTTCTAAACTAGGCGGTTCTCGAGACACGTGTCATCAGAGAGCACTTAGACAGAAAAAACAACTCAACTTCAGCAGCTCATAAGTACTGAAAGGATGAATATTTTTTTTTTTTTATAGAAGTCATTTACAAATCAGTTTAACTTTCTGGATCCAGTTGATATATAAAAAAAAAAAGTTTTTTTTTTTCCTGGATAACCCCATTTAAGTACACATCTTGGCTGTGCCTATATATGTCTATATATAATGTTTAACTATCTTTAGTATTGAATTTGAATTGTTACCTTTCTACCTAATGAGAAATTTGTAGAACAGGTGAAATTGGTATTTCTCGGTTGGAAACCATTGGGGGACACAGACTGTGCGTCTATGCTCTTGCCGCTAGGAGGCGCTGACACTAGGCAAACAAAAAAAAAAGAGTCTGCTCCTCCCAGCAGGCTGTACCCCGCCTACTGGCCCTGAGCTCATCAGTTTAAGCTTAGTGTCCTAGGAGGCAAGACACAGGTCTGTGTGCCGAGGCTCCGCCCACCGCTTGCTTCTCCAATGGGGGTTAGCGCGCGCATCTAAGGGTCACTGATTAGCCTATCAGCTGGTGCGCGCGCTCAGGGGTCACTTTCAGCCAATAGGCGGCTTCTGGGAGGCGGCCTGCCTTGCTAGTGGTTGGTCTCTCTGTCTCTCTCTCTCTCTCGGTCTCTCTGTCTCTCTCTCTCTCATCACAGCGTGCTCCCAAGGCGTTTAGCTCTCATGGAGAGTTTGACGCCGTGCTGGATGCTGATTGGAAACACCATGTGAGGCGTTTTCAGGGAATCAAGAAGGTACAAACACGTTTTCCCTTCCCTCAGGACCTAGTCACAAAATGGACGGTTCCGCCTAAGGTTGACCCACCGGTCTCCCGCCTGTCCAAGTCCACTACGCAGCCCCTTGCGGATGCAGCGTCTCTTAAGCATCCGGCGGACAAGAAAATGGAAAATCTAGCGAAGTCCGCATTCGAAGCCAATGGGTCCTCATTACTCCCCACTTTTGCCTCCACTTGGTTGGCCAAGGCGGTGTCAGTTTGGGCTTCCCAGCTCCGCCAGGGGGCCCTTGCTGGAATTTCCAGGGAAGAACTGGCAGAAGCGGCTCTCCAGCTTTCTCAAGCGGGCGATTTCCTTTGTTCAGCCACTTTGGAATCCGCTCGCTGCTCGGCATTTTCCTCGGCTAACTCGGTTGCGATTCGTCGCGCCATGTGGTTGAAAGCGTGGGACGCCGACGCTGCGCCGAAGAGGTCTCTGGCGGAACTACCCTTCTCGGGTTCCCACCTCTTCAGAAAACGTTTGGATGAAATTATTTCTGAAGCTAAGGGAGGTAAGAGTTCTCTGCTTCTACAGAACAGGTCTTGGGGCTCGGAGCCCCGCCGGAAGTCGACTTCTTTTCGGTCAACGGCTCCGGGTTGTCCCTCCAAGCAGGCGCAGACTCCTCCTCGTAGAGCACCCTCTTTCAGGGCACGTCCATCATGGAAGTCGGGCAACCGATCTGGAGGTTTCGCTGCCAAATCGGGTACCCGTAAGCCTGCTTCTTCCTGAAGGGGCGCCCCCACCCGCGTCGTGTGCTCGGGTGGGAGGGTGGCTGTCTCTCTTCCAGGACATATGGCTGTCTCAGGTCCAGGATGCCTGGGTGCGAGATGTTATTTCAAGAGGCTATCACATAGAATTCTCTTCTCTCCCAAGACACCGTTTCTTTCAATCCCGCCCTCCTGAGTCCCCTTCCTTGACGGCGGCTTTTCAGACTGTTCTGCGTTTTCTCCTCTTCCAGGGAGTGATAGTGCCGGTTCCGCCAGGGGAACGCGGATCAGGGTTCTATTCAAACCTCTTTGTCGTTCCCAAAAAAGAGGGCTCGGTCCATCCCATTCTGGACCTCAAGTTGCTCAATCGCCATCTGCGCCTCCGTCATTTTCGGATAGAGTCCCTCCGGTCTGTGGTGGTCTCCATGGACCAGGGCGAGTTTCTTTCTTCAGTGGATATCCGAGACTCCTATCTCCACATTCCGATCTTCCCAGCGCATCAGCGTTTCCTTCGTTTCGCAGTGCCGGAGGGTCATTTTCAGTTTGTGGCGCTCCCGTTTGGTCTAGCCACAGCTCCCAAGGTCTTTACCAAGGTCATGGCGGCGGTCATTGCCATCCTTCGCAGCCAGGGGATCTCCATCCTCCCCTACCTGGACGACCTCTTAATCAAGGCTCCCTCTCGGTCCAAGAATTTAGAGAGTCTTCAGATCGCACTTCACACCCTGTCCTCTTTCGGCTGGGTCATTAATTGGGAGAAGTCACATCTGCTCCCCTCCCAGCCCCTAATTTTTCTGGGGCTCCTTTTCAACACCGCAGTAGCCCGGGTCCGTCTTCCCTTGGACAAAAGGCGTTCTCTGCAGGTGGGGGTCCGTTGCCTGCAACGCCACGTCCTGGTCCCGATTCGCTTCTGCATGGAAGTCCTGGGCTGTATGGTGGCTGCCATGGAAGCAGTCCCCTTTGCCCAATTTCATTATCGTTCCCTCCAACTGGCCATTCTGGGCAGGTGGGACAAGTCCCCTTTGTCCCTGGACCGCAGCATTCTCCTGCCCCTGGCAGTACGTCAGTCCCTTCTTTGGTGGCTCCACTCTCCCCTTCTTCTTCTGGGGAAGTCTTTTTTCTTCCCCTTCAGTGGCAGATCGTCACCACCGACGCGAGCCTCATGGGTTGGGGAGGGGTTTTTCGGGACATGACGGTCCAGGGTCACTGGTCCCCCGGGGAAGCCCGTCTCCCCATCAATATCCTGGAGCTTCGGGCGATCTTCCTTTGCCTCTTCCATTGGGAACATCTCCTTCAGGGTCGACAGGTCCGGGTTCAGTCGGACAATGAGACTGCTGTTGCATATATCAATCGCCAAGCGGCACCTGGAGTCGCTCGGCGATTGAGGAGGTCTCCAAGATTCTCCTCTGGGCCGAGGCTCGGGTCCCTGCTCTGTCGGCGATCCACATCCCGGGCATGGACAATTGGGAAGCAGACTTTCTCAGGCACTCCTCGGCAGATCCAGGGGAGTGGTCTCTCCACCCGGAGGTGTTTTCACACATTTGCGATAGTTGGGGGACCCCGGATGTGGATCTCTTCACATCTCGCCTCAACAGGAAGGTTCCCCTCTTTGTAGCAAAATCGAGGGATCCCCTGGCCCTGGCGACAGATGCTCTGGTCATCCCGTGGGCGTCCTTCCGACTCCCTTATCTGTTTCCGCCTCTTCCCCTCCTGCCCAGGTATCAAGATCACACCCTATCGGTCCAGCCAAGACATTAGAGAGAGTGTGATGGTGCAAGGGTTAAAGCCGCCAGACCTCTGGGTATCCACTACAAGTCCCAGCAAGTAACCAAATTAACCCTTAGATAAACGTGTTTTACCAGAGATGCCTTCAGAAAGATGAGCTCATATGTTTAGAGATCATAGACCAGAGCTGATTAATTAAACATTTAATCTGATAAAAGGTATCACAATGCTGACTATATAAAAATACAGAAACAAATGACATACAGTTACAAAAATTATATAAGAGTTTTGCAAGTTCAGAAAGCAAAAATGAAGCTCTTACAGCATGATGATATTAGCAGTCCATGAGAGAGTTCCAGCGGTTCTTAGGATGGTCTTGTCAGCTTGTTTCACAGCATTGAACACACTGACTCTAGCATTGTTAAATATTATATATCTCCTTTTTGGAGGGACTCCATTCCCCCCTGCCCTCTGATCCCACCGGGGGGGCATCTCTCTTCCTGGCCCTCTTATCTGGTTGATTATATGATGGGACCAGAGTGCAGGACTTCAAAGATGATGTAAACACACAGCCAGACCCCCGCAATAAACTGCAATACACAAAAGACACAGCATACACAATCTGAATGACCCTTCACCCCCCAGGTCTTAGTTTATACACAGATGCAATTATAAAGCGCATGTATGTTTCCATAATCAGGCCTTGGCCTGACACCAGGGTTCTGAGGAAACTCAAGGCGGAGGGAGTCTCTGCCATTCTGGTGGCCCCAGACTGGCCCAGATGCGCGTGGTACGCAGACGTGGTCCGACTGGCCGACAACGTACCGCTGCGCCTACCACTTCGTCCCGATCTTCACTTTCAAGGTCCCCTTTGCCACCCCAATTTACTGTCTCTGCATTTGACGGCGAGGCAGTTGAAACCGCAGTATTGAAGGCCTGCAGGTTTTCTGAGGGGGTTATTCGTACTATGCTTCGGGCGCGCAAACCTTCCTCGGCCAGAATCTACCACCGCACTTGGAAAGCTTATTTTTGGTAGGGAGGGGGAGCAAGACTTTTCTCCGGTCATTTTTTCCCTTCCACGTCTTATTGCCTTTCTTCAGGCGGGGCTGGATCAACGTTTGACCCGAAGTTCTCTTAAGGGTCAGGTGTCTGCTTTTGCTGTCCTTTTCCAATGGCAGTTGGCCTCTAATTCCCATGTCCGCACCTTTTTGCAGGGTGTGGCCTGCATGGCTCATCCTTTTCGTTCTCCCACACCTCAGTGGGATCTCAATCTGGTGCTTGGAGCCTTGAGGGAGTCTCCTTTCGAGACCCTTAGGGATGCCTCCCTTCGTATTCTCTTGTGGAAGTTCGCTTTTCTCATTGCCATCACTTCTATCCGAAGGGTCTCGGGAACTGGAGTTACTTTCCTGCCGTCCCCCCCCCCTTTTGGTGCTTCATCAGGATAAGGTGGTTTTCCGCCCACCTCCCTCCTTCCTGCCCAAGGTGGTTTCCTCTTTTCATGTAAACGAGGAGCTCGTTCTTCCTTCCTTTTGCCCTTCTCCTTCCAATGCCAAGGAGTGTTCTCTTCACACCCTTGATGTGATCCGGGCAGTCCGGATTTATCTGTCGGTCACCTCCTCTTTTCGCCAGGGGGACTCCTTCTTCGTGATTCCTTAGGGTAGTCGTAAGGGTCTTCCGGCCTCCAAGGCGACCAGTGCTCGGTGGATTCGCTCGGCCATTTCGGAATCGTACCGCCGCAAGTCCAAGGTGGCACCTTTTTGGGTGACGGCGCATTCCACGCGCTCTGTTGGGGCTTCTTGGGCTCTCCGTAATAGGGCTTCGGCCCTGCAAGTCTGTAAGGCGGCCACCTGGTCGTCCTTGCATACATTTGCAAAATTTTATCAAGTGCATACTTTTGCGTCGGCTGATGTTAGTTTGGGCCGCAAGGTGTTCGGCAGTAGCATTCTCCTCTACTTGATTTGGGTTGAGTATTTTTCTCCCCACCCCGGGGACTGCTTTGGTAAGTCCCGCGGTCTGTGTCCCCCAATGGTTTCCGACTGAGAAAAGTAGATTTTTTATGCTAACCGTAAAATCTCTTTCTCGGAGGATCCATTGGGGGACACAGCACCCACCCACAGTTTGGGTAGAGTTTTTCGTTTGTTCTGTCCGAGAGGTGGTTCGGGGTTTTTCTTTTGTCTGTTTCTCTCCGACTTTTGCTGGTTTTTCTCATTTTTATTTTTTTGTCGGTTGCCTCCTATTGCTTCGAGACTAAACTGATGAGCTCAGGGCCAGTAGGCGGGGTATAGCCTGCCGGGAGGAGCCGACTCTCTTTTTGTTTGCCTAGTGTCAGCGCCTCCTAGCGGCAAGAGCACATACCCATGGTCTGTGTCCCCCAATGGATCCTCAGAGAAAGAGATTTTACGGTAAGCATTAAAAAATCTACTTTTATGCCAAAATTGGTGTACGGCGCCGTATGTATGTGCTACATGCATAATGGGAAGTGTATTTAAAGGGGTACTCCGCCCCTAGACTTCTTATCCCCTATTAAAAGGATAGAGGATAAGATGTCTGATACCGGGGGTCCTGCCACTGGGGACCCCCGTGACCTCGGCTGCGGCACCCCAGTCATATGTTGCACGGAGCGAATTTTGCTCCGTGCCGAATGACTGGCGATGCGGGGCCAGAGGCTCATGACGTCACGGCCACCTCCCTCAATGCAAGCCCATGGGAGGGGGAGTGATGGCAGTCACGCCCCCTCCCATAGACTTGCATTGAGAGGGGGTGGCCATGACATCATGTGGGGCGTGGCCATGACGTCCGGCGCTGCACCCAACACTCTAAACTAATGCAGGGTGCAGTAGGAATCTGAACATCACCTTTGGATAGGGTATAAGATGTCTAGGGGTGCAGTACACCTTTAAAACCTTTTTTCAGATATGTAAAAAAATACCCCCCCCTCCCCCCCCTTAAGTTCAGTAATATGTTCATGCTAGTTAAATTTTTTATTTATCTGTTTTTATCTTTTTTTTTTTCCCCCTCAACTTAACTATATAGATTTCTGGAACCATTGTTGACAAAAGTGGACGAACACTTTCTGGTCAAACAGGGGAAGCATTTGTAATAAGTGTGTCACATGTGGAGCCGATGTGGTAAGGCTTTGTTTCCCAACCTTTTTTTTCTGCTCTTGACACCCCTCGGGGAAAACATTTTTTAGAGGCCATCCCGACCAAATAGATTTCGGCAAAAGAAAATAAATTGCTGAAAATAAGCAATGGACCTATACATCTGTTGGCTATGTAGATTACAGCGCTGCTATATGCGGTGACTCACAGATGACGTCTTCTCTGATTGGATTCATTCCCTTTCCCTGTTCTTCTCCATCTGGCCTCAACTCACTGCAGAACCTGCAACAAAAACATATTTGGCTCCGCACTTTTCCATCATGATCCTTCCCTTTTCCCCACAAAGTTCATTGCTCCAAGATCATGATCTAAAGTTCAACTTTAGCTAACTGGTCGCACATGCTCAGTTGCAGCACTAGAAGTTACAGGAAGGTGAACGATTTGTCTATAAAACACCAGTTGATGGGAATTGGGGATGACTGTGTGAGTTTTAGCAGTGAGGGAGCATAATATGAACTGTGCAAAAGGATGGAGACTGTCTCTTCAGCAGCTTAGGGAATATAGGTGGATTAGATGTCAGCAATATGATGCTACTGAAGCCATGCCTATTCTTGCTGCTCTGAGAAGGAGCACATAGGGGGTAACAGTGTGCAATGTGTGTAGTGTCCCTGCAGCCACCTTTTCAGTTTCTCTTTTAACCCCTTAAGGACACATGACGTACCGGTACTTCATGTGTCCGCTCCCGATCTATAACGCGGGGCCAAGGCGTGGCCCCGCGTCATAGCGGGTCGGCCGGGACCCGTGGCTAATAGCGCGCGACATTGATCGCGGTGCCGCGCGCTATTAACCCTTTAGACGCGGCGTTCAAAGTTGAACGCCGCGTCTAAAGTGAAAGCATGCCGGTTAGCTCAGGGAGCTGTTCGGGATAGCCGCGGCGAAATCGCGGCATCCCGAATAGCTTACAGGACAGCTGGAGGATCCCTACCTGCCTCCTCGCTGTCCGATCGCTGAATGACTGCTCAGTGCCTGAGATCCAGGCATGAGCAGTCAAGCGGCAGAATCATCATCTCATAGGAAACCAGTGATCAATGTAAAAGATCAGTGTGTGCAGTGTTATAGGTCCCTATGGGAAAAAAAAATGAATAAAGATCATTTAACCCCTTCCCTATTAAAAGTTTGAATTTTTATAATTCGGACATTTCTGCAAGTGGCCATACCATATATGTTTATTTTTATTTACACTGTGTTTTTTTTTTTTTATGGTAAAAGGGGGGTGCCCTTTTACCATAAAAAAAAAAAAACACAGTGTAAATAAAAATAAACATATATGGTATGGCCACTTGCAGAAATGTCCGAATTATAAAAATATATTGTAAATTAAACCGCATGGTCAATGGCGTACCCGCAAAAAAATTCCAAAGTCCAAAATAGTGCATTTTTGGCCACTTTTTATATCAATAAGTCCTATCAATGCAAAAATGGTACTTCAGATCACAGCGCAAAAAATGAGCCCTCATACCGCCCCATACGCGGAAAAAGAAAAAAGTTATAGGGGTCAGAAGATGACAATTTTAAACGTATACTTTTTCCTGCATGTAGTTATGATCTTTTCAAGAAGTACGACAAAATCAAACCTATATAATTAGGGTATCATTTTAATCGGACCTACAGAATAAACATAAGGTGTCATTTTTACTGAAAAATGCACTACGTAGAAACGGAAGCCCCCAAAATTTACAAAAGGCGTATTTTTTTCAATTTTTGTCTCACACTGATTTATTTTTTCCGTTTCGCCGTAGATTTTTGGGCAAAATGACTGATGTCATTACAAAGTTGAATTGGTGGCGCAAAAAATAAGCCATCATATGGATTTTTAGGTGTAAAATTGAAAGAGTTTAGATTTTTTAAAGGCAAGGAGCAAAAAACGAAAATGCAAAAACGGAAAAACCCTCGGTCCTTAAATGGGCACTGTCACCAACTTTATTTTTTTATATGTTGTAGTACTTATGTACTACAACATATCTCTAATATACTTTTATTATTATTATTTTTTTTATTAAAATAGTTACATTTACATTTGAAAACCGGCCACTAGGGGTCTCCCTCCTAGTGGCCGGCTGCAGCCTGGCGTGACGTCACGCCTGAAAAAGGACCGATGTGGCCGGGCATCGGTCCTTTTTCATTCAGCCTGCGCTCGCTCCCTGCCTGTCAATCAGACAGGCAGGGAGCGAGCGCATTGGCTCCCCGGCCACTGGCTGGGAGGCCACTCCTCCCGCTCATCGCCGCCGCTGTGAGGTGGTTTTTTGCTCCCCCGTAGATCCATGCGTCCGCTCCTCCCCCAGCTCTCTGAAGATTTCCGAAGCTAGAGCTGGGGGATGGCAGAGCAAGGGGAGGGAGGAGGTTTACGCCCCCTCCCTCATCTCCCCTCCCTGAGCTCGGCTGGACGCAGATCTCTACGGCACGCCCCCTCCCTCATCTCCCCGAGCTGAGGACGTAAATCTCCACGGCAGGTCCCCTCCCTCACCGCCTCGCCGCCGCCGCCACTGTCCCTTCAGGCCCGCTGCCGGACTCTGCAGTAAGTGTAATTTTGGGGGGGGGGGGGGTGTTGTGATGGAGGGAACTGGGCATGGCGGGGGAGACGCAGGGGACGGGCTAGCGCCGCATGTAACCAATAGTTTATCTACACAGGATGCCTCCAGCTGTTTCAATACTACAACTCCCAGCATGCCCTGACAGCCAATAGATGTCAGGGTAAGCTGGGAGTTGTAGTGATGAAACAGCTGGAGGCACCATGTGTAGATAAACTAAGGGCCGAAGTGTTGTCCCCAGCAGGCATCAGTGATGTGCCTGCTGGGGAAGTCTGCCTGGTAGTGAGCACACTGCCAGGCAGACAAAAAGCTTTTTTAATATAGTAAAAATAAAAATTTAAAGCACGGAGGGGGTTAGGGATAGATGTGCAATAGGCAGGGACAGAAAAAAAAAATAGGATGGTGGGAGCTACCCTTTAAGGGGTTAAGAGATGGGAAATAAGGGACCATGTTACAATACCATAGTGCTTCTTGATTTGAGTGTCGTGTTAAAGGGGTAAAAAGGAAACATAAAAAAGCCTCTACTCAGCTGCCTATGATTTCCTGCTGGTGCTGTGGTGTGATACTGGCACTGTGGTGAATGGCGGGACCACTGTTGTTGCGGTGCGAGTGGTGGGATCTGATGTTATTAATCCTGGGTGGTCGGATGGGATTAACCCCCTATGTGTTTGTGACGCCAGTGTGGTTTTTGGGTTCCGGAACACCACGTGCCTGGATTCTCCACTATCCCACGGGCTAGTAGTGAATAAAGAGTCCACAACCAGTTACGGGTAAACGGAGGCTTTACTGAATAGAAGACAGGTGTAATTATCTACACAGCTATGGCCAGAATTCCCAGAGAGGTGGCCAGTACCCAGAGGACCTCGCAGCTTGCTGGACCAATACATGTAATAAACTTTACTCTGACTTGTAATTAGACTTGACGTGACTATGTGCAGGACTTGACTAGATGTAGTGAGAGCAGACATAGACTTGCAGACTTACTGGAGAGTTGTAGCTTTGGGGCCTCCAGATGCTGAACACTTGTCCTGAGATCTCTGGTAGCTGCTTTAGCAAAGACTTAGATGTTACAGCTATGAGCACTTAACTCAAAGAGAGTGATGGTACAAGATAGTGAATTGTAATGGCCACCCCTTTATATGGTGGTGGTGGTGGTGGGGGGGCGGGGGTTGCGCTGGACTAAAGCCCATTGGTCATGCTGTGGGTCATAGGTTAAAGCTGGTGCTCTCTGGGAGTACATGTTACAACAAATCATTTAACTGCATAACATAACATGTGACAGGCTTACTCACAGGTCCTTGAGACCTCCACAGGGCCTGTATACTATCTAGACTTAAGGATCCTCTCTGTACTTCTAAAGGAACATACACACGTTTATTAAACCAACAGGAGAACAAGGGGAGCCCCCAGGTCGCTGAGGGACTCAACCTAACAGGGCCTACAGGTAGTACAGGAACGTGTACCTGTACTGGGACATCACAGTGCCATTCTCTGCTGTCAGTTCTTCCTGTTCTCTGTCTTGACACATAGGGAGCGCCATCTTTGGTCACTGCTTTCATTTCTCCTATTCTGTTAACTAAAAGCTGAGCTCTGATTTGTTGCTATGGGTAGACAGTACTGAAACTATCTATCCTCTCTAAGATGCCTCAGTGATGTTCTAATTTTTTCATTTCTGACCCCTCATCTCAGAACATATTTATTTCTCGTTTTGGCTCCATTGGGGAACACAGAGATCGTGGGTATATGCTGCTGCCACTAGGAGACTAACACTAGGCAACAAAAGAAAGTTGTCCCCTCCCAGCAGGATATACCCCACCTACAGACTCTGAGCTATCAGTTTTAGCTTAGTGTCCATAGAAGGCAGACACAGGTCTGGCGTTCTCCAGACCTGGTCGTTTATTTTCTTATTTTTTTTAGTTTAGGGACATGTATTTTGATTTTCTCTTTCTTTTACTTCTCTCTTTTTAGGTGGGGTCTCAGGAGCATAGTGCTCACTGTTTTCCCATTTCTAAAGAAGGGGCACAGGCATCGAGTTATGCACTGTCAAGCCCTTCTCACCACCGGTCAGCACCTGGGGTTGTACCTTTGGGTCCGGGTCCCCCTACCTTCCCTGCTTGTCTTGCTGTGTCAGCCCGTCATGTAAGCTGGCTGAAGACTTCAATAGGTAAGTTTTCCCAGGACAAGGTGAGTATACCTTTTATAGTTCGGAACACGGGGTTTCATGATGGCCGTGACCATGGTCTATTCGTGGCGCTCAGCTCCGCCCACTTCTCACTGGCCAGCATTTCGGCAGGGATTCCGGCCTTATAGTATTTCAGCACGCGCACTGGGGGATTATTACCTTTCTATCGGCTGTGGGGGTCCAGGCTGGTGCTGGCCCTGCCCCCCCCTTCTTATTAGGTTATCTCTCTCTTTCCAGGTCTGCGTACCAGGTCAGTTTTGCCTCCATCTAATGCTGCCTCCACCCGCTCCCATTCTCCTGGGTAACTGGAAGATGAGGCGTCAGGTTCTGCCTCTCGTCCATAGGACCGAGCCAGCATGTCCGACATGGACCCAGCTCCAGAAGTTTCCTTCCTCGCCTAAAATATTCAGCTCTCATACTGAATTTGACATCTTACTGGAAACTGCATGGAAGTATCCAGACAAACGCTTTCAGGGGACTGAGAAAGTTTGGGCACAGTTTCCCTTTGCCCAGGACCTCCTTGCAAAATGGACTTCGCCGCCGGCTGTGGATCCTCCAGTTTTCTGCCTGTTGAATTCGACTACTCTACCTTTGGTGGATGCTGCGTCCTTTAACCCCTTCCCACTATAGGACGTATGCATCCGTTCAAGCATCCGACATGTTCGCGCAATTGGACGTATGCATACATCTTAGCGATCTCCGACACTGCCGCAGGCAGCGCAGGAGATCGGCGACGGGACCCAGCTGTTAATCACAGCTGGAGTCCCGCCGCAGCTGCCGGAGCCGCGACCGCGCCGGTCCCGGCAGCATTAACCCCCTAGATGCCGTGATCAATCCTGATCATGGCATCTATGGTGTTGACAGGGGGAGCGCTCTCCCCCAATTCACCAATGGCGGCGCCAAGATACGATCGCGGGTTGCCGTTGGTTGCTATGGCAGCAGGAGGTCGGATCATGACCTCCTGTATACCTGCTACGGAAGCCTGTGAGATCCAGTGGATCGCACAGGCTGTACAGTGTGCAGCTCATCAGGTCATACTGTGCTGTGGTACAAATGTATTGCAGCATAGTATAACCTGTAAAAAGTGTAAAAAAATTAAATAAAAAGTTCTTCAATAAAAGTATGAAGTGTAAAAAAAATTAAATAATCAAAAACACAAATCATATACACAATAGGTATTGCCACGTCTGTAATGACGTGTACTATAAAACTATAATGTAAATTATCCCTCACGGTGAACGCCTTAAAAAAAAAAACATAACAAAAAAGCGCACAATTTGTCAATTTTGGTACAAATAGCAGAATAAAAAAAAGATCAAAATGTAGCACATAGCACAAAAAATGATACCACTAAAAAGTACAGCTTGTTCCGTAAAAAATAAGCCCTTACTCAATGGCGTCGGACGAAAAATTAAAAAAAAGTTACGGCTGTTGGAAAATGAATGGCAGAAAAAGAATTTCTCTATCGGCTCCATTGGGGGACACAGACTCTGGGTATATGCTGCTGTCTCTAGGAGGTTGACACTATGGTAACCAAAAAGTCTGCTCCTCCCAGCAGGATATACCCGCCTCCAGGCCACTGAGCAATTCAGTTTTTGCTTAGTGTCTTAAGGAGGTGGACATGGTCTGGTTTTCTCCAGACCAAGTCTCATATTTTTTTATTTTATTAGGTTTAGGGAATGTGTTAGTTCTTTATTCCTTTTTATTTCTGTTTTCAGGTGGGGACTCAGGAACGCAATGTTTCCCAATTGCGAGAGGTGACGGGCATCTTGGATGTACTGTTAACCCCCTCTCGCCAACGGTCAGCGCTTGGGGTTGTACCTCATGGGTCCGGGTCCCTCTACCTCCCTGTTCACCTCGCTATGAGCTTGGCTTGCCGCAGGTAAAAAGGCTGACTGAAGACTACAGTCTGAAGACTTTTATGTAAGTTCTTCAGCATGAGGTGAGTATCTTTTTTCCCTAGGTCTTGTAACAGCTGGAGACCCTCTGTTTGTGTCCCTATCCTGCAGAAGCTGGGGCTGGCCTGAGTTTTCTTATTTCCCTGCAGGGGGTTTATTTTTTATTATTGGGGGAGCAGTGGCTACAGTAGAGGCACAGCAAGGGGGCACTTTATTAAGTGTGTGTGTAGTAAGGGGGCACTTTATTAAGTGTGTGTGCTTTATAGCACACGCGCAGCAGGCTTCTCCATGCACTTCGCCCGCTCCGTCCCCGGGCGCACAGAACTCACTGCAGGGGGCGTGTGCGCTCGGGGTTCGGAGCGGGCGCCATTACAGCATGAGTCCAGTGGTATCCTTCGGCGGCATGGCGGACGTTTGCTCCGCCCACCTTGCCGCATAAACGCCTCGGTAGGCCACCAATCAGCTCGGTGCGTGCGCTGGGGCCGTGCAGGGGCCAATCACAGAGCTCCTTGCCCTGACCCAGCCTCTTCCTTCTACTGGCCGGCGTCTCTTCTCTCTACCCTCAGCACGGTGCAGAGTTCGCCTCACAGCAGCTGCCTTGGGACACAGACTTGGGTGAGACAGTTTTTTGTCATGTCCGTGCCCAGAACTGTTCCTCCCTCTAAGCAGATTCCTGGAATATTAGTTACCCATTACGCTTGTAAAAACTGTTCTGCAAAAATGCCAGGTTCTGCTGAACCCACTTGTTCTGCCTGCTCCCCCAGACCCCCCTGCTATTTCTAACCCAGGTGCCCCCTCAGACCTGGTGGGTTAGGCTGCCCCTCCAGCCTGGGTTTCCTCCCTCTCCCAGTCTATATCTGACTTGGCACAGGTCTCCTGTTCTGTGGTGACTGCCTTGGAGAGGTCTACCCTTCACCGGCCCTCTAGAAGGTCCCGTTCCCCTTCTCCCTACGCTTCGCATAAGCGTAATAGGCGTGTCTCCTCTGACTCGTCCCCCGAGTCTTCTGGTAGACACGGGCGTTCCTCTCGCAGGTCTCGCCCGACCACTTCTTCAGGCCACACACGTCTCTCTTCCAGAGGACGTTCCCGTGGTCGCCACTCTGGCTCTCCTGGGCCACGTACCAGGTCGAAGTCTCCCTCTTCCAGGGCCGCCTCCACTCGTTCGCACTCTCCTGGAGAGCTAGCGGCCGAGGGTTCTGATTCGGCATCCGATTCGGAGGACCGTTTGGATTCAGTCGACACGGTGAACTCATTGGTTATGGCCATTAGAGACACCTTTAACCTAGAGGACCCAGGAACTTCGGACGCAGCTCCAGAAGTATCCTTTCATCGTGCCCGACCGGCACCCAAGGTGTTCAGCTCTCACGCTGAATTTGAGGCCATTCTAGAATCCGCCTGGAAGCACCCTGAGAAGAAGTTTCAGGGACTGAAGAAAGTCCAAGTGCGATATCCTTTCGCCAAGGACCTTGTCTCCAAAGTGACTTCCTCACTCTAAAGCTACTACTTTGCCGCTGGCGGATGCAGCTGCCTTCAAGGATCCTGCAGACAAAAAGGTTGAGTCGTTAGCGAAGTATGCCTTTGAAGCAGCGGGTTCTTCCCTGCTTCCTGCCTTCACCTCCACCTGGGTGTCTAAGGCCCTCTCGGTTTGGCATTCCCAACTCCGTCAGGGCATTCTTTTAGGTTCTCCCCCGGAAGAACTGTCTGCTCTGGCCCTCCAATGTTCTAAATCTGGAGATTTCCTGTGTTCCGCTCGCTGCACTGCCTTTTACACTGGTAATCTGGTGGCCCTCCGTCGTTCCATTTGGCTTAAAACTTGGAACGCGGACGCTGCATCTAAGAAATCTCTCACCAAGATTCCTTTTACTTGCTCCCGACTTTTTGGCAAGCGCCTGGATGAGATTATCTCTGAGGCGACAGGGGGCAAGAGCTCTTTATTACCTCAAAACAAGTCTAGCACTTCCTTCCGCAGGAAGTCTTCTTTTTGGTCCTTTCAGTCATCTGGCCCTTCTAAAGGGTCCAGCCAAGCGCCTCCACGGGACAAGAAGGTCCCCTTTTTCAAGGCGCGTCCCTCTTGGAAGTCGGACACCAACCGTCCCGACCATTTTGCGGCCAAATGGGGCAACTGCAAACCCACTTCTGCATGAAGGGACGCCCCACCCTCAGCTTTTTCTCGGGTGGGAGGTCGCCTCTTGCTTTTTCGAGACGTTTGGACCACGCACATTCAGGACTCCTGGGTCAGGGATGTGGTATCCAATGGATACCGGATAGAATTTACCTCCCTTCCGAGGGATCGTTTTTTTTCCAGTCCCGTGCTTCCTGGTCTCCTTCGCTTGCGAGGGAATTTCGGGAGGCTCTTCAGTCCCTTATCATCCAGGGTATTATTGTCCCAGTTCCTTCAAGGGAACGCTTTCGGGTTTTTTATTCCAAACTTTTCGTGGTCCCCAAGAAAACGGTTCTGTGTGGCCAATCTTGGATCTCAAACGTCTCAACCAACATCTTCTGATCTGCCATTTCCAAATGGAATCTCTCCGTTCTGTGGTGGCATCTATGGATCAAGGGGAGTTTCTTTCCTCGGTGGACATCAAGGATGCCTACCTTCATGTTCCAATTTTTCCCGGACACCAGCGGTACCTCCGCTTTGCGGTTCCGGAAGGTCATTATCAATTTGTGGCTCTCCCCTTCGGTCTGGCCACAGCGCCACGAGTCTTTACCAAGATTCTGGCGCCTGTGGTAGCTCTGTTACGGTCAAGAGGGGTCTCAGTGATACCCTACTTGGACGACCTTCTCATCAAAGCCCCCACCAGGCCCTGGAGAATGTGAGCCTCACTCTTCAGACCTTATGTCGCTTCGGGTGGTTGGTCAACAGAGACAAGTCGGTTCTCTCCCCCCACCCAGTCTCTGGTATTCTTAGGAATTCAGTTCGACTTGGACTCGGCTCGGATTCGCCTTCCACCGGACAAATGTCTGGCCCTCTTGTCGGGAGTCCGCTCCCTCCGGACACCATCCCCGGTCTCCATCCGTACTTGCATGGAAGTCCTAGGTCGGATGGTGGCAGCCATGCAGGCCGTGCCCTTTGCCCAGTTTAATTACCGTCCTCTTCAGCTGGCGATTCTTTCACGATGGGACAGGTCCCCTCTCTTTCGATCACAGGATTCTTCTTCCGCTTCGGACTCTGCGGTCTCTGCGCTGGTGGCTCCGCTCCCCTCTTCTTCATAGGGGCGTTCGTACCTCCCCCTCCACTGGCAGGTGGTCATGACGGACACCAGCCTGTCGGGCTGGGGGGGGGGGGGTGTTTTCAGGAATCAGACGGTTCAGGGTCTCTGGCCTCCTCAAGTAGCCCTTCTTTCCATAAACGTTCTGGAACTGAGGGCGATTTTATCTGTGTCTGAAGCATTGGGAGTCCCTGCTTCTGGGTCACCCTGTCCGTGTCCAGTAGGACAATGCCACGGCCGTGGCATACATCAATCGGCAGGGTGGCACTCGCAGCTCAGCGGCCATGTCCGAGGTGTCAAAGATCCTCCTCTGGGCGGAACGAGTGGTTCCAGCCATTTTGGCGATTCACATTCCGGGAGTTGTCAATTGGGAAGCGGACTTCCTCAGTCGGTCCTCAGCCGACCCCGGAGAGTGGTCTCTTCTTCCGGAGGTGTTCGCGCAGGTCTGCGACCTCTGGGGGACCCCGGACGTGGATCTCTTTGCGTCTCGACACAACCGGAAAGTTCTGAAGTTTGTGTCAAGACAAGGGATCCCCTGGCTCTAGCCGCGGATGCCTTAGTAATTCCGTGGTCTGGCTTTGTCCTGCCCTTCCTGTTCCCTTCTCTCCCTCTCCTTCCCAGGGTTCTGAGGAAGCTCAAGGCGGAAGGAGTCCCTGCCATTCTGGTGGCTCCAGACTGGCCTCGAAGGGCATGGTACGCCGACGTGGTCTGGCTTCTGGACGACATTCCGTTCCGCCTTCCTCTTCGTCCAGACCTACTGTCACAGGGTCCCCTTTGCCACCCCAATTTACAGTCGCTGCATTTGATGGCGTGGCGGTTGAGACCACGGTTCTAAGGGCCCGCGGCTTCTTTTCCCAGGTAATTCGCACCATGCTTAGGGCTCGCAAGCCCTCCTCTGCGAAAATTTACCACCGTACCTGGCGGTCTTACTTTTGTTGGTGCGAAGCTCAATCTTTTTCTCCAGTTACGTTTTCCGTGCCCCGTCTCCTTTCCTTTTTACAGTCAGGGTTGGAATTAGGGCTTGCTCTCAGTTCCCTTAAGGGTCAGGTTTCGGCCCTTTCTATTCTTTTTCAGCGTCCTCTGGCTTCCAATTCTCATGTCTGGACCTTCCTCCAAGGTGTGGCACATGCGGCCCCTCCTTACCGGTCCCCTTCTCCCCTTTGGGACTTGAACTGAGTTCTAGGCGCTCTCCAGGGCGCACCTTTTGAACCCCTTAGGGAGGTTCCCCTTCGCCTCCTTTCCTGGAAAGTGGCTTTTCTTATAGCTATTATAGCTATTACCTCTGATCTGGCAGCTCTCTCCTGCCATTCCCCTTTCCTGATAATTCATCAGGACAAGGTTGTTTTCCGACCAGATCCGTCCTTCTTGCCTAAAGTCTTTTCGGCCTTTCATCTCAACGAGGACATCGTCCTTCCGTCCTTTTGTCCCGCTCCTTCTCATCCCAGGGAGTGCCTGCTTCACAAATTGGATGTGGTTCGAGCGGTTCAGACTTATCTTTCCGTCACATCTTCCTTTCATCAGTGCGATTCTTTTTTCATTCTTACGGAAGGCCGTCGGAAGGGACAGCCTGCTTCTAAGGCCACCATTTCTCGGTGGATGCGATGTGCTATTTCGGAAGCTTACCGCTGCAAGGGGAGGACCCCACCTTTCAGGGTTCTGGCTCATTCCACCCGCTCTGTGGGAGCATCCTGGGCTCTCCAAAACAAGGCCTCGGCGTTGCAGATCTGTAAAGCGGCCACTTGGTCGTCTTTACACACTTTTTCAAAATTCTATCAGGTTCATACCTTCGCATCGGCTGATGCCACTCTAGGCCGTAAGGTGTTGCAGGCGGCGGTGGTACAGCTGACTGCCTGATCTTTCTTCTTCTCTGCCCACCCAAGGGACGGCTTTGGTACGTCCCAGAGTCTGTGTCCCCCAATGGAGCCGATAGAGAGAAGGAGATTTTTTTTAGACTTACTGTAAAATCTCTTTCTCGAAGGATCCATTGGGGGACACAGCTTCCGCCCCTTTTTTCTGGTGTTCCTTTTCGTTATCTGTCCGAGGGAGTGTTCATTTATTGTTTCTTTGGGTTCTCGGACAGTTCATGTTTTTTTTCCTTTGACCTGTCGGTCTCCTCCTATTGCTCTGAGACGAAACTGAATTGCTCAGTGGCCTGGAGGCGGGTATATCCTGCGGGGAGGAGCCGACTTTTTGGTTACCATAGTGTCAACCTCCTAGAGACAGCAGCATATACCCAGAATCTGTGTCCCCCAATGGATCCTTCGAGAGAGATTTTTTACAGGAAGTCTAAAAAATCTCCTTTTTGCTCAGAAAAGGAAAAAGAACATAGAAAGCTATATAAAATGGGTATCGCCATAATCGTACTGACCCACAGAATAAATATAACGTCACTTTTACAGCACAGTGTACACCATAAAAAAATTAATAAACACCAGAAATTTTCCAGTTTTTCACAATATTTTGAAGTTTTTCACAAAAAATGCTGCATGTGTCAACAAAAATGCACCTCTTAAATAAAGTACAATATGTCACGAAGAAACAATCTCAGAATCGCTCTGTTCAGAAAATGCATTCTAAAGTGTTTACCATTTAAAGAGATACATGTAAATTTTAAAAAGAGCTACTAAAGGTAAGAGCTCCCTATTACCGCTGAACAATTCTCGCCGTACCGATTCCCCCAGGGAAATCGACCTCCTTTCGGTCCTTTGGCTCAGGTCGGGCAGCCAGACAGGTGCCCTCACAGGATAAGAAGACCCCTTCCTTCAAGTCTCGTCCCCCCCCTGGAAGTCGGATAACCGTTCCAGCCATTTTACAGCCAAGTTGGGCACCTGTAAGCCTCCCTCCGCCTGAAGGGACACCCCGACCCAAACACTCTTTTCGGGTGGGAGGTAGTCTATTCCTGTTCCGGGACGTTTGGTCTGCCCACGTGCAGGACTCTTGGGTCCGAGATGTTGTTTCTGACAGCTATCGGATCAAGTTTGCTTCCTTCCCAAGGGATCGCTTTTTTGGATCCAGCCCTCATCGCTCTCCTTCTTTAGCGGTGGCCTTTGGGGTCACACTTTGGACCCTTTTTGCTCAGGGAGTGATCGCCCCAGTTCCTTCCAAGGAGCGTTTTTGGGGTTCTATTCCAACCTGTTCGTCGTCTCCAAGAAAGGGGCATCCATGGATCAGTGGGAGTTTCTTTCCTCGGTGGATATCCGAGACACTTACCTTCACATCCCCATTTTTCCGGCACATCAGTGCTATCTCTGCTTCGCCGTTCCGGTGGGCCATTTACAGTTTGGGGCCCTTCCTTTTGGCCTAGCCATGGCCCCAAGGTCCTGGTGACAGTGATAGCTATCCTGCGAGCCCGGGGTTGTCCTTGATCCCCCTACCTTGTCTTCAGGGACCGGACAGTCCAGGGCCTTTGGTTCTCCCAGGAAGCTCTCCTCCCCATCAACATTATGGAACTTCGGGCAATTTATCTTAGCTTACTTCAATGGGAGCACCTTTTTCAGGACCGTCCAGTTCGTGTCCAGTCGGACAACTCCACGGCTGTGGCATGTGTCAATCGCCAGGGCAGCACCCGCAGTCCTGCAGCGATGGCCGAGGGAATCCAGGATCCTTCTTTGGGCGGGACTCAGTTCCCTCCATCTCGGCGATTCACATTCCAGGAGTGGAAAATTGGGAGGCGGACTTCCTCAGTCGCTCCTCGGCCGACCCCCACAATTGTTCTCTTCATCCAGAAGCGTTGGCGGAGATCTGCAACCTCTGGGGCACTCCGGATGTGGACCTCTTTGCGTCCCGCCACAACTAGAAAGTTCCTTGCTTTGTCGCGAAGTCCCAATATCCTCTGTCCTTAGCCGTAGACGCCCTAGTGATTCCCTGGTCACACTTCGTCCTTCCCAGGGTCCTGAGGAAGCTCAAAGCAGAGGGCGTTCCGGCCATTCTCGTTGCTCCGGACTGGCCCAGGCGAGCCTGGTACGCCGATGTGGTTCGACCAGTGGCACTCGTTTACAAAATTTTACCAGGTGCATACCTTGGCATCCACTGATGCTGGTATGGGTGACAAGGTGTTGCAGGTGGCTGTGGCCTAGCCTTCCACCTGAGCTACTTGAGTTTCTTCCCACCCCGGGGACGGCTTTTGGTACGTCCCACGGTCTGTGTCCCCCAGTGGAGCTGAACGAGAAAAGTAGATTGTAAAATCTTTCTTTGAGGATCCATGGGGGGGGGGGGGTTCGGGGGGTGTGCTTGGTTCGGTTAACTGTCCGAGGGTTGGTTTGGTAAATTTTTGTCTGTGGTTTTCTCGGACAATTATCTTTACCTGTCTGCCCTCTCCTACTGCTTTGGGACTAAACTGATAGCTCAGAGTCTGTAGGCAGGGTATATCCTGCTGGGAGGGGCTGACTTTCTTTTGTTGCCTAGTGGCAGCCTCCTAGTGGCAGCATATACTTCTGATCCTCCGAAAAAGAGATTTACAGTAAGCATAAAAATGTACTTTTTTTTTTTTCTATAAATGCTCCTGTGTCTCCAGTAGGATCTTTTATTTTTGGCGCTTGGTATGTTAACTGATAAAGTGGCATTTAGGGAGTTTGCACAGCTAAGTATTTTATGGATGTGAACCTGATCTGCTGTGTCAACGTTTAGTCCAGCTGCTCTACCATCACTTTTTATCATAAATTACAGTAGATAGATATAGGCGGTATAGTGATAGTGTTGATTAGACATAATAGTAAGTAAATGCTTTTGTCAAAAGAACTGCCTCATTGTGTGAAATGAGGGGGTCAATGAGTCCATGAGGATGGACATGACAAGACCTTCTGGGGAGATAACAGAAACTCAGGACATCTCAGGCTTGTCCATCTCATGATGGTGATCTAGATTCTGAGGAAATGAAACCGTAATGTTGCTCTATCCCTAATATGCCCCTGCTCTTTTCCTTATCACTTAGTAAGGTAATATTTAATACATATGGTCATACTCTATATGTATTTCATCCAGCAGTAGTGCTGTAATCATCAGTGCAGAAAAATTAAGATAATGGGAAATGGAGAAGGGCTCCAAACACTTTATATAGAATCCATCTCCTGCAGTGTGTAGACAAGTACTGAGCTGAGTGCTTCTCTCCACTTATTCTAGTGATCAGTCTCAGCATTCAGACTTCGACCTATCAAAACTTTTCACTTGTCAAAAATGTTTTTTAATGACAGTTTAACACTTGAAATAACTTTTTTGGGTATTCCACTTTAAGAAAATGTTATTCTTTGTATAATGTAAAGTTACCCAATATATCTCTGTTTAAAAATGACATTGGGACTCTGACTGGAAAATTTTTGCCATGTCTCTTGTCAAACGTATGTTAATGTCACAGTCACGCTGCTGAATTGTATATTGGAGATATTCTCATTATACAAAGAAAAACATTTCATACTCTGAAAACCTGAGTAAGACTTGTCTGGGAGTTATTTTAGGGAGATATGTGTAGCCTTCAATAGGTCCCCTTTCTAATTTCAGTTTGAAAATACATTTATGAAATTATAATTTCTCTTATACCAGTACGAAATCTTGTTTTCAGCATATTTATGGGTTTATATGTTAATACATTCTTTACTCCAGAGAATGAATTTTTGGTTTTCTTATATTTCTTAGCATTGGATTAAACTGTGCTCTGGGAGCTGTTGATATGAGGCCATTTATTGAAGCCATTGGGAAATGTACAACCTCCTATGTTATCTGTTATCCAAATGCAGGTAAATATTTATTTGTTGTATACTGATAATCTGTTTATTTTTGGCTGTAGTGAATATTGGTATAATAGTTGAATTTTTAGCAGGGGCCGCAGCACTTACCGTATTTATCGGGGTATACCACGCACCGGCCTATAACAGGCACCCTCATTTTACCAAGGATATTTGGGTAAAAAAAGTTTTTTACCCACATATCCATGGTAAAATGAGGGTGTGTGTGTGCGCGTGTATACACCGATACACCCCCAGGAAAGGCAGGGGGAGAGAGGCCGTCGCTGCCGGCTTCTCTCCCCCTGCCTTTCCTGGGGTCTAGAGCCCTGCTGCCGGCCCTTCTCTCCCCCTGGCTATCGGTGCCGCTGCCCGTTCTGTCCCCCTGACTATCGGTGCCGGCGCCCCATTGCCGGCGCCGATAGACTGACGTCATGCGCCGCGCCGTTCAGCGCATAGCAACGACGTAGGGGACCCGGCAACAGGTAATTATGCCACCGAGGATGGGGGGAGGCAACGGGGCAGTGGCGCCGGCAATGGGTGCTGCTGCCCCTTCTATCCCCCTGGCTGTCGGCGCCGCTTCTCTCCCCCTGGCTATCGGCGCCGGCAATGGGGCGCCGGCACCGATAGTCAGGGGGACAGAACGGGCAGCGGCGCCGATAGCCAGGGGAGAGAAGGGCCGGCAGCAGGGCTCTAGACCCCAGGAAAGGCAGGGGGAGAGAAGCGGACAGCGACGGCCTCTCTCCCCCTGCCTTTCCTGGGGGTGTATCGGCGTATAACAGGCACATATACTTTAGGCTAAACATTTTAGCCTAAAAAGTGCGTGTTATACGCCGATAAATATGGTATATGATTGAAACAGCCATTTCATGCTTTCAGTGCTAGAAATCATTGAAGGGGCTGTGGAGGTGGTACAAGTTCTACTGCTCCTTTAAACAGAGCCCACTGATGTTGATGGCCATTTCTGAGGATAGCCTTTTAAATCTGGTTTTTGGTAAATTTAAAGCATTACTGTTGATTGGAAAAACTTTTAACATGTTTCCAGACATGTCAAAAGTTTAGACCCCCTCCAATCACCATGTAAAGTTAGAGCCAGGTGAAGTGTGTGGAAGCGCGCGCCTCCCTCCACTCTGTCACCCAAACCTAACTCATTCACATGCAGTGAATGAGTCGGGTAGTGAAGAGCGAGTTGTTACTCGAAATCACTGCGGGTCTCATGATTGAGTGCGATTTAAACTTTTGACATGTCCAGACAATATCTCAAAGTTTTTCCAGATTGCTGTCACTCTTTAGGTACTGGCGTCTTTTTGGTACCCCAGCACACCTACATTGTCAACCCACGAAATACAATTTAAATATAAAACAAATACAATGAAACTTCTTTTTTATACATTTAGGTCTCCCAAACACCTTTGGTGGTTATGATGAGACGCCAGAAGTGACAGCTAAGCACATTAAGGTAAACTGCTTTGCTGTTCGTAGTGCTTGAATGATGTGCTATATGTGACTTTTTGTTGTCGGAAGTAACAGTTTGGAAGTTGAGGGCACGGTCACACATGCTGTATTTTACTGCATATTTGCTGTGTATTTTCCTACCCATTAAGGCAAATGGGTAGCAAAATTAGCTGTGTATTTTGCTACCCTTTGACCTCAATGGGTAGGAAAATACACAGCTGCAGTTGCGCAGCAAAATATGGTACATGTCTTTAAGTTGTGTTAAGTAATTCTGCCATAGATTGGTCACTTTAGTTATTTTGTATTATACTCCTTTGTTGCTGGGGAAATAAAATAGATGAGCCTTCCCTTTTAAGTGTGTTTTTTAATGTGTTTTATTGTTATTATTATTATATTTTTTTTCTTTCTGACAGTACAAAATAATGTTCATTTCATTTTTAGGATTTTGCTATGGATGGTATGGTGAATATTGTTGGTGGCTGCTGTGGAACTACCCCAGCACATATCAGGTAAAACGATAGAAAATCTAGCTTTTCTTTTTAACGTTTCTTTTTAGTATGTTAGTAGTGAGAATTCTTCCTATTTATTATTTATATTTCTGCTTTATTAGAGAAATTGCAGAAGCAGTGAAGCATTGCAAGCCAAGGGTTCCTCCCTCTACTGTATTTGATGGCTACATGGTGCTTGCTGGTATGTACAGAATTATTCACTATTCTCAAAAACCTTGTGGACTGTGATGAAATGTTGTGTAGGTTCTGAATACTGAGCATAAATACTGCTATGTGTTCTACATTATTGTCAGAGGATATTGTTTTGACAGGGTGTACAATGGTATGTACAGTACACTTCTTTCATTGCAGTAAAAGATCACACACACAGTGCCCCTAGTCACCGGTGTTCAGTATATATACTGCATACACTGGATATTTAGCACAGTTGATGGTACTTCTGAACATTGCCAAGTGCTGAACTTTGCAATGTTTGGAAAATCCATAGCTAGTGAATGGTGGTCGGTGGTCAAACGTGTGCTCCAAAACTCAAGTTTACCTCAGTTTTTGTCATCGTGGTAGTCACAGTGGTCAGACCCTCACCAATCCATTGTCGCCTTCTCTGTGTATAGGGGATAACTTTTTAATCTTGGAATAGAGTTTAGTCTTCCCTCTTGTTTACATTTTGAAGAGATGCCTGTGTCAAAAGTGAAACTCTTTTGGAGGAACTTTGGGAAGTTGCGTACATAGCTATTACTTAGCGGTTTTCTTATTAAAGGGAACAGCAGCCTATTTTCAGTTGTTGTCACTTATTGCTGATATATGCTGTATAGTAAGTTAGGAGAGCTTTCCTTTTAAAGCACGCATTACAGGCCAGCATTGCCAGACAGAAGGGGAGCAGATTCTCTTCATGCCGCTTCCCCTGCCCACCTGTTAGACTGTAAAGCTTGTAGTGTCATTCAAAGTCCCCATAACTTACTATTCATATCAACGAAAGTGACAGACTGCTGAGAACAGCAGCATATCTAACCTGACAGGTTACCTTTATATTGGTAACATTAGTCAGGCGCTTAATTTTATGTAACGCTATGTATGGAGAAGCAGGGGATTTGGGATATGGAAAACTAGTAATTGATTCTACGTTTCAAAAGTTTTTATTGAAGTTTGTACATATCAATAAGGAGCATTGTATTACATAATGCAACACATAAAATACAAAATACAAGGCTTAATACAGATTAAAGAAAAGCCAGAGACCATAAAGCCAAGAAGGCTGCACTCCGCCACTACCTCCCGCTTCGATGTCAGCATACACTCGGTTTGACACATCTGCCCAACCACGGAGGGAGTGGCTGCCCCTCGAAACACATGGTCAAGTAAGCCAGTAAAAAGAAACATAACAGAACTAAAAACATCAAAGGTGGTGTTCAAATATATCAGACAAGTAAATGAAAAGCATGTCCATAAACTTGTTACACTATAGGTGTGACTTTCTTCTGGATCCTAAGGCTACAGATTAATACCCTTCTAGCATTTCCAAACTCTAAACACTGTATAGCGATGTAGTATTGAGTGCTACCAATTAACCCCCTACTCCCTCTTTTTAAATCCCCTGGGAAGTCCGCATCCCCTATCTGCCAATTAGTGTCTCCCCACATCTCCCCACACCCCGGTAAGGGGAGGGGGAAGCAGAGATGAAGAGACCAACAATCCCTCTTGTAGAGCCGTGTTGGTTTATGCTGGCCCACCCCTAGATGTAAAGACAATCCACGCTTCCCATGTCACCCTATGGGCAGGAAAATTACCCTGACCTGTCGCCCAGACCTCCTCCAAGGTGCAGACATGTGTAATCATAGTCACAAGATCCTACAACCGGGGGGGTTGTGTTTCTCCAGTTACGAGTAATTAAGATCTTTGGCAAAACCAGAATTTTACAGAAAAGGACTCTTACAAAGGGAGGGAAATCTTGCATGTCAATTAGTAATAAAGCTGTCTGAGGGGTAAGTTGGACAGGTTCCCCTATTATGTCACTCAACAAACTCCCTACCTCTTTCCAGTATTGTGCAAGTTTCGGGCACGCCCATAACACATGCAATAGAGTACCTCTCTGAGAACAATCCGTCCAACACCTATCCGAGCTTAAGGGGTACATAACATGGAGTCGAGCTGGAGTGTAGTACCACCGAAGATGTGTTTTGACTACTGCTTCTACATGGGAGACAGCTTTTAAGGACTTTGAGACCAGTTTAAATGCCCCATTCCACTTCTCAACAGGCAGCTCCAGGTTCAACTCCAAATCCCACGCCCTCATATACGGTGTCTTCCCCAGTGGACCACTAGAGGACAAGTCCTCGTATAAGGGTTTGAGCCCTTTAAGCTGTTTAGAGAAATATTCCACCAAACTAAGGCTCATCGGCGGAACAATTCGGCATGCTTCAACTAAAAAACTTTTAATACGTAGATATGGGAATATTAGTTGAGTAGGAAGGCCAAATTTAGCTTTTAGATCTGAATATTGCCACAACTGGTCATTCTCATATAGATCTGACACTCGAAGAATACCCCTGTCTACCCACTTCTTCACATCAAGATCTTCCACCACCAAGGAAAGTATGGAAAATGGGGCCATTTTATTCCCAGTAAATGAAGTGTCAGTCCTAATCTGTTGTGCATAGGCGTAACATTGTTGAGCTGCAGTCGTAAACAAAGATTTCCTAGGTGAGGTGGGAACTCGCCAGGCGTGTAAGAATATTATACTTCGGGGGTCATGTATAGACGCCAAGAAGCACTCAATTTGTACCCAGTGAACATCAGTTCTCCTTTCCCAACATGGTCTCAATAGGGAAATAATCGTATCTGTGTGGTATCTGCGTAGGTCAGGAATCCCCAAACCTCCCATCTTCCTATGTTTAGTAGCCACGCAATACGGAGTTCCTGGCTTCTTATTGGCCCATATGAAGGACGATACTGGAGTACGCACCGTGGTGAAAAAGGATAGAGGAGGCTTAATGGGTAGAGTGCGGAATAGATATAGCAACTTAGGGAGAACTGACATTTTAAATGCAGCTATTCTGCCTAGCCATGAGATTTCTACTTTGCCAATGGATTGTAAGTCACTCTCCAGGACTTTGAAATACGGGACATCGTTAGTTAAGTGTAGGGATCGTGCATGGGAGGTTAGGGAGATGCCTAAATATTTGATATGATGTTGTTGCCAGTCTAGAGGATAACGGAGCTTTAAATCATTTAACAACTGAGGGGGTAAATTTAGGGGTAGGACCTGGGATTTTAGTTCATTCAGCTTATAATAAGATGTAAGACCAAATTTATGTAATAATGACAGTGCAGCCGGAAGGGACACCGCAGGGTTAGACAGGGACAAGATGATATCATCCGCATATAAGGAGACTACATGGTCTACATGTCCAACCTTGATGCCAGTTATGGTATCTGCCTCCCTCATCGCCTGTGCCAATGGTTCTAAAGAGATTATAAAGAGTAAGGGGGACAAAGGGCACCCCTGTCGGGTCCCATTGGACAGGCCAAAAGGGTCAGATAGGGTCCCATTAGTGAAGACTTGGGCAGAAGGGTGCGAATATAGTGCTCTAATGGCCTTAACTATGTCGCCCTGAAACCCTAGTTTACCCAGGACTGCGAACGCATAGTCCCAGTGAAGGCGATCAAACACCTTTTCGGCGTCTAACGCTACCATGACAGCCGGCAAGGTATAGTGATTAGCATATTGTATTAGATTAAGTACTCTCCGAGAGTTATCAGACGACTGGCGTCCTACAACAAACCCTGTTTGGTCTTGGTTGATTAGACTAGGCAATATATTAGCTAAACGTTTTGCAATTAATTTGGCATACATCTTTGCATCACAGTTTAGCAAAGATATGGGCCTAAAGTTTTGGGGGACGTCCGGCTCCTTCTCAGCTTTAGGAAGAGTTACAATAAGAGCCCTCTGGTTTTCTTCTGGAAAGGACCCAGACATTATCGCTAACGTAAAAAACGATAACATGGGGGCACGCAGAATAGGGGCAAATTTCTTAAAGTATTCGTTGGTGAGCCCATCTTGTCCTGGTGATTTACCAGATGGGAGGGAACGTATCCCATTATCAAGTTCCATCAACATGATGGGCTCATTTAGTCTGTTAAGTTGGGTGGATGTGAGCTTTGGCAAGTTGACAGATGTTAAAAACGCATTAATGGTATCCTCAGAAGGCTGAGGCGTGGATCCATCAGAAGCCAAGTTGTATAAAGACACACAGAATTTTTGAAACCTATTCGCCATTGCTTTAGGGTCTACCAGTTTCCCTTTTTTATCACTATCCCATAGGAATGGAATAGTGGATTTAAGCTGTTTAGCCTTAATGCGTGACGCTAAGAGTTTCCCAGCCCTGTCAGAACAAGCATAAAAGGTCGCTTTCATTTTCCTGGCTTTTCGTTCATAGTCTACAAATAATCGCTCTCTAAGAGTGCGCCTCAGATCCTTAAGGTTACTTGCCAGCAATTCAGACGGGGAAGTTTTATTAAGGCCCTCACATCTATACATGTCATCTAACAAATTAGTAATCTCTACCCTCTGAGTCTTCTTAAGTTGGGCACCTAGCTTGATGAAAGTCCCTCGTATAAATGCCTTGTGGGCATTCCACACAGAGAACATGTTAGTCTTCGAGTTGTCATGAACCCGGAAATACTCCTCCAGGTCCCTGTTAACTACTTTAGAGAAATCCGGATGGTTTATTATATATTGATTAGCCCTCCACAAATATGTGAGCGGGAGCCTGTCACTCTCTTTTAGGGTCAGAGCAATAGCGGCATGGTCAGACCACTTAATTAAGTCTATGGACGATGACATAGCATCAAGCAACACACTCCTGTCCACCAGAAACATGTCGAGTCTAGCATAGCTATTGTGGGCCGCTGAGTGAAAAGTAAAATCTTTTTCAGAGGGATGGTGCGCCCTCCACACATCATGCAGGTCTGAGGACAATAATACGTCTTTTATATTTGAGGGCCTAAGATGCGACCCCCTGTGCAGTCCCATTCCCTGTCCACCACTGCATTAATGTCTCCGCAGAGAATAACTCTTCCTTGGCGAAGTCTGTCAATTCTAGATAGTACTTTGCGTAGAAACCTCTCCTGACCCCTGTTAGGGGCATACACAGAGGCCAATGTGTAGAAAACATTATTTAAAAAACCCACCACTATAACATATCTACCTTGTGAATCTGTTACTACCTCTTTAAGCTGAAATGCAATAGTATGCTTAATGGCAATCATCACCCCTCTAGTTTTACTGTTCGCATGTGCCTGAAATATGTGAGGGTAAAACCTGTTACACAGTCTGTGTGAATCTTTCTTAATTAAATGCGTCTCCTGCGCACACAATACATCACTCCTTAACTGCTTTGCTTCATTCCACAAATAATTCCTCTTTTGTGGGCTATTAAGCCCATTAACATTAATGGATGAAAAACAGATTACCATAGTAAATCCCCAGTATTGCTATATACGAAGAGTATAATGAATACCATACAGAAAGACACATCTCAGGATCCATGCTGGAGTAAGGCAGTCCACCTAAAACAGAACAAAAAAAAACAGAAAACAACAACAGGTATGTGCCAACAAAAAAGAGAAAAACCAGGTAAACCTGTTGAGAAAAACAGATAAGCCCATCTTGGAGAGGGAGCATAGTTCACTTGAGCCAGAACAGCCGTACGACCAAAGGCCAGCACTGCAACTAAAAAAGGCCCTCAAGTTGCAGCCCCAACTCTTTTCCATTCCTCAGCGATTCTTGAAGGAGGTTTCTTGGTGGTGAGTGGATCTCTCGGCTGCGGTAAGTTCCACTGCTGGAGAAGGTTGGCACCCTCCTCCACGTTGCGCACCACGTGCATGCTGTTATCTCTCTGTATCAGGAGGCGAACCGGGAACCCCCAGCGATACAAAATGTAATGGTCCCGAAGCACTGCAATAATGGGCGCTAAGGTGCGCCGTTGCTGAAGGGTTGCTGCAGACAAATCAGTAAACAATAAAATCTTGCTAAAGTCCCCAGGTAACTCCAAAGGCTTCCTTGCAGCCGCCATAAGCTCTTCCTTAATATGGAAATAGTGGATCCGAGCCAATACGTCTCTTGGTACATCATCCGCAAGGTGTTTGGGTCTCGGGAACCTATGAGCTCTGTCAATCACCATATCAATCTCAGTGCTGTGTGGAAGGACCATTTTAATAAAGTCCTGCAAGAACTTCTTCAATGCTGATGGTGGTATACTTTCATGCACACCACGGAATTTAATATTATTCCGGCGGGACCTGTCTTCCAGGTCCGCCATCTTTGCTCTCATTAGCTGTATCTAGTCTTCCACCTCATAGTGTGCATCCAGCAGCTCATTATGCGAGGACACCAACTCTCCCATCTTGTTCTCAATATGATTAACCCTGGATTGTACTTCCACTATATCCCTTTTTACTGGAGACAGCATGGTTGCTACGTCCACATGTATAGACTGGCGGAGAGCCATAAGCATGTTCTTTAAAGTCACTTCAGTAACTGGGGCATTAGAGGAGGGATGACTCGCCAGACAGTCAGCAATGAAAGTATCAGAGCCACTCGCCTCCTCCCCTTGCTGTTCGTCCTCTGAATGTAGTCGCTGTCTCTGCTTAGCAGGGCTGCCCGAGAGTGGTGAAGCAGGCGCAGAGGCCGGCAGCCCCGTACCGTTCAGTCCACGGCCGCGTCTTCCGGAGCTGAGAAGTGAGCTCCCACCTTCCCGAACATCAGGTAATGGGCTCGGGGGTGCAGACGTGCTCCTCCGGTTGTCATCTCGGAGGAGGGTAGCGCCTCTTTATGTCTCCGGGAGCCCGCTGACTCCACACTAGCAGGAGAGCGCGGGCCCGCGCCATCTTGGAAATCACCCGGGTCAGCCGCGAGGTAGAAATCTGTAAGTTTGCGGAGTCTGGGGTTTGCTTTTCCTCTCCTTCTAGTTCTAGATGCCATCATGCAATGGAATAGGTGGGTTTGGCGCAAATATCCTTCTTAAAACGGGCAGTAAGTCGCTGTAGTTGCTTGCAGTGCACGGAGCTCTCTGATCAAGCAGCCATCTCCGGCAAGCGCCAAGCCACGCCCCTAGTAATTGATTCTAAAGCTCCCCAAATGTTAACCCAAAATAAAATCAAAATAAACAAAAATAAAAAGAAATGTAATACAGCTAGAGCGAGTCCTTATATGTAAAAGTGGGAAAGAGCTGTTAGGAGGTACAAATCACTTTCATAAGGTCCTGTACCAGAGTGTACCAGAAAAACAAAATGAAGCTGGCCTTACCTGGTTTTCAAGGGGTCACCTCATTGTGCAACAGGTAAAGGGCAGCATAGGGCATGTAGTACTGCGCTTCAGGGTGAAAAAATGCACTACTTGGCCAATCAGTACATGCACTTCAGTAGTATGGGTGCTCTACAAGTAAAATACCTGTTCTGATTGATCAGATCTTCCAGCCATTCATACATGCCATGGATCCGGACGGTCTATGGCATTGTAAGTTGAGTATGGTTTTAAGTTACAGTGGTCCAGGGAAGACCATGGCATGTTGACAGTATTGTAACCTGAGGCCATTGTAACTTAAGGAACCTCTGTATCATGAAATTATTCAGCAACTGAAAAACATGATTTTTTAAGTTGGTGTAAAACATTGTGTGCCATTGTATTTTGTCCCATCGATACCTTTTATAAATCTAATCCTTAACATCTAATGTTTTTTTTACTTTCACAGGATTGGAACCATTTAGAATGGGGCCTTATACTAATTTTGTTAACATTGGGGAGCGATGTAATGTGGCAGGGTCAAGACGATTTGCCAAACTGATTATGGCTGGAAATTATGAGGTAAGACACCATCTAAGGTGTACAACATCTAAGGCTAGAGTTACATATATCCTGCATCTGGCTCTGGCGAAACTGGGTGAAAATTGCTGCAACTGATGCCATAACTGATGCCAGAATTGCATCAGTTGTGCATCACCAGGTGTCCATTGTTTGTGATTGCCGGACAGGGGAATGCAGTCCAATCATTGGGCGTCTAAACTGAGGCACCGGATGATTGTGAACATTTAAATGAATGGGATCAGTTCTGGCTTCATTTTCCTTCTGGAGGAAAAAAAAACAAAAACTGAAGACAGACATATGTAATGGAGGCCTTATATGTTTCATGTTGATATAATATGGCACACCTATACATATTAGAAAATGAAGAGTTAGTAAAGTTAGTAATATTTCCTTTGCAATCTTCTTATCATCATAGGGCCTTTCAAATAAAGTAGGAAACTGACAATTGATGGGCTAAATACAAGCCACATGACTTGTGTAGTCTTAAATGTTAGCATTATGTCTTCTTAACAGGAAGCATTGACAGTTGCAAAAGCGCAAGTAGAAATGGGTGCGCAAATCCTTGACCTTAATATGGATGACGGAATGCTGGACGGCCCCAGAGCCATGGCGCGATTTTGTAATTACATTGCATCGGAACCTGATATTGCTAAGGTAAACTTATTTTGCTGTATTTTCTATACTGGGATGTAGAGAGAGAGAGAGAGAGTAATGAGATATGTAGCCTTGCCACATTAAGAAGATGTTGTATAAAATATTTTAATCTTGTTTACTTACCCCACAGGTACCACTGTGTATCGACTCTTCCAACTTCAGTGTGATTGAGGCTGGACTAAAATGTTGCCAAGGAAAATGTATAGTGAACAGCATCAGTCTGAAGGAGGGAGAAGAAGACTTTCTTGCAAAAGCTAAAAAGATAAAACAGTTTGGAGCAGCGGTAGTAGTCATGGCTTTTGATGAAGTTGGGCAGGTAAGACTTCTGTCTGTATTAGTGATATCTTATAGTTAAAGGAAAACTGTCACCCTGATCACCCACACTAAACCCATTACACTGGGGTATAGTATGGGTGACCAGGAATCCAAAGAGGGGTCACTTAGTATAATCGGTGCTGTGGTTCCTGAAATTTTGTCTGGCGAATTTCCCCTTCTGAATTCAGGGAGGTGCGTTCAGAGGCGGGGCCCCGCTGGCTGGCCGCTCCTGCTTCTTTCAGTCTTTCATATTCATATTCTGCGACGCGACGTCCTAGAGACGTGAGTCGCATGTCACGTGAGCATTGCGCTCTTTCGGTAAAGTGCAGACAGACTCTCTCCCGACAGAGCGTAGAGCTCACGTGACATGTGACTCACGTCACTAGGACATGGAGTCACAGAATATGCTAACTAAAGGGATGGCTGATTGAGAAGACTGAAAGAAGCAGGGGCGACCAGCTGACGGGACCCTGCCTCCTGCGCGTGTCTCCATGAATTCAGAAGGGGAAATTCGCCAGCCAATATTTCGGGTACCACAGCACTGATTATAGTAAGTGGCCCCTCTTTGGATTCCTGGTCACCCACACTATAAGCCAGTGTATTTGGGTTTAGTGTGGGTGATCAGGGTTTTCCTTTAATTTCTGAATGTGGTCATACACTGGCCCAGATTTACTAAAACTTTCTAATTCTTAGATGCCCCTTTTATGGCAGGCCAAGCCCCTATTTGCTAGGTCACGCCCCCTTGTCAGACAGGGTGCAAAGCATTGAAAAAATTGACAGAAACATAGTAAATGTGGTGCAATCCACAAACTCTAGTTTCATTTGGTTTAACCTGCACCAGTAATAGTAAATCTGCAATAGAAAATCTGCTTGCACTCTGTGGCTGTGTAGCTATACACATATATTTATAGATAAAGCAAATCCTACATAAAGCAGAACTGTCATTCGAAAAAAAAAGTTTGACATTTTTAAGTTTAGATTACAACGGGTCTCATTGTTGAGACCCGCTGCAATTGCAAGTTGTTAGATGTCTTGCACCACTATTAAAAAAATGTATTTAACCAATCATTGGTAACAGGAGTCGTCCCAGATGATTTGAAATCAGCAAATGTTGTGCCCATTCACAAGAAAGGTAGTAGGGAGGAATCGGGCAACTGTAGGCCAGTGAGTCTGACATTAATAATGGGGAAATTCCAAGATAAAAAACAACATTCATGTCAAACTAATCTTATACATTTTTTAATTGGGTGACTACAATAATAGATGGCGGAGGGGCAGTAAACATCACTTATCTAGATTTTAGTAAGGCTTTTGACACTGTCCCATATAGAAGACTTATCAATAAACTGCAGTCTTTGAGCTTGGACTCCAATATTGATGAGTGGATTAGGCAGTGGCTGTGTGACAGACAACAAAGGGTTGTAGTCAATGGAGAATATTCAGAGCAAGGTCTTGTTACCAGTGGGGACCTCTTGGATCTGTACTGGGACCAATTTTTTAAATATGTATATCAGTGATATTGCAGAAGGTCTTAATGGTAAGGTATTGGTCTTTTTGCTGATGACACACAGATTTGTAACAAGGTTGATGTTCCTGGAGGGATCTGCCAAATGGAAAAGGATTTGGGGAAACTAGAGGAATGGTCAGAACTCTGGACAATGACATTTAATGTGGATAAGTGCAAGATAATGCACCACGTAAAAAAACCAAAGGACAGATTATAGAATATGTGATACAGTTTTGACCTCAGTATCTGAGGAAAGGGATTTGGGGGTCATGATTTCAGAAGACTTGAAGGTGGGTAGACAGTCAGTCATAGAGCAGCATGAAATAGGTGTATAGGGAGAGGTATAAGCAGTAGAAAGATAAAAGTGCTCATGCCGCTGTACAGAACCCTACTGGAAACTGTATCTTCAAAAGGATATAGATATTTAGGAGAGAGTTCAGAGAAAAGCTACTAAACTAGTACATGGATTACAGGATAAAACTTACATTGTACAAATTATTTCTTTACTGAGAGAGTAGTGGATGCATGGAATAGCCTTCCTGCAGAAGTGGTCGCTGCAAATACAGTGAAGGAGTTTAAGCATGCATGGGATAAGCATAAGGCTATTCTTCATATAAGATAGGGCCAGGGACTATTGATAGGATTCAGATTATTGGGCAGACTAGATGGACCAAATGGTTCTTATCTGCCAACACATTCTATGTTTCTATGTAAAACAGTACCACAGCGGGGTAATACGACACATAACTTGGCATGGGTTTTGGATGAAAGCAGCAATATTTTTTACTAATTCTAGATAACCCCTTTAAATACATACTCCCAGCTATAGGCTTTGTTCACACACAGGTTCTTGGCCCTTCTCATCAGCCATAAAACAGTTATTTGTCACTCAATTGGAAAACAACTGTCTGTTCTACAACCTACCGTATATACTCGAGTATAAGCCAACCCGAATATAAGCCGAGGCCCCTAATTTCACCCCAAAATCCCAGGAAAAGTTATTGACTCGACTATAAGCCTAGTGTGGGAAATACATCATCCCCCCTGTCATCATCTAGACCCCCGTCATTAACACCCCCATCATCATCACCCCTTCATCATCATTACCCTGTCATCATCCCCCCTTTATCATCACTGCCTGTCATCATCCCCCCTTCATCATCACTGCCTGTCATCATCCCCCCTTCATCATCACCGCCTGTCATCATCCCCTTGTCATCATCCCACACCCCCGCTTCATCATCCCCTTGTCATCATCCCACACCCCCCCATCATCATCCCCTTGTCATCATCCCACACCCCCTTGTCATCATCCCCTTGTCGTCATCCCACCCATCCCTTCATCATCCCCTTGCCGTCATCCCACCCATCCCTTCATCATCCCCTTGTCATCATCCCACCCATCCCTTCATCATCCCCTTGTCATCATCCCACCCATCCCTTCATCATCCCCTTGTCATCATCCCACCCATCCCGTCATCATCCCCTTGTCATCATCCCCTTGTCATCATCCCCTTGTCATCATCCCCTTGTCATCATCCCCTTGTCATCATCCCCTTGTCATCATCCCCTTGTCATCATCCCCTTGTCATCATCCCCTTGTCATCATCCCCTTGTCATCATCCCCTTGTCATCCCACACCCCCCCTTCATCATCCCCTTGTCATCCCACACCCCCCCTTCATCATCCCCTTGTCATCATCACCACATCTCATCAGTCCCCCCCCCCCCCACCTTCATCATCACCGCTTGTCAATGTTTGATACAGTGGTCTGCAACCTGCGGACCTCCAGATGTTTCAAAACTACAACTCCCAGCAAGCCCGGGCAGCCATCGGCTGTCCGGGCTTGCTGGGAGTTGTAGTTTTGAAACCTCTGGAGGTCCGCAGGTTGAAGACCACTGCGGCTTTCGACATCATCCAGCCCCCCCTCACCCCCTTTAGTTTTGTACTCTCCTCCGCTCGGCGGGACGTTAGGGTGCGCTGGTCCGGTGCTGCAGGACAGTCCTGTGGGGAGGTCGTCCGGTGGGATAGTGGTTCCAGGCGGCCATCTTCACCGGGAGGCCTCTTCTCCGCGCTTCGGGCCCGGAATAGAGGCGTTGTCTTGACGACAACGCAGAGGTACGTTGGTAATGAACGTCCCTCTGCGTCGTCGTCAAGGCAAGCGCGGAGAAGAGGCCTCCCGGTGAAGATGGCAGCCCGGAACCACTATCCCACCAGACGACCTCCCCACCGGACAGTCCTGCAGCACCGGACCAGCGCACCCTAACGTCCCGCCGAGCGGAGGTGAGTACAGAACTAAAGGGTGTGAGAGGGGGGGGGGCTGGATGATGTCGAAGGCCGCAGTGGTCTTCAACCTGCGGACCTCCAGAGGTTTCAAAACTACAACTCCCAGTAAGCCCAGACAGCCGATGGCTGCCCGGGCTTGCTGGGAGTTGTAGTTTTGAAACATCTGGAGGTCCGCAGGTTGAAGACCACTGAGGGCGGAGAGTTCACTCGAGTATAAGCCGAGGGGGGTGTTTTCAGCACGAAAAATCGTGCTGAAAAACTCTGCTTATACTCGAGTATATACGGTACTAACTTTAATTGACAGATCTTTTTTTTTTTCTTTTTTCTCAATTTACTGGCAAACATATGGCAGACTTTTGGAAAGTATACTGCCAAAAATATGTCCCAGACACTAATGACCGTTTTTAGAGCCACAGAGTTACCCTGAGTGAAAATACACCCTTTATCTTGTTTTCTTTTTGGGTTATTTTTTGTACTTCAGACTAGGGCTGGGTGATATGACCAAATATGTGTATCACGATATTTTTGTAACTTTTGGCGGTTCCACGGTATATAACGGTATTTCCTCCTCCCCCTCCCCAAATTATCAGCCCAGCACTGCGCTGTCCCCATCGGGGTACTACTCACGTCACCCGCAATCGCTGCCCTCCTCGTCCTGTTTGTTGCGGGCCGCCGGCGCTGGCACTCTACTGTGCGGTATCCCTATGACTGGGCTGCAAAAGGTAAACAAAATAAACTTTAACGCATGTTCCTACGTCAGCCTTACGCTGGGGACGGGAACGTTTGACAGCAGTCAGCCTATCACCGGCCGCAGTGATGTTCCGCCTTGGCTGGTGATGGGCTGAACCCACTCATGTAAGAAGCCGGCTTCTTACATGACAGTGGGATCAGCCTATCACTGGCCGAGGCAGAACATCGCTGCGGCCGGTGATAGGCTGACTGCTGTCCGACGTTCCCGTCCCCAGGAAGCAGTTGAGGCCGGTACCGTACCAACGGGAGGCGAGTTGAAGTTTATTTCTCTATCGGCTCCATTGGGGGACACAGACCGTGGGGTGTATGCTGCTGTCTCTAGGAGGTGTGACACTATGGTAATAAAAAATGTCGGCTCCTCCCAGCAGGATATATCCGCCCTCAGGCCCTGAGCTAATCAGTTTAAGCTTAGTGTCAGAAAGAGGTGGACATGGTCTGGAATTCTCCAGACCAGGTCTTCTGTTTTTTTGTTTTCCTAATATAGGGACGTGCATAGGGGGCACAGACATTGCGTATATGCGCTGTTCACCCCCCCTGGTCAATGGTCAGCGCCTGGGTTGGTACCTCATGGGTCCGGGTCCCCCTATTTTCCCTGCTCGCCTCGCTCGCGCATAGCATCCAGGCGTGATGCAGGTGACAAAAGCTGACTGAAGACTTCACTGAAGACTCCATTAGGTAAGTTCTTCTGACTGAGGTAAGTACTTTCCCCTTTTCTCCAAGGCCCTGTCGGAGTGGTGCCAAAAGCTCCATCAGGGTATCTTAGCGGGATCCCCCCCCAGAGGATCTGTCTGCTCTGGCTCTCCAATGCTCTAAAGCTGGGGACTTCCTGTGCGCGGCTTCCATGCAGTCAGCCCGTTGTTCTGCCTTTGCTGTGGGTCACCTAGCGGCTCTCCGCCGCTCTATGTGGCTTAAAGCTTGGAATGCGGATGCCGCTTTCAAAAGGTCTTTCACTGAGCTTCCTTTTACGGGTGGCCGTCTTTTTGGCAAGCGCCTTGATGAGATATCTCTGAGGCGACGGGATGTAAGAGTTCCTTGTTGCCTCAAAATAAGGCTTTCCCTACTTCCCAAAGGAAGTCCTCTTCCTTTCGGTCCTTCGGACCTTTGTCTCCAGCAAAGGGTCCAGGCAGGCGCCTTCGTGGGACAAGAAGGCTCCCTCGTTCCGGGCGGGCCCGTCTTGGAAGTCGGACACCAAGCGGTCCGGCCGGTTTGCGCCCAAAGCAGGCAACCGCAAACCCACTTCTGCATGAAGTGAAGCCCCCACTAGTGTTTTTTTTCTTGGGTGGGAGGTCATCTCTTACTTTTTCGAGACATCTGGACCTCACACATTCAGGACTCTTAGGTCAGGGATATGGTGTCCCAACGGTTACCGAATCGAATTCGCCTCCCTCTCGAGGGATCGCTTTTTTCGATCCCGGGCCCCTCGGTCTCCTTCTCTGGCGAAGCAGTTTCGAGAGGCTCTCCAGTCTCTGCTTTTCCAGGGGAATGGTTTCTGGGTTTCTATTCCAATCTTTTTGTGGTTTCCAAGAAGGACGGTTCTGTGCGACCAATCCTAGACCTCAAGCGTCTCAACCGTCATCTTCTTATCCGCCACTTCCGAATGGAATCTCTCAGTTCGGTGGTGGCGTCCCTGGAACAAGGGGAGTTTCTTTCCTCCTTAGGCATCAAGGATGCCAACCTCCATGTGCCAATATTTCCAGGCCATCATCTGTACCTCCGCTTTGTGGTTCTGGAGGGGCATTTTCAATTCGTAGCCCTCCCCTTTGGCCTGGCCATGGCTCCTCGGGTCTTTACCAAGATCCTTGCGCCAGTGATGGGCATGTTACGGTCAAGGGGGGTCTCGGTAATACCCTACCTGGATGACCTTCTCATCAAGGCTCCAACCAGAGCCCAGACTCTGGAGAATGAGGACGTCACTCTCCACACTCTGGATCGCTTTGGGTGGATGGTCAACCGGGACAAGTCAGTCCCCTCTCCAACCCAGTCTCTAACCTTTTTGGGACTTTGCTTCGACACGGCCTCTGCCCGAATTTGCCTCCTGCCGGACAAACGTCTGGCGCTTCTGTCGGGGGTCCGCTCCCTTCGAACCCAGGTCTCAGTCTCCATCCGCACTTGTATGGAAGTCCTGGGTCGGATGGTGGCAACTATGGAGGCCGTACCCTTTGCCTAGTTTCGTTACCACCCTCTTCAACTGGCGATTCTCTCTCGGTGGGACAGGTCTCCTCTTTCCCTCGAACGTCAGATTGTTCTCCCTCGCAGGGTCCGTCAGTCTCTGCTCTGGTGGCTCCGCTCCCCCCTTCTTCTCCAAGGGCGGTCATTTCTTCCTCTTCACTGGCAGGTAGTTACAACGGATGCCAGCCTGTCGGGCTGGGGCGGCGTGTTCAGGGATTGGACGGTTCAGGGACTCTGCTCTCCCCCGAGAGGCCCTTCTTCCGATAAACATATTGGAATTACGGGCGGTTCTTTTTTGTCTTCTTCATCGGGAGTCCCGGCTTCAGTTCCGTCCTGTCTGCGTCCAGACGGACAACGCCACGGCCGTGGCGTACATAAATCGTCAAGGTGGCACTCACAGCTCGGCAGCCATGGCCGAGGTGACCAAGATTCTCATCTGGGCGGAAAGCAAGGTTCCGGCCATTTCGGCGATTCAAATTCAGGGGGTCCTCAACTGGGAAGCGGACTTCCTCAGTCGGTCCTCACCCGACCCCGGCGAGTGGTCTCTACAGCCAGAGGTCTTCGTGCAACTCTGCGACCTCTGGGGCATTCCGGACGTGGACCTCTTTGCGTCCCGGCACAATCGTGAGATCCTTCCTTTTGTGTCCAAGTCCCGGGACCCTCAGGCTCTGGCCATGGATGCCCTAGTAATTCCTTGGGAGGGGTTTGCCCTACCCTATCTGTTCCCTCAACTTCCGCTCCTTCCCAGGGTTCTGAGGAAGCTCAAAACAGAGGCCGTCCCCGCCATTCTGGTAGCTCCAGATTGTCCCCTAAGGTCGTGGTATGCCGACGTAGTCAGGCTCCTGGATGACGCTCCACTGCGCCTTCCATTCCTTCTGGACGTGCTCTCTCAGGGTCCTCTTTGCCACCCCCAATTTACAGTCGCTGCACTTGACGGCGTGGTGGTTGAGACCGCGGTTTTGAGGGCCCACGGGTTCTCTTCCCAAATCATTCACACCATGCTCAGGGCTCGTAAGCCCTCCTCCGCAAGAATTTACCACCGTACTTGGCGGTCTTTTCGTTGGTGTGAAGCTCAGGACTTATCCCCTGTAACCTTCTCGGTTCCCCGTCTTCTCTCCTTTTTGCAGTTGGGTTTGGAACTGGGGTTGTCTCCCAGTTCCCTTAAAGGTCAGGTTTCGGCCCTTGCTATTCTTTTCCAGCGGCCTCTGGCTTCTAATTCTCATGTCTCTACCTTCCTTCAAGGAGTGGCGCATGCTGTTCCTCCTTATCGGTCACCCTCTCCTTCTTGGGATTTGAATCTGGTTCTGAGTGCCCTCCAGGGTGAACCCTTTGAGCCCCTTAGAGAGGTCTCTCCGCCTCCTTTCTTGGAAAGTGGCGTTTCTTGTTGCGATCACCTCCATCCGGAGGGTGTCTGAATTGGCAGCTCTCTCCTGCCATTCTCCGTTTCTGTTGATCCACCAGGACAAGGTTGTTTTCTGGCCAGATCCTTCCTTTTTGCCTAAGGTGGTTTCGGCCTTTCATCTCAATGAGGACATTGTTCTTCCGTCCTTTTGTCCCGCTCCTTCTCATCCTAAGGAGCATTTACTCCACGAACTGAATGTGGTTTGGGCTGTTAGGTATTACCTCTCTCTTTCCTCTTCGTTTCGTCAGTGCGATTCCTTTTTCATCCTTACGGAAGGGCGTCGTAAGGGACAGCATGCTTCCAAGGCCACCACTTCTCGGTGGATCCGGTCTGCTATTTTGGAAGCCTATCACTGTAGGAGGAAGATTCCTTCCTTCAGGGTTGTGGCTCATTCTACCCGCTTCTGTTGGGGCATCCTGGGCTCTCCAGAACAAAGCCTCGGCCTCGCAGATTGCAAGGCGGCTACTTGGTCGTCTTTGCACACTTTCTCTTGGTTCTACCGGGTTCATACCTTCGCATTGGCTGATGCTAGTCTGGGCCGTTAACTGCTGCAGGCGGCAGTGGAACAGCCGTCTGCCTGACTGATTATCTGCCCACCCAAGGGACGGCTTTGGTACGTCCCACGGTCTGTGTCCCCCAATGGAGCCGATAGAGAAAAGGAGATTTATTTAACACTTACCGTAAAATCTCTTTCTCGAAGGATCCATTGGGGGACACAGCTCCCGCCCCTTTTGGGTTTCTCTTTGGTTCTCTGTCCGAAGATGTGTTCAGTTATATATTTTCTTCTGTTCTCGGACAGTTCGTGTTTTTTCCTTGACCTGTCGGTCCTCTCCTATTGCTCTAGTACTTAAACTGATTCCCTCAGGGCCTGGAGGCGGTTATATCCTGCTGGGAAGAGCCGACTTTCTTGTTGCCATAGTGTCACCTCCTAGATACAGCAGCATACACCCACGGTCTGTGTCCCCCAATGGATCCTTCGAGAAAGAGAGTTTATGGTAAGTGTTAAAAAATCTCCTTATCGTGCAGCACAAAAATTTCGGTATTCGGTATGAACCGGTATACTGCCCAGACCTACTTCAGACATGGATAAAATAAGACCTGAGGACCCATTCTGCACGTGTTTATGCTATATGGATTAGCAGTATATGTATGCATTATGGAAATGCACCACTTTTTGTGGCCCTTTTTGGAATATAATAATGTGTAGAATAATGGGTTTACTCCAGATGCCAGAACATCCTTTAAGATGTGCTGCCCCTGTAAATGTGTAAAATAATATTTATTTCAATTCACACAGGCCACAGATGCAGAAAATAAAGTCAGAATTTGCACCAGAGCATACAACCTCCTGGTTAATAAATTGAAATTTAACCCCAATGATATAATTTTTGATCCAAATATCTTAACGATTGGTACCGGCATGGAGGAGCATGACAAGTATGCCATATACTTCATTGAAGCTATCAAAACAATAAAAGTAAGTAGCAAAAGATCTTACCCTTAAGAGCATTCAAATGAATGAAACAAGCTGACACATTTATTGCCGCTTGTTAAAAATGGTAAACGGGGGGGGGGGGGGTTGGGATTATTCAAACTTTTATTTGGAAAAGCACTACTCACATTTATTTTACATTTTATTCACTATTTTTTAGTCCCCATACACTGAACAATGCTGTTTTATCTACATTCCCTTAGTGTAGGCTACTGGAGGGACCCTCCGCCTGTCCTCTGAGTTAATCCGGACACCGTGATTTTGCCACAATTTTTTTTTATTTATTTTTTTATTCTAAATTTCATTGTTTGGAAGTATGCTGGTTATGAAAGAACTGCAACAAGGACATTTTGTATGAACAGCACCACTGATACATGTCTTAGAATGAAAGTACACTAGATCCATTTTCCTATCTATCATTGCTGATTATTAAAAATGATTTCTCTATTAGGAAACTCTGAAAGGAGCTAAGGTCAGCGGCGGACTTTCAAACCTTTCCTTCTCATTTCGAGGTATGGATGCTATCAGAGAAGCAATGCATTCAGTATTTCTATACCATGCTATTAAGGTAAGTATTAGAAATCTTCAACCCCATAGATAAGTAGGTTTAGTTTTTTTTTTTTTTTTTTTATATCAACTGGCACCAGAAAGTTAAACAGATTTGTAAATTACTTCTATTAAAAAATCTTAATCCTTCCAGTAGTTATCAGCTGCTGAAGTTAAGTTGTTCGTTTTTTTTTTTCCTGACAACAGTGCTCTCTGCTGACACCTCTGCTTGTCTCAGGAACTGTTTGAAGCATTAGATATTTGCTATGGGGATTTGCTCTTAATCTGCACAGTTCCTGAGACAAGCAGAGGTGTCAGCATAGAGCACTGTTGTCAGACAGAAAAGAACAACTCAACTTCAGCAGCTAATAACTACTGGAAGGATTAAGATTTTTTACTAGAAGTAATTTACAAATCAAAAAAAATAGAGGAATGGAATGTGCAGCTCACAAAGAAATTAGTCGAGGCTATATGGAATGTACTTACTCCAAAAAAAAAGTACAAATAATAAATAGATATTTGGAGAAAAAATTTAGATGCCAAAAATGGTACATGATGATTATAGCATAATGTAAAATGAAATGGAACTGTGCTTCACTTTAATGATGAAAAAATAGATTTATTATAAAATTAGTGTACAAGATGAATAGCATTAATAAAAAAAACTCCTTCCACAGGGCCCTTGTGGGGAGGTAATATAAAATAATATAATACAAAATGATCTCAAACAATATGGAACAAAATAATCTCAAACAGCCGCTATAAAGTTTGATCATCCGCTAATCAGATCTTTGGTAAACCGGCATAGTCCAATTTTTAACTCCGTAAATGTATAGTTCAAAATATGATCAAGGACACCTCATATATTTTACAGCTCCTGCAGATGGAAACAGTTCATGGTATATAGCCGTATGGCTGGACGTCCGAGAGACAGATGGTATCTGCTGTAGAGGCTGTATACAGCGCTGGCATGCGCTGCAGCGACGGGCCCGGTTGCCACAAGCCTAGGAGAAGTCGCTGGTCACGGAGATAGATGGACTGCTCCAGAGATGAAAAGACAGCTTTGGAGGTAGATGGATCTGCTCCAGAAGTAAAAGCAGCCTCGTGGAAGGCCTCTCTGCATCTGACGTCAGCCAGGTGAGTAGGATGCGGCAAGGTGGAATACTGGATTTACAGAGTGAATTTGTAGAGTTCACAGAGCTTAAAAGGAATGGTGTCCAGGATATGAGGATGTGCTTAATGGATAGCGGTAGTCGTGCGGCAATTTTCCCACTCCTCTAGATAGAGGAGAGGGAAAATTGCCGCACGACTACCTCTATCCATTAACCACATCCTCATATCCTGGACACCATTCCTTTTAAGCTCTGTGAACTCTACAAATCCATTCTGTAAATCCACTCTGCAAATCCAGTATTCCACCTTGCCGCATCCTACTCACCTGGCTGACGTCACAGACGCCGAGAGGCTGCTTTTACTTCTGGAGCAGATCCATCTACCGCCAAGGCTGTCTTTTCATCTCCGGAGCAGTCCATCTATCTCCGTGACCAGCGACTTCTCCTAGGCTTGTGGCAACCGGGCCCATCGCTGCAGGGCATGCCAGCGCTGTATACAGCCTCTACAGCAGATACCATCTGTCTCTCGGACGTCCAGCCATACGGCTATATACCATGAACTGTTTCCATCTGCTGGAGCTGGAAAATATATGAGGTGTCCTTGATCATATTTTGAACTATACATTTACGGAGTGAAAAATTGAACTATGCCGGTTTACCAAATATCGGATTAGCGGATGATCCAACTTTATAGCGGCTGTTTGAGATTATTTTGTTCCATATTGTTTGAGATCATTTTGTATTCTATTATTTTATATTACCTCCCCACAAGGGCCCTGTGGAAGGAGTTTTTTTTTTTATTAATGCTATTCATCTTGCACACTAATTTTATAATAAATCTCTTTTTTTCATCATTAAAGTGAAGCACAGTTCCATTTCATTTTACATAATGTTATAATTATCATGTACCATTTTTGGTATTCGTCTAGAGGCTTCTGGTATCTACTTTTTATATCTAATTTACAAATCTGTTTAACTTTCTGGAGCCAGTTGATAGAAAAAATACGTCTTTGCCTGGATAACCCCTTTAATGAGATGGGAAACTCATTTAAGGCAGAGTTCACACTGATCTCACCAGAGGTCCACAGCAAAATACTTGTGTAACCTACAGATTTCACCCTTTCTACCTTGAAGGCTTAAAAATCTAAGACGAATCTACAATCCAATTGTCATGCTGTAAACACTTTTGTATGTTGCCAAGGATTAGGCAAAAGCTTTTACGTGGCCTCCAGCATATCTCTTAAAGGTTATCCTACTCCATAAGCCATCTTCATAATAGGGGCAACAAATGCGTAAATTTGTAAAATGCGTAAATTCAGCAAAGTTGTGCCTTCTAATGGACTGTCATTACACAAGCTCTTATTCACATTGATGCAACCTAAAAATCTGTTTAGTCATGTGATGAAATCTTTGTGTTATGGTGAAGGAGTTTTCAGGTATGTCATATAGACTTTTTCATCTTTAGATTGGCATGGACATGGGGATAGTAAATGCAGGAAACCTCCCCGTCTATGATGACATTGATAAAGAGTTACTGCATTTATGTGAAGATCTCATTTGGAATAAGGATCCTGAATCAACAGAGAAGCTTTTAAAATACGCACAGGTAAAAATTTTCAGTGTTCAGATCATATACATTAAAGGGTACTCCGCTGCTCAGTGTTTGGAACAAACTGTTCCGAATGCTGGAGCCGGTGCCGGGAGCATTGTGATGTTGTAGCACTGCCCCTCGTGACATCACACCCGCCCCCTCAATGCAAGTCTATGGGAGGGGGCGTGACAGATGTCACGCCCCCTCCCATAGACTTGCATTGAGGGGGTGGGGGTGTGACGTCACAAGCTCCAGGGTTCGGAACAGTTTGTTTCAAATGCTGAGCAGCGGAGTACCCTTTTAATATTGCACAATTAATTCTACTTTGCTTTATGTAAATTTTTCCCTGTTTAGACCACAGCTAAAGGTGGTAAAAAGGTGATTCAGACTGATGAGTGGAGGAGCGGGTCTGTGGAGGAGAGACTAGAGTATGCACTTGTCAAGGTAAATAAATGGAAAGTAGGGGGAATACAATGTGTTAGTCCTTAGCACAGCCTGCTGTCTGGTTCTGCAAGGGCTGTGTGATTCTTTGCTTTTGGATGCTCCTCGGATACTTTATTTCTATAGCTATCCTCCATAGTCTGATGTTAGTGGATATTGTTTTGATCTTTTTGACCCAAGTAAAGAGAACATGCCAGTTTTACCATAAAGTGCGCTTTGCAAGAACAAACCCCCCCCCCCTTCAAAAAAAGTAGCAAACTTCCTTTTTTTTTTTTCGATAATACCTACCCCCTCACAATTTTTTTTTTAACATTCTATGGTTAACCCCTTAAGGACCAAGCCCACTTTCACCTTAAAGGAGAACTCCAGAATATAAAAATTGTCCCCATACTGCCGGCAGTAAAAAAATAATGTACATACCTTCCTCCGCTCCCCCGGGGCCTCTGGTAACCGGCTCCGCTCTCCGTCGCTATCCTCTTCCTGGTTGTTGGTGGTCGGCAAGTCATACTGCCAATCACCGGCCTTAGTGAAGTCCCGACTCGGCCGGCGATAGGCTGGGCGGCAGTGTGACATTTTCGGCCTCGTCAGCAGGTGCCAGTGTAGTGAAGGATTTTGTGTCCTGAAGCGTTCTCACACTCCCGCTCAGCCTATCGCCGGCCGAGTTGGGACTTCACTGCGCCCGGTGATTGGTTGAAAGCAGTATGACTCGCCGACCACCGGCAACCAGGAAGTGGATCGCGGCGGAGACGGTTACCAGAGGCTCCAGGGGAGCGGAGGAAGGTATGTACATCTTTATTTTTTTACTGACGGCAGTATGGGGGACAATTTTTATATTCCGGAGTTCTCCTTTAACCCCTTAAGGACGCAGCCCTTTTTTCACCTTAAGGACTGAGCCCTTTTTCGCAATTCTGACCACCGTCGCTTTACAAATTAATAACTCAAACGCTTTTACCGAATATTCTGATTCTGAGATTGTTTTTTCGTGACATATTCTACTTTATTTTGGTGGTAAATTTTCGGCGTTACTTGCATCCTTTTTTGGTGAAAAATCCCCAAATTTCATGAAAATTTGGAAAATTTTACATTTTTCTAACTTTGAAGCTCTCTGCTTGCAAGGAAAATGGATATTCCAAATACATTTTATTTTTATTCACAAATACAATATGTCCACTTTATGTTGGCATCATAAAATGGACATATTTTTGCTTTTTGAAAAAAGCAGAGGGCTTCAAAGTAGAGCAGCAATTTTAAAAAATGTCATGAAAATTGCAAAATCTGAAGGGACAGATGTTACAGAACTATAACTTCCAGCATGCCTGGGCAGTCTAGGCATGCTGAGAGTTGTAGTTTGGCAACATCTGGAGGGCTACCGTTTGAGCACCACTGTAATAGTGGTCTCCAAACTGTGACCCTCCAGATGTTGCAAAACTACAACTCCCAGCATGCTCAGACAGCCTTTAGCTGTCTGGGCATGCTGGAAGTTGCAGTTTGGCAACCCACTGTCCTGCCCTGCCATTGGTCAGAATCAGTTCTGACCAATGGCAGGGGATATGAGGAGATCGCAGCACTGCGACCTCGCTCCTATCCCTCAGGATGATCAGGGCTGTCCCTGACAGCTCTGATCATCCCTATTTTCTGGGTGATCGGGACCAGAGACCCTATCAGCCCGGAATAGCAGAAAATCGCATGTCTGAATTGACATGCGATTTTCTACGATCGCCGACATGGGGGGGTCTCAGGACCCCCCTCAGCGATGTGCCGGGATGCCTGCTGAATGATTTCAGCAGGCATTCTGGTCCGGTCCCCAACCGGCTAGCGGCGGGGACCGGACTTCCCACGGGCGTATGCATACGCCCGGCGTCCTTTAAAAGGTTAAGGTCCAGGCCAATTTTTGTTTTTGCACTTTAGTTTTTGTCCTCCTCTCCTTCTAAAAATCATACCGCTTTCAATTTTGCACCTACAGACCCATATAAGGGCTTGTTTTTTGCGCCACCTATTGTACTTTGTAATGACCTCAATCATTTAATAACAATATCTACTGCAAAACCAAAAAATATATATTTGTGGGATGAAATTGAAAACAAAAAAAAACATTTTGTAACTTTTGGGGGCTTCCGTTTCTACACAGTGCAATTTTCGGTAAAAATGGAACCTTATCTTTATTCTGTAGGTCCATATGGTTACAAGGATACCCAATTTATGTAGGTTTTATTTTATTTAACTACTTGAAAAAAATCCATACTACATGCACCAAAATTTGTAGGTTTAAAATTGGGATCTTCTGACCCCTATAACTTTTTTAGTTTTCCGAATATGGGGCTATATGATGGTCTGTAGTTTTTATTGGTACCGTTTTTGTTTTGATGGGACTTTTTGATCGCATTTTATTAATATTTTTATGGTATATAAAGTGACCAAAAATGCACAGTTTTGGACTTTGGTATATTTTTACGTGTACACCATCGACTGTGTGGTTTAGCTAACCTTATATTTTAATAGTTCGGACATTTACTCTTGCGGCGGTACCACATATGATTATTTTTTATTACATTATTTTATTTTAAAAAATTGTAAAAGGTGGATGATTTTAACTTTGAATAGGAAAGGTGTTAATTCACTTTTATTAACTTTTTTAATTTTTTTACTTTTAGCCCCACAAGGAGCTAAAACATGCAATCTTCTGATAGCATATACTGTTCAATGCTATGCCATAGCATATCATTGATAGTGTAACCTGCGCTCTGCTGCTCTAGCCTGCTGCACAGACATCGCCGATCGGACAACGGAGAGGCAGATGAGGACCCTCTCGTCCTCCGTTAAGCTGATCGGGATATCGCAATTATGTTGCGATAGCACCGATCAGCCGTGGTCCTGGCTGTCCGTAGCAACCGGGACCCACAGGGTTTAACCCATTTCCCCGCTGGTGAGAATGGTTTAAACCCATTTAACGGGACCAGGGCGTACAGGTACACCCTTGGTCCTTAAGTACCAGGGTCCGAGGGTGTAGCTGTGCGCCCTTGGTCCTGGACGGGTTAAAAGAGTAGTATCGGTGCCCGGGCTGCAAAAGAAACAAACAAAACAAACATTTACTCTCCTTCCTCCATTCCCCCATTGCGCCGCTATAGCTCTTATGTCCTCGGGTTTGGTCTTCTGCCTTCTTCCGTGTGCACAGATTGTCACACTGCAGTCAGCGTATCGCCGGCTGCAGCGATGTGGCTGTGCAATGGGGGAACGGAGGAAGGTGAGTTAGTTTGTTTTGTTTTCTGCAGCCCAGACACAATAGGGTAAAGAAAAATGTCACTATACTACTCCTTTAAATGAAAGGTGTCATTACAAAGTGCATTTGATTACGCAGAAAACAAGCCCTCATGGGTCTATGGATGGAAAAATAAAAGGAGGGAATACGCAAATCCAAAAATTTAACGGCTGTGTCCCCACATATCATACCAACCTCCTGTGATCAAAATCTTATAACCTATCCTGTGGATGTAGGAATATGATTCTTTGAAGCTGGATGACCCATTTAACCCCTTAAGGACCAAGCCCATTTTGACCTTAGGGACCAGGCCAATTTTATTTTAGCATTTTTTGTTTTTTCCTCCTTGCATTCTAAAAATCCTAACTTTTATATTTTCATCTGAAAGTATGAGGCCTTGTTTTTTGTGTGACCAGTTGTCCTTTGTATTGACATCACTCATTTTACCATAAAATGTATGGCGCAACCAGAAAAATACTATTTGTGTAGGGAAATAAAAAAGAAAACCAGAATTTAGCAAATTTTGGAAGGTTTTGTTTTCACGTCGTACAATTTACGGTAAAAATTACATGTTTTCTTTATCCTGTGGGTCAATATGATTAAAATGACACCCATGATTACATACTTTTTCTATTGTTGTTGCGCTTAAAATAAAATCGCAAACTTTTTAACCAAATAAGTACGTTTAAAATCCCTCTATTATGACGACCTATAACTTTTTTCAATTTTCCGTATAAGCGGCGGTATGAGGGCTAATTTTTTGCGCCATGTTCTGCACTTTTTTTTGATAAATTTTCTTATCTTTTTTAATAAAATGTGACAAAAAAGCAGCAATTTTGGCCTTTTTTCTTTTTTAACATTCACGCCGTTCACCTTACGGGATCATTAACATTACATTTTTATAGTTGTTTATATGTTTATTTATTTATTTATTTATTTATTTTACACTTTTTGGGGGGTATAAAGTGGGAAAAGGGACATTTTACATTTTTAGTGGGGGAGGGGATGTTGTTTTACACTTTAATAGTCCCCATAGGGGACTATATATAGCAATCATTTGATTGCTAATACTGTTCAGTGCTATGTATAGGGCATAGCACTGATCAGTGTTATCGGCTATCGTGTGGTCTGCTCGATCTGAGATAAGAGCAGAAGAAGCTGGGAAGGCGATGGCGGCAGGTGAGGGGACCTCTGTCCGCCATGTTAGCTGATCTGATCCCCGCAGCCATGCCACAGGCGATCAGCATTAAATGTAGCCCCACTGCCGCATATGGCGTGATCTGTATTGATTACAGCATCTGAGGGGTTAATGGCAGACATCCGTGTGATCGCGTATGTCGACCATTACCGGCGGGTCCCCGGCTGCTGTCAGCAGCCGGGACCTGCCGCACATGACCCGATCATCGCTCCGGTTCTCGCGATCATGTACAGGACATAAATGTACATCCTGGTGTGCGAAGTACCTCCACACCAGGACGTACATTTATGTCCGTGGTCGTTAAGGGGTTAATAAGCTCTGGTTAAATTGGTTGCTATGGACAAAACCAGACATTGTTTGTTTTAGGCAGATTGGCAAAGACTGCTCTTATCAGCTCCTGTGGATCAATAAATTTGGGCCAAAAAAATCAACCCTTTAAATTCTTATTCAATCATAATAAAATTCTGTTATACCTGCTGTCAAGTAATACTTGTGCGTTCATTCGGATTTTTGTTCAGGGCATTGAAAAATATGTCATTGAAGATACCGAAGAGGCGAGAGCAAATAAAGAAAAATATCGGAGACCTCTCCATATTATTGAAGGGCCTCTCATGAATGGCATGAAAGTTGTTGGAGAACTGTTTGGTGCTGGAAAGATGTTCTTACCACAGGTATCGGAGAAAAATGAAAAATAAACTATTGTACCGAATGTGACTGTCTGAGCTGCCTTTACACTTAAGGCTATGTTCACACAGAGGATTTCTCTCCGTATTTCTAACCAAAATCAGGTGTGGAAGGTAACACAGTGAAAGAACTATAGTGGAAATACCTGCACCGTTTCCACTCCTGTATTGTCAAAAATACTGACAAAATACTGTGTGGGACCATAGCCTTAGATAGAAACTGACTGAGATGAATTCGAAACTGGGTTTTTGCTTTGTTGGATATTTCTAAATTTACATTTTGATTGGCTCATTTTCTAAGAGGTATTCAGAGCATTACATTGGTCCCCTAACATTAGGAATTTTTATGAGGTTTGAGGGTGTCTGACAGCAGAAAGAAGACTCCTGTAGTAATATATGTTCATGCGGGCGTGTCTGGCACGCCATCTCGGCCTCGCTCTTGTATATGTGGCTGTACTTGCAGTATCAGAAAGAGCCACGCGGACTTAAATGATGCTGTATTACTACTCCAGCAACCAATAGACAGCTCTTTCTGCTCCTTTTGACATTCTGGCTTAGTTACGAGTGTTACCTGTTTTATTTAAATGATTTCTCTTTAAGGTGATAAAGTCCGCTCGAGTTATGAAGAAGTCTGTAGGACATCTAATTCCTTTCATGGAGAAAGAGAGAGAGGAAATGAAAGCTATAGATGGAAATACAGATGACGACGTAAGGTTTTATTTATTATTATTATTATTATTTTTTAACACAACCAGTAGGCAAGAACAAGTAGCAGAATTTTTGTCTGTTGTCAGATTGCATTACGCTTCTTTGTCTTGGTTTTATATGTATCCATTCCTTTTAAAGAATATCTGTCAGCTGTGTTTGCTGCTCAGAGCTGCACACACTGTTGTCTAGCTGTTATGGTATAAAAGCAAATTTTGGCTTTCCATGAGCTGATGGTGGCAGCAAAACCTGTTAAAGGGGTATTCCGGCTTTATACATCTTATCCCCTATCCAAAGGATAGGGGATAAGATGTATGATTGCAGGGGTCATGCCACTGGGGACCACTGTGATCTCTGTGCAGCCCCCGGCATTCTTGACGACACGGCCACGCCCCCTAGTGACGTTGCGCCACGCCCCTCCATTCATGTCTATGTCATACGTTTTATCCCCTATCCTTTTGATAGGGAATAAGATGTATAAAGCCGGAATACCCCTTTAAATCAGCCAAATGTCAAGCTTAGCATGTCTGCTTTCTCACCCCCACCTTCTAGTTTCTATTTGATTGTTGTATAGGGCCCTTTACGTCAATGAATAGTAGCTGGGAAGTAAGGGTGAGTGATGTAAAAATATGTATATATTCATATACTGTGTTGGCATGTGATTGATTTATTTTAATATTTTTAGGATCCATACCAAGGAACCATTGTAATAGCTACAGTTAAAGGAGATGTACATGACATTGGCAAGAATATCGTTGGTGTGGTGCTTGGCTGCAATAATTTCAGGTATGTGATCATAGGAAAGTTCAAGATCAATACAGTGTGTGTGAAATTATACGTATTTCTTCTAAGAGATTTATTAATGGACACTTTAGCCACTAGAAATGATGTTGTTTCCTCTGATGCAAAAATTAGAAATACTATCCTACAGTAGTTGCACATGAGGTCAGTGAAGTTGGTAGCAGGGACAAGGCTATGACATGTTCTCATTCATTTTAGTAGTGCAGCCAGCAATCCATAGCTGGTGCTGTTGTATGTTATCAAATTCAAATATGACAGAATAAAAGTAAAATCACAATGTTAATGGAAAGTTTAGCTTTTAGAATTGCGCACGTATTGTGAATGTGACGTTATTTTTGCACATGGGTTTCAGGGTTATCGACCTTGGTGTCATGACTCCATGTGATAAAATTCTGCGTGCAGCCATTGAAAACAAAGCAGGTAAGTAAACATTTTCATAAATTATCATTATTATTTTTTTTTTCACTCCCTTAGTTTACCTGACTTATTATTCCCTTCTGGACATCTGATTTACATATATATGTCATAATGTTTGTTAGAGAGTATGCAGCAGGTTCAAAGGCTAAGCTTGCTCTATAGAGGGTTAGTGCTTCCATCATCCGTCCCCCCTCCTATGATGGCAAGGAAGTACTCGGAGAGATGTCAAAGTGCAGTACAAAAGAATTGCATTGCATTTTAAAAGTGTTCACTTGTTCCTATGGGGCTAACATTATACGTAAAAAACTTATAGGGGTACTCCGTTGCAAAACATTTTATTCCCTATCCACAGGATAGGGGTTAAGTGTCAGATTGTGGAGGGTCCGACTGCTGGGAACCCCCCCCCCCCCGTGATCTCCTGCCCGGCGCTCTGGCTCCTTCCATGTTTGGAACGATTTAATACATTTGCCGCACGTACACATTGCCACCACACAAAAATAAAAGACAGAAAAAGAGTTCATCCACACCAACATAGATTAATTCTCTTAATTGACCGTTGGACCAAAAAATTGGATTAAGTTAGAGATTTACTTAAAAGGGGTACTCCGCTGCTCAGCGTTTGGAACAAACTGTTCCGAAAGCTGGAGCCGGCGCCGGGAGCTCGTGACGTCATAGCCCCACCCCCTCATGACATCTCACCCCGCCCCCTCAATGCAAGTCTATGGGAGGGGGCGTGACGGATGTCACACCCCCTCCCATAGACTTGCATTGAGGGGTCAGGGCTATGACGTCACGAGCTCCCGGCTCCACCGTTCGAAACAGTTTGTTCCAAATGCTGAGCAGCAGAGTACCCCTTTAAGCCATCGATGTATACCAGATTTTTTTAAACTTTTAATGTACTACATACTGGGACATACTATTGTATCTTCTGTCTCTAAGAAAATTAGGTTTTCAGAACTGACATGTTTCCTTCCCCTTATGTTAGCAGCGACCAGTCAGGTTATCTCCACCATAACACAACAGGAATTAGTATGAATTTTTAGCAGGTGTAGAGATGACTGATGACTTGTGTGACCGGCTTTACCTTTAAGTCACTAGTGGGGCCCTGACTCGTGCTTTGTCTGCTGTAGATATCATAGGTCTGTCTGGCCTTATCACCCCTTCTCTGGATGAAATGATCTTTGTTGCTAAAGAAATGGAGCGTCTCTCGATAAAGCTTCCATTACTGATTGGGGGAGCCACTACTTCTCGGTATGTATGTAGATGTATTTGACTTCTAGCGGGTGATATAACACCTTCTTGGGTCTAGAATGCGACGGACGTGTAGAAACTGTGCATCTGTATCGGTCTGTGCTGTGTAATGAGCGATCTCTCTATGTATCTAGTCTGTTTGAACTATAAGCTTTTATTTCTATATACATTCCAGTTACTGATGGAAAGAACTGTGCTTCATGTGTATTTCTTTCCTTTTGCAGGACACACACTGCTGTGAAAATAGCCCCTCGTTACAGTGCCCCAGTAATCCATTGTTTGGATGCTTCCCAAAGTGTTGTGGTTGTAAGTTCCTTATTTTACGTATAGTGAGATTACCTATATATAGACATAGAAGCATTGCCTCTGTTTTCTTTTTACTTTTAGTTCTCTTTTGTTTTTGGCCCTAATATATGCCATTGTTACTTCTTTCAGTTTAAAAGTGTTAAAGGGTAGCTCCCACCATCCTATTTTTTTTTTGCTAGCCCGTTCCCCCCCCGCTATGGCACTAGCCCGTTTATAGTAGTTGGAGCTTTGCTCTTCAAATACAAAACTCAAAATAACTTGCAAAGACATAAAGATAATATTTTTACCCATAGTTACTACTGGGGAACATACAACATACTGTTTATACATTAAACATAATGTGGTTTTCCTGTCTTTACATTTATTGCATTTCTATAGAATATTCTGTAAAGGTCTGACAGATATAGGTCCCAGCACAGGGAACTACACCTCTAGGTAGAACTGATCCTCTCAGATACTGCCTGGCCTGAATGCTGTGGGTGGAGGTGGTTTGGATTATGAAAACTGCTGAACAGACTATTCTATGGTATTTCTGTAACTTCCATAAAAGTAAATGGAAAATGTCTAGTTCATGGCGCTACAGTGTGTACAGTGAGTAACAGAAACAGCTCAAACGTCTTTAGACATCAGGAAAGTGTGCCTATACGGTAGTTGTTTAATCCCACAAGAAACCTCACTTATGGAAAAAGAACATACCAAAATCAATTAAAAAGTTAATCTTTATTGACAGCCAATTTAAATCAAAATCAGTGACCCCACAAAAAGCCCATAAAAAACATACATCACAAGACATTTAAAATACATAGGAGGGGAAACGGGAGTGACCAGCCAATTCATGGTTCAGGACCTCAATTCGAGATATCTATGATATCTCTTCACTAATGAAGATAATTAAGTATGAAGATATAGTGATATTACACAATTTTACAGCATTCAAGTGTGGGGATATGAAAATATTGCACAATAATTCATTGAATCTAAACAGTATACAAGTATCAGAATATGGCAGTATTGCACACCGTTACACCTTTAGGATGTGCATATGGCAATATAGCACACTATTGCATTGATCAAAAATTAGTCTATAATGTAGGTCAGTATGTAGGCTCGAAGTGGGGGAGCTGCAATGTCATATTTTCAAGGTAGTGAATCTATCTTGACATGTCCCCCAATCCAGAGCCACCATATAAAACAAAATATGAAACGCATATCCCCATAGTAAACATGTACTTACAAGTGCTAGATAGCTGGACGGTCACTTGTCGCTAACCTGCTTTATCCAGGAGCGGAAGGGGTGCGAAAATGACTATTTATAGCCCCCTAAAGATGATTACTTACTGGCACATGTGGCGCGAACTATCAGGTGCTCCGTGCACATCCACCGAAAGCGACCACCGGCGGAGGTGTGCAAATGCGGCATCTCTCAACTGATCAGAACAGCCCCCCCCCCCCCCCCTGGAGTGCACCTCACCGTGGCAGACATCTTATCTGTCGGCAATTCTGCTGGCAAAGGCATGGGATAGTGAGATGATAATGCATATGCAATTTCACGTTCCAAGTTATTGTGGAATTAGTGTCTGCAATTCTCTATCTTGAGTAAGCATTGGCCAAAAATTTCTCAACCACATTTCTCATATCTTGCCATCTTGTGTGAAAGTTTGTTATCAATCATATCTGCCCATCGTCATTCATTAGGGGAGATTTATCAAAGGATTTAGACTGGTTTTTCTCGTCTACACTTGTCGCACAAAGTCGCAGTCTAAATATGTGCGACTATTCTGCGACTTTTGCTTTAGAGGATTTTTAGAACATGATGCATTCTAGTCTATTTTAGACGAAAAAATGCATTGGTGCTGAATGTATCAAAAGCGACTTTTCGGCGACAAGTCACATCGGCTGAATGTACGCCAAAATGTCAGACCATGCTGGAGCAGGTTTAAATACTGTCTAAAGCATAGATCTCAAAGTCTGTGCACAGAATTAATCAAGAGCCGTGTGACTTTTGATAAATTAGGCGCACAATAGACCAGCTGTAACCCTCTGTAGTTTGGTCTATATTGATGCAGGAAATAGACAGCTTTGATAAATCTCCCCCATTGTCTTTCTTGAATCAAATAATCTGTCTATTCAATGCCTTTGCCTTGGTATATCCCGTTGAGATATCTCTTGGTCGGTACCCCCTCTGTAAAAAACGCTGTTCCTACTGAAATGATTGTTGATCATACTCACTCTCTTGATCACAATTTCTTCTTGTCCTGACAAATTGGCCATATGGTATTGCCCGAATTGTGTGGGATGGATGGGATGGTTTCGCATGGAGTAAAGCATTAACACAAAAATCCTGATTCATCCGTGAATATCCTGATATCCAGGAAGTCAGCTGAGTCCCTTTTGATGTTTAAGTTTAGATCCAAAATAAAAGTTTCAAGAGTATTATGTGAGCCTTGCCAAATAAACAAGATGTCATCGATAAATCTCATCCATGAAATGATCTGGACATCTTCCATACATTCATAAGTTAAAACAATTCTTTGTTCCCAATATCAAAGAAATAGATTTGCATATGACGGGGCGCATGTCGCCCTCCATGGCCACTCCCCTTGTCTGAAGAAAATAACTGTCTTTGAACAAAAATAAATTATGGTGAAGAACAAACTTCAGTAAGTGTAACAATAGATTGGGGAGGCTGGGATCCAAGCCTCTCATTTGTAAGAAGTTTCGGCTGACATTCAGGCCCTGATTGGGATCAATGCACGTATAAAGCGACTCAACGTCACATGATATTAAGTACATGTCTTTCTCCAGCATAACTCCATCTAATCTTTGAAGAACATCCCCGTAATCTTTAATGTATGATGGCAGGTCACTAACACATGGCCGCAGGTAAAAGTTGAGGAATTTGTACACCAGTTCACACAACCCACCCCTTCCTGACACAATCGGGCGTCCAGGCGGGTCTACCAAGTTTTTATGTATCTTTGGGGGTAGATACAATGTTGGTATCACCGGTTACTCCACCATAAGTCCTTCCAAGATCTTTTTTGGGATTATTCCCTGCTGAAATGCCTGCTGTAGAATCCCAAATAATGAATCTTGAAATTTGGTCAGGGGGTTGGAGGACAACGGTTTATAGCAATTCGAATCATTCAGTTGGCTGAAAGACTCCCCTTCATACTTCTCTACTGGCCAAATAACAACATTACCGCCTTTGTCGGCAGGTTTGTGTACCACATCCTTCATTTTCTTTAGTTCCCATAGTGCTCTCCTCTGTTCTTTGGTTAAGTTGTCAAATTTCCTATCCAAGGGAATTTTTTCAAATTCCTCCATAACTAGTCTCACAAACATATCAACGGATATGTGTGCATATGGTTATGTAGAAACAGTTCTAAAAGTCTTTGAATATGTATTTGCATGGAAATCATTCAGATAGTAGAGCGGAAAGCTGGTTGTGAACTGTATTTACATAGAAAAGGTTTATTACTCTCTGCTTGACTGCTGAATACATTGGCCCTTGATTCTTCACTGAACCAGGATGACTGGGTAAAATGCAGAAGCTGGGTGTTGGCATCATATCAGCACTGTAAGGGTATATTCACACTACCGAATCTCTAGCCGAAGATTCGGGGTTGGAGATTCCATCTGTGTCCACCTAGGAAATCCAATACTAGGACCGTCTGGACCTGTGCTGTCGCTATTGACAGAATATTAATTTCTTTCCGCAGGCCTATTTCCATTAATGAAATTTAAGTTAAAATGCCCACCGCCCCCCCAATGAATTTATAGGGACAAAGTTGAACAGCCGGTTCACCCGCACTGAACCCAACACCCAGAGTTATGGTGTTGGTTAAATAGTGCAAAATTAAAAGGAGGCATAACCTACCTGGACCTGCAGTCCGGTTCCGGAGATAAACCCTGTTATTAGCCGGCATTGCTAATATGTCAATTGCCAGTTTTACACAATGAAGGCGGCACCAGGCAGGGATTCTAGGTATGCCAAGTCCTGCTTCCGTTGTGATAAAAACTGGTCTGCTGAACCAGTCCACTGATTCGGGTGAGTTATAACTCTTTTTAATCTGGTTTACTCACACTATAACCCTGTATATTGGGTTAAGTATGGTTGAACTGGCTGTCAGATTCGCTTTAAGGACATTAGGAACGATCTGAGGATCTGGTCTGGCCTAAAAGTTTTCTGGCAGTTTTTTGCAGTGCCTTTTGTATTGCCTTTCAAAATTAAGTGTCAGATTTGACTTAGCTAGCGTAGATCCATAACTCCCCAGAGGGTCTATATTGAAGCTGACTCCCTCCCCTCCTACCCTATTAATTTGGCCACATGGGTTCTCTCAAAATGAATACCAACTGTTCTCTCCCTGTCTTTTGTACTCGCTGCAATAATGGGATAGTCTCAGAGCCTACATTCCTTCCTGGTTTGACATTTTCTGCACTTGTCTGGTAATAATGGTTTCTTGTGAATTGTTGATTGTATGGACAGACAGGGGACTCAGTCCCTTTCTCATTTTAGGACTTTTATAGCCCTCAAGATTCAAAACATATTTGATACCAACAAATAGCTCTTTTAATAATAGCCTCAAGCAGAACAGCAATGACATTACATGTAAATTGCGCTTTGAATGGTAGAGGCTTCATCTTAGCAATTTATGGGGAACTCATGGTTTTCCCTGAGAGGCTTATGTATATGATTAACCAGGATCTAGGGAAAACCTTTGAGCTGTCCGAATAAGCTATGATGACGCTTATGATAGTAAAGCTTTCTATTAAGGTTTCCTTATTGGAAAGGTGCTTCTCAGATGGCGTCTGGTTCCTGACAGACTGGTGAGGATCTTTTCTTCTTTTTTTGCCGATTTTCTTCAGAAAATGTCATCTTAGAGGCACAATGTCCCATGTCGGGTGGAAATGTCCACGTGTTCACAGATTCTATTGGAGTTGGTTAAATGGGCACTGCCACTTTATTGTAACATATTGTAGAAACATGTCAAAAGTTTTGGTCAGTCCGGGTGTTAAGTTCCAAACCATTCTCTATAATGAAAGTGTGTCATTGAGGCAAACTTACAATGTAAGTCTATAGGATTGTCTCGGTCAGCGAAAGCTATTCTCCCTACCAATTCTAGTGACCAGTAGGGGTCTAAACACTTAGACCCTGACTGATTAAAACTTATGTCTTGTCTCTAGGACATCTAAAAAGCTTTTAAGCGCGACAGATACATTTAAAGAATAATCTTAAAGGGGTACTCTGACGGAAAACATCTTATACCCTATCCAAAAGTATAGGGGATAAGATGTCTAATTCTGATGCGAATCCCACTGCTGTACCCCAGTCATCCAGTGCACAGAGCAAACTCTGCTCTGTGCCGGATGACTGTCGACACCAGCCGCCACGACCCTTCTCCATTCATGTCTTTGTGAGGGAGCGTGGCTTGACATCGTGGAAACAGAAGCTCCAAGCTTCCGTGTTCCAAACGCCACTGCGGGGGACCCCTGTGATCAAACATCTTAACCCCTGTCCTTTGGGTAGGGGATAAGATGTTTTCCGGCAGAGTACCCCTGTAATTAGATTTGGGCCTATGGTTGACCAGTGGTCTTTGGATGATCGGACACTTATCTTCCTGCCCTGGAGTATTGTTTCCCTTTTTAACCACATTAGGTGGGTCTGATCTGTCCTTCGTCCCTTAATTATCAGCCCACACATTTAACAACATTGTGCTGTTTATTGCTGGCATTGTATGACTTTTATTTGGCAACATGACATGCTTTGCTTACTCTGACATAACTATACATATAGTCAAAATAGGGATTCAAAATGATATTGTCATGGTACCGTATGTAACTGAGCCTACTATAACGTGTGTGTAAACATACATCAGTGTTCCCCTGCTGTATTCATTCCTAGTAATTTAGTAATAGTTAATTAATTTGTCCCTATAACCCATCTACTATTGGCAAATCTCTATTAGTAAGACGTGTAGCACAGTGTCAAGCACTTGGCTAGCTTCAGTGCAGAAATCTTTACCTGATCTTTGTGCCAGAAAATTCAAGAGAATTGTTAATGTGTCAACATATTTTATTAGTGTTCCCAGCTGCTGGATGAGAATTCCAAGAATGACTTAATAGAAGAAATAGCAGAAGAGTATGAAGACCTTCGCCAAGATCACTATGACTCTTTGAAGGTAAGCCTGCTAGACATAGGCACTGTGATATGTACAATAGTGAGCATTGCTGTTATCTGTGCTTTTTCTGCAGCATCTACAGTGACCCCCCAACCTACGACGGCCCCGACATACGATAATTTCAACATGCGATGGCCTCTCAGAGGACATTGCATGTTGAAGGCAGCATCAACATACGATGCTTTTGTATGTCGGGCCATCGCATAAACTGCAATCCGGCAGCGCAGACTGCTTCAGCTGCCACTGGATAGCTGTTTACGGTGCCCTGTGTGGTCCGCTGATGATCACTTACCTGTCCTCGGGGCTCTGGCGCGTCCTCTTCAGGATCCCCTGCATCGTCGGCGCTCTCCATCATCGTCATCACGTCGCTGCGCACGCTGTCCCGTCATCCAAAAGGAGCGGCGTGCGTAACGACGTGATGGTGGCGACGGAGAGCGAGGATGCCGGGGAAGCAGAGGCCTTGCCGGAGCATCGGGGCACCCCGGGGACGCGGCGACAGTGATGGAAGGAGACATCCAGGGCAGCGGTGACGGTCCGTAGCGGCGGGGACACGTGAGTATAACCTCCAATACCAGTGGTCTTCAACCTGCAGACCTCCAGATGTTGCAAAACTACAACTCCCAGCATGCCCGGACAGCCGTTGGCTGTCCGGGCATGCTGGGTGTTGTAGTTTTGCAAGATCTAGAGGTCCGCAGGTTGTAGACCACTGTCCTATACTTTACATTGCACGGATCCCTCAACATACGATGGTTTCAACAAACGATGGTCCATTTGGAACGGAATACCGTCGTATGTTGAGAGACCACTGTATTTTAGATTATCGCACCCATAGAGCTGTGACTAGGACAATATAGAAGCACAATATGCCATAAATGTTCTGTTGTAAATAGATAATTTAGTCTCTGATACCAGATATAAAAATATAGTTGCCAAGTCTGCCAATTCGTAGATAATAGAATCAACTATATTCTGTAAATTAATATTTACCATGTTTTAGGAAAGAAGATATCTGTCTCTACAGCAAGCAAGAGATAAAGGCTTCCATATTGACTGGCTTCCTCATCTAATTCCAGGTGAGATTGCTAAATTGAATACTTCTAATAATATTTGTTAATTTTGTTTTTTATCTCAGGTGTCCCGATATGTCCTTTTTTTTTTTTACAGTTCTGGAAATATGTAACAGCTCCCATACATACTAAATGTGTCTCAGGATGGGCTGATAATCTAATGTATTTAGGAAACTCCTGATCCGTCCCCACATATGAAGATGCAGGAGAGATGGATCATGCATGTTTGTTTGTTTTTGTTTTTTTTATAAATATTTTTTCAAGTTTCAACATTTACATAACAAGACAAACAAGCACAAAAGCCATACAAAACCCTCCTCCCCCTAGCCTGGCACAACGCTACCTTTCTTATTCATATTGCTCCACTCTTCCATAATTCCCATAGTTTACAAATATTACTCCTCAAATCTTTTCACTTTTCCCACAAGTGTAATCCATTCTCTTCTTCCTGGTGCTACAGGTGTAATCCAATTTCTCAAAATATTGATTTTCGCCAAACATAATAACTTCAGGATTAATTCTTTATATACCCCATTTCCTATATTTAGACCCATTATCGCTGTCTTAATTTCATACGGAATCCTAACCTTATAATCCAAATCTATTTTCTTATAAACCTCTCACCCAAATTCTTGGATTTTTTTTTATTTTTTGGCAGTTCCAAAGCATATGTTTCACTCCTGCATCTTCATTACATTTAGGGCAACTTGAGTTTGTCCTAACCCCCATCCTTTTTAACCTAACTGGCGTGTAGTACAAAAGATGAAGGATTTTAAATTGGGGAATTAATTTTGATAGACCATATTCCATTCCTCCTCTTCCAACTCACCGATGTCCCTATTCCAGCCTTTCTTACTTTTAAAGACTTGAATCGCCTGTCTCTTTACCACTTAATTTATATATTTTACCCAAACTCTTTTTCCCTCCTTGCTGACCTAGCAAAAATTCTATAACCTTGTGATTTTCTATTTTCAGTCTCTTTCTCATTACCTTTCTCCTTCCTAAGTGCATTCCATGCATGCTAATATTTAAATGCCCAATCATTTTATTCCTCAGAGAGAGAGAGAGACACCAGAGGAGTCTGACAGAGGCCAACCCAATCTCCATTTAGAATGCCTGAACAATTGGCCTATTACACAGCCCGACACTCTGTAAACAAGGGCAATTCTTGTAGACTGGTGCTTGTTTACTGAATCTATTACAAGGTTCAACCATAATGCTGGGAGGGTCGCACCAATGATTGCTGGATCGTTTGTGCGGCCATTTATTTCTATAAATAATCGTTCACACACATACATACACACACACACACACACACACACACACTATATAAATATATATATATATATATATATATATATATATATATATATAGTGCACCTAAATTTCTGTATTGTATTATTCTAATTGTTACACATCCACACCGTCTATCTGGTGTATGATTCTATTGTGGCACTTGTAGTCCGCTGCAGGCATCCTCCATTGTATGCATTTTTATGCTGGGGATCGCCCCTAGCAACGGACTACAAGGGCAGGATCTGCTCCCCCAGTATAAATGCACAACCGCTTTTGGGGTTGAGCACCTCCAGCCATTTGAGACCACGTTTTTTTTTATATATATATATATATATATATATATATATATATATATATATATAAAAACGTGGTCTCAAATGGCTGGAGGTGCTCAACCCCAAAAGCGGTTGTGCATTTATACTGGGGGAGCAGATCCTGCCCTTGTAGTCCGTTGCTAGGGGCGATCCCCAGCATAAAAATGCATACAATGGAGGATGCCTGCAGCGGACTACAAGTGCCACAATAGAATCATACACCAGATAGACGGTGTGGATGTGTAACAATTAGAATAATACAATACAGAAATTTAGGTGCACTACTGTGGTAGATGTAAACAATGACATTGGCTATCCCTCAACACTGATGTTAAAATTGAGACATTCGCCAGTGTATCCTTATATTAAGGACACACCAGAGCCCGCACACCAATGCCAAGGTTTCTCAAAATGGCGCGGGACCTACGCTAATCCTACCTGTGCGTGATAAGCAAAACAGGGGCCAGTGGGCAATTACAGCAGCATTCGGTCGACTCCCAACTTCCTCCCAGATACCCTCCAGCGTGACTGAGCACACATACAATGGGAGGAGGGAGGCAAGCTGTAAGCCCCACCTGAGTTGGCTAATATGGGTGCCTGGCCTCACAGGTGCTACCTTAATGCTGCCTTGAAGAGGGATAGCCAATGTCATTGTATACATCTACCACAGTAGTGCACCCACATTCCTGTATTATATATATACAGTGGTCCCTCAAGTTACAATATTAATTGGTTCCAGGACAACCATTGTATGTTGAAACTATTGTATGTTGAGACCAGAACTCTATGGAAACCTGGTAATTGGTTCGGAAGCCACCAAAATGTCATCCAAAAATAGGAAAAAGTGAGGATTAAAGACAAAATAAGTAGAGAACTAATATAGATAAAGCAAATCCTTACATATAAAAGTAAGAAGGAGCTGCTGGGAGCTGTAATTACTGTCTATGTCAGTGTTTCCCAACCAGGGTGCCCCCAGCTGTTGCAAAACTACAGCTCCCAGCATGCCCGGACAGCCAACGGCTGTCCGGGCATGCTGGGAGTTGTAGTTTTGCAACAGCTGGAGGCACCCTGGTTGGGAAACAATGGTTTCTGTAGAGGACAGGAGCTTCTTCAGGGTCCTATAAAGTACACACAATGTCCCAAATGGAGCCGCCCTTACTTGGTGTTCAAAAGGAGCAGCTAACCTTAGCACAGGTAAGGAGTAGTACAGAACATGTAGTTCCTCCCTGTATTGTAGGGGGCGCTACCAGACAGCCAGTCAGTGCATGCACTTCAGTAATACAGGTGATTTACCAGTGAATGCCCATTCTGATTGGTCAGTTCCTGCAGTTGTGGCAGGTATCACAGATCTGGACTGTCTGTAGTATTGTATGTCGAGTCTGGTTTCAAGTTACAATGGTCCAGAAAAGACCATTGTATGTTGAAACTATTGTATGTTGAGGCCATTGTAAGTTGAGGGATCGCTGTGTGTATATATATATATATATATATGTGTATGGATGTACGCATGTGTACTTATAGCCCTATGTGTGTCCACGAATCCCTGTTTGTTAACCACCTTGTTTGTTTTATAGGAGAAAAAGAAGGGTATTACCGTTCTCCAACTAAATCCTGTAAATGTGTGCATATGTGTTAGTGAGAATGCAATGAGTGCTAAATAAATGAGTTTAAAATTATTTATATTTATTATTTCATAAGAAATGCACATATATCAGTGCTTTATGTGTGGTGTCTACAGGGCCCATGCAGATCACCCACAAAGCACTGTACAATAACTGTTTTTAAATAAAATCTAAAAAGATATAGTGCAAAATATGTACACTGCTGGCTATGAGCCTGTATACTGTGGAGCTGCACATGTTTGCCGCAATGAGTATATATTGTGGAGTTGTGGAGTATATTTATATACAGGTAAAATATGTAAAAATATGTAGTATATAAACCTCTTTTGTTGTGCCAACATTCAGGAGGACAATTATAACTTATAACATTTAACATTAATTATAACATATAGCTCCTTCTGGGTAAACAATTTGCTGACACGATATAAGTCCTGGTGTCTGCAAAAATGGAAGATGGCTTTGAGGTTGCTTAATAACGTGTGCACAATAAGGTACACTAAGCCTGTAAATAAGGAAAGTCTTATGGCACTGTATGGCACTGTGATGGGTGTGCGCTGCTCACCCGATGCGCTAGTCCTTATGCATACGGAAGAAAAGTTATGCTGTACATACAGTTATAAGGTGTGCGCTGATGCGCTGATCTTTACATGTGTGGAATAAAAGTTATGCTATGCATACAGTTAGTGTAATAGGTGTGCGGTGCTCCCACATAGCTCTCACACTTACCCATTGTAAGCTCAAGCCGGTCTCCTCCTTGCCGTCCGGCCGGCGGGGGAAAGATCTCGGCGGGCCTAGGGAGTGAGAGGTCAGGTGGTGGAGGTCTGTCGCTGGAAGTAGATGATGACGTTTACAGATGATGATCGCTCTCCTACTGATATGGAAATTTAATTGTGCTTATTGATAGATATAAGCGGCTATGATCTCCTGACATGGTGGTGTACTGAGCAACCTGGCTAGATGCATTTTGAGACTTCCTTAGTCTCTTTTTCAATAGCTGTTGATGTACAGGGTGGGCCCTTTATATGGATACACCTTAATAAAATGGGAATGGTAGGTGATATTAACTTTCTGTTTGTGGCACATTAGTATATGTGAGGGGGGAAACTTTTCAAGATGGGTGGTGACCATGGCGGCCATTTTGAAGTCGGCCATTTTGAATCCAACTTTAGTTTTTTCAATAGGAAGAGGGTCATGTGACACATCAGTCTTATTAGGAATTTCACAAGAAAAACAATGGTGTGCTTGGTTTTAATGTAACTTTATTCTTTCATGAGTTATTTACAAGTTTCTGACCACTTATAAAATGTGTTCAATGTGCTGCCCATTGTGTTGGATTGTCAATGCAACCCTCTTCTCCCACTCTTCACACACTGATAGCAACACCACAGGAGAAATGCTAGCACAGGCTTCCAGTATCCGTAGTTTCAGGTGCTGCAGAATGGGCAAAACAGAAATTGGAACAGGACCCTCAGTTTACACAGAAGATTTTGTTCAGTGATGAGGCAAACTTTTATGTGAATGGTGAAGTTAACAAACAAAACCACCGCTATTGGTCTGACACTAACCCACATTGGATAGATCCCTCCAAGACTGTTGGAACACAAACATTGATGGTATGGTCTTGATGGGGTACAAAGATAGTGGGGCCATTCTTCATCAATGGAAACCTCAAGGCCACTGGATATGCGAAATTGCTACATGATGATGTGTTTCCCTCTTTATGCACTGAAGCTGGCACGTTCCCTGAGTTTTTCCAGCAAGATGGTGCACCACCACATTATGGGTGTCAGGTCCGAGCATTCCTAGATGAACAGTTTCCTGGAAAGTGGATTGGTCGTCGTGGGCCAGTTAAATGGCCCCCAAGGTCTCCCGATCTGACCCCCTTAGACTTTTATCTTTGGGGTCATCTGAAGGCAATTGTCTATGCTGTGAAGATACGAGATGTGCAGCACCTGAAACTCCGGAGACTGGAAGCCTGTGCTATCATTTCTCCTGCGGTGTTGCTATCAGTGTGTGAAGAGTGGGAGAAGAGGGTTGCATTGACAATCCAACACAATGGGCAGCACATTGAACACATTTTATAAGTGGTCAGAAACTTGTAAATAACTCATGAAAGAATAAAGTTATGTTAAAACCAAGCACATCATTGTTTTTCTTGTGAAATTCCCATTAAGTTTGATGTCACATGACCCTCTTCCTATTGAAAAAACAAAAGTTGGATTCAAAATGGCCGCCATGGTCACCACCCATCTTGAAAAGTTTCCGCCCTCACATATACTAATATACCACAAACAGGAAGTTAATATCACCAACCATTCCCATTTTATTAAGGTGTATCCATATAAATGGCCCACCCTGTAGTTTGAAAACCCATAATCAGTCTTCTTATATGGTCTGCAGGTGTGTGATTGAATGTTAATCAAGCTCTGCAAAAATTCCGAACTGGACCAGAAAACCAGTAATGGCCCAGGGGGCTTGAACTTTGTATCTACACATGATAGTATGCGATGCAGTATAAATAAATATAATAGAATAGAATGGATTAAATACAATAAGTAGAAATTTAAGGTAGATAGTCTGAGGTCTTATAATGATCATTATATTAAAATCAAATATAACAACTAAAAATGAAATAGGTAAAATGGGACAAAATATAATTGGCATGAAGAAAAACTACTATGTGGTTTGTGATACAGATTATAATGTGTGTTCAAATTATTGGTGTACGGTCTAATATATTAAAGATGTATACAGTAGATCTGATAAAGAAATGAGTAGTATAATACGTATTTATGAGGAGTGTGATGGATATAAGGTTGTACAGTATGGAGTATATTGGAAATAAAAATGAAAAAAAAATAATAATAATAATAATATATATGAATTCGGGTAGAAAAACAGACATGGTGCACATCTACAATCTTGTATAATGATCTGACTGCTTCTCAGCATAATATAAAAAACTAACAGGTTGTTAGTATACATTTTTGATCAAAAAGTACAAGCCCACTCGCCACGTCAAGGCCACCTATTTAGAGTGGGTCCCTAACGTCCCTAGCATAAAATGGCGCAGCACCGGGCGGCGACCACCACCGCCGCGACACCAATGCCCACAGGGGGGAACGACCCACCGGCAGAGCAGCCCCAATGCCACTCAAACCAGTCAGGTGGCCTTGACGTGACGAGTGGGCTTGTAATTTTTGATCAAAAATGTATACTAACAACCTGTTAGTTTTTGATATTATGCTGAGAAGCAATCAGATCATTATACAAGATTGTAGATGTGCACCATGTCTGTTTTTCTACCCGAATTCACACTGTGATTTCTATCCCCTCCTTTTTTTTGTTTGAACATGTGCTGCACTCTTCCTCAGTCCAACCCTTTATAAGTAGTAGTTAGCTACACATGGGTCATTTCTTTCCTAGCAGCCTCCCAGTCTGACTGGGAGAGCATGGTAAGTGAGCTATTGGACCTTGTTCACACTGGTGTGGTGCTGTGCGGTGTCCGTTGCTGCTGTGTCTGCGGGGGGGTGCGGCCTATTGACTGGTTTGAGTGGCATTGGGGCTGCTCTGCCGGTGGGTTGTTCCCCCCTGTGGGCATTGGTGTCGCGGCGGTGGTGGTCGCCACCCGGTGCTGCGCCATTTTATGCTAGGGACGTTAGGGACCCACTCTAAATAGGTGGCCTTGACGTGGCGAGTGGGCTTGTACTTTTTGATCAAAAATGTATACTAACAACCTGTTAGTTTTTGATATTATGCTGAGAAGCAATCAGATCATTATACAAGATTGTAGATGTGCACCATGTCTGTTTTTCTACCCGAATTCATATATATATATATATGTATGTATATATATATATATATATATATATATATAAAATAGACTATAGTGTTGGAATGATGTCTGCACTAGATATATGCCAGAGATACAAGAAAGTGTTGTGTGAATTGTTTTTGGGGGTCCTTATAGGAACTTTTAAAGAACGGGAATAAATAGGGGAGGGTAGACCTGCGTGCGGGACGGGTTCTGGCACTGATTACAGTCTGGCTCTGATTCTTTGTGCTTGGGGGGAGGTCTGTCTCCTGCTATAAACACAAAAATTTCAAGTTCTGCATTGAGACCTTTCGGAGCCAACGTTTCCATTTGATATATAGTTTTTGACTCTGCTCTAAACATTTTGGCGATGAAATTGCCACCCCTCCAGTCTGGATTTACTCTTTGGAGAGCTGCAAAGGTGGACAGTTGTGGTACTGTTTATAATGTGATGAAAGGGTGTGTTTTTCGTATCCATGTTTTACGTTATAGAAATACTCTGCTATTCTTTTCTTTAGGGTTCTGGATGTGCGGCCTATGTACTGTTTGGAACATGGGCATTGTATTATGTATGTGATATTTTTACTGTTGCAGGTGAGGAATTCTTTTATTGTATGTTGGGTATGATTGGTAGATGATGTTATCACTTCTGTCTTTTTGGAAAAAGAAGTGGCCTTGTAGTTATTGCATTGGGTGCATCTGTGGAAACCTTTTGAACCGGATATCGTAGTCTGATGTTTTTCATGTTGTGTGATAATGGTGGAAGCTATTTTGAGGTCCAAATTGGGGGCTTCAGTGAATACAATTGGTGGTTGTGAGGGTAAAGATGATCCTATTGTTTTGTCTGTTTGTAGCAAATGCCAGTGTTTATTCATGATTTTTTTTATTTAGCGATGTGCTGTGTTTAAGGGGAGTATGAGTTTGGCTGTTTGTTGCGTTATGTTGTCTGCAGGTGATGGTTGTTTGTTTTCAAAAAAAGATTCACGGTGTTGTATTTTTGCTTTCATAAGTGAATCATGTATTCATTTTTCTGGATGTTTTTGTTGGAATTGTGTCTTTAGTTCATTGGCTTCTATTTCAAACTGTTGGATGTGTGTGCAATTGCGCCTAATACGTCTGAACTGTCCGCATGGTATGTTTGTAAGCCATTGAGGTACTGGGAGGGGATTCATATCACATCCCCATCCCCCCACCCACCCACCTAGGCGAACCTGGTCCTCTGGAAGCGGTACATAGAAAATATTATCATAATTTGGAATAATACTTCACAATCACTACAAACATTAATAGATCAATTGAATCAAAACACCTTCAACCTTCAGTTCACACACCCATATCAGTACTGAAAAAATAAAATTTTTAGACATCACCATCAAAGCACACAACAAAAGTCTTATCTGTAGCACCTATCACAAACCCACATCCAAAAATAGTTACATCAGATTCGACAGTTGCCATTTACCTCAATGGCTTACAAACATACCATACGGACAGTTCAGACGTATTAGGCGCAATTGCACACACATCCAACAGTTTAAAATAGAAGCCAATAAACTAAAGGCACAATTCCAACAAAAACATCCAGAAAAATGAATACATGATTCACTTATGAAAGCAAAAAATACAAAACCGAGAATCTTTTTTTGAAAATAAACAACCATCACCTGCAGAAAACATAACACAACAAACAGCAAAACTCCTACTCCCCTCTAACACAGCACATGGCTAAATAAAAAAAATCATTAATAAACACTGGCATTTGCTACAAACAGACAAAACAATAGGATCATCTTTACCCTCACAACCACCAATTGTATTCACCAAAGCCCCCAATTTGGGCCTCAAAATAGCCTCCACCATTATCACACAACATGAAAAACATCAGACTACGATATCCGGTTCAAAAGGTTTCCACAGATGCACCCAATGCAATAACTGCAAGGCCACTTCTTTTTACAAAAAGACAGAAGTAATAACATCTTCTACCAATCACACCCAACATACAATAAAAGAATCCAGAAATCAAAGCAAAACACCTGGCACTGCGTCAGGGTAAGGAGCACAGCTTGATACTGCTGTCAGAGGGCTAATCGCTAGTAATCAACAGCTATGTGTCGGTGGTGCTCACGCTGATGCAGATAATGTAAAAACCAAAGTACAAAAGAGATGAAAGATGAAACGGATCACTCACCGATCTGAATGCTATGAACTTTATTGAAGACTTGATACAGCGGCTACATAAGGGTCGATGTCAATGGCAGGGCAGGAGGTGTTACAGAGCCGCGTCCAAAGCGACGGCGCAGTTTCACGCCCACAGGGCGTTTCTTCAGGCCCGGAATTGACCAATTCAGATCGGTGAGTGATCCGTTCTTCTTTCATCCCTTTTGGACTTTGGTTTATACAATAAAAGAATTCCTCACCTGCAATAGTAAAAATATCATATGCAATGCCCATGTTCCAAACAGTACGTAGGCCGCACATCCAGAACCCTAAAGAAAATAGCAGAGTATTTCTATAACGTAAAACGCAGATACGAAAAACACACCCTTTCATCACATTATAAACAGTACCACAACTGTCACCTAAGAGGGTACCACCTTTGCAGCTCTCCAAACAGTAATTCCAGACTGGAGGGGTGGCAATTTCATCGCCATATTGTCTAGAGCAGAGTCCAAAATAATATATGAAATGGAAACGATGGCTCCGAAAGGTCTCAACGCAGAACTTTAAATTTTTGGGTTTATATATAGCAGGAGACAGACCTCCCCCAGCACAAAGAGTCAGAGCCAGACTGTAATTAGTGCCTGAACCCCTCCCACACACAAGTCTACCCTCACCTATTTATTCCCGTTCTTTAAGAGTTCTTCAAATGTTCCTATAGGGACCCCAAAAAAATAATTCACACAACACTTTCTTATATCTCTGGCATATATCTAGTGCAGACCTCATTCCAACACTATAGTCTATTTACTATTTTTATTTATTTACATTTTTAGAATCTTTTTTATTTCCCAATATACTCTATACTCTACAACCTTATATCCATATATATCCATCGCACTCCTCAAAAATTCATATTATGCTACTCCTTTCTTTATCGTATCTACCGTATATGACTTTAATATATTAGACCGTACACCAATAATTTGAACACACATTATAATCTATCACAAACCACATTAGTTGTTTTTCTTCATGCCAATTATATTTTGTCCCATTTTACCTATTTAATTTTTATTATATTTCAATATAATTCATATATATTTTAATATAATGATCGTTATAAGGCTCAGAGTATCCACCTTAAATTTCTACTTATTATATTTAATCAATTCTATTATACTATATTTATTTATGAATTCAGGTAGAAGAAACAGACATGGTCGCACATCTACAATCTTGTATAATGATCTAATTGCTTCTCAGCATAATTTCAAAAATTTACAAAGCCCACTCGCCACGTCAAGGCCACCTATATAGAGTGGGTCCCTAACGTCCCTAGCATAAAATGGTGTAGCACTGGGCAGCGACCACTACTGCCGCGACACCAGTGCCCACAGGGGGAACGACCCACTGGCAGAGCGGCCCCAATGCCACTCAAACCAGTCTATGGGTCGCACCTCCCCACAGACACGGTGCCACAGCAGCAACGGACGCCGCACAGCACCACACCAGGGTGAACAGGGTGCAATAGCTCACTTACCATGCTCTCCCAGTCAGACTGGGAGGCTGCTAGGAAAGAAATGGCCCTTGTGTAGCTAACTACTGCTTATAAAGGGTTGGGCTGAGGGGGTGGGGAAGAGTGCAGACACATGGTAAAAAATAGAGGGGATAGAAAACACTGTGAATTCAGGTAGAAGAAACAGACATGGTGCACATCTACAATCTTGTATAATGATCTGATTGCTTCTCAGCATCATTTCAAAAACTAACAGGTTGTTAGTATACGTTTTGATCAAAAATATGTAGATGTGCGACCATGTCTGTTTCTTCTACCCGAATCTATATTTATTTATACTGCATCGCATACTATCATGTGTATATACAAAGTTCAATCCCCCTGGCCATTTCTGGTTTCCTGGTCCAGTTTGGATTTTTTGCAGAGCTTGATTAAAGGGGTATTCTGGGCAAAAACATTTTATTCCCTATCCAAAGGATAGGGGATAAGATGTCTGATCACAGAAAGCCCGCTGCTGGGACCCCCCGCGATCTCCCTGCAGCACCCGCATTCTATGCGGTAGCTGCCTCTCCAGTTTCGGAAACCTCCGGAAATGGGGACGTGACGTGATGTGACACCACGCCCCCTCCATTCAGGTCTATGGGAGGGGGTGTGATGGGACCCCCCGCAATCAGACATCTTATCCCCTATCCTTTTGGATAGAGGATAAAATGTTTTTGCCCGGAATACCCCTTTAACAATCAATCACACACTTGCAGACCATATAAGAAGACTGAGAATGGGCTTTCAAACTACATCAGCAGCTATTGAAAAAGAGACTAATGAAGTCTCGAAACACATCTAGCCAGGTTACTCAGTACACCACCATGCCAGGAGATCATAGCCGCTTATGTCTATCAAGAAGCACAATTACATTTCCATATAAGTAGGAGAGCGATCATCATCTGTAAACGTCATCATCTACCTTCCAGCGACCCTCCACTTGACCTCTCTCTCCCTAGGCCCGCCATGATCCCCGCCAGCCGGATAGCGAGGAGGAGACCGGCTTGAGCTGAGCAACGTGAGCACTGCACACCTATTACACTAACTGTATGCATAGCATAACTTTTATTCCACACATGTAAAAATCAGCACATCAGCGCACACCTTATAACTGTATGTACAGCATAACTTTTCTTCCGTATACATAAGGACTAGCGCATCGGGTGAGCAGCGCACACCCATCACACTAAATATATGCATAAACTTTCTCTCCATACTCATAAGGAACGGCGCATAGCGCAAATGTAATAACCTCAGCAGAAGACAGGAATTTACTGTCCTTTTACTACACAGCATTTCTGGATTTGCCATACAATGCCATAAGACTTTCCTTATTTACAGGCTTAGTGTACCTTATTGTGCACACACGTTATTAAGCAACCTCAAAGCCATCTTCCATTTTTGCAGACACCAGGACTTATATCGTGTCAGCAAATTGTCTACTCAGAAGGAGTTATAATTGTCATCCTGAATGTTGGCACAACAAAAGAGGTTTATATACTACATATTTTTACATATTTTACCTGTATATAAATATGCTAACCACCAGTAGCCACACAGAACGGCAAAACAAACGCCGTACACATGGTATACCAACCAACTCCAATATATACTCATTGCGGCAAACACGTACAGCTCCACAGTATACAGGCTCATAGCCAGCGGTGTACATATTTTGCACTAAATCTTTTTAGATTTTATTTAAAACAGTTATTGTACAGTGCTTTGTGGGTGATCTGCATGGGCCCTGCAGACATCACACATAAAGCACTGATATATGTGCCTTTTTATGAAATAATAAATATAAATAATTTTAAACTCCTTTCTTTAGCACTCATTACCCTAAGCATTCTCACTAACACATATGCACACATTTACAGGATTTAGCTTCAGAACGGTAATACAATTCTCCTACAATTCATGAGGTTGTATTAGGTACTCAACCTTATACCTGTACTCACTAAAAACCTGCTTTCAACATCTCCTTTTATATTTTTTTTGTTTTAGTGAAACCAAAGTTTTTAGGAACACAGGTCTTCAGAAACTATGACTTGGAGAAACTTACTCAGTATATTGACTGGAAGCCTTTTTTCGATGTGTGGCAACTCCGAGGAAAATACCCTAACAGAGGATTTCCAAAAATCTTTAATGATAAAACAGTCGGTAAGAAAATAAGTTAATATAAATATTCTGTGTAGCTGCACGTGACTATATACTCAAGCAATGTTCATAGCCTCACTTAGGCGGCATTCACACCTCGTTTTCACTCTACAGGTGCCGGTGCATTGCCGTGGAATGAGATTTGCCATAGAATGAGTTGGTCCGCCTCCATCACATCCTATTGGCTCTCTCATGTCACGTGACATATTTAAACGTCACGCATCGATGCGCACAGCAGTGTCAGTTTGGCTATCGCAGGGAGAGGATCTCCTCTCCCTGTGATAGCTGAAGCTGCACGGAGCTCTCATGGCCTCTGTGGCCCGACAGAAGTTCACACATGTACGCAGCTCATACGGCTGCCTCATATACACTTACTGTTGATCCACAGCGCTATCGGGATCCCGATGCCGCTGTCATCAGTGTGCGTCCCCGCGAGCGCCCCATGCCCGCAGCTGTACTCCCCGTCCCGTTAACGCTCAGGGAGCGGGGAACAGAAAGTAGAGCATCGGGCGCAGGTTAAGTTATTCGCGTAGTGCTGGCATGCGCAGTACTACTTTACCTGCGCCCGATGCTCTATTTTCTGTTCCCCGCTCCCTGAGCGTTAACGGGACGGGGAGTACAGCTGCGGGCATGGGGCGCTCGCGGGGACGCACACTGATGACAGCGGCATCGGGCATAGGAATCCCCATAGCGCTGTTGATCGCTCCCTGAGCGTTAACAGGGGACTGGGAATAGACCTACGGGGGACGGGGAGTAGAGCTGCGGGGGACGGGGAGTAGAGCTGCGGGGGACGGGGAGTAGAGCTGCGGGGGACGGGGAGTAGAGCTGCGGGGGACGGGGAGTAGAGCTGCGGGGGACGGGGAGTAGAGCTGCGGGGGACGGGGAGTAGAGCTGCGGGGGACGGGGAGTAGAGCTGCGGGGGACGGGGAGTAGAGCTGCGGGGGACGGGGAGTAGAGCTGCGGGGGACGGGGAGTAGAGCTGCGGGGGACGGGGAGTAGAGCTGCGGGGGACGGGGAGTAGAGCTGCGGGGGACGGGGAGTAGAGCTGCGGGGGACGGGGAGTAGAGCTGCGGGGGACGGGGAGTAGAGCTGCGGGGGACGGGGAGTAGAGCTGCGGGGGACGGGGAGTAGAGCTGCGGGGGACGGGGAGTAGAGCTGCGGGGGACGGGGAGTAGAGCTGCGGGGGACGGGGAGTAGAGCTGCGGGGGACGGGGAGTAGAGCTGCGGGGGACGGGGAGTAGAGCTGCGGGGGACGGGGAGTAGAGCTGCGGGGGACGGGGAGTAGAGCTGCGGGGGACGGGGAGTAGAGCTGCGGGGGACGGGGAGTAGAGCTGCGGGCGTTGGGCGCTCGCGGGGACGCACACTGATGACAGCGCCATCGGGCATAGGGATCCCGATAACGCTGTGGATGTAATAATAGAGTAAATGTATATGAGGCAGCCGTATGAGCTGCGTACATGTGTGAACTTCTGTCAGGCCACAGAGGCCATGAGAGCTCCGTACAGCTTCAGCTATCACAGGGTGAGGAGATCCTCTCCCTGTGATAGCCAAACTGACACTACTGTGCGCATCGATGCGTGACGTTTAAATATGTCACGTGACAAGAGAGAGCCAATAGGATGTGATTGAGGCGGACCATCTCATTCTATGGCAAATCTCATTCCACGGCAATGCACCGGATCCAGCTAGGGGAGGGGAAAACCAGGCACTCCTGTACCCCATCCAGACCAGCGCTGAAATCCATTTACTTTATTGAGCCGACCAAAGTCAAACGGTGGCTCCGGTTGGCTCATTTTTGACCCGTATCCGGTTTTTTGACAAGACCTAAAATCGTAGTATACTACACTTTTAGGTCCGGTCACAAAACCGGATACGGGTCAGAAATGAGCAGACCGAAGTCACCATTTGACTCCGGTTGGCTCATTAAAGTAAATGGATTTCAGCGCTGGTATGGAAGCTTCCTGTTTTCCCCTCCCCCAGCCCCAGTTCCGGCACCCGTAGAGTGAAAACAAGGTGTGAATGCAGCCTTAAAGGGGTTATTTTCATTAAGTTAATTTTATTCAATTTTATTTTCAGGGGAAGAAGCAAAAAAGGTGTATGATGATGCACAAAAATTACTACAAGTCTTAATACGGCAAAGAAAATTTGAGGCCCGAGGCATTGTTGGCATCTGGCCAGCTCAGAGTGTTCAGGATGACATTAAATTATATTCAGAGGAGCATGACCCGTGTTCTTCAGAGCCCATTGCTACTTTCTATGGCCTGAGGCAACAGGTAATTGATAATTTGCGCAATGTATCTGGAGGAAGTAACTGGAAATGACTCATCTGTCAATAAAAAAGAAGTGTTTGCCATGTGTGGCACAGGTCACCGGGATCATTTATTTTTCTTGCACAATGCATATGGTCATTGTCACATAGTTGCCAAGTAGTGGAAAGGCTTATGATAAGGTTTTAACTGGGATTTTCTGTTGACACGTGTCACTAATCTGAGTACTTTTTATGGTACTGACAAAAAACAAAACACAGTGATATTATACAAACAATGAAATATTATACCAAGTGATCTTATTTAGTCTGTGCTAACCAGATACACAACTTTATTTCTATTATAACTGTAAGTATATAACAGGTATTAAGGGATTTCTCCTAGAGAAAGTTTAATTATTCCATATGAATGCTCCGTATAATTGATCCTTAAAGGGGTTATCCAGGAAAAACTTTTTTATATATATCAACTGGCTCCAGAAAGTTAAACAGATTTGTAAATTACTTCTATTAAAAAATCTTAATCCTTTCAGTACTTATGAGCTTCTGAAGTTTAGGTTGTTCTTTTCTGTCTAAGTGCTCTCTGATGACACGTGTCTCGGGAACCGCCCAGTTTAGAAGCAAATCTCCATAGCAAACCTCTTCTAAACTGGGCGGTTCCCGAGACACGTGTCATTAGAGATTACTTAGACAGAAAAGAACAACCTAAACTTCAGAAGCTCATAAATACTGAAAGGATTAAGATTTTTTAATAGAAGTAATTTACAAATCTGTTTAACTTTCTGTAACCAGTTGATATATAAAAAAAAATTTTTCCCTGGAATACCCCTTTAAAATCCAAATAAACACCAACCTTCGGCCTTCGCTAAATATATTACCTTGAAATGTCTTTACTCTTTTTTTAGGTATGCACCTTCTTGTTTGACTTTCACAAATATTGATCACATTCCATCTTACGGATTTCTGTATTCCAGGCTGAGAAAGACTCTGCATCTACAGATCCCTATTACTGTCTATCTGACTTTGTAGCCCCACTGGAATCTGGAGTGCGTGACTACCTGGGTATTTTTGCAGTTGCCATCTTTGGCGTAGAGGATCTTAGCAAAGCTTATGAGAATAAAGGAGATGATTACAACAGTATCATGGTGAAAGCTCTTGGAGATAGACTAGCTGAGGTAAATCTAACCTGTTGAATGGCTTGGTGGCTCTTGGGTCACGTGTGTTAGGTCACGTGTTTTGCAACTCAAAATGAGCCTATGCAGGATGGTATTGTATCACTTAAGATGGCATGAAACATATGGCTGAAGCTGCTGGCTGTCTAGCCAGTGTACATTCTAAATGTATGAATCTGAGGTACTTGGTTCATTTCTCCATACACACAGAAAAATGTAATTTTTTTGTTGTCTTATTAACGTTCTCTCCTTTTAATTGAACAAGGCATTTGCTGAGGAACTCCATGAAAGAGTAAGAAAGGACCTGTGGGGTTATTGCAGTGATGAAGCCCTGGATGTTGCTGATCTGCGCAGGATTCGCTATGAAGGAATTCGCCCAGCTCCAGGCTATCCCAGTCAGCCGGATCACACAGAGAAGATCACCATGTGGGAGCTGGCAAACATAGAGGAAGCAACAGGTATAGGGAGTTGTTCACACTAAAACTGTAAGACTTAGGTTCACATGTAGCAACAGTGGTAACTGCACTTTCTCTGTCGCCTCATTGGGGGACACAGAGACCATGGTATATGCTGCTGTCCACTAGGAGGCAGACACTAGGCAAAAAAGAAGTCTGCTCCTCCCAGCAGGATATACCTGCCCACAGGCACTGAGCTAATCAGTTTTAGTTTAGTGTCAGTAGGAGGCTGACGCTTGGTCTGGAGCTCTCTCCAGACCTGGTGTTTTCGATTTTATTTTCTAGCTAGGGATGTCTAGTTCGAGTTTTTTTGCCTTTGTTATTTTTCTAGGTTGGACAACAGGAGCATGGCGCTACCTGATCGCCCACATGTGACAAAGGGGCACGGTGCATAAAAGTATGGGCCGTCAACACCTTCTCGCCAACAGTCAGAACCTGGCGGCAGTACCCTGGGTCCGGGTCCCCCACTTGCTCCTGCCCGCCTCGCTATGGCAGCTTGGCGTCATGCAGCGTGGCCTTTAGCTGACTGAAGACTTCTGGGTGAGTATAGGAAGATGGAGTCTGTGGGTGAGTATGGACTTCATCCTCAAACCCCACCCCCCCTCCCTCCCATCTCTCCCTTGTACTCATCTCAGGGGTCCCCTTCTCCATAGTGCAGACGCCATTGCACGTAGCTGTGCTGGCTGGTCCCCTCATGGCCTCCGGCGCCACATGGAGGGCACAGTCTTGTGGACTGTACATCATTCCCCCCACCCTGGCCAATGTCCCCTTGCCACACTTGTTTTGCGGCCAGGCACGATGGCCTGGCTACGTTTTTCTTAACTGCTGACCGGAAACTCTCTGCTTGCTGCCCTGATATCTGGGGCATTGGGTCTCTGCTCCCCATGTGGCTTCCGCGATCCTGGTCAGCTTGTTGGAGGTGTCTTTATCCCCTCCGGCAATTCCTCCCTCCCCCGCTCTTGCTGCATCTGTCAAATTGCAGCCAGGCTCAGTAAGCTGTCCACATGCTGTTACCTTGCAGGCTGCACCCTCTTTAGTGAGCAGGTCTTCGTGGCTGGACAGTGTAGCAGTGGAGTCGGGACCGGCCATGGCATGAGTCCATGCCACGGCCTTGTCTCTGCAGCAGCTGCCGGGGAGGTTTTCAGCGCGCCTTCTTTTTTACAGGCGGCCGGCGCTCTAATCATGTAGCAGTCGATCCATCCATGCGGCCCGTAGGCGCTCTGTAAATTTAGCAACCGGCTTCATCTTTTACTGTAGGCGCCTGCAGGCGGCACCTGGGGGCTTGTTCTTTATAGTGTGTCCGTTTTTTCCGGGGGCTGTGCAATCTGAAAAAAAAAACAGCCTCTCACAGGTGCTCAGCGCCCTCCAGTGGCTGAATGGCTGCATTGCTTCAGCACTGTTCTCTCTCACTCTCTCTCTCTCGGAGAGTATTAGGCTCCCCTCTAGTGGTCAAAAGTAGTTATTACAACTACATATTTTTTTCTATGGCCCTTCCTCTTACTCTGTTAATCAGTTTGTAGTTTTTTTTTCCCTCAGATCCCCTGCCTTCCTAATATGCCTTTAGGGCATTCTTATAGATTTCCGGCTTGTTGGCTAAGATCAAGTGTAGTATCTGTTCTTATCAGTTTTATATCTGATATGTCCCCATTCCGGGAACCATATATTGAATGGATTTTTTGCTTCCGTCTCCCTTGGCGGGTGACTGATAGGCCTATTTCTGCAGGTTCAGTTTGGCCTTTGCTCCTTGTATTGCGGCACTAGCCCTTGTGCGTTGTACCATCAGGCTCATATAAGCTGTGGATCTAGAGTCCGCACTAGGTGCTTCTAGCCCCTGTTCCAGAGTGCAGAGATGTGGAATTCCTATCGGCCGATGCCTGGGACATGTATTTCCGGGCGCCGAGCAGGTGAATTTTTCATAGATCTAGCCCTGTATCGGGCAAGCAGGGCCTGACCGACTCGGGCCCCCCCTCCCCCCCCCTTTTTTTTTTTTTTTTTTTTTAAATGTATTTATTTTTTAATATAATGCCGGCGCTCAGGTTGTATGGATTAGGCTCCTAACTCGAGCCCGCCCCATACTCGCCAGCCCCCGGCTGAATTCAGTAGTTGGGGCCGCCACTAATAGCTCGGTCGGCTATTAGCCCTTTAGATCACTGCTGTCAATGTTGACAGTGGTGTCTAAAGGGATCTTTTAACCATCCCTGGTGATCTAGTGGGGTGGATCACAGGGGGAGTTGATCTCCTGCGGAGGTAGCTGGAGGGCTTACCTCTGCATTCATGGCTGCCCCCCATAGATCTGCTTTTCATTGAGCCTGAAATATGTAAACATGATAAAAATAAACATATTTGGTATTGGCGCGTGCGTAATTGTCCGAACTATTAAAAAATAACATTTTATATCCTCTACGGTAAATGGTGTTAACGTAAAAAAATAAATAAATAGAAAAATCACAAAATTGCGTGCGTTTTATGTTTATAACATCATATCCCAGAAAAATGAAGTAAAAAAGTGTTCAAAAAGTCTGATCAGTACCAAATTGGTACCGATACAAACAGGATTTTACTGCCCAAAAAATGAGCCTTCATACAGCCAAGTATACGGAAAAATAAAAATGTGTTAGGGGTCAGGATTTTTTTTTTTTATTGGTGTAATCAGGCTGACCTAAAGTATCAAAAGAATATGTAAGTTTGACCATAAGGTGAATGACGAAAAAAAAAAAACAACAAATTATCATTTTTTTCAATTTCACCTCAAATTTTTTTGAAAGGTGTCATTGCAAAGTATACTTGGCCCCACAAAAAAACAAGCCTCAAATGGGTCTGTAGATGGAAAAATAAGAGTTATGGCTATTATAGGACGAGGAGCAAAAAACTAGTGTAGAAAGTGTAAAAACTAATAAAGACCTTTATTACATACTATTTTGGTTGAAATTATTTTATCTACCAGGACAAGTGGATTTTCATGAGGGACAAGTTGATTGTGTTCTGCTTTATTCCCCTGGACAAGTAGTTTTTTTTCATTTATTTCCACACCCCTGAGCGTGCCCTTTTTTTTTTCGGGTTTACCCCGCACCCGATTGGTCACTTTTGCTGAGGTATGCAGCTTTGCCGAAGGTTCAGACTTTGGAACAGTAACCTGCGTTGCTCACCAGGGGCTGCACAGTGACTCATTGGTTAACGCTGTTGCCTTGCAATGCTGGGGTCTAGGGTTTAGATCCCACCAAGGACAACATCTGCATGGATTTCCCGGCACCGGGCAGGTGAATTTTTCATTGTAGGTGGTCGTGGTCCTCTCCAATGTTCATGGAGGACGTGCTGTCTGCTACAGCTGCTATTCCGGTACTCCCGCTGTGAGTGCGAGTTGACCGATGTTCCATGGACCCTCTACACCATCCATAGTGGTTGGTTCTTCTGCCGCAGCTACTGTACTGGTACTCTCACTGTGAGTGAAAGTTGACCGCTGTACAAATGACCCTCTCCACCATCCATAGAGGTTGGTTCGTCTGCTGCAGCTGCTATTCCGGTACTCCACTGTGATTGAGAGTTGACCATTGTACCATGGATCCTCTACACCATCCTTTAGAGGTTGCGACATCTGCCGCATCCACGGTTGCAGTTCCGGTACCCTGCTATATATCAGAGTTGACTGTTGTCCTTAAACCTTCTGCAATGCCCATGGAGGATGTGAATCTGCCACATCCATGGCTGCAGTCCTGGTGCACCACGGCATGTGGGTGTTGTCAGGAGGGTGTCCCTCCATGTACCCAGGTTTCCCCAGCGTCCATAGGAGCATGCTTTCCACCACATCTGTGGCTGAATTCCGGACCCTGCTTCTGGTTGGAGAAAACCAAACTTTGTGTCCTTGCAGGTTCAATAAACCTATGGCAGCAGCATCCGCTTACATGGGTGATATCCCATGGCTTTGCGCTAGGAACGGCTTCTAGTACGAAGGATCCAGTGGGTGGCCTTTCGTATTAATAGGGCGCTCTCTGAAATGGGGGGGTGGGGCGGGACAGGACGGGAGTATCATTGGCCTTCCGGTGCCACTGGTTCACGTGTTACCTGCTGTAGTTTACACAGCACAGGCTCTGTGACGGGGACCCTGCTCTGGCCAGTACAGCCATTTCTTTTCCCCCCATTTGGGTGGAGTTGTTTGCAGTGTCCTTGCCATTGCTGAGGTACATTCATGTCAAGGTTTAGTTGTTCCAACTCTTGCCCATCCAGTGGGCTAGCCTACTTTATCCGGCTACTTTATCCGTCTCATTTTTCCTTCTATGGACAGGTGATTATTGGCCTTGCTATGTAGTACTATTGCCTCATATGGGATACTTCTCGTTGCTCATACCGTCTTGGCATGGTCCACCTTGTCGCATGTTATTTCCCGCTCTCTTGGCTATGCGGCATACTCTTGGTTATCTTCCACCCAGTTTTTCGCATGGTGGCCCTAGGATTGAGGATTTGAGTCTGGACCTTTCGGTGTGGGTGGTCGGCGGGTGCAGCTTGGTTGGTTGCCGGGTTCCGGTTTCCTCTGGGCCTCGTCCACTTTCTTGGGCAACTGGTTATGGCTCAGTCTCTAGCTTGACCTTCCCATCTCTGGAGGTTGTTTTTCCCACCCCAGGGACTGCTTTGGGATGTCCCATGGTCTCTGTGTCCCCCAATGAGGCCACCAAGAGATTTTTTTGTACTCACCATTGAATCTCTTTCTCGTAGCCTTCATTGGGGGACACAGCACTGTCCCATTTACGGTTACCTGGTTAGGTTGTTTTTTGCCTGTTACTCACTTTTGATGTCCTTCGGACATTTTCTCCTTTTGTGCTTTGGCTTCTCCTACTGCTTTGTGACACAACTGATTAGCTCAGTGCCTGTAGGCGGGTATATCCTGCTGGGAGGAGCCGACTTCTTTTTTTGCCTAGTGTCAGCCTCCTAGTGGACAGCAGCATAATAACCATGGTCTCTGTGTTCCCCAATGAAGGCTACGAGAGAGAGATTTTATGGTGAGTACAAAAAAAACACCTTTTTTATGCTGTGATTTGCTACACGTTAAAACATGTGTTTACATTTAATGGGGTTATCCCATGAAATGGGAAAAAGATAAAGCTCTGGAGTAATATATAGAGCTATTCTAATACTATTCATGCTAAAACAGCCTTTCTTCAGTGTCCTGTTTCCCTCTTTTTTAGCTTACAGTATTTCCTCATGTGCCTTCAGCTCTGGGTTTCCTCACTCTCTTGTGACTTTCCCTAGTTACCAGAGCTCAGTTTTCCTGTGTCCCTCCACTCACCTGCATGGAAAGTAGTCCCTCTCACACAGCTCAAGCGATCGAACTATTACATAATATGTTGCCTGCACTTTTTTTTTTTTTTTCCACGAGACTAAGGGATCTTCGACGGACTCCATTCATGTGAAAAACTGACATTCAACATCTAGGGTGTATATCAAATTAACCAGTGAATACAGTTATTTGAATTCTACAATTAGATTTTTCATTGCTGAGACAAACTAAGGTGTACATTTTGCTTACGTAGTTTGGTAAATTTGTTTTTTGCACAGCTTCAGTGTTAGAAAATCTGTTACAAAACTGTAAATGGTTCATATATATTTGCATTTTAGTGGTTTAATGTGTGTTCTTCTATTAATTAAATCTCTTGTATCTTACTATAGGAATAAAGTTGACGGAATCACTTGCTATGTCCCCAGCCGCTGCAGTGTCTGGGTTGATGTTTTCTAGTCCAATGTCCAAATATTTTGCTGTTGGAAAAATTTCTAAAGATCAGGTACAGTTTGATGAAGATGCCTATAAAGTGATCCCCCCGACATACGATGGCCCCGACATACGATCATTTCAACATACGTTTGTTGAAGGCGGCATCAACATAGGATGGTTCTATGTGTTGGGGCCATCGCAAAAACAGCTATCCAGCAGCACTGACTGCTTCAGCTGCCACTGGATAGCCGTTAAATGTGCGTCGCTGAATGATAATTGTCCCCGCCACACTGGCCCATCATTTTGCCGCTCCTCTGCTGCTGCTGCCCAGCGCCGTCGCTCTCTGAGCGACGGTGCAAGGAAGCGGCAGCAGAGGAGCGGCAAAATGACTGTCCGGAACGAAGGGAACATGCAAGTATGATCCATGGTACGAATCCCTCAACATACAATGGTTTCAACAACTGATGGTCCACCTGGAACCAATTACCATCGTATGTTGAGGGACCACTGTACAATGGTGTTTTTAATGATCCAGTCCTAAACTGTATCGCTATTTATAGCCAAGGTACCGCAGAGGACAAACTTCAGCATGTATTATTGTAAACACATAGGGGGACATGTATCAATGATTTTACCCCTGTTTTGTGTTTTTATTTTTCCGCAAAAGCCGTTTTTGTTTTTTTTTTGCATCTTTTTTTTTGCGCACATTCTGGTGGAGCATTTCCTCCAGACGTGTAGGTTTCGGTGTACCTTGGAGTGACATATTTAGTACGTACAAATTTATTAACTGCATACATTTTATTTATCCGCAAAAATCTTGCTCAATAACCATATTTTTAACACAAAGATAAGCCATCTTGGACTGCATGTAGCAAGATGCTCTAAATCATAGAGTTCATTTTTCAAAGAGCGGATTGAGGAGATTACTATATTTGTCCGCAATTTATGAAGCTCATTGCGCTTGATTGATAAAATTAGCGCTTCTGCGCATAATTTAGAATTCAGCAAAAGGGGTAAACTGCTTCTACCATAGACAAATAATGATACATGTCCCCCATAGAGCATGGCAGAGGTGTTGGGGGGTGCAGCACTGTAGAGAGGTTTTTGGATAAGAGTATGGGCAAACAAAGAAGTGACAGGTTGGAGGCATCGGAGTAGCAGTTAGATAGAAAAGTATCACCAAAAAAAAAAGAATACCTTGCTCAAAACATCAAGTCTACACAGAGGTCTATGAATGTACTCGCGACAATAAGCACAATCTGCAAACTGCCAAAATGATATGTATGCAATTTTAATCTGATACACTGCATACAAATATATGATGCTAATAATCTCAAACCATGGTATAAACACTGATTAGGATTGTGTGCAATATTGGGCTTGGTGTTTTGTTTACTATTAATCCTCACTGAGCACACTGCACGTCGTATACATATACCTTACGTCCATTTCATAGAATTGAATGCAATTATATTGTGCCACATGGGGCTATGTGCAATCTATACCACAGTGCGTGTACTATTAGCATTTATACCATAGTTTGTGATTATTAGCATCATATATTTGTGTACATAGATGCATTGAATCAGATTATAATGTATATATTTCATTTGGGCAGTGCTGATTGTCAGCGAGTACACTCATAGACTTCCATTGTCCCTCACCGACTTTATCTAGATCTTATATGTTTGATTTTTATTGGATTATTGAGGGGTCATTCTGATCTTTGTGATGCATTATGCATTGATGTCTACTTTGTGGTTTATTCATGTATAGATTAGTTCCTGCCATAGTAGTTTTTGTTAAACAATTCACCTCTACTAATTGTTTATAGAAAGGTATATCTGGCTGCTACATTCAGTATACAGTCATGGCCGTAAGTTGGCCGTATGTTGGCACCCCTGAAAAAAAGAAAAGGATTGCAGTAACACATGTTTTTCTATATACATGTTTATTCCTTTTGTGTGTATTGGAACTAAACCAAAAAAGGAGGAAAAAAAGCAAATTGGACATAATGTCACACCAAAAAAATGGGCTGGACAAAATTATTGGCACCCTTTCAAAATTGTGGAAAAAGATTGTTCCAAGCATGTGATGCACCTTTAAACTCACCTGGGGCAAGTAACAGGTGTGGGCAATATAAAAATCACACCTGAAAGCAGATAAAAAAGGAGAGAAGTTCCCTTGCATTGTGTGTCTGTGTGTGCCATACTAAGCATGAACAACAGAAAGAGGAGAAGAGAAATGTCTGAGGACTTGAGAGCCAAAATTGTGGAAAAATATCAAAAATTTCAAGGTTACAAGTACATCTCCAGATATCTAGATTTGTCCACATTATCAAGAAGTTTGCAACCCATGGCACTGTAGCTAATCTCCCTGGGCATGGATGGAAGAGAAAAATTTATGAAAAGTGTCAACGCAGGATAGTCCAGATGGTGGATAAGCAGCCCCAAACAAGTTCCAAAGATATTCAAGCTGTCCTGCAGGCTCAGGGAGCATCAGTGTCAGGCAAACTATCCATCAACTTTTAAATTAAATTAAACGCTATGGCAGGAGACGCCCCACTATTGATACAGACTACATTTTGCCAAAATTAACTTGAGTAAGCTAAAATCCATCTGGGGAAACGTCTTGTGGACAGATGAGACCAAGATAGAGTTTTTGGTAAAGTACATCATTCTACTGTTTACCGAAAACGGAATGAGGCCTACAAAGAAAAGAACACAGTACCTACAGTGAAATATGGTGGATAGAGATGAGCGAAGTTACAGTGATTCGATTCGTCATGAACTTCTTGGCTCAGCAGTTGCTGACTTTAGCCTGCATAAATGAGTTCAGCTTTCAGTTGCTCCGGTGGGCTGGAAAAGGTGGATACAGTCCTAGGAGACTCTCTCCTAGGACTGTATCCACCTTTGCCAGCCCCCCGGAGCACCTGCAAGCTGAACTAATTTATGCAGGCTAAAGTCAGCAACTGCTGAGCCAAGAAGTTCATGACGAATCGAATCACTGTAACTTCGCTCATCTCTAATGGTGGAGGTTCAATGATGTTTTGGGGTTGTTTTGCTGCCTCTGGCACTGGGTGCCTTGAATGTGTGCAAGGCATCATAAAATCTGAGGATTACCAACGGATTATGGGTCGCACTGTACAGCCCAGTGTCAGAAAGCTGGGTTTGCGTCCGAGATCTTGGGTCTTCCATCAGGACAGTGACCACAAACATCGCGCAACAAAGTGCCAGCCATAAGTCCAGATCTAAATCCCATTGAACACCTGTGGAGAGATCCTTAAATTACTGTTGGGAAAAGGCGCCTTCCAATAAGAGACCTGGAGGAGTTTGCAAAGGAAGAGTTGTCCAACATTCCGGCTGAGAGGTGTAAGAAGCTTATTGATGGTTATAGGAAGTGACTGATTTCAGTTATTTTTTTCCAAAGGGTGTGCAACCAAATATTAAGTTAAGGGTGGCAATAATTTTGTCCAGCTCATTTTTGGAGTTTGGTGTGACATTATGTCCAATTACCTTTTATCCCTCCCTTTTTTGGTTTAATTCCAATACACACAAAGGGAATAAATATGGGTATAGTAAAACCTGTGTTACTGCAATCCTTTTCTGTGAGAAATACTTCATTTCCTAGAACAATTTCAGGGGTGCCAACATTTACGACCATGACTGTGTATGGGATAGGGGGGCTAGAATAGAAGACCAGTTAGTAAAGAGTTACAGTAAGCAAGACAATGAATCAGAGCAATGATATGTACTGTGACTTTCTACAAGAAGAAAAGGGTAGATTCTGGGGATGATGTTGAGGTGCAGGTGACATAAGCATATAGGTCAGTGTTTCCCAACCAGGGTGCCTCCAGCTGTTGCAAAATTACAACTCCCAGCATACCCGGACAGCCGTTGGCTGTCCGGGCATGCTGGGAGTTGTAGTTTTGCAACAGCTGGAGGCACCCTGGTTGGGAAACACTGATATAGGTGATTGAATGTAGGGTGGGAAGGAGAGATCTGAGTGTAACATAATCCCAAGACAGCTGCCAAGGAGTTATGGTACAAGCACACACTGAAATGGAAACACCAGATCTAGGTAGTCTAGTAGATGGTACAAACTCAGAATATCAGTTTTTGAAACACTCGTTTCCAGGTAAAGAGAGGACATGAGGATAGAGATGGCAGACATGTGATCACTGGTGTTCTGTAGATGTGCCAGGGTGATTTCCCAGGAAGAGGTACATAACTGGTTGTCATGTCACCAGTGTGCAAATAGTTCTGAAAGCCAAATCTACTAATAGTTTGTTCAATAGAGGCTGTGGGTTTAGGAATAAACTCAGAACAGCAAGGGAAGAAAAGCTCTATAATATTGTACTGTACAGAAGCATGATAGGCAGCACAGAGTGCAGACGGTGTCATGGATGCAGTGGACTCATAAGCTGTATACATATGTCTGCTCGGGACTTGACCCACAAGTGCAGCAGACTTAAAGGGGTATTCTAGGAAAAAACTTTATATATATATATATATATATATATATATATATATAATCAACTGGCTCCAGAAAGTTAAACAGATTTGTAAATTACTTCTATTAAAAAAATCTTAATCCTTCCAGTAGTTATCAGCTCCTGAAGTTGAGTTGTTCTTTTCTGTCTGACAACAGTGCTCTTTGCTGACACCTCTGCTTGTCTGTGGAACTGTTCCAAGCATTAGAGCTATGGGGATTTGCTCCTACTCTGGACATTACCTGAGACAAACAGAGGTGTCAGCAGAGAGCACTGTTGTCAGACAGAAAAGAACAACTCAACTTCAGCAGCGGAGAACTACTGGAAGGATTTAAGATTTTTTTTAATTGAAGTGATTTACAAATCTGTTTAACTTTCTGGAGCCAGTTGATTCAAAAAATGTTTTCCAGTGGAGTACCCCTTTTAAAAGGTCATTTTAAACATCTCTCCATTTGGTAGCTTATGTGATTTTCAACCCTTGTGTAAATCGCTTCATTTGCCAAAAAGGATTCCCGGAATACCCCTTTAAAGAAAAGAATAGTGAAAATCTTGCTGTTTGATGGCACCTTACACAGTGAGATTCTTGTTAGATAACAAGTAGAAATACACTTTCTTGGTAATTAGATCTGATCAGTCTATTAGATCGAAAACATTTTAGGCTCGGTTCAGACTACGGAATTTCCGCCTGCAATTTCGCTTTAAAATTGCAGGCGGAAATTCCGCTTACTAAAATGCATAGTATAGTGAATGGGTTTCCGTTCACAAATTCACACTTCGGAATTTGTGAACGGAAAATCCGCTTGGAAATTTCCGCCGGAAGAAAGGCGTTGCTCTTTCTTCAGGCGGAAATCCGCGCGGAACACATTGCAATCTATTGGAGACTGCAGTGTCCGCGCGGTCCTAGCGCCAACTGATTCACTCAGCGCTGGCCGCACTCGGAATCTCCGGGCGGAAATTTTCTGCCCGAAGATTCCGTAGTCTAGCCTTATTGCTAGGTGTCTGTTTTGCCTTTTAACGCCAATAAAATGCCTATAGATAAGTTTAATAGGGGTAAGTAAGCCAATATATGATAGTTCCTAGGACATGGTCCTTTCAGATTACCATTCCTAGAACATGGTTGTTCACATTTCTTATCTATACTTTATTCGTTTCAGGTTGAAGATTATTCACACAGAAAACACTTGGCAGTGAAAGAGGTTGAAAAGTGGCTTGGTCCCATTCTCAGCTATGACCCTGAAGAGTAACAAGACTTTTTCCTTTACCTGGACTTTACCTAATGCTGCTAGTCAAACCAGTTTCTGAGTTGTACCAGAAACCTACAGATGGTTATTTTCTATTCAAACGTATTTTTCAGATCTTTGACACTTTTTTAAAAGCCACTTAATGGTTAACCCCAATATTGTGACACTAACCTGAGTACATCCTGGTACTACTGTATCTTAGTGTTGGTGCCTAAAATAGATAAAATCTATAGTTTGCTCAATTCAGCTCAGCCGAGATAGCAAAACTGTTAACTTCAGATTTAGAAGACAAAATGTAATGAATAGGGCGTCTGTGTGTGATTACAGTGAGGCAATAGCACCGGCCCCGGTGATTCTCATAGTGGATCAAATTGCTTAAAAGAATAGGGGGCAGTCATGGACATCCTGTGGATGACCATAAACAGACCATACATAAGATGCTGGACAAGTATCTGTGTTTTTTTTTTTTTTTTTTCCAGGAGAATTTTTTAAGCCAAAATAGGTGGATTCTGACAGCTTTTACCTGATATACCATATTTTTCGCCATATAGGACGCTCCGACATGAAAGACGCACCCAATTTTAAAGGAGGAAAATCTAGAATACAATGTAAAGTATAGGACAGTGATCTTCAACCAGAAGACCTCCAGATGTTGCAAAACTACAACTCCCAGCATGCCCGGACAGCCAACGGCTGTCCGGGCATGCTGGGAGTTGTAGTTTTGCAACATCTGGAGGTCCTCAGGTTGAAGACCACTGGTATAGGAGGTAATACTCACGTGTCCCCGCCGCTCCGGACCCATCACTGCTCATCACCACTGCCCTGGATGTCGCCCTCCATCGCTGTCGCCGCTTCCCCGTGGTGTCCCGTCGCTCCGGACCGTCTCTGCTGCCCGGTATCCTCGCTCTCTGTCGCCGCCATCATGTCGCTACGCACACCGCTCTTATTGGATGACGGGACGGCGTGTGCGTCAACGTGATGACGACAAAGGAGAGCACCGGCCATGCAGGGGATCCCGGCATGGAGCAGACACCGAGGAGGCAGGTAAGGTCCCTCCTGGTGCAGCTGGGTTAGTGTCACTTTCGTTTCAGACGCGGCGGTCAGCTTTCATTGCCGCATCTGAAGGGTTAATACAGGGCATCACCGCGATCGGTGACTTCCCGTATTAGCTGCGGGTCCCGGCCCTTGATGGCCGCAGGGACCGCCTCTATAGGACAGGGTTTTAATGTGTATTTGCCGTATAAGACGCACAGTTTTGGGGAAGAAAAGGGTGCATCTTATATGGCGAAAAATACGGTAAGCACTGTGGGGGAAGATGTTTATTAAAGCTGGCCATACACATAAAAGAGATTTTGGAAATTCTGCTTGTGCAATATTGAGTGTATGTGACGTCTCCTCTTCTTTTGATCTTCTGTCCAGCGGTGGATTCTTAAAGAAGGGTGCAAAGGAGGCACTTGGATTTTTATTTCTGCAAGAATCCCCAAGTGAATTGAAAAGTGAGAACAGATTGTGCGTGGACTAGGCCTGATACTGTTCATGCCCTTTACCTTCTTTTTAACGTATACTTTAAACATTACTTAACCATGTTTTTATGGTTTTGTAATGTATTGAATTATAGCTGCAATTATAGAATATTTCAGACAATATCTGATTTTTCTCCTCAGTAATGTTTTTTAATAAAAAGAAAAAATACCCAACCCAAAACAGTATTAAAGAAGCATTCCAGTATTTTTTGGGGGGCTTTTATATAGTGCAGGATAAGCTATTAGAGACTAATGTAGAGGTTCTTGTGTATGCCTTGTGCTTACCTGTTTTAGCTGATGTGGCAGACATGAGTTTTTAGCCACACTGACTCCAATTTAATCACTGAAATAGTGTTTGACTGCTTCCTACATTTCTCATGAATCCTCTGGCTTTGCAGAGAGAGGGGTGGAGTCTCTTTATTGTAACCAGTCGTCCTATTAGGCTGGGTCCACACTACGTTTTGTCCCATACGGGAGCGCATACGGCAGGAGGGAGCTAAAACCTCGCGCTCCCGTATGTGACCGTATGCGCTCCCGTATGCCATTCACTTCAATGAGCCGACCGGAGTGAAACGTTCGGTCCGGTCGGCTCATTTTTGCGCCGTATGCGCTTTTACAACCGGACCTAAAACCGTGGTTGTCCACAGTTTTAGGTCCGGTTGTAAAAGCGCATAAGGCGCAAAAATGAGCCGACCGGACCGGACGTTTCACTCCGGTCGGCTCATTGAAGTGAATGGCATACGGGAGCGCATACGGTCACATACGGGAGCGCGAGGTTTTAGCTCCCTCCTGCCGTATGCGCTCCCGTATGGGACAAAACGTAGTGTGGACCCAGCCTTACTTGGCTAGACTCCAGCAGCCTAAACTGCTGATATACCTATGTGGGTTGGTGTCAGTTCACGTTATGTGCAGTTTTGATGCATTTTATTTTTCAAATTGCGTTTTCAGAGAAATATTGCCATGAGAGAAAAGTGATTTGACCTGTATTCACAATTGAGTTGTTTTATGAATATTTGAACTCTTTAGACTATGTTCACAAGTTGCGTTTCTGTTGCGTTTTTGGGCATGTCTTTGTTGTGGTTTTCAGACTTGTGGTATGTCTTAAAATAACACTGTTTTCCTGCAAGTTCTGCAAAAGTACAGCAAAAACGCAGCCTCAGGGGAGGTATATATAAACTATATATCCTGATCCCATAGAGATAGCAGTAGTAGTATGTGGAAGGAGCTATGTGGGCAGGGGTCTGTCAGCTGCCAGAAGAGATCTGATGTCATCCTGTAGAGCTGACCCAAGACAGACCACTTTAAAAACTGATTTTCTGTTAGTTTGGCTGGTGATCACATGACCCAATTACATTATTAAAACACATGGATGCACCAGTGCTGGAATGAAACAGTTGGCTCAGTTGTAATAGTGGTGGTGAGTGTGCACGATATGGGCGAAAAAAACAAAAACCTAGAGTGCTTCTTTAATGTGGGAATTCAAATAAATTGTCAGATAAGGCAAATAGTTTAATGAACCTCAAATTTGGAAAATAGACACGATTTTGTGACTCTATTAAAAGTCACATTCATGCAACGACTTCGTGGAGTGGAGGGGGATTCAGCGGCGCTGACCAGGACAATCACATCAGGTAAGGTAGGAGAGATTTTTTGGATACAATGCAACGCGTTTCACCGCGCTTGTGCGGTTTCATCAGGCATAGCAAGACAGGCTGGGGAGGAGCATTATATACAGGGTAGAATTAACCCTTTCACAGGTTACTAGTATATTAAAACAAATTAACACTTTTTCTTAGAGCTGCTGATTCGGATAAACCGACGCTATCACTGGCAATGACTACTATAGGTAAGTACCAGAGACAAACAAATAAAAATATAAGTATAAACATACGAAATGATCTAAAACATAGGTTTTTTTTCTACAATCATGTGAAAAGACAAATTGGTTTCAACGGCAATGAACAAATGCATGTGTGCATATGCATCAAAGTAGATATGTGGGTGCACGGTGCATTTCCGCATGTGCAAGCAGCGATCAAACATAAAAAATAATTTCCTACTTCATAGTGTCTCGAGACACTTTTAAAGTGTTCATAAAAATGAGATTGATTCCCTTTTGTTTCATTATTCTTGAAAAAAAATCCCAGAAGATCATCCAAATCTATTCCAATGATTATTCAATCTGGAATCGTTTTGGATCCACAAACTCGCCACATTGTTCCCTCAGGGACTCAAGGAGGCGATTTAGAATGCACGCTAGGTGGCCCTTCAGTTTTACGGATTGTTCTTAGTTCCGTGATACACATGGGTTGTATAATTTTATTTATGCATATTTTATTGCATTGTGTATTATGTTTATTTTTCTCTGATGTATATATTTTTAAGATAAATGCATGTGGCTATATGCATCCCTTTTAGTGTGAGGACTTTTTCCTTTTATATAAAAAATTGTTTCTCTATATATACTTTGATGCATATACACACATCCATTTGTTCATTGCAGTTGAAATCGATACATCTTGTAGAATTTTTTTTTTGTTTTAGATACTTTCGTATGTATATACTTATATTTATTTGTTTGTCTCTGGTACTTACCTAGTAGTCTTTGCTAGTAATAGCATCGGTTTATCCGAATCAGCAGCTCTAAGAAAGAGTTAATTTGTTTTAATATACTAGTAACCTGTGAAAGGGTTAATTCTACCCTGTATATAATGCTCCTCCCCTGTCTTGCTATGCCTGATGAAACCGTGCAAGCGCAATGAAACGCATTGCATTTTATCCAATAAATCTTTCCTACCTTACCTGATGTGCTTGTCCTGGTCAGCGCCGCAGAATCCCCCTCCACCCCACAAAGTTGTTGCATGAATCTGATCATTTGGTCGGGGAAGGCTGCAGACCAGACCTACACCCTCACTCAAGTTGACCATTGTTGTGTGTGAGTCCACACAACCACCTTTGGTAAGAGTTCCTCACCTATCGTGCGAATTACCTGCCGGTGGTTTTACACTATGGAACGCTCTTCTGCTTTGTTTTAGTTCTATTAAGAGTGACATTAATTTACTGTATGGGAAAACTGTTGTTCACCTGGAAATTCTGTATGTGGAAAGGTGTTTACCAGAAGAAAAATTGGGATAATTATATATCAATTGTTTGTATAATGTAAGGGACCTGACAATAAAGAGTTAATTCCTATGAGATTGTAGTTTTGACTGGTTTTAGTGGCAAGATGTAATGGCAGGTCCTTCTCCTCAGTACACATGGAGTAATTGTTATTTCTGTATTTGGCGTAAATGTCATTTCTATTTTGTTTGGAAAATTAAATATTAGTGAGATGTGGCCACGTATAACTATTAAAGGGGTACTCCAGTGCTCCAGCGTGCTGAATTTTTGTTCAGAACGCTCAGAGCTGGAGGTCATGATTGTGACGTCACGGCTACGCCCTCCTGTCACGTCAAGCCACACCACCTCCATTCACACCACACACCCTTCATTCATGTCTATGGGAGGGGGCGTGTCGGCCGACATGAATAGAGGGGGCATGGCGTGGCCATGACCACTGTTGCTGGAACCCAGCGTTAGTATAGAATGCCGGGTGCTGCAGGAGATCTCGGGGTAGCCCCAGCGGCGGGACCCCTGTGATCAGACATCTTATCCCCTATCCATAAGATGGCTAGCAGCGAAGTATCCCTTTAAATATCACATATAAAGCACACAGTACGTCCTGTGAGGACCAATATTAGAGGGGTTATCAAGAATTTAAGTACTGATGACCTATCTTCAAGGTAGGCCATCAATCTTTGAAAAGGCTGGAGCCCTCACTCGAGTGCCATGGCCTTTTCAAATTTCAGATTGGTGGGGTTCTGGAAATTTGACCCCCATCAATCTAATATGGGTGGATAGCCACTTTTATGATTGTCATTTAAGATAACTTTCTCTGTCTCTGTGCATTCATATACTTATATTGGATTCTATGTGCATGCACCTTAATTTGAAGAGAGCTCAGGAGCTGCTTTCTTCATAGACAGTGCTTATGTGCCTGCAGGCTCTCATGTCACTAGGATATGAGAGTGAAGAATTTAGATTATTCATCAGATGGGCGGGCATTGCATGGTGTATAGAGGAGACAGGGGAGCTCGGCAAGCCGGCTTCCTGCCTCCATTGCGCACAGCAGTGCTGTAGCAATGCAAATATCAGGAGGCAGAACTTTTATTCCAATCTACCAATTTATGTAAGTGAACCCTTATTTTAATGCTGTTCACCTGTACTATAGTATATTGGGTTTAGTGCCGGTGAACAGGCTGTCCATTTCCCTTCAAGGGTATGGCTTTAATAAGAAACTTTAACTTATAGCATTGTGCCTCCAGCTGTTGGAAAACTATGACACCCAGCATGCATTGTAGTATGTGACTCCTTTAAACAGTCTTGCCAGCAAGCAAACAGACCCAAACAGGCAGGTTCACAGATCAATAGTTCTGAATTTATTGTAATAATTTACATACAAGAAGTTCCCCTTGCATCATGCGGTATAACAGAGACTTAATCGTCCTTCACCTCAGGTTATTTACATAACATAAACTTCTGTGCATCTAACCCAAAACTTGGCATCATCAGCCCCAAAGTCAGTTTTCTTTGGTGCAGTGTAGGGATGTCCCGATACTGGTATCGGTAACGGGACCGATACTGGACATTTGCACGAGTACTTATACTCATGCAAATGTCCGCCATACCTAATCTGATAAACACCGACGGGACCCCCGCATGAGGGTATCACAGAGGTGCCGAACTATGCAGCGTGCCCAGCAGCTGAGCGTGCATCATAGCCGGGACCGATCGCGGTGATGTCCTGCATTAACCCTTTAGACGCCGCGATCAAAGTTGATTGCGGTGACTAAAAATCCTGAAGTTAACTGCCGGTTAGCTCTGGCATGCTGATCCCGAGCATGCCAGAGCTAACCGGCAGATAACTTCAGGATTTTTAGTCACCGCAATCAACTTTGAGCTGTGAGGACAGCCGGAGGTCCCTTACCCTGCTCTGTGTCGTCCAATCATCGCTCCTTTACTGCAGCCATCCATGGCAGGCAGTAGCAAAGGAGCGCAGATAACACTGATCAATGCTATGCTTTGGTATATCATTGATCAGTGTATGCAATCTACACGTTGCATGTAATAGTGCCCTATGGGAACTAAAAAAGGGGGGGAAAAATAATAATAAATGTGAATTAACCTCTTCCCTAATAAAAGTTTGAATCCCCTCCCCCCTTTTTTTAAATAGTCAAATCTTTTATATATATATATATATATATATATATATATATATATACCAAAAACAGGCGCAGCACTCCAAAAAACAGTGTGATTTAATATCTCATGTCAGCATTACAATGTTTCAACTCCTCCTGGAGCCATTTTCAAGCATGTATGCATGTATATATATATATATATATATATATATATATATATATATATATATATATATATATATATATATATATATATATATATATATATATATATAAATGCCCTTCCTCTAATAAAAACTAAAAAAAAAAAAAACTTTTTCCAATTAGAAAAAAAAACCCTGTCACTACATAGAAAAAAATTTGGTGATTGGTATTGGCGAGTGCTAAAAGTCTACCCTTCAGATATAACAAAAAAACATTTTTTTTTAAATATAAATAGTACCTAATCCTGACCATGTACATCTAGTTTTTATGTGTCTAGCACCTTTATTTATTTTTTTATTACACTTTTTATTTAGCTCACTAGTCTGAACTCCTCTTAAAGGGAGGGGGTGTGGCCTCACTGTGCAGGTCCCCGCCCCCTCCCTCAGTATTCTGTCTGCTCACATCTCCTCCAGCATTAGCAAAACTACAACTCCCAGCTTGTCCTCACTGACAGTAGCGGGACACAAGCTGACAGTGGGAGGATTTTTCCGCCAGCTGTGAGCCCTGCACTCACAGCTGTCAATCAAGGAAGTGTGTCCATGACATATGTGATGACGCATGGACACAACGGGACTAGTATGTGTCCAAGCAGGCAGGGGGCAGTTGTTTGACTGGCTTTTTCATTATGAAATACTGAAAAATGTCAGAATTTTTGGTTATACATGCTTTACAACATATCAAAAGTTTTTTGTATCTGACAGTGCCCATTTAAGAAGAAAAGTATCGGACATCCCCAGAGCAATGTATCAGTATCCAACATATCACAGACAAACTGATCTGCTTCAGAGCAACGATCTCTTCTAGTTCTCAAACTTTGGGGACATCATGTTCAGGACTGCAACACACACCAGAACTGGAGTATGGGACGGACTTTATTTTCAGAACCTTCAGTCACTCCCAAAACCTGGACCCAAACTCCAGTCTTATGTATCACTGAAGCGTCTTGCCTCCCACTCACCATTTTACCAGCTGCTTGCTTACAGCCAGCACAGCCTTTGGCTGTCTGTGCATGCTTACGGTTGTAGATTTGCAACAGCTGGAGGCTCACTGGTTGGGCACCACTGTTTAATATTAATACATAGAACAATAGTTTATATGACTCTAGTTTCACGTTACTTACCAGTCAATATGATGGTTGAATCATACGTCTAAAGAAACAGCACACACATTTCAATATCCTAAAATCACATTTTGCACACTACATGCTAGGTCAGTGATGGCGAATCTATGGCACGCGGCCCATCAGCCCATTTGGGACATCCCTGTGTCCCGAAAGATCTTTTCGGGATACATGGATGCCCCGGTTACCTTTCTGCGGCCCTGCATTGACTTTAAAAATTCAGGGTTGCCTGGAGGTAGCGCACACAGGGACGTCCATAGCAACAGCAGAGCCGAGCGGAGCAGCGAGGTGGTGCGCGTGCATGGTAAGTTACCTGTATGTATGTCATTTTCAGTGCTCTGTCCACCGCTCCTCCGGTCCCGGGATCTACTGCTATGGCCTGAAGGCCATAGCAGTAGATTGTGACCCCTGACCGGAGGAGCGGTGGACAGAGCACTGAAGTGGGGCAGTACACAGACATACAGCCTCCAGCCATACACTGTATATACCTGAAGGCTGCACCTAATGTGAGGGAACTGTACTGCACCTAATGTGAGGGAACTGTACTGCACCTAATGTAGGGGAACTATACTGCACCTAATGTGGGGGGAACTAGGCTGCCAACCTAATGTGGGGGGGAACTAGGCTGCCAACCTAATGTGGGGGGAACTATACTGCCAACCTAATGTGGAGGGAACTATACTGCCAACCAAATGTGGGGGAACTATACTGCCAACCTAATGTGGGGGAACAATACTGCCAACCTAATGTGGGGTGAACTAGACTGCCAACCTAATGTGGGGTGAACTAGGCTGCCAACCTAACGTGGGGTGAACTAGGCTGCCAACCTAACGTGGGGGGAACTAGGCTGCCAACCTAACGTGGGGGGAACTAGGCTGCTAACCTAACGTCGGGGGAACTAGGCTGCCAACCTAACGTGGGGGGAACTAGGCTGCCAACCTAACGTGGGGGGAACTAGGCTGCCAACCTAATGTGGGGGGAACTAGGCTGCCAACCTAACGTGGGGGAACTAGGCTGCCAACCTAATGTGGGGGGGAACTAGGCTGCCAACCTAACGTGGGGGGGAACTAGGCTGCCAACCTAATGTGGGGGAACTATACTGCACCTAATGTTGGGGGAACTACAACCTAATGTGGGGGACTTATACTGCCAGCCTAATGTGGGGGGAACTGTGCTGCCAATCTACTGTGGGGGGACTTATACTGCTAGCCTAATGTGGGGGAGCTGTGCTGCCAATCTAATGTGGGGGAACTACAACCTAATGTGGGGGAACTATAAACTATCAATAAAAAAATAAAAAACAAGTTTGGATCATTGAACTCTGTTGTTGTGTTCTTCTTTTAAAACAAAAGATATTAATTAGTTATGATAACTGTATGAGTTGTTTTTTCTAATCTTAAACCTCAGTATTCTGATTTAATTGCTGTGCTGGCACTTTGAGGGGAAAAAAGTTGGCGTGCATCACGGTTTGGGCACTCAGGCTCAAAAAGGTTCGCCATCACTGTGCTAGGTATATTGTGCAGCCATCAGGTCTTCTGTGACCTCCTGACATTGTGGTGCAAAAAGATTCCATTACTTTCCCCTAGATGTCAGCATTGCTCACTTAATCTTAGTTTATTAAGAACGTATTCCAGCGCTAGCAGGAGTAGTGGTATAAAATCAGCAAAATGGCAAATACAGGTACCAAGTGGAGGAATAGAGCTTGAAACGTTATCAGAAGCATACTGCACAAGTGTTTATTGCTCCTAAGATAGTGCTGACACACCTGCAGGAGAGACACTAACTAAAACCAATACCACAAGTGCACCAAACCTGATGAACACACATAAAGGATTTAACCCCTTCCAGATCACATTTTACATGAGAAATACAAAGAAAATTTTTTTTTGACAGTAAGCACATAAATAAATACAGAGAAAAAAAAAAATATATATATATATACAAATAGGAATGAATTAAATATATACAAGAAATGCATTTATTTAAAAAAATTGTAAAAATATAACCCATGCACTGAACTCATATACCTAAATGCACCACATATATATAATTTTAAATGAACACTATACCAAGCTCTAAGCCAGTGTTTCCCAACCAGGGTGCCTCCAGCTGTTGCAAAACTACAAATCCCAGCATGCCCGGACAGGCTGTCCGGGCAAGCTGGGAGTTGTAGTTTTGCAACAGCTGGAGGCACCCTGGTTGGGAAACAATGCTCTAAGGACTGATCTTGTATATGGAAGAGGACCACAATGTGCACTAGTCCTAAGTATCGCTATGTGTAAATGTGCCTTAACAAAAAATCTAATGTGAACAGGACTCAATCCAAGGATAACATCTTACATATGTTTTTTTTTTTTTTCTCTCTATGTGCACTTTGTGCTAGGTTAGATTTCTTGTATATATTGAATTCATTTATATATATATATATATATATATATGTAACATTTATTTTAATTTTTTCCCTGTATTTATTTATGTGCTTACTGTCAGATAGTTCTTTGTATTTCTTATGTAAAATGTGATCTGGAAGGTGTTATATCCTTTATCTGTGTTCATGAGATTTGGTGCAATTGTGGTATTGGTTTTAATTAGTGTCTCCGTCTGCAAATTTAGCAGTTGTGTCAGCACTATTAGGAGCAATACACACTTGTGCGGTATGCTTTTCATAAAGTGGTCTACCATGAGGCTTGTCAAGCTCTATTCCTGCACTTGGTACCTGTATTTGCCATTTTGCTGACTTTATCGCATTTGGAATAAAGATGAAGCTTTTATACCACTACTCCTGCTAGCGCTGGACCACTTTATTAATTTGGATTGACCACCTGCACAGTGGTGTTCCATGCGCTGGGATTTCTTCTGTAACCTTTGGAGAGCTGATTTCCTATATATTCGTTAAAGGGGTACTCCGCTGCTCAGCGTTTGGAACGTCATAGCCACCCTCCCCTGATAGCCACACACCCTCAATGCAAGTCTATGGGAGGGGGCGTAACAGCTGTCACGCCCCCTCCTATAGACTTGCATTGAGGGGGCGGAGTGTGACGTCATGAGGGGATTGGGCTATGGCGTTGCGAGCTCCCGGCTCCAGCGATTGGAACAGTTTGTTCCAAACGCTGAGCAGCGGAGTACCCCTTTAAACCTGGTTTATGATATATTCCACCTACCGTTGGCTGCAGTAAAGCTGCATTGTAGGATATAAGTTTGGATGGTTCCAGTATATACTTCATACTTTGCTTGTCACAGACTGTGGTGACATTTGAACAGTGAAACCTCCATGACCAACCTACTATTGCTTTGGATTGCCCTTGTTCTGTTGTCTCCCATCACATAGCTTATTTTTTATTTACTTTTTCCTTATAAAATCTTGCTGCCAACATCCAATAAAAGGATCCGTTGTTTTTTCACCAAAACAATGAGACACAATGGGAGGAGTTTATTATTCTCTGTGCCTGGCTCAGATCAGCGAACAGTTGCTAAATTTTGCCACTTTTGAGGGATCGGTGTCTCGCTTGCCAGGTGGGCAGGGCTTCGCACCCATGCACTGAAGTCACCATAATTTATGCCCGCTACATGCAAACTTGAGTTCCATAAGATAGCTGAATGGATGCCATCTCGACTCATTGGGGCACATAATTGAAACTCTTCACGTCAAAAATGTAATATTTTCGTTGTGTTATTATTTATTTCAGTGTTATATATTAGTTATTTATTTCATGGTTACTGCACTCTCATTTAAAGGAAAACTGCCAGTTTGCTCCCCCCCACACTAACCAGCGGTACTGGCTGGTAGTGCGGGGCATGCTGATCAGTTTGGTGCCTTCCGTGCACGGATCCATTCGTCCGAAATCTTTGATTTTTTGAATATGCTAATTAGGTGCTAACTGGCACAGGCGGGGTTACTGGTACTCTGACGTCAGCACCGCTAGTCCGCAGCGCCACCCAGCTCATCAATAGTTCTGCCTCTGCCTCTCCCTCCTCTCCCCACTCTGTAATGAAGAGGGAGGGGAGAAATTTCGATGAGCTGGGCGGTGCTGACATCAGAGTGCCAGTTACCCCGGCCTGTGTCAGTTAGCACCTAATTAGCATATACAGAAAAGTCAAAGATTTTGCGGGGGGATCCGGGCACAGTAAGCATCAAACTGATCAGCGTCCCCCACACTACCAGCCAGTGCCACCGGTTAGTGCAGGGGGAGCAAGCTGACCGTTTTCCTTTAACCCCTGGCCATGTTTTATCCATACAGTTATTGCTTGTCTGGGCTCTAGTTATCATGAAATATAATGTGAGATGCTTCTGACAGAATTTTCCAGGATTTACAATTTGCCAAAATCTGCAAATTTGGTGCCGGGGGGGAAAAAAAAGTGGCACAAAAATAAACCAGTACAAGAGAGGTATTAAAATGGTGGCAGGAAAAACTTATATAGCTGTAAAAGAAATTACAGTAGTTTTTATTTATGTCCCCAGTGTCTTATTGAGCTGTAAACACACAGGTTCACCTAAAACGTCAGTCTCCAACAATGAACCCATATGATTAGAATTAATGCTCTGCCCAAACAGATTATATTTTGGACTTCCCTTTTCATAATACAGAACAAAAGAAGCTATTCATTAGTAAAAGTAGTTACCAGCCACCTTACTCCCATCAATATTATTTTCCCTGTTACAAATACTTATAATCCAGCTCTTCTTTCTGTCATTAATAAACCCAAAGGTGGTTTTATCCCCCTGAGAAGATTTTGCCATTTTTTTCCTCCATTTACACTTTAGCATTAATAATAGGTTTATTCATTTGTCAATCTAAATAAGGCTACCTGTACACCACGTTTTCCCTACGTTTTGAACCGTATACGGCTGGGGAGAGGGGGCAGGGCAACCGCATGCTGCCGTATGCGGTCCCCTATCTAATGTATTTCAATGAGCGACCGGAGTGAAACGCTGCCTCCGGTCGGCTCCGTTTTGCCCCGTATACGGTTTCCCGACCGGACCTACAAACGCTGTCGACAGCGTTTCTAGGTCCGGTCAGGAAATCGTATACGGGGCAAAACGGAGCCAACCGGAGGCAGCGTTTCACTCCGGTCGCTCATTGAAATACATTAGATAGGGGACCGCATACGGCAGCATGCGGTTGCCCCGCCCCCGACTCTCCGCCCCCTCTCCCCAGCCGTATACGGTTCAAAATGTAGGGAAAACGTGGTGTGCATGTAGCCTTAGTTTGTCTTATGCATCATTTGAAAGTCTCCGTGCTCACCTTGGTGGGGCCTGCCTCCTGATCATTTGTTTGTACAGTATGATATACAAAGAATCCAAGGCTCTGGCCCAATGTTCACAAGACAACATTTCTCTTTATTATGAGTCCATTAAAAACTGCCAAAATACAACAATGATGTTGTGGCCAATAGAGACTGTGTCAAGCAAAAAAGAACATTAATTTAATTCTCTTTTGGCTTCACAAAGGCCATATTGGCCGGAACATCACTGTTGTATTTTGCCAATTTTAGTGGATTCTTCATATGTTATTCAACTGTCATTAACAGTTTCTTTATAGCAGTATTTTACAAACAGTGGGTCTCCAGCTGTTGCAAAACTGCAACTCCCAGCATGGCTGTCCAGGCATGCTGGAAGTTGTAGTTTTGCAACAGTTGGAGACACCATGTTTGGAAATACACTGCTCTATAGTTATGGTAAGTGGGAAGATCATCATTCTCCACAGGGATGCAGAGAATTGTAGTTTCATGAATAGCAAGCGCAGCTGTGCTCCAAAGGGTGGCAGGAACTTATGTTTAGGTGGGAGAAAAGTGACCTCACACTTACAAACAAGGGATCCTGGGACTTGTAGTTGGATGGAGGGAACTCCAACAGGAAATAGCCATTTCACAAAAACGAAGCAGCAGCCTTATGGTGGACTCACAACACAACCATTTAGCCCCAAGACAAGTGCGGATCCTGGCAAGTAAGTACTACTGTCACCTTATGGTGGATAACCCCTTTTAGAGATCCTAGACAGCACCAGAGACCAGCCACTGTGTGTAGACTTTAATATAGAAAAGTGCAAAATCACAGCACACAATGAAGCTTCGGATAATGTAGAAGCTGTTTTCATTTAACCCCCTTCAGTATGCAACGTTTCGGCAGCAATAGCTGCCGAAACGCTGCATACTGAAGGGGATTAAACAAAAACAGCTTATACACGGTCCGAAGCCTCTTTGTGCGCTGTGACCTTGAACACTTGTACATAAAATAACATGAATATATTGTTGTTTTACAATAGGAATAATTTTTTTTTTTATATGTCCTTACAATGGATAAGTTAATCCTTCATAAACGGTGACGGTAGAAACATTTGCACTTCGTTTACTTATTTTATTTTTTGTACTAAAAACCACAAAGTGACCTAAAACGAATATTGTTTGCCCCATAGAACATGCAATGCATGCCAGAAGCCAAGCAGTTTCTTATTTAATAGACAGGTCTGGATACCGTCCATCTTAAATTTATTTGAGGTAAATCTTCTTATTAAATTGCACTCAAACTTGTAAACTGAAGCCAAGATTGTTTCCTTGATAAACATCTTAAGGTAGCGTGATTGCGTGAGAAGGACAAACTACCAAAGCTTGCCAGTAAATCTGATTGCCATCATCCTACACTAACACGCACTATGTAAGCTCACTGGGTTGGGAAGGGGTTAAGCATGCCAGAAACCTTATGGGAAAAATAAATTTGTATAACGAGCTATTAAAATAAAAGCAATAAGATTTATTCTGCCTGATAAAATATTACCTTGTACAAACCTTACTGTGTACAGAGAAACTTGCCAAGACAAACAGGCAGATTACATATATGGTATACGGTATATTGTATTAGCTTTTTATGTTTTTAGTGATCTATAGCTACTGTGTTATTACTTTTTGGAAGTAATCTACAAAGAGTATTTATAATGAAGTAGAAACATAAGATTTTATGTGAACTATGTCCTTTGTAAATGTATAAAGTAATATTATATAATGTTAAATCATTATATAGAACTTTTGACCCAAATTTTGTAAGCAATTGGCCTATAGCGTAAAACTTGTATTTATTTATTTGTTTTTTTTCTTGTTAGTGTTTTAATTTCCATGTCAATGTCTATATGTGTCAGTTAATGTTTAAAAGTTTACCTGTCATTAACAAAAACTTTTTTTTATATAATGTAGATAATATCGTTATATGTAGATTTGAAATATACATTGATTAAAAAATGTGTATATTTTTGGATGAAAAAATGCTGTTCCTGCAGCTATTGCCTGTGTGTCTCTGTAAAGAGACCAAATACCGGAAGTGAGGGCAGGACAAGTAGGGATCTGTGCAGGCTCCTGGCTTGTCAATCATTCTGATGTGTGAGTCAGGAGCATGTCATAGAGCCTCACTGCACAGAGCCCTGCTTGCCCTCGGTGTACAGAGCCCAGCTTGCCCTCGGTGTACAGGGCCCCGCTTGTCCTTGGTGGACAGGGCCCCGCTTGTCCTCGGTGGACAGGGCCCCGCTTGTCCTCGGTGGACAGGGCCCCGCTTGTCCCCGGTGGACAGGGCCCCGCTGGTCCCCGGTGGACAGGGCCCCGGTGGACAGGGCCCCGCTGGTCCCCGGTGGACAGGGCCCCGCCGGTCCCCGGTGCACAGGGCCCCGCCGGTCCCCGGTGCACAGGGCCCCGCCGGTCCCCGGTGCACAGGGCCTTGCTTGTCCACCCACACTTCCTGTATTTAGTCTCCTCACAAAGACACACCGGCACAAGCTGCAGGTAGAAAAAAAAACACACACTTATTAACCAACATATATTTTCTACATTATATAAAAAAGTTTTTTTCTAATGACAGGTTCATTTTAATAATTAAACTGAATGATCACAAAATTAGCAACAACTGTTGCCTGACCATGGTAGTAAGAGTGTACCAAGACTGGATAAATCATGGACAGACATCGGACAGAACTACACAGCAGGCTTGTGCTTGATCCATGAGGTGAGCATCGGGTGGCATGTTTGGCTTGTCAGCAACTGTTTTCCACAGTGGACAAACTGGCCCAGTAGGCTAAGGAAACAAATTGTCACAATAACCATGTAGCATACCATACATGTACTGGAGTTCAGTAGCTGAAGACCAACAAAGGTGCTCCTGACAATCCTGATCATCGCAATCAATGCCAAGCATGGTTCAAGGATATGATGTCAATAGAACATGGAAACATGGCTGAAGGGAATCTGGAATGAGAAGTCCTGTTATCTGCTGAACTATACAGATGGCTGTGTCTGCTGAAAAGAGCATAAAGCTGTATCTCGAGGGTGCACCACTGGGGTTCCACAACCTAGTGGTGGCAGTGTCATAGTCTGGAAAGCATTTTTCCGGTATTCTCTAGGACTGTTGGTCCTCATCCCACAATCCTTAAATGGATAATGCTATAGGTATAGCTGACCATCTGCACATATCTTGTTGAAGGTCCCCAACTACAGTGCCATCCTTCAACAGGACAAGGAGTCATCAGGCTCAGACCACCAGAGAGTGGCTAAAGGTACATGTTAAAGCCATACTCACATTGAGAAAGAGGTTGCTACCTCGAACCGCGTCTGTGTTAATTGTCTAATAATGACTCTTTTACCAACATCTGTTTGGAACAACATTACTGATGTGGATCGCGCCAGATACTCAGTAATTTTTATACTCCAACTTCCATTACTATCTTATATAAAGGGTAGCCTTATTTCTATCCCATGCATGCTTAAACTTTTTCACTGTACTGGAAGGTTATGAGGATTTGTTCCTGTTCTGGATAGTTCTTGAAACGGACAGAAGTGGCAGCAGAGAGCACTGTGGTCAGACTGGAAAGACCTTCTCAACTTCCTCTGGAACATACAGCAGCTGATAAGTACTGGAAGGATTAAGATAGTTAAATAGAAGTAATTTACAAATCTGTATAACTTTCTGACATTAGTTGATTTGAAAATATATTTTTCCCTTTGTTGTTCCCCTTTAAACTATTGGCGACTGTTGGCTGTAAAATACAGCCAACACCTGCCGTATATAGAGCAGGCTTACATCCTGAGCAAGTTCTATACTCATATTTGAAGCAAGCTCTATCATCTTGCTAGGATTACTCCAAGAGCTCACTACGAGGTGAAAAAAGTAGTAAAAGGTAACAGAAAAAGACCTACAGAAGGCTAAAAAAAAACTGTGAAAACCTGTGTCCATGTGTCCACTAATAGAAAAGCAACAAATGAGTGGTGTTCATAAAAGACACCATTAGAGTCTGTTCACACTACGGAATTCCCACAGAATTCTGCGCCGTGAACTTTAACATTAGTGTGAATGGGTCTTCCGCGAGACCCGTTCACACTGAGCAATTTCAGTGGTGGACATTTCCGCCGCTGAAATTGTTCCGCTGAAAGAAAGGACATGTTCGTCCTTTTGAGCGGAATTACGCAAGCACTGCATAGCCATCAATGGTGACGGCACAGTGACGCGCAGTCCTAAAGCTGCCAGGCTGAATCTCGACTTGCTGAATTCTGCGAGCGGAGGTTCAGCGAGATATCCACAGTGTGAATGCACCCTTAAAGGGGTACTCAGCCCCTAGACATCTTATCCCCTATCCAAAGGATAGGGGATAAGATTTCAGATCACAGGGGTCCCGCCTCTTGGGACCCCCGGGATCTCGGCTGCAGCACCCACCAGTTGCGGCTTCCGGAAATGCTGGAGGCTTCGGCTCCCGACCACGGTGACGTGAGATCGTGACGTCACGCCTCCACCCCCGTGTGACATCATGCCCCGCCCCTCAATGCAAGTCTATGGGAGGGGGCGTGACAGCTGTCACGCCTCCTCCCATAGACTTGCATTGAGGGGGCGGGGCGTGACGTCACTATCTCCCATCACCGTGGTCGTGAGGCATTAGGATGAGAGCGTCCAGCGCTACCGGAAGCCGCAACAGGTGAGTGCTGCAGCCGAGATCCCGGGGGTCCCCAGCTGCGGGACCCCCGCGATCTGACATCTTATCCCCTATCCTTTCGATGGGGGATAAGATGTCTAGGGGCAGAGTACCCCTTTAATGAATCTGCTGCTATCCAAAAAGCATTATGGTTGGTCTACAAGCTTGTCAGAGACCACTTGCATGTACCACAATGTATCTAGGAAAGTGTTCCATAGACAGATGAGAAAAAGTTGGAACAAATGCAGAATACTTTGTGTAAAAGGTTAAAAAAAAACGATATCTCAACGAAAAAACCTAATTGTAACAGTGCATGGACGACATCCCAGACACATTGAAATGAAACAAGTGATCTGATTGGTTGCTATGCGCAGCAGGTTTTGATAAATCTCCCCCATAGTGTGTGTTTTCTTTTCAATACTGTCTTAAATCACTATTAAAAGACTGAATTCTATTGTTTGTGTTGTGTGTTTAGTTATCAATGTAGACTGGTGTAACTACATCTATTTTACTATAGTATGAGTAGGACCTATATTACATTACAATGAGAAATGAGAGTGACATACTGCATACTTGGCACTGGAGAACATTCCACCGAGTTAGCGGCCAGAGGAGATTCCATTGTTGTTCCACACTATGTTGTAATGTACAGCAGACAATAGAGATTGATCAGGTCACTTTGTACTGTTCTCTGTCTACTAAATATAAGATTCTAATCTTTTCCTTTGTCTTTTATTAATGGAACGTTCAGTCCCGTTCATCTGATTTGTTCGGGGGCTTTTGCTTATTGTCATAGCTGGGAAATTGTACTCCTGACACTTCAGATTTTTTTGTATTTGAGAACATTTTGGGAGACATCTAATCCCTAGAAGTGAATCACTTCGACTTTTGTACTCTCTGTTGAGAACTGGTAATCCGTTCAGTTTGCCTAATAAGTACAACTCATTTGGAAATCAAACAAAGGCAAAATAGCGAACATTGCTGTGTCGCACTTTAGAGAACCGCTCATGTTAGTTTTGGTTAAGTATATTATATTAATTCAGTATATCATAACAGAAAATGAAGCTCATATTTACACCAATGTGTCTCAACAGATATAGTTTAAAAAAAAAAAAAACGACCTGGTATTGTTAGACTAACCCTTAGTGTGGTAACAAGGTGTTTTTAGTGCTCTCATCCGTAAGAACCCCATTCATGGTGCACATATATTTCCCCTTATCTCCATTTCAGGGGACGGGACTAGAGCTGGATTATTTTCCAGCAGTATTCACACCTGGTCTTGCTTTCCCTTAATTGTCTGGCCAATTGCAGGAAAGCGCTTACATCTCTCTGCTATGTCATGACATGGTGCTGGTGAATGTGCACTGGTCTGAACAGGCTGGAAGTGTACTTTAGGAAAGTTTACACGACAGCACAATAGATGGGATGTGGGGAGGCTGTTATTGATGTACTTGGTTTCCAAAAATGAGATGAAAGCCTTGGTTTACCTTTCATTCACAGCATGGATCCTCCGGAGAAGGCAGACAGGCTCACATATTTCAGGTACCCAGTGTGACTTTCTTGCTCTGTCCTGCTCAGAGCACTAGCTCTTATTTCCTGTGTCCAATCTTGGTGTGTCTGTTATTAGGGACCCTAACAGGCAGTGGACTGCAGATTGCAGGAAAGTGAGACATCTAGTGGTCAAGTCATTAGGGCTGTTTTCCTGAGTTATTTACACATGGGCTGAAAATCACATAAGCTATCAAATGGAGGGAAGATGTTTAAAATTACCTTTTAAAGACCACATAACCTTTCTGGGCAGTTTGATTGGAGTTATGTTACTCTCTACCTGCTTTCTCTTTTCCTGATCAGTAAGATGCGGTGATGCATTCTGATTACTATAAGTTTGTTTTGTTTAATTTGTTTAATAAGTTTGGTTATAGAAACAAACAGGTCTGCATGGAAACTGTGGACATAAAATTTTAGGATTTTTAAAGGATTTCAATTTATAGAGAATGCTTCTTACACTTATAAACTAAGCAATGTATTTAAAGTAGCCATACAAATAAAATAATTGTCAGGTGCCAGCAATATTTAAGCATCTATTGGTGTTAAGGTGTTAACATGGGATCCGACCATTATCCTACATTTTTTGTAAAGGAAGGCAAAACCCTCCATGAGATAGAAAATTATTATCCTCATCTTAGGGGAAGAAATTCCTTCCCAAGTCAGCCAATCAGAATCACCAACCAGATCCACAATCTAAAGAAGCACTCTTTTTTTTATTTATTTTTTCATATAATGCTAATTCACACCATTATTCCTGAATTGTCATCTACTTCATCCGAGTTCAGTTGCATCTATACATTTTGTTGCTGCAGCTGGGTCATGTGAACTCCAGTCTGTCAACCAGTATGTTATGTACTTAATGTGTAGATAGAAAACCATTCACTTCTTGTGAGCTACAGTATTGCACCATCACCTATTACATCCCTCCCAACAACTCTCAGACCATTTTCCCTCCCCATCCAGCTCCGCCCTCTTTTAAGTTCTTTATGTACCCCACATATAGACTGCAGCTGAAGAGATCCTGTCTGCCTTATTTATAAAGACCAGAAGTGCAGTTATGTTATGTAAGCCCATTCAATCGTCAGCTGCAGAGTTAGTCACCTCCCCTGACTCTCACTTTCTGTCTTTATCTGATGTGTGCAGATTATATAGTGTATCCTATGTAAAGTAGCAAGACAATGATCTCCTGCTTTTAATAGCTTGCAGGGAAAAAATTGCACAGGCTGAATCTGTATCACATAGGATACTATATACCGTAAACTACACTAACTTTACAGCCCCTGTAGCACAGTCAAAGAAAAAATTGGAAATATAGACAACATTAGGAGACCCCTGTCAGAGGGGAAATAGGAATCACAATGGCAGACAACTCATGAATGCCACTAAAATAGGCATATGCAGGGCATACAATACTACTATTACAATACTATTTCTAAGTACTGTAGTAAACCTACTTAATTCATTACTTTGGTTGCCAACATATACTACAACAGAAAACACAATAGGTTAGGTCCTTGCCCTAAGATTAAGCTTAATTCCTTAAACTGTGTTTGACAACCTGCCACCTACCTTTAATTTTGTCATCTGTGCCAACGGGCACCATGAAGGCCTCCCCTGCCCCCACTAGTATTCTATCAACCTGTTTCACAATATATTGAACTTGGGGATGTGTTATGTACATTATACTGTGGACAAAGTGAATAAAGCGGTTTACAGATGTGAATGCACCTATGTTCTAATTCTCATCCTAGCTAGTTACAGCTGCATGTACTTTATGTATGGGGTTCGATTGTTATCGTTGTGGTCGAGGTAACATGTGCTGACTGATATATTCATTTCTTCGACAGGTGTGCAGGACTAAAGCAGAAATCTGTCCTTCACTCATTCAGTAAATTTATTTTAAATGTTCTATCTACTGAATCTGGGTGAAACTTGTCATTGTTTGTATCCTTTAATCCGGAAAATGATAATTTACCTTATTTGAACTTAGATTAATACACTGCTCATAAAAATAAAGGGAACACTAAGATAACACATCCTAGATCTGAATGAATTAACTAATCGTATGAAATACTCTCGTCTTTACAGAGTTGAATGTGCTGACAACAAAATCACACAAAGTATCAATGGAAATAAAATTTATCAACCCATGGAGGTCTGGATATGGAGTCACACTCAAAATCAAAGTGGAAAACCACACTACAGGCTGATCCAACTTTATGTAATGTCCTGAAAACAAGTCAAAATGAGGCTCAGTAGTGTGTGTGTGTGGCCTCCACGTGCCCGTATGACCTCCCTACAACGCCTGGGCATGCTCCTGATGAGGCGGTGCAACATGGCGTTGGTGGATGGAGCGAGACATGATGTCCCAGATGTGCTCAATCGGATTCAGGTCTGGGGAAAGGGCGGGCCAGTCCATAGCATCAATGCCTTCCTCTTGCAGGAACTGCTGACACACTCCAGCCACATGAGGTCTAGCATTGTCTTGCATTAGGAGGAACCCAGGGCCAACCGCACCAGCATATGGTCTCACAAGGGATCTGAGGATCTCATCTCGGTACCTAATGGCAGTCAGGCTACCTCTGGCAAGCACATAGAGGGCTGTGCGGCCCCCCAAAGAAATGCCACCCCACACCATTACTGGCCCACTGCCAAACCGGTCATGCTGGAGGATGTTGCCAATCTTGGTGTTCTCTGGTCCTGCACGGTGCTGGGCTGTAAGCACAATCCCCACCTGTGGACCTCGGGCCCTCATACCACCCTCATGGAGTCTGTTTCTGACAGTGTGAGTGGACATATGCACATTTGTGGCCTGCTGGAGGTCATTTTGCAGGGCTCTGGAAGTGCTCCTCCTTGCACAAAGGGGGAGGTAGTAGTCCTGATGCTGGGTTGTTGCCCTCCTACAGCCTCCTCCACGTCTCCTGATGTACTGGCCTGTCTCCTGTTAGCGCCTCCATGCTCTGGACACTACGCTGACAGACACAGCAAACCTTCTTGCCACAGCTCGCATTGATGTGCCATCCTGGATGAGCTGCACTACCTGAGCCACTTGTGTGGGTTGTAAACTCCGTCTCATGCTACCACTAGAGTGAAAGCATCGCAAGCATTCAAAAGTGACCAAAACTTCAGCCAGGAAGCATTGGACCTGAGAAGTGGTCTGCGGTCACTACCTGCAGATCCACTCCTTTATTGGGGGTGTCATTTGAAATTGATTGTCAATCAGTGTTGCTTCCTGAGTGGACAGTGTGATTTCACAGAAGTGTCATTGACTTGGAGTTACATTGTGTTGTTTAAGTGTTCCCTTTATTTTTTTAGAGCAGTGTATTAGAATTCCGATATCTCCAGTAGTTTATTAGAGGTCATCTGGAAGTAATGAAGATTAAGCTCTTTAAGCAGTGGCTTAGTCTTGTGCATTCACAATATTCAATTGGCATTGCTTTGCTTTTCCAGCTCACGCTTTTAATGCCAAATAAAAATGATATATGTGTGTGCCATGTCCATGTTTTATTTCCTTTTTGTAATGTTTTTCATATTTTAATGCAAAACCACCTAGCTTTAGAGAGAAACCTTGGTCATCAAAGTTTTTTTTTTTTTCTTGTCAGCCACTGGGGACTGTCTACCATAGGGATAAAATTATTAACCTCTTTGCTAAGGCTCCTTTCACACTGCCGTTATGACGAGGCAGTGTGATACCCGTCAGGGGAGCCGGGGGGAATAGCGGGAGAGAAAATACTGCTTGCGTCGTCTTTTACTCCCATTATTCCCGTCAAAAAACTGTGGCACCCGACGGCCCCCATAATAGTAAATGGTAGCTGTTGGGACCCGTTGTTGCCTGTTGTGCCCCGTTACGAGAACGGGGCTGTTAGACACACACACACAAAAAAAGACCTAAACGGCCGTTCTTGCCGGGGCGCAACAGCAGTGTGAAAGGGGCCTTATGCTGTGCCTGGGATTTGCACGACCCCGCGAGGTTAGTGGGTTGACACCCACCCTTGAGCTTCTATTGGGATTTAACCTATAGTGATTATTTTTTTTAACTTTTCGTCTAACTTGAAACATGAAGATGAATACCAATGGCCAGTGTTTTTTTTTCTTACTATTCATTCATTCATTCTGTATTGAATCTGATTTTCAATATAAAAATGCTGAAATATCAGCCAACAAGAAATGAACATGAAATCAACACCTTATGGCTAGGTTTCCACTGCAAAATGCCATATCCAGTTGCCATTTTTTTTTTTATCCTTTTGGCATTTTTCAAGTATTTTTTCAAGTGGTTTTTCAAAAATGACCTTGTTGAGACTTTGGTGTTTTTCTTAGGAAAATCTTGGCATTTTCCTCCCATAGAAGTCTATGGGAGTGAAAAAATGCCAAGAAAAACACCATGTGGGTTTTAACTTTGGCGTTTTTTATTCATTTTTGGAGATACCTATTTTAATAAAATTTCATAAGGCACCATTAAAAAAAAATATAATAAAAAAGATACAGTAGTGATGGAAAAAATTGTATTGAACGAAATGTATCTCTTTTATAACAACATTTTTATTATTTTTTAAACAGGGATCAATTTATGTGGGGCGGGCAGGGAATTAAAAATGTAGCCGACAGTAATAGAAATTTAGAAAGGGGCCATTTAAATGTAAAAATAATATATTTGATATAATTAATTTTGTTTAAACTTTTTATTAATAATGTATTTTAACCCCTTAAGGACTCAGCCCATTTGGGCCTTAAAGGAGTAGTCCAGTGGTGATTCAGTGGTGAGCAATTTATCCCCTATCCTAAGGATAGGGGATAAGTTGCAGATCACGGGGGGTCCGACCGCTGGGGCCCCCTGCGATCTCCTGTACGGAGCCCCGACAGCCCGCGGGAAGGGGGCGTGTCGACCTCCGCACGAGGCGGCGGCCGACACGCCCCCTCAATACAACTCTATGGCAGAGCCGAAGCGCTGCCTTCGGCAATCTCCGGCTCTGCCATAGAGATGTATTGAGGGGGCGTGTCGGCCGCCGCCTCGTGCGGGGGTCGACACTCGCTATCTCGGCGGAGAGCCGGGGCCCCGTACAGAGAGATCGCAGGGGGCCCCAGCGGTCGGACCCCCCGCGATCTCAAACTTATCCCCTATCCTTAGGATAGGGGATAAGTTTTTCACCACTGGACTACCCCTTTAAGGACTTTTATTTTTACATTTTTATTTTTTCCTCCTCGCCTTCCTTCAAAAAATCATAACTCTTTTATATTTTCATCCACAGACTAGTATGAGGGCTTGTTTTTTGCGCGACCAGTTGTCCGTTGTAATGCCATCACTCAATTTACCATAAAATGTATGGCGCAACCAAAAAAATACTATTTGTGTGAGGAAATTAAAAAGAAAATCGCAAATTTTGGAAGGTTTCGTTTTCACGCTGTACAATTTACGGTAAAAATGACATGTACTTTATTCTTTGGGTCAATACCATTAAAATGATACCCATGATTATACACTTTTCTATTACTGTTGCGCTTTAAAAAAAATCACAAACTGTTTAACCAAATTAGTACGTATAAAATCTCCCTATTTTGAAGACCTATAACATTTTCATTTTTCTGTATAAGCAGCGGTATGAGGGCTCATTTTTTGCGCTGTGATCTGTACTTTTTATTGATGCCATATTTGCTTATATTAAATTTTTTATACTTTTTTTTATAAATTTTTTAAAATGTAATAAAAAGCAGCTATTGTGGATTTTTTTTTACGTTCATGCCGTTCACCGTACGGTATCATTAACATTTTATTTTAATAGTTGGGATATTTACGCACGTGGTGATACCAAATTTTTTACACTTTTTGGGGGGGAAATAGGGAAAAAGGGCCAATTTACGTTTTTATTGGGGGGGAGGGGATTTTTCAATTTTTTTTAACTTTTACTTTTATTTTTACACTTTAATAGTCCCCATAGGGGACTATTTATAGCAATCATTCGATTGCTAATCCTGTTCAGTACTATGCATAGGACATAGCACTGATCAGTATTATCGGTCATCTTCTTTTCTGGTCTGCTCGATCGCAGACCAGAGCAGAAGACCCTTGGAAGGCAGCGGAGGCAGGTGAGGGGACCTGTGGCTGCCATTCTGGATGATCAGATCACCGCGGCAGTGCTGCGGGCAAACGATCATCCATTCAAAGTACCGTGATGCTGGAGATGCCATGATCTGTATTGATCACGGCATCTGAGGGGTTAATGGCGGACATCCGCGCTATCGCGGATGTCCGCCATTACGGGAGGGTCCCTGGCTGCTATCAGCAACCGGGATTTGCCGCGCATGACGTAAGCATCGCTCCGATGTTCACGGTTATGCATAGGACGTAAATGTACGTCATGGTGCGTCAAGCACCAGATCACCAGGACGTACATTTATGCATCGTTAAGGGGTTAATAATGTGTTGAATAAAATGTGTTTTTAACTTTTTTCACTTTTTTTTCTATATTTTTTACATTTTTTAGATAGTACTACTACTCACAGCATGCAACACACTGTTCCGTGATGGGAGTAGAAGTACATCATGTACTAATTGACAGATCGTCCCGGTTGTCATGCACCCTCCCATAGACTTACTAGAGGGGACATGGCCATGATGTCATGAGTGGGGCGTGACATGACGTCATGAGCCTCCGCCCCACATTGCCAGTCATATGGCATGGAGCAAAGTTTGCGCCGTGCACCGGATGTCTGGGGTGCCGCAGTCGAGATTAAGATTTTATCCTGGGACCTAACAGCAGTGTGGGTATTCTTGGATGTGCCCCCAAGACCCTAAGTGACCCACAACCAAACCAGTCCTGCTGGATGATCCTTGAGGTAGCATTCAGTGGTAGTGGGGTGTGATGAGGGCAGATGTTGTTACCCTAGGGGCAGATGGCATTAACCCCTTGTATTCGTGATGCCAGGGCGTGGTTTAGCCTAAAACCACCCGAAGGTATACCGCTGGATCCTGGGGTAGGCACGGGGGCAATAAAGACTCCAACACCAAGTTACAGACAACAGTAGCTTTACTGAGGGTAGACAGTTGTTACAGTCTAAACAGTTCAGCCTGGGCCCAAGGAGTTGACCAGTGACACAGATACCTTGAGGGCTTGCTGGGACTTGTAGTAGGACTGGACAATTAAATGCAGACCACGCTGACTTGACAGATGACAGGGACTGACTTGACTTTGAGGCCTCCAACACTCTGGACGCATATGGGTGTCCCGGTACCGCATCCTATATGGTACCTATATGTCTGTGGGTCCCCATAGCCAGAGTCCCTAGGACGTAGGGGTCCACGTTATATAGTCTGCCCTTGTCACCTCTATTCCATATAGTAAATCAGTAGTTTACTCAAGGTTTATGTAAATATAGTGACATACATGTAAATAAATGGTTAATTACCTGCGCGTAGCGTGCCAGGATCTGCGGGTCACATGACTAAGTGAATTCTATGGTATTTCTGCTTTGGGACCTTTGGAGGTCCTTATGACGTATGCAATCCCATCATACCGTGTAACAGTGAATGAGAGGTATTCGGACCAATCAAATTCACCCCGCCCCCTGCCCATATAAGGGAGCGGCGGCCATGTTTTCTCTCTCTTGTTCCTGGGCTGGCAAACGAGAAGGATCTGCGCAGCTATTATCGCAGTGAGATAGGCCTGAGCCTTGCGGCAACGGCTGACTCTATTCAGAATCGTGAGTGTATCAATCCCAAGCACTCTGCAATATCACCGGACCTTATCTATCCCCTAAATCCGGACGGATCTGCAATAATTATCCTAAATTCAGAGACTTGTAATAATACTCAAGGTCCGCAACAACTGTCAGTCACTGAGCAATATAGAGACTGTTTATATAAGACTGTCACTGTGCCTTGAATTTACCGCAAACAGTTAAGTAAAGTTATTCAAGTTCAAGTTCAACTTGCTTGTGGACCTTCAGTCATTTCATGTACCTATCGTTACTGGGAAGGGCGGCGATAGGCCGGAGAATTACCTCAGCATACTAGCCCTCAGCCTGGCGTCACGAACTATTGGGTTAATATTAACCCTTCATATACCGAAACAACATCCCCACTATGTATGACTAAGGCTGCTGAGTGCGGCTGAAACGCGTCACCTTGTCATCACTCACTGTTACTGCTGAATAAAAACCGCATTGCTTGATATCCTGCGCTGGACAATCCCATTTCTTTTTCAACATCCCCACTACTATACACCCCCCCAAGGCGTACCACACATACACTAGGCACGACTGCACTGGACCTCAGCAGGAAGCAAGAGCTCTAAGCTCCAAGAGAGAGAAGTCTCCACCCAGGGCTTATATGGGGAGACTAGCAGGGAGCCTATAGGTCCCTCTTGGGATCACCTGGTCACTGATACCTCCTGGGTAACAATCACATGACATAACTCTTAAGGATAAAACACATTTTATAATACAATACACTGCAGAACATATGTACAGGGGGGAAACAGGTGCAAGGGGCCCTGGGGACACTGAAGGAGGCTGCCTGACAGGACAGCAAGGGTACAGGGCAACATCTGCCATACTGAGCCACCACAATTACATTTGTGGTGACCCCCGGTATATAGCAGGACCACGGGGTGTAGCGGTGTAGGTAGTGGTGCCAGATGGTATTGACCCCTTGGGCAAGATGTTGTTAACCCCTAGTGTTTGTGATGCCAGGATGTGGTTGTATGGTGTAGGGCACCACCGACAACCAACCCAGAAATGGCATATATTTAATGAGAGTCCAAAGCAGGTTTTGATGCAACTGGAACTTTACTGAAGAAGACAGTATAACGTTTCTTACAGATAGCCAACTTCCACAGAGGTGACCGGGACACAGGGAACCTCTCAGGCTTGCTTGGACTTGTAGTGGTAATAATGATGATGCAGGCCACTGTGCTACTGTTATGACTTTGGTAGGGACAGTAGAGACTTAACTTGTAGATATAAATGAGACTTACAGATTGGATGTGGCTGCAGACTGTACTGGACTGAACTTGTACAGGACTGGTGCTTGCTTGACTCAGTAAAAAGAGCAGGAACCAAGAGACCAAGTGTGGAGACTACAGCCCTTTATATATCATTACATACAACGTCCAATTCCAGGCTGATATGAAAACTGATAAACTGGTGATAAGAGTCTCTGTATATAATGTCCATACATGCTCTTTAAATCTGATGAACATATTAACTCTATGTCTTTAGATAAGGATTCATTATCTTATGAATATACCTATGACTATAGTGACATGGCTTATACTTATGATTTTTTTTTTCGTAGGTATGACTATGAACTACACAACTAGTGACTATGCATATAACAGACAAAGTTGACTATACATTTCTGACTGACTAGGACACTTTATGACACTGACATTCTATTATGAGTATGACATCACACTTTATGAACACTGCAACATTTGATTGGTACAATGATATATCTGACTATGACTGACATTTGACTGACTATTAGACTATTAGACGTGGTATGCATGGTGACAGCAAGGCTTATACATACAGTTTGACATTATACCACTGTTTATTTTTGCTGTTAGACACTGGTTGCGGATTGGGTTGCCAGAGGCTTTCTGCCCAATGCCTTGGCTACTAGGGTCTATCGGCATTACACACTTACCCCTAGAACACTTTACTCATTATGTTACCTTACTTTTGTACGTGCATTTGGTTAGCTACAGGAATACCTTCTGGCCAGTAAAGTACCCTGGGCACGCAAAGACAAGAAGAAATGACATTTTAGTGACCAACAGTGGTGTGGACTGATTTAAGAATGCTACAGTCCCTAACGTATATTTGATTGAAGTTTGTGGCTAATGTACATGACTTTTGTGATTTAGACTTATGTGTACTGAACTTATGTGTGTACACTATTTAGGTCAGTCTAGATATCTGGCTGGCAGTTGTGCTTGTGTTGACCTTTGGGACCGACGCAATACCACCTCTTGGGACTTGGGAATATTCTCTGCTTCGGGAGTTCTTGGTGCTTCTGGAGTAGCAGGATACTCTTGCAGACAGAACTCTGGAACTGAAATAGGTCCAGGACTAGCTGGATCCACATGGTTTAAAAGTGATACTGAGGGACTGGAATGCCGCGTACAAGGTGAAGAAACTAGAGATGGTTGCATCAACCCTTGGGACGGCATAGCACAGAAGAATGCAGGCTGATGAGGGGAGAACATAGGGACATCCATGGACGAGTGGATCCCCTCTCCAGGTACATACTCCCTCAAGGGTCTAGCAGCTGTTGGAAGAGGTGCAGGAGGTTCAGGTAGATCTTCTCTAAGGCACTACTTTATGCGATTTCGATGTACCACCTGTGGCTCATAACCAGTCTTCTGATTCTCATAGACATCGGAGTCTAGATAAGGCACTGTGGTGATAGTGTAGGGCTCTGTTTCCCAAATGGAGTCCAACTTATGCGTCCTTGGGAACTTCCACAGCCAAACTTTGTCTCCCAATTGTAGAGGCTTGGCAGAGGCATGACTGTTATAATCTCTTTGCTGTCTTTCTTGAGCCTCGCCCATTCTTCTACCAACAATCTCCTTTGCCTCTTAGACTCTTCTCTGATGGTCTGAGACCCAGTCTTGCAAAGCCTGTGGAGAGTTGTTAAAAGGAATGTGTCACCAAATTTTGTAATTTTTTTTTTAGAGGTTTAATACATTTTTCACATTTTTAAAATATTTTAAAAAATTTTTATTTGTCACAAAATATGAAAAATTAAAAAATAACTTGTCATATTTCCCACTCTTGACCAGCAGAGGGAGCTAACATGAGGAATCGGATGAATAGAAAAGAATTGCTGTAAAATGTGGCCTTGCTTTCCTGCAAGTCCCTCTTGTGTCTGTATGCAAATAGAGCGGGGGATGGGAATCTGTAGTCCACTAGCCAGAGCCATTTTGTCAGTGATTAATAAATGCAGACTACCAAAAGTCTCTCACACACTCCCCCATAGTGCATACACAATGCCACCATATTCATATAGTGCATACACAATACCGCCATATAGTGCATACACAATGCACCATATCCATATAGTGCATACACAATGCACCATATCCATATAGTGCATACACAATGCCGCCATATAGTGCATACACAATGCCGCCATATAGTGCATACACAATACCGCCATATAATGCATACACAATGCCACCATATCCATATAGTGCATACACAATGCCACCATATCCATATAGTGCATACACAATGCCACCATATAGTGCATACACAATGCCGCCATATAGTGCATACACAATGCCGCCATATAGTGCATACACAATACCGCCATATAATGCATACACAATGCCACCATATCCATATAGTGCATACACAATGCCACCATATCCATATAGTGCATACACAATACCGCCATATAGTGCAGACACAATGCCACCATATCCATATAGTGCATACAAACAATGCCACCATATCCATACTGTTATGGCACACTGTTATGGGGGATCTGTAGGTGACACTGTTATGGGGGATTTTTTGGTGACACATTGTTATGGGGGGATCTGTACATGATGGAGTTATGGGGGATTTTTTGGTGACACACTGTTATGGGGGGGGGATCTGTAGGTGACACTGTTATGGGGGATCTGTAGATGGCACAGTGTTATGGGGGATCTGTAGATGACAGTGTTATGGAGGATCTGTAGATGACACACTGCCCGCTCCTGCGCTCCTCACTGCCTGCTCCTCCCTGCATGCTCCTCACTGCCTGCTCCTCCCTGCCTGCTCCTCCCTGCCTGCTCCTCACTGCCCACTCCTTCACTCCTCACTGCCTGCTCCTAGGCTCCTCGCTGCCTGCTCCTCGGCTCCTCACTGCCTGCTCCTCGGCTCCTCACTGCCTGCTCCTCCGCTCCTCACTGCCTGCTCCTCCGCTCCTCACTGCCTGCTCCTCCATTCCTCACTGCCCACTCCTCCACTGCTCCCTGCCCGCTCCTCACTGCCTGCTCCTCCCTGCTCGCTCCTCCACTCCTCACTGCCTGCTGCTCCCTGCCCGCTCCTCACTGCCTGCTCCTCCCTGCCCGCTCCTGCGCTCCTCACTGCCCGCTCCTCCACTGTTCGCTCCGGGTCTGATTACGCTCGACCGCAGAACTGGCGGCGTGTGACGTCACACCCCGCCCCCGTGTGATGTCACGCTCCGCCCCTCAATGCAAGCCTACGGGAGGGGGCGTGATAGGTATCACGCCCCCTCCCTTAGGCTTGCATTGAGGGGCGGAGCGTGATGTCACACGGGGGCGGAGGCGTGACGTCACACGCCGCCAGCCCTGCGGTCGAGCGTAATCAGACCTGGAGCGAACACGCTTCGGGGACTGATTACAAACGGGGTGCCGCGTGCATGATCCCGGGGGTGCCCAGCTGCAGGACTCCCGCGATCAGACATCTTATCCCCTATCCTTTGGATAGGGGAAAAGATGTGTAAGCACCGGAGTACCCCTTTAAAGGGCGCTTGCAGTACAAGTGCCTGATCTTTCGGCAGTTGCCCATGTCGACCCATCATCAGGAAGAACGGGGTGTATCCAGTGGAGCAATGAATGGTATTGTTATAGATCTCCAACAATTCTGGCAACAGCCGGGGCCACTCTTCATGCTTGGACACAGATGCTGCTCGCAGCATGTGAATGAAGACTTGATTGAAGCACTCACATAATCCATTCCCCTGGGGGTGGTAAGATGTAGTCCGGAGTTTCTTGCAGTCGTGGAACCAACACAATTCTTGGAACAGTTGGGTCTCAAAGGCTGTTCCCCGGTCTGTGAGGACCAACTCCGGACATCCCAGGGTCTGCACCCAGTTAGAGCAGAACATCTGGACAGCTGTTTTGGCCGTGAGGTCTTTGACAGGCACAACTACTACCCACTTGGAGTAATGATCCACCATGGTGAGAACGTGAGTGTACCCAGAACGGGTAGGAGACAACTTGACATGGTCTAACGCCACCAGCTGATTAGGCCTTTCACTTTGGATGGGATAGAGGGGTGCTCTTGCCTAGGTTCTTGGTGACATTGCAGACGACACACTCGCTGCACCACTTCTCCACATCACTCAGCATCCCAATCCAATAAATCCTTTGTCTGACAGTGGACTCGGTCTTGTGGACTCCAAAGTATCCTCGCTGATTATGATAGGCGTTGAGGACCATCGCAGCGTCTCATCGGGGAACCAGAATTTGATGAATTCGCTCACCAGAGACCGGATCCAAAGAATTCCTGTACAACAGTCCCTTTTACACAAACAGTCATTTCCTCTGTTGCCACAGACTTTTCAACTCGTTGTTACCCTGGGCCCGGCAAAACAGGTTGGCACCTTTTTCATTAACAGGTAGTCCAACAGATCCCCCATGACTCTACTTTCATCTTGCAAAGTCTTCCACATGAGGAGGTCTTCCTGAATCCTTTCTGACCTTGGTTCACCGCCATCTCGTGTAGTCATGACACTCTGACTCACGAACCTCTGGTAAAATGGAGGCATCTCCACGTCTTCCCACTCGTCTCCGACAAGCGGTTCTTCGCCGGGGGTCATCCGAGACAGTACATCTGCATTTACGATGGACTTGCCACTTCGATACTTGATGCTGAAGTTGTAGTTGGCCAATCTTGAGGCCCAACACTGTTCAATGGCCCCCAATTTAGCAGTATTCAGATGGGCCAAAGGATTGTTGTCTGTGTAGACGGTGAAAGGCGTGGCGGACAGATAGTCCTTACATTTTTCGGTCAGGGCCCAAACCAAGGCGAGGAGCTCCAACTTGAAGGAACTGTAGTTTGAGTCGTTCTTCTCCGCTCCTCGCAGATCTCGGCTGGCATAAGCTATCAACCGCTCTTTGCCCTCTGGGACTTGGGACAGGACAGCGCCCAGACCCTCAAAACTGGCATCAGTATATAGCCAGAAGGGTGGACTATAATCCGGATACGCCAGGATAGGTGGTTCAGTCAACAAATGTTTAAGAGCTCAGAACGCTGTCTCTTGCTCTTCGGCCCACTTGACAGGTAGTCTTCCATTATAGTTTTCCTTCGCAGTACCCCTGAGGAGAGCTGTAAGAGGTCCAGCAATCTGAGCGAAGTGGAGGATGAAGCGGCGGTAGTAGCTGGCAAATCCCAGGAAGCTCCTGATGTCCTTCACTGTACACGGGGTAGGCCAGTTTTTGACAACCTACTCTACTTTTCCCGGATCAGGTTGGACTCCCTCCGAGCTGACGACATGACCTAGGTAATGTACCTGAGGTTTCAACAGATGACATTTAGAGGGTTTAATTTTCAGCCCATGACAGGAAGTTGAGATGTACCAGGCATCGCTCCATCAAACGTTGGAAAGTAGCAGGGTCGTTGCATAGCCCAAAGGGCATACTTTTGAATTCAAACAACCCCATCGGAGTCACGAAAACATTCTTCTCTAAGTCCTCTTCAGCCATGGGCACCTGCCAGTATCCGCTTGTTAAATCTAATGTGGAGAAGTATGCAGCTGATCCTAAAGCAGTTAAGGACACTTCAATCCGGGGTAGAGGATAGGCATCTTTATGTGTGACATTATTCAATTTCCGATAGTCCATGCAGAAGCGGATAGTCCCATCCTTCTTTTTGACGAGTACCAGAGGAGCTGCCCAGGGACTCTGACTCTCTTGGATGACGTCAGCGTCCTTCATTTAAGCCAACATCTTCTTAACCGTCTGGTACATTCCCGGTGCTACAGGGCAGGGTCTCTCCTTGATGGGCGGACTGTCACCTGTCAAGATCTGGTGTTGTATCATGGTAGTCTGGCCGAAGTCGGTGGGGTGCTTGCTGAAAGCTTCATGGTACTGCTTGGCTACTTTAATGACTCCACTGACCTGTTCTTCTGGGGTGTTTTCGTCCCCCACTTGGAGGTTGGTCCACCAAGGTTCAGGACGACTTGTTCCAGGCGCTGGGGCCACCTGAGCTGTTCGCAGCCAGGCCACCTGTGTCCTAGTGAGGATGTCTTTCGACCCGATGAGATACAACTGAGCAACTGGAGTATATTTCGGCAGAATGGTGGCAGTGTCAGACAGGTTAACTAGATGGACTGGGACTCTCCCACCGGAGACAGTGACTAGACTTCTTGCTGCCCAGACTAAAGGGTAATCTTCCAGCTGCATCGGCTCCAGCAATGCTTGGTAATCATGGTTCCTAATTCCAGGTCTGGCATGGCACCAGATGATGGTCTCCGTATGATGCTGCAAGACTACTGAGCGAATGTCCTGGATTCGTACTCGGCAAACTTCTCCTTGACGATTGATAAACTTCCCTCTGCTCCGCTTGAGGCATCTACAAGTGGTGCTGCGCAGCCCACCAGCCTGAAGGTGATATGTAGGGGAGAGAGGCATGCAAGAAACCTACTACTTCAGCAAAACTGTGTCTCATAATGTTCATCCCCAATATAAACTCTGCCACCCCCTTATCGAATACATTGGTTACAATCACTCCTTGTCCTCTGAGTATATGCTTTCCCACTTGAATGGTTGACTCCCAGTATCCATGTTTGGGTACTGATTTCCCATTCCCCGCTACTACCTTTTAAAATCAACATCGTCAGGTTCACATAACAAGTCAGCACTCCGATATTTATAAAAGATATCCTTGGGTATGGTGGACACCTGAGATCCCGTCTCGATTAAGGCCTCCAACTGTACGCCTTCTACAACAACTTTTACATAGGGGCATGGGGCGACGTAAAGGGGAGAGTCCTGACTTGGAACATGCTGAATCTGGACCTGGTCACGACTCTCCTGAGGGCCGGTCATCGACCTCAGGGGATTCCCGTTTAAATCCCAACATTGGGTTCTCCAATGTCCAGTCTTATTACAATGATTACAGAAGGGCCTCTGAGTCCCTGGAGGTCTGTTAGAGGGAAAACTATGGGAATCAGCAGGACGGGGAGCAGGGAAAGGTTTTCCAGGCAGAGGTGATTCACAGCTGGATGGATTGGTCTGGCTGGCAAGCTCTTTTACGGCCTTGGTCAGCTGATCAATGTCCTGCCTAACACTTTGAATTTCTGAGGCCGCAGGGATTGATGGGGCAAGTGGTACTGGCACAGGAGCAGGTGGTGACAGTGGCACTGACCTAGCAGACACCCCTAGTGTCTCTGAGGGAGAGGTGCTAACTTCTTCGGCCTCATCCCCTGACTCAATAACTTGGATGGCCAGTCTCTTAAAAGTGGGGAATGACAAACTAGGGTTCTTTACTGCTAACATTCTAAGTTGGGCTTTGTCCAATTTGTTGTGAGCCCCATCAATGAATCTGTCCATCAATACCTTATTGCCCTGCTCGGGAGTTATACCATCTAGTCTTTGGACGGTCTCTAGGGCATTTTGTAAGGCTACAGCATAAGCTCGAAGGGTCTCACCTTGCTTCTGTCGTCTCTCATACAGGCGGAGGCATACCTCTGATGGGAGAATGAGATTCAAACAATTGTTACAGCCCCTCAAAGATCTGCTCTTCCGTTGCCTTCTTGGAGGCGGGCCAGGTGCGGACTTCCTCAAGTGCTGGTCCTTGTAGCTGTCCAGTGAGCAACTGCCCCTGTTGATGTGCTGCAGCAGCTTGGGTAACCTTTGGCTGGGGTCCCCTGAGGTATGCTGCTTACTTGTATCCCCTGCTGACTTTCGCAGAGTCTGCGCAGTGGTGGACTGATATGATGATGTGGGCGCAGCTGTCAGAGCCTTTAAGATGGCTGCACCCGGGGAACTTCCAGCTGGGTCCAGTTGAGAAATACTTCCCCACTGCAACACAGGATAGACTTTTCGTTCCTCCCTTACTTTTCTTCAGCACCCCGGCAAGGCACAATTTCACAGACAATGTCCCGTACACTTTTGGGCGCAATCTCTGTCACAGCTGGCGAAAAATTCGGACAATTCTTTGAGTACATTCCTGAGGACTAGTGGCTTTGTGGCAATGGCACACACCCATATCCTGTTAATGGGTGGCCTGTGGCGAATCCAGGGGGGGGGGGGGGGGGAAATGGGGCAATTGCCCCCCCGAGATTGCTGCCCCTCCCGATACTATAGTATTGATGAGCGTGAGCTGTCAGCCCCGGCTCCACTGTCCCCTCACCTGCAGCATTTGCAGCGTGTGAACCGCGGGGACACCATCCTCTGCAGGCTGCCTGTCAGTACTGAGGATGCTTCGGTCTCAGCATCATTCAGTCTGCAGGCATTACACTGTGCAGGGGCTGGGAAGAGAAATAAGATCCTCCCCCTCTCACTCCTCTGTATTTCCTGCAGGCCGGGCTGAGTTTCCTGCACCTCCACCACAGTAATTTTTGCAAAGCCCAGACCACAGCTAGACATTCCTTCTCTATGACCGCATAGGCCACTCCCAAATGTCCTGCTAGGGGGGTCTCATGGGCCAACCTCAGCAGCTCTTTCCTGTACTGCCTAGGAACCACTAACTGCCTTTCTGTCTCCTGGGCCCCTAGCATGCCTTTGGAAAGGGACTCCCAGTACATGATATCATTTTCCCAATATACCCGATGCCCCTCTGTGTCACCATCTGTATGTTCAGCACGTTGTCTCAGCCCTTCAAGGGAAGGGTCACTGCGCAGAGCTTCCCGGAAATGCTCATTTCCCTCCCCCCATCTCGTGGTATCAGGGAGCACATTTCCCCCAGGTGAACTAGCATCTCCACCTTCCTCTGCTGGGGCTTGCAAGTCACACAGCTTGCCCCTTGCATCACCATCCTCCCTTCCTTTTAAAGCTGCAGCCCTGGCATGCTGCTGACGTGTTACCACTGCCATCATTGGTATGCCTCCCTGGGGTTTACCTTCCTCCTCCTCAGTTCCAGACATAACAATACAGGCATCATACACAGGGCTATCACTCCTTCCCTCCTCCTCCTTATGCTCACAGGATTGGGACACATCACTCACTGCTGGTCCCTCATCCTTACATGTCACCAAGGGCACACCAACCCCTCCCCCTAGCCCATCTCCACTAGGTTTTGGCATTGGCAATGCATTGTCACAACATTTTACAATACACCCCATTGCACTTTTGGAAAACATTACTGGTTCAGTAACAGGTAAACAATTATCAATCCCCTGCACTCCCTCCCAGTTACCACAGTTCACAGTGTCTCCCAAAGTCTCGCACAGTACCTCAGAATGAACAGGGCTCTCTCCTAGCCCATCCGGTATGCAGGTAGTGTCCTCTGGAGCATAATGAAAGAGCATCCGACCCAAATCATTCCCCAGCAGAACATTAACAGGGATGTCCTCAGAGACCCCCACCTCCCGCAAACCTTTGCCTGTACCCCAATCCAGGTACACACGGGCCATGGGCACAGCAGGCCGCACACCTCCAATTCCTTTTAAAGCCATGGTTCTTCCAGGGATGATGTCCTCTGTAACCACCACTTCAGGCCGCACCAAGGTAAAGGAGGCTCCAGAATCTCGCAAACCCACTGTCACCCGGTCACCCACAGTTACACTCTGCAGGTTATCCGCTCTTTTCTTCACCGCTCCGGACACCAGAAGAACCACTGTGTGTCCTCCAGCTACTGGTGGAGAATTCTTTTTGTTGGGGCAAGTGGCACTCAGGTGCCCAATATTGTTGCATCTGTAACATCGGCGGGTGTCCCCCTGACCCAATGTGGCTCCTGTTGCTTTTGGTAAGGATGGCAAGAATTTCCTAGCTGGCATGGTGGTGCTTTGTGGTTGTGTGTCTCCCCTCCAGGTACTTGCTCCAGCTTGTGCAGATCCACGCTTTGCTGCTGGCACCCGGTTATTGGCAAAGTCATCTCCTAGTTCTGCTGCTTCCATTGCTGTCTTGGGCTTGCAGTCCAAAATCCACTCTCTGGCTTCAAAGTTCCATGTTTGGAGAAACTGATCCAGGACCATAAAGCCCTCCAGGGCCTCATAGGTAGTGACTTGTAGGCCCCCAGTCCATTGCCTGAATGCAGTCCTTAGCTGACCTGCATGTTCAGTGCAGCTTTCTGTGGCGCTTTGTTGCAAAGTCTTAAATCTTTTCCGATAAGCCTCTGGAGTCAGATTAAAACTTTTTAGCAGGGCAGATTTTATTGCCTCATAGTCCTGGTCACTCTCAGAGGAAAGAGAAGCAAACGCATCCAGAGCTTTCCCTCGCAACCGTGGGGTTAGATATCGTCCCCACTGTTCCTTAGGTAGATGGAACTGCCGGCAAACCTTTTCAAATCCCCTCAGGAACACATCCAGATCACCATCTTTCTCCAACATGGGGAAATGTTCCAAGCGGGGTTTGTGGTCTCCTTGATCCTGCACATCACTGCGTGCGGATGAAGCATCCCCTCTCAGCCTCAGAACCTCCAGTTCATGCCTCCGCTGGGCCTCTCTCTCTGCGGCTTGTGCCTGGGCCTCTCTTTCTGTTGGCTCGTGCCTCCCTCTCTCCAATTTGGTACTGGAGAAGCAGTTGAAGTTTCATATTGGCATCCACATTCCCAAGGTGTTGTAAGGCAGTCCGCAAATAAGAGTCCAAGGCCTCATGTGGAGTACTGTCCTGATGGGGAGTAATGTTGTATTCCCCAGGAGATATCAGTCCTTGGATGGCAGTTCCAGCTGTAGGACTTTGTCTCATGTCACTCAGCTCTTCTGCACGGGCATCGTACTCCACAAGATCAGCAATAAGTTGTTCCTTGTTCTTTCCTGCAGTAGGGATGTCCTTTTCTTGGAACATTATCTCCAGTGCAGGCTTGGACTGCTTGCGATATGCCTCCATATTTCCGAGATGAGACAGAGGAGGTAAAACAGGAGATGGGGAGGACAGAACTGTCTTGCACTCTTTTTGTATGTCTTTTAAACCAGCACTGAGCTCTGTCTTTGGAATTTACACACAAGAAGATGTATGCAATTTCTTTTTTAGTGCTAAGATTTCCTTATAGGTAAAATCCAGCAAGCACTAAAAATCTCTAAATATATCCTGACGCTGCCACCAGTTGTCACGATCACACCCTATCGGTCCAGCTAAGACGGTAGAGAGAGTGTGATGGTGCAAGGGTTAAGGCCACCAGACCTCTGGGTATCCACTACTAGTCCCAGCAAGTCACCAAATTAACCCTTAGATAAACGTGTTTCCACCAGAGCTGCCTTCAGAAAGGTGAGCTCATATATTTAGAGATCAAAGACCAGAGCTGATTAATTAAACATTTAATCTGATAAAAGGTATCACAGTGCTATATATATATATAAAAATACAGGAACAAATGACATACAGGTACAAAAATATATAAAAGAGTTTGGCAAGGCAAGTTCAGAAAACAAAAGATGAAGTTCTTACAGCATGATGGTATCAGTCCATGAGAGAGAGTTCCAGCTGTTTTTAGGATGGTCAGCTTGTTGCACAGCATTGAACACCCTTAGTCTAGCATTGTTAAATATTATATATCTGCCTTTTTGGAGGGAGACTCCATTCCCCCCTCCCCTCTGATCCCACCAGGGGGGCATCTCTGTTGCTTCAAAGGGCCTCTGATTTCAAAGGAGATACAAACAAACAGCCAGGCCCCCAATAAAATGCAATACACAAAAGGACACACCGTCCGAATGACCTCTCACCCATGTCCTGGACAATCCATCACACACAGTCATAACTTATAATACTCATATAGGACTTTAATAATCAGGCCTTGGGCCTGACAACCCTGTTATATGCCCCTTACTTATAATGCACCCTGTTATGTGCCCCTTACTTAAAATGCCCCCTGAGGGAGTAGGACCGGGGCATTATATGTGAGGGGAACATTGCAGGGGCATTATAAGTGAGGGGCACAGCACAAGGGGGAATTATATGGTAGGGGCACAGGACAGAGGGCATTATTATTATGAGGGGGAACAGGACAGGTCATAGTTATATGTGCAGGCACAGGATGGGGCATTATTACTATATATGAGGGGCACGGAGTATAAGGAATTTCCGGGGTAGTACGGTTTTCATAAGCCACAATACATCACGGTATTGTATTCAGAGGGATATTTAGAGCGTACAGAGTGTGGTAGTATTATATTCTGAGGTTATAGTGTGTGGCAGTATTATATTCAGGGGTACAGTGTGTGGCAGTATTATATTCAGAGGTAAAGTGTGTGGTAGTATTATATTCAGGGGTACAATGTGTGGCAGTATTATATTCAGTGGGTACAGTGTGTGGCAGTATTATATTCAGTGGGTACAATGTGGGGCAATATTATATTCAGTGGGTACAGTGTGTGGCAGTATTATATTCAGTGGGTACAATGTGTGGCAGTATTATATTCATTGGGTACAGTGTGTGGGCAGTATTATATTCAGTGGGTACAATGTGTGGTAGTATTATATTCATTGGGTACAGTGTGTGGGCAGTATTATATTCAGTGGGTACAATGTGTGGCAGTATTATATTCATTGGGTACAGTGTGTGGGCAGTATTATATTCAGTGGGTACAGTGTGTGGCAGTATTATATTCATTGGGTACAGTGTGTGGGCAGTATTATATTCAGTGGGTACAATGTGTGGTAGTATTATATTCATTGGGTACAGTGTGTGGGCAGTATTATATTCAGTGGGTACAGTGTGTGGCAGTATTATATTCAGTGGGTACAATGTGTGGAAGTATTCAGTGGGTACAATGTGTGACAGTATTATATTCATAGGGTACAGTGTGTGCCAGTATTATATTCCGAAGGTACAATGTGTGGCAGTATTATATTCAGTGGGCACAATGTGTGTCAGTATTATATTCAGTGGGTACAATGTGTGGCAGTATTATATTCAGTGGGTACAATGTGTGGCAGTATTTTCAGTGGGTACAATGTGTGGCAGTATTATATTCAGTGGGTACAATGTGTGGCAGTATTATTCAGTGGGTACAGTGTGTGGCAGTATTATATTCAGTGGGTACAATGTGTGGCAGTATTATTCAGTGGGTACAATGTGTGGCAGTATTATTCAGTGGGTACAATGTGTGGCAGTATTATATTCATTGGGTACAGTGTGTGGCAGTATTCAAAGGGTAAAGTGAGTTGTAGTATATTCGGAGGGTACAGTGTGTCAGCATTATATTCAAAGGATAGAATGTTTGGCAGTTTTATAATAATACTTGTTTTCATATAGAGGTTCAGAATCCGCCAACATAGTGAGAAGCCGTCTGGGCATCAAGTTCTTCAGCGAGAACATTTAGCTGGACCCGGTGGTATGTACCATCTGAATTAGATAAGGAAAGACTATAGAGAAGTAGTCACCTGTAGTCACTGATATCATTGTGTATTGTCCTGACTGTCCCATCAGAGCTGTAGTCACTTGTAAGTTTTGCAGTAATGATGGGTGAAACAACAACTCCCAGCATCTCCTCACCACTACTTAGGTCATACTGGGAGCTGTAGTTTTAAATTGTAAAAACTTCTTTAGCGCTTTCCCATTCTGTGGCAATTGGTATTTTTGATTATTATACTGGACACATTTAATAATATTGTAAGTTCTTTAAGAAACACCTTATTTTCTGTCCACCAAAACGAAATTCTCTAATAGTGCTCCTCCCGAGACTAGACTCTGGATCCGCCCCTGTCTCGGGCGGCCGCCCCAAAAGTCAGGACTCTGCAGCTAGCCTCTGTCAGTGCGTGCCCTGTGTGCAGCCCCGGCGTCCGGCTCCACACAGCTCCAGTCGGGTGATGTGGTATAGGGGGGGGGGCGTGACTTTCTGTGTAGCGCCGCCGCGGCGAGGCAGGATCCTCTCTCTGTCTGCCGCCCTCAGAAGAAGACTGTGCCTCCCAAATCAGCAGCGTGTCATCCGGTAGGTGTAGCAATGGCCTGACCTGCCTGCCTCTGGGGACTCTGTGACAGAATTTCTGTGACAGAAAAAGGAAGGGTTGGGGGGGGAATGGAGGGGGGAGGGGATGAATATGAATTATGTGCCTCTGGAACTTGGAAATGAGAGATGTGGGCAGGGCCAGGGAGAGACAAATGAAAGGGGTGATTGATGGCCATCATGGAGGGGGGGGGATGGTTATGAATTATGTACTCATATGAGAGATGTGAACTGTGAACAGGGTTAAAAGAAATGGGTGACTGATGGCCATCATGGAGGGAGGGTGGTGATTATGAATTAAGTGTGCCTAACTATGGAAATGAGAGATGTGAACAGGGCAGGGTAAAAAGAAAGGCGTGATGGCCATTTAGGGGGAGGGGGGGAAATGTGACATGAGGGGGTGAAATGTGACACTAGGGGCAGAAATGTGTCAATATATAACAGTACCAGTGAGGACTATTTGAGTGTGTTTTCACGTACTTTTATATGTACTTTTTTAGTTGTATCTTGATTTTTATTTCATTTTATGTTGTCATTTTTTACTTTTATTCAACTTGACTGCAGAGCCAGTGCAATGTGTGCATGCTTGTTTTATTACTTTTACTTCTTGCCTACTGTTTGGGTGTATCCATCAAGGTGGAGAACCCTGCTTAAAATATCCATGATGAGCCCCACTGATTTTATAATATTATTTACACACACGTAAGATGCCATATATGCGTCATCCACAGATAAATACCAGTGCGTCATCCACGGATCCCAATTTTTCAGGATGTAATTTTCTCTACATTGTAAGACAAATTTTACGGAATTTAACGTTATCGATAAATAATATTGTTCTAAAGTTTTTGTTTTATTAGTTGTGTTATTTGTATCCTCCCGGCCTATGTGTATACTTGCATGCAGAATATTCTCTATAAAAACTTATTGAAACTAAAAACAGTGTACCATCCTATGTATTTTCGGTTTAAAAAAATGTGGCTCTCAAAATAAATTTCAATCGTGGTTTTGGCGAGATTTGGCCCAGTTGGCTCACTGGTGTGGGGCACTGCCGACAACCAACCCAGAAACGGCATATATTAAATGAGAGTCCAAAGCAGGTTTTGATGCAACTGGAACTTTACTGAAGAAGACAGTATAACGTTTCTTACAGATTCCACAGAGGTGACCGGGACACAGGGAGCCTCTCAGGCATGCTTGGACTTGTAGTGGTAATAATGATGGAGGCAACTGTGCTACTGTTATGACTTTGGTAGGGACAGTAGAGACTTGACTTGTAGACATAAATGAGACGGATTAGATGTGGCTGCAGACTTGTAGGCTTTGGCCTAGCTGGACTGAACTTGTACAGGACTTGTGCTTTACTGTCCAGGAAGAGAGAAAGAGAAGACCTAGGGGGAGATTTATCAAAACCTGTGCAGAGGAAAAGTTGTCCAGTTGCCCATAGCAACCAATCAGATGGCTTCTTTCATTTTGCAGAGGCCTTGTTAAAAATTAAAGAAGCGATCTGATTGGTTCCTATGGGCAACTGGACAATTTTTCCTCTGGACAGGTTTTGATAAATCTCCCACCTAGTGTGGAGACTACAGCCCTTTATATATCAGGGGGCTGGACTAAAGCCCATTGGTAGCTGGTTGCCTGTGGTTACCTGTGCCTCTGCAACTCTGGGTATCAGGTGACCACATATCACACGGCCATATCACATGACCTTAGGAAGGTCCTATACAGTTTAACCCCTTAAGGACTCAGCGTTTGTCAGTTTTTGCATTTAAATTTTTTCCTCATCACCTTCTAAAAATCATAACGCTTTCAATTTTGCACCTAAAAATCCATATGCTGGCTTATTTTTTGCGGCACCAATTCTACTTTGCAGTGACATTAGTCATTTTACTAAAAAATCCACGGCGAAACGGAAAAAAAAATCATTGTGCGACAAAATAGAAGAAAACATTTCATTTTGTAAAATTGGGGGCTTCGGTTTCTACGCAGTGCATTTTTTGGTAAAAATAACACCTTATCTTTATTCTTTAGGTCCGTACGTTTAAATGATACCCTACTTATATAGGTTGGATATTGTCGTACTTCGGGAAAAATTTATAACTACATTTTTTTCGCCGTGTTCTGAAGTTTTTATCGGTACCATTTTTGTATTGATTGGACTTTTTAATCGCTTTTTATTCATTTTTTCATGATATAAAAAGTGACCAAAAAGACACTATTTTGGATTTTGGAATTTTTTTGTGCGTACACCATTGACCGTGCAATTTAATTAACGATATATTTTTATAGTTCGGACATTTTCACACGCGGCGATACCACATATGTTTATTTTTATTTACATTTTATGGGAAAAGGGGGGTGATTAAAACTTTTAATAGGGGTTAAGTTACCTTTAACTTTTTTTTTCCCTTTTTTTTTTGCAGCGTTATAGCTCCCATAGGGACCTATAGCACTGCACACACTGATCTCCTATGCTGATCCCTGCAAAGCCATAGCTTTGCACGGATCAGTCAGATAGGCGGTCGATTGCTCAAGCCTGTAGCTCAGGCTTGGAGCAATCAATCGACGATCAGAAGCCCGGAGAGAGGTAAGGAGACCTCCACCTGCGTCCCAGCTGATCAGAACATCGCGATTTTATCGCGATGTCCCGATCAGCCCGACTGAGCTGCCGGGAACCGTTTACTTTCATTTTCAGATGCGGCGGTCAACTTTGATCGCCGCGTCTGAAGGGTTAACAGCGCGCGGCACAACGATCGGTGCCACACGCTGTTAGCCCAGGGTCCCGGCTATCGTTAGCGTGACCCCGTTTTTCACACCGGGATCGGGCTTAGGGCGTACAGGTACGCCCAAGTCCTTAAGAGGTTAAACATCCTAATAACCTTTGCAAATAGCTTATATTCACTGTAATAATACCTAAAATAAACATACAGAATTAATGTACAATAGAAATCATAATAATGACCTAGGGGGACCCTGCGGGAGAGCCCTGTGGACTTGAGGGACTCTACCTGAGGGGACTTTATGACTGTATAGGACCATGTTCTGTACCAAGACACGACACATTCACCATACTGGCCTACCAAATCTCATGTTTTAGCCCCCAGCATCAACAGTCTCTTCTTTGTTTTCAACAAAGCCTTCAACAAATTTACATTTTTGAGGACCTTTCCAGGGAAAGAAGTTCCTCAAAAGCTGTTCACCTGCTGACTTCTTATAGGGTGTAAGCTAACGTCCTTAATAGAATGATCAGGGCAGAATAGATCAGGCTGGGTTCACACCACGTTTTCTTAAATACGGCTCCCGTATACGTTTGGGAGGAGGGGGGCGGGGCTTAATCGCGGTGCTCGCACTCAGCCGTATTCGGGAACGGTATTTAATGCAAGTCTATGAGCTGACCGGAGTGAACCGCAGCCTCCGGTCGGCTTCGTTTTCGGCCGTATTCGGTTTCCCGACCGCAGGCAAAAACGTGGTCGACCACGTTTTTGCCTGCGGTCGGGAAACCGCATACGGCCGAAAACGAAGCCGACCGGAGGCTGCGGTTCACTCAGGTCGGCTCATAGACTTGCATTAAATACGGTTCCCGAATATGGCTGAGTGCGGGCGCCGCGATCAAGCCCGGCCCCCCCCTCCTCCCAACCGTATACGGGAGCCGTATTTAAGAAAACGTGGTGTGAACCCAGCCTCACACAGGTTCAACACACACATATGTTAGCATCTTTAACTGCAGTGTATACCATCACGTCATGGTAATAACTATTTTGGCATATATAGAAGTGAGAAAATTATAGATAACATCCTAGGCTGGGTTATCTTATATCCATTTTAACAGCCTATTAAAGAGATCTTCAGGAAATTAGGCACCCGCAGATATTATAGCATTTGGTGAGACATTTAAGACTCGGGTACATCCAATGACATGTACAAACCTTAATCCTACTGTTAGAAAACCTCTGATTGTCATCCAAGACTGAGTTCCCAGGATATGTACAGGATGTTTTCCTGGCAGCCTCATTTCCTCAATTTTGTTAGCCTATCTCTACAGACCACACGTAGTTCTATGTGGTGATTAATCCTATGAAAGACGGTCATGAGAAGACATGTTTGTTGGAGCAAAGTAAGCTGAACCTTTAGATGCATTTCATTTTATCTTTTTCATATGCCAGTATAATAATCATAAAGAGTAGATTATGTTACTGTTATGGTAAATGCAGTATATCCTGGGTAAATGTTGAGTTTCAGAGAAAAGTGCTTTGTTATGATATTTTGGGTCTTTAGGAATCCTTATATAATGGAATTCTCCAGCTTTCAAATATTCATTGTGTTTTAAGCTTCATAATTTTTAACATCATTGTTTGCTGTCATTGAAAGAAACGGGATTCTGCTGTGCTGTTCATATAGCAGAATTTCAGTGCCGGAAACATCTGGTGCAGAAATTAAAATTCCGGTGTCCAGAGAAAGAATACACATCTTTTCTTTCTACGACTCCTCCGCTTGGAATGCATTGCCTTCTATGAGACGGTGCAATCCCAAGCGGTCCTTTCGCTCCACATTCATTACGTGCGGACATTTCCACCCGTATGAACATAGCTATAAGAGTATTCTAAGATCTGCTAACCTCTCCTGGGACCATTGCCAGTTGTGTGAGGTAACACATTTGCACTGGGGATCAAAAGTTTGGGAACCCCAGGTAAACAAATTGTATTAATGTGCATAGAGAAGCCAAGGAAAGATGGAAAAATATCCAAAAGGCATCAAATTACAGATTAGACATTCTTATAATATGTCAACAAAGTTACATTTTATTTTCATCATTTACACTTTCAAAATAACAGAAAACAAAAAAATGGTGTCTGCAAAAGTTTGGGAATCCTGCAGAGTTAATATCTTGTACTGCCCCCTTTGGCAAGTATCACAGCTTGTAAACGCTTTTTGTAGCCAGCCAAGAGTCTTTCAATTCTTGTTTGAGGTATCTTTGCCCATTCTTCCTTACAAAAGTCTTCCAGTTCTTTGAGATTTCTGGGCTGTCTGTCACGCACTGCTCTTTTAAGGTCTATCCACAGATTTTCAATTATGTTGTGGTCAGAAGATTGTGAAGGCCATGGCGAAACCTTCAGTTTACGCCTCTTGATGCAATCCCCGTGGATTTTGAGGTGTATTTAGGATCATTATCCATTTGTAGAAGCCATCCTCTCTTTAACTTCAGCTTTTTCACAGATGGCATCAAGTTAGCATCCAAAATTTGCTGAAATTTTATTGAATCCATTTTTCCTTCTACTCGTGAGATGTTCCCTGTGCCACTGGCTGCAATACAACCCCAAAGCATGATTGATCCACCCCCATGCTTAACAGTTGGACAGAGGTTATTTTCATTAAATTCTGTTCCCCTTCTTCTCGAAACGTACCTGCTCATTCCGGTCAAAAAGTTCAATTTTAACCTCATCGGTCCACAGAACTTGTTGCCAAAATGCATCTGCCTATGACAGACAGCTGAGGAAGGCTCCCACACGTCCTTGTACTACACTATGGCATAATAAATCTTCACTGTGCATTACTGGTGAGTGCTGGGTATCATCTTTCTTCTACCTGTGGCTTTACCCTACCTAGTGCCCCACCGCAGATTCCACAGAAGTGCCGACATATCCCTATATTATGTACTTAAACACAAATATCTTGTGGACACAATAAAAAAGGTTTGAAAAGTTACATGGTACAGGATGTGTTTGTCTCCATCAATATACCAACAAAAAGTAATGCTGTTTTATACCTTGGTGGGCCTACTGACTTTAATCGACCAGACAGTCTACTAGTGAATACATTCAGTCTGTTTCCTGAATTTATTCCTTTTTTTTTTAGATTCCTGCATGACAATCCTGCAAAAAAAAAAAAAAAAGTTTTTGCAAACTCTTTGCTTGAATGTTACAAAAAAAAAAAAAAGCCAAACTTAGTGATAAGTAGGCTGTTTGGTCTAATTAAAGCAATGGGCCATCAAGGTAACTGACAGCATTACTTTTAGGTGGTATCTTCATGTATCCCACAATACTGACACTGTTTTACCAAAACCCCTAGACATATCAGCAACCGCCCATATGATTATGCTGTACATTGCTCAGTATTCAATTAATGTTTTTGCAAATAAAGTTTAAATAGTTTTTCAAAAGCTGAATAGTTTTACAAATGCCCCAGGTACTGCAAAAATAAAAAAAATAAAGCATATTCACCTACCCCAATCCCCCCACTGCTGCCAATCAGATGGCTACGGATCTGCAGTGCTTTCGGCTTCTTCCTACTTTCCATAATGTTTTGACCCTGCAGGAACTGTATGGCTGCAGCAGTGACCCACCTTTGCCAGTGACTTGCCCTCCCCAGTTATTGGCGTTTAGACATTGTGTATTAAAGAGGTTACCCAGGGAAAAACTCTTTTCTTTCTTTTTTTTTTTTTTATATCAACTGACTCCAGAGAGTTAAACAGATTTGTAAATTACTACTATTTAAAAATCTTAATCCTTTCAGTGCTTATGAGCTGCTAAAGTTGAGTTGTTCTTTTCTGTCTAAGTGCTCTCTGATGACACCTGTCTCTGGAACTGTCCAGAGTAGAAGCAAATCCCTATAGCAAACCTCTTCTACCTTGTGTAGTTCCTGAGACAAGCAGAGATGTCAGCAGTTGATATATAAAACCTTCTGCAGCCAGTTCATACAGTCATGGCCTTAAATGTTGGCACGCCTGAAATTTTTCTAGAAAATGAAGTATTTCTCACAGAAAAGGATTGCAGTAACACATGTTAACTATACACATGTTTATTCCCTTTGTGTTTATTGGAACTAAACCAAAAAAGGGAGGGAAAGAAGTAAATTGGACACAATGTCACACCAAACTCCAAAAATGGGCTGGACAAAATTATTGGCACCCTTACCTTAATATTTGGTTGCACAGCCTTTGGAAAAAATAACTAAAATCAGTTGCTTTCTATAACCATCAATAAGCTTCTTACACCTCTCAGACGGAATGTTAGACAACTCTTCCTTTGCAAACTGCTCCAGGTCTCTCTTATTGGAAGGCGCCTTTTCCCAACAGCAATTTTAAGATCTCTCCACAGGTGTTCAATGGGATTTAGATCTGGACTCATTGCTGCAACTTCAAAACTCTCCAGCGCTTTGTTGCCATCCATTTCTGGTGCTTTTTGACACATGTTCTGGGTCATTGTCCTGCTGGAAGACCCAAGATCTCGTATGCAAATCCAGCTTTCTGACACTGAGCTGTACAGTGTGATCCAAAATCCGTTGGTAATCCTCAGATTTCATGATTCCTTGTACACATTCAAGACACCCAGTGCCAGAGGCAGCAAAACAACCCCAAAACATAATTGAACCTCCACCAGATTTCACTGTAGGTACTATGTTCTTTTCTTTGTTGGCCTCATTCCGTTTCCGGTAAACAGTAGAATGATGTACTTTACCAAAAAGCTCTATCTTTATTTTACCTGTCCACAAGACATTTTCCCAGAAGGATTTTGGCTTACTCAAGTTCATTTTGGCAAAATGTAGTCTTGCTTTTTTATGTCTCTGTGTCAGCAGTGAGGTCCTCCAGGGTCTCCTGCCATAGCGTTTCATTTCATTTAAATGTTGACGGATAGTTTGCGCTGACACTGATGCTCCCTGAGCCTGCAGGACATCTTGAACATCTTTGGAACTTGTTTGGGGCTGCTTATGAACCATCTGGACTATCCTACATTGACACCTTTCATCAATTTTTCTTTTCCGTCCATGCCCAAGGAAATTAGCTACAGTGCCATGGATTGTAAACTTCTTGATAATGTGGTGTACTGTGGACAAATGCAACTCTAGATCTCTGGAGATGGACTTGTAACCTTGAGATTGTTGATATTTTTCCACAATTTTGGTTCTCAAGTCTCCAGACAGTTCTCTTCTTCTTTTTCTGTTGTCCATGCTTAGTGTGGCACACACAGACACCCAATGCAAAGACTAAGTGAACTTCTCTCCTTTTTATCTGCTTTCATGTGTGATTTTTATATTGCCCACACCTGTTACTTGCCCTAAGTGACTTTAAAGGAGCATCACATGCTTGAAACAATCTTATTTTTCCACAATTTTGAAAGGGTGCCAATAATTTTGTCCAGACCATTTTTGGAGTTTGGTGTGACATTGTGCCCAATTTGCATTTTTTCCTCCCATTTTTGTTTAGTTTCAATACACACAAAGGGAATAAACATGTGTATAGCAAAACATGTGTTACTGCAATGCTTTTCTGTGAGAAATACTTCATTTTCTAGAAAAATTTCAGGAGGACCAACATTTACGGCCATGACTGTATATAAAAAAAAGTTTTTTCCTTGAATACCCCTTTAACTTGGCACACAGGGCCGGTTCTGCCTATAGGCAAAATAGGCAGCTGCCTAGAGTGCCCTCTTGATGGGGGTGCCACTCTGCCTGCTGCAAGAAAGTTAGTAACCAGCCAGCATCTGAAGCCACTCAACCAAAGCACCCGCCCATCCCAAACCACCATCGCGTGAGGAGGGGGTTCGTTACAGTGTGTCACCCTAGTTGTAAGGAGATTACATGAGGAGTGGGTTTGTTACAGATGTCCCCCCAGTAGTAAGGTGGGGCGTGTCAAAGGACAGAGCCAATGGGTGGGGTCAAGGAGCAGCAAAATTAGCTTTTGCCTAGGGTGGAAAAAATCCTTGCACCAGCCCTGTTGGCACATCATCGAAAGCCGGAAGAGGGCAGGAGCTTTTAGAACAGTAGCACAGGAGCCCATTGTAAAAAGTATTTAATCCACGGACAACTGTTGTTGATGTTCAGAAAACTATACAGCAACACTACACCCCCCCCCCTTCAGTGCTGACAATAACTGCTCCATTGTGGGACAGTTGGGTCAACCTATCACAGGAGATCAGTGCAGGATCCTGGTTGGCTCTGATGAGGGAGGCTGGGACATGCCTTGTATAACATGATGTGAGGTGGAGAGCCTCTAAGGTAGCGAGGCATTGGCTGAATTACATACCATGCGGCCCCTCCTGCAGTGCTTTACCCTGCCCTGAGCCTGGTTGTCTGAAAACCACACCTCATTCAGAAAGGCAAGCCCCTATCATTATTGGCCTATGTTTTCCTTATATCGCAATGCCGATAACCCCATTTTCTTTCAGAAACAGCACCACTGTTATCCTCAGTTTGTGTGTGGTATTGCAGCTCAGCTACTTTCATTTCAATAAACCTGAGCTACAATACTACACACAAACTGAGGAAAACCGAAAGCAGTCATGTTTTTCTCTAATCCTGGATAACCCCTTTGAGGCCCAAAATGGGTCAGAGCCTAAGGGGATAAGTTTTCATACTGACATTAAGTTCTACATTGTGTATTCGGTAGTTCTACATTGTGTATTCGGTAGTTCTACATTGTGTATTTGATAGTTCTACATTGTGTATTCGATAGTTCTACATTGTGTATTTGATAGTTCTACATTGTATATTCGGTAGTTCTACATTGTGTATTCGGTAGTTCTACATTGTGTATTCAATAGTTTTACATTGAGTATTTGATAGTTCTACATTGTGTATTCGATAGTTCTACATTGTGTATTCGGTAGTTCTACATTTTGTATTCGGTAGTTCTACATTGTGTATTCGGTAGTTCTACATTGTGTATTCGTAGTTCTACATTGTGTATTTGGTAGTTCTACATTGTGTATTCGGTAGTTCTACATTTTGTATTCGGTAGTTCTACATTGTGTATTCGGTAGTTCTACATTGTGTATTCGTAGTTCTACATTGTGTATTTGGTAGTTCTACATTGTGTATTCGGTAGTTTTACATTGAGTATTTGGTAGTTCTACATTGTGTATTTGGTAGTTCTACATTGTGTATTCGGTAGTTCTACATTGTGTATTTGATAGTTCTACATTGTGTATTCGGTAGTTCTACATTGTGTATTCGGTAGTTCTACATTGTGTATTCGGTAGTTCTACATTGTGTATTCGGTAGTTCTACATTGTGTATTTGATAGTTCTACATTGTGTATTTGATAGTTCTACATTGTGTATTCGGTAGTTTTACATTGAGTATTTGGTAGTTCTACATTGTGTATTTGATAGTTCTACATTGTGTATTTGATAGTTCTACATTGTGTATTTGATAGTTCTACATTGTGTATTCGGTAGTTATATATTGTGTATTCAGTAGTTCTACATTGTGTATTCGATAGTTCTACATTGTGTATTCGATAGTTCTACATTGTGTATTCGGTAGTTCTACATTGTGTATTCGGTAGTTCTACATTGTGTATTCGGTAGTTCTACATTGTGTATTCGGTAGTTTTACATTGAGTATTTGGTAGTTCTACATTGTGTATTTGATAGTTCTACATTGTGTATTTGATAGTTCTACATTGTGTATTTGATAGTTCTACATTGTGTATTCGGTAGTTATATATTGTGTATTCAGTAGTTCTACATTGTGTATTTGATAGTTCTACATTGTGTATTCGATAGTTCTACATTGTGTATTCGGTAGTTCTACATTGTGTATTCGGTAGTTCTACATTGTGTATTCGGTAGTTCTACATTGTGTATTCGGTAGTTCTACATTGTGTATTCGGTAGTTCTACATTGTGTATTCGGTAGTTCTACATTGTGTATTCGGTAGTTCTACATTGTGTATTCGATAGTTCTGCATTGTGCATTCGGTAGTTCTACATTGTGTATTCGGTAGTTCTACATTGTGTATTTGGTAGTTCTACATTGTGTATTCGGTAGTTCTACATTGTGTATTCGGTAGTTCTACATTGTGTATTCGGTAGTTCTACATTGTGTATTCGGTAGTTCTACATTGTGTATTCGGTAGTTCTACATTGTGTATTCGGTAGTTTTACATTGAGTATTCGGTAATTTTACATTGAGTATTTGGTAGTTCTACATTGTGTATTTGATAGTTCTACATTGTATATTTGATAGTTCTACATTGTGTATTCGGTAGTTACATATTGTGTATTCAGTAGTTCTACATTGTGTATTTGATAGTTCTACATTGTGTATTTGATAGTTCTACATTGTGTATTCGGTAGTTCTACATTGTGTATTTGATAGTTCTACATTGTGTATTCGGTACTTTTACATTGAGTATTTGGTAGTTCTACATTGTGTATTTGATAGTTCTACATTGTGTATTCGGTAGTTCTACATTGTGTATTTGATAGTTCTACATTGTGTATTTGATAGTTCTACATTGTGTATTCGGTAGTTCTACATTGTGTATTCGGTAGTTCTACATTGTGTATTTGATAGTTCTACATTGTGTATTTGATAGTTCTACATTGTGTATTCGGTAGTTCTACATTGTGTATTCGGTAGTTCTACATTGTGTATTTGATAGTTCTACATTGTGTATTCGGTAGTTTTACATTGAGTATTTGGTAGTTCTACATTGTGTATTTGATAGTTCTACATTGTGTATTCGGTAGTTCTACATTGTATATTTGATAGTTCTACATTGTGTATTTGATAGTTTTACATTGAGTATTTGGTAGTTCTACATTGTGTATTCGGTAGTTCTACATTGTGTATTCGGTAGTTCTACATTGTGTATTCGGTAGTTCTACATTGTGTATTCGGTAGTTCTACATTGTGTATTCGGTAGTTCTACATTGTGTATTCAGTAGTTCTACATTGTGTATTTGATAGTTCTACATTGTGTATTCGATAGTTCTACATTGTGTATTTGATAGTTCTACATTGTGTATTTGATAGTTCTACATTGTGTATTTGATAGTTCTACATTGTGTATTCGGTAGTTCTACATTGTGTATTCGGTAGTTCTACATTGTGTATTTGATAGTTCTACATTGTGTATTCGGTAGTTCTACATTGTGTATTCGGTAGTTCTACATTGTGTATTTGATAGTTCTACATTGTGTATTCGGTAGTTTTACATTGAGTATTTGGTAGTTCTACATTGTGTATTTGATAGTTCTACATTGTGTATTCGGTAGTTCTACATTGTATATTTGATAGTTCTACATTGTGTATTTGATAGTTTTACATTGAGTATTTGGTAGTTCTACATTGTGTATTCGGTAGTTCTACATTGTGTATTCGGTAGTTCTACATTGTGTATTCGGTAGTTCTACATTGTGTATTCGATAGTTCTACATTGTGTATTCGGTAGTTCTACATTGTGTATTCGATAGTTCTACATTGTGTATTCGGTAGTTCTACATTGTGTATTCGGTAGTTCTACATTGTGTATTCGGTAGTTCTACATTGTGTATTCAGTAGTTCTACATTGTGTATTTGATAGTTCTACATTGTGTATTCGGTAGTTCTACATTGTATATTTGATAGTTCTACATTGTGTATTTGATAGTTTTACATTGAGTATTTGGTAGTTCTACATTGTGTATTCGGTAGTTCTACATTGTGTATTCGGTAGTTCTACATTGTGTATTCGGTAGTTCTACATTGTGTATTCGGTAGTTCTACATTGTGTATTCGGTAGTTCTACATTGTGTATTCAGTAGTTCTACATTGTGTATTCGGTAGTTCTACATTGTGTATTTGATAGTTCTACATTGTGTATTCGTAGTTCTACATTGTGTATTCGATAGTTCTACATTGTGTATTTGATAGTTCTACATTGTGTATTTGATAGTTCTACATTGTGTATTCGGTAGTTCTACATTGTGTATTCGGTAGTTCTACATTGTGTATTTGATAGTTCTACATTGTGTATTTGATAGTTCTACATTGTGTATTCGGTAGTTCTACATTGTGTATTCGGTAGTTCTACATTGTGTATTTGATAGTTCTACATTGTGTATTCGGTAGTTTTACATTGAGTATTTGGTAGTTCTACATTGTGTATTTGATAGTTCTACATTGTGTATTCGGTAGTTCTACATTGTATATTTGATAGTTCTACATTGTGTATTTGATAGTTTTACATTGAGTATTTGGTAGTTCTACATTGTGTATTCGGTAGTTCTACATTGTGTATTCGGTAGTTCTACATTGTGTATTCGGTAGTTCTACATTGTGTATTTGATAGTTCTACATTGTGTATTCGATAGTTCTAAATTGTGTATTCGGTAGTTCTACATTGTGTATTCGGTAGTTCTACATTGTGTATTCGGTAAGGTATAGTACATAAACTAGGAGCATCTGATCTGAATGAACTTGCCCCAGGATAAATAATAGATTGCAGATAAGTGTCTATCATCTCCTCCCAATATTTCTCTCATTTGATCTTTGAATATCCTTGAGCAAGTAATATACACATTGAATATTCATTGGCTTATTTATATATTTACACAAAAAATGTAAAGTGTAACCTTTTCAACAGACGACTGCTTTGAGAAGTCTACCCCTTATCCAGACCAGATTTCCGGTTACAGATTTTAGTTCCTATTGATAGGCCACCAATATGAGATTTCTGTGGGTCTTACGCCCTACGTCCTCACCGATGAGCAGATGCAGGACTCTCTCTTTTTTATTTCTACACATTACTACATATTTTGGTATTGGCTGTAACTGCTATTGCACTAAATGCAGCTCAGCTCCATTCGAATGAATGGAATTCAGCTGCCATAAGTCCCTGGTTCCCTAAGTCAGGTGATTAAAGGGGTACTCCACTGGAAAACATTTTTTGTAAATCAACTGGTACCAGAAAGTTAAACAGATTTGTAAATTACTTCTATTTAAAAATCTTAATCCTTCCAGTACTTATCAACTGCTGTATGCTCCACAGGATTTCTTTTTTTTTTTTTATTTCCTTTCTGTCTGACCACAGTGCTCTCTGCTGACACCTCTGTCCATTTTAGGAACTGTCCAGAGTAGGAGCAAATCCCCTTAACAAACCTATCCTGCGTCGGACAGTCCCTGTGGTCAGACAGAAAGGAAATTCAAAAAGAAAAGAACTTCCTGAGGAGCATAAAGCAGTTGATAAGTACTGGAAGGATTAATAATTTTAAATAGAAGTAATTTACAAATCTGTTTAACTTTCTGGCACCAGTTGATTTTAAAAAACTGTTTTCCAGGGGAATACCCCTTTAATGCTGGAAGTCAAACCACGGGCAGCATGAAACAGGTACAGGCAGCAGGATGCTGAGACACCCTTGGGCTTTTCAGAGAAATCATAGCTTAAAACCGACAGGGCCAGGTAAGTAGTCATAGTTTTCACTGCTGTTACCTGCTCTGCCAGCCTGGAATGATGTCTCTCTTGATACACTCCTAGGGAGAGACAAGCCACTCAAGGCTGGAGGGGCAGGGAGCAGCCACAGGAAACCACCCCAATGACTACCTACTCGGGTCCCGGTGGCTTTTTCTAACTATGATTTCTCTGAAACACTCAAACATTTCAGAGTACCGTATATAAACGAGTATAAGCCGTCCCGAATATAAGCCGAGGCCTAATTTCACCCCAAAAACCCAGGAAAAGCTATTAACTCGACTATAATGAATACAGGTTCTAGCATAAAACGTACGTGATCACCCCTTGCCTCTATGGCATACAATCGGGGGCACACTAATTCCTGCATAGACACAGGAGAACTCATAATACCATGTACACAGAGAGAAAATCGAGTTCAAATAACTCCTTAATTAAAATCATGATTTTATTAGTACAATTTAAAAAACAATGTAAACAGACGCCAATAATTGAAAATGGGATTAAGGTTAGATTCCAGTACAAAAAAATAGGGCTACTGCCAGCTGCAATGGGCTAACATATAATATGGTGTAACAAGTAATTAATATAATATCTCAGTCTCTAAGAGAACTGCACTGCATATCAATTATTACTACTAAAGTGCTCTATATACGGTATTTATAATATACACTGACCACAATTGTGGGTATAATGGAATATAAATTAGTGCAAACAAGTGCTAAAATAGATTGCAACTCACATGTGCATATACATACAAAGATATAATATTGCGCAATAATAGTGTGATAATATAATAATAGCACAAGCACTTATCTATGGATCCATGCAGACTGCAGAGAGACACAGAGACTGGTAAAGTAAAGTGCATATAGTAAGCTTACCCATGTTAAGCTGCAGAGCCCAGACCCCTACGATCGTTTCGGTTTCCCTTTATCAAGAGGTACTCAAACAGGTACCTCTTGATAAAGGGAAACCGAAACGATCGTAGGGGTCTGGGCTCTGCAGCTTAACATGGGTAAGCTTACTATATGCACTTTACTTTACCAGTCTCTGTGTCTCTCTGCAGTCTGCATGGATCCATAGATAAGTGCTTGTGCTATTATTATATTATCACACTATTATTGCGCAATATTATATCTTTGTATGTATATGCACATGTGAGTTGCAATCTATTTTAGCACTTGTTTGCACTAATTTATATTCCATTATACCCACAATTGTGGTCAGTGTATATTATAAATACCGTATATAGAGCACTTTAGTAGTAATAATTGATATGCAGTGCAGTTCTCTTAGAGACTGAGATATTATATTAATTACTTGTTACATCATATTATATGTTAGCCCATTGCAGCTGGCAGTAGCCCTATTTTTTTGTACTGGAATCTAACCTTAATCCCATTTTCAATTATTGGCGTCTGTTTACATTGTTTTTTAAATTGTACTAATAAAATCATGATTTTAATTAAGGAGTTGTTTGAACTCGATTTTCTCTCTGTGTACATAACTCGACTATAAGCCTAGAGTGGGAAATACATCATTCCCCCCTGTCATCATCCAGACCCCCGTCATCATCACCCAGTCATCATCACCACCTGTCATCATCCCCCTCGTCATCATCCCCCCTCCTCGTCATCATCCCCCCTCCTCATCATCATCCACCCCCCCCCCCCCCTTTATCATCACCGCCTGTCAATCCCTTCTCAGTGGTCTTCAACCTGCGGACTTCCAGATGTTGCAAAACTACAACTCCCAGCATCGGCTGTCCGGGCATGCTGGGAGTTGTAGTTTACAAACATCTGGAGGTCCGCAGGTTGAAGACCACTGCGGCCTTCGTCATCATTCAGACCCCCCTTTTCTTTTCTACTCACCTCCCCTCGGTGGGAAGGAAGGGTGAGCTGGTCCGGGCCGTCCATCTTTGGCCATCTATGCTGCAGGGACCGTCCGGTGGGGAGGGTTAGTCGTTCCGGGGCTGTCCATCTTCCCCGGGAAGCCCTCTTCTCTGCTCCGGGCCGGCACCGGACTAGTGACGCTGCCTTGACGCCACCGCCACGGACATCCCTGCGCGTCATCGTCAAGGCAATGTCACTAGTCCGGGACGACTAACTCTCCCCACCAGACGCTCCCTGCAGCATAGGAGGTTGAATATGGACGGCCCGGACCAGCTCACCCTTCCTTCCCACCAAGGGGAGGTGAGTAGAAAACAAAAGGGGGGTCTGGATGATGACGAAGGCCGCAGTGGTCTTCAACCTGCAGACCTCCAGATGTTTTGAAACTGCAACTCCCAGCATGCCCGGACAGCCGATGGCTGTCCGGGCATGCTGGGAGTTGTAGTTTTGCAACATCTGGAGGTCCGCAGGTTGAAGACCACTGAGAAGGGATTGACAGGTGGAGATGGACGGCTGGGACCATCCCCTCACAGCTAAAGCCAGAAAAGTTTTTTTTGTTCACTCGAGTATAAGCCGAGGGGGGAGTTTTCAGCACGAATCGAGTATATACGGTAAATCATAGGGTCTCAGCATCATGCAGCCTGTATTTGTTTCATGCTGCCTGTGGATTGGACACCCTAAAACAGATGACAGATTCCCAGAAAATATTTAAAAAGCCAGTCACCAATCCCCTGCAGGCTCCTAGTCACTCTGGCTCACCATTGATTTCCAGTTCCCCGCAGGAGCTGCCCACTCTACCCAGCCAGGTTGCTGCCGTGACCAATGAGAATGGTCAGTTCCTGTGAGGACAACGCATCACAGGAACCAATGAGCAGCAGTAAGTGGGCAGTAACACAAGTAATACAAGGTAAAGATTAAAGGGGTACTCCACTGCTCCATGTGGAACAAACTGTTCCGAACGTTGGAGCCGGCACCGGGAGCTCATGACGGCATAGCCCCACCCCTCATGACATCACGCCCCACCCCCTCAATGCAAGTCTATGGGAGGGGGCATGGCAGCCACCATGCTCCCTCCCATAGACTTGCATTGAGAGGGCGTGGCCATGACGTCACAACCCCAGCAGCCCGCACCAAGCGTTCTAAACTAAATTTTCTAAAAAAAAAAAACACTGCGGAGAAAGAGAATATTTGAGTATATTAAAAGATAATGTTGCATGGATTATCCTTACTTTTCAGATGACTGTATATATCCACTATTCTATGTATAGTAATTCCACCCACATTACAAAAAAAGTAGTGACTGTTACTATATATATAAATACCAAAAGTACTTTCAAGAGAAATATGCAAACAATCCGTGTAAGAAAAATGATTGTGTGTATAGAAATTCTGCACTCGTTGATCTTTATCACATATTGTTTTGGGTGATATAATACTGTAAAGGTGATGAAGTAGACTATAGAAATAGTAATACAAAGTCAACAAAAGGTCTCATTAAGTACAATACATTTGGAAAGTCTCCAGACCCATTACATTTTTTCCCCTCATTTTGTTATGTTGTGGTCTTGTGCTAAAATAAAATAATTAAAGTTTTCCCCCATTAATCTTCTCTCAAGAAACCATAATGAGAAGGTGAAATCAGTATGTTAGAAACCTTTGGTAATTTATGGTGACATAAGTATTCAGACCCTTTACTCAGGACTTAGTTGAAACCTCTGCAGTGACTACCGCCTCCAGGATGATGCACAAAACTTTTCACACCTAGATTTGGGGATTTCCTGCCATTCTTCTCTGCAGATCATATGTCAGGTTGGATGAGGACCATCAGAGGACATCTTCATGGGTGATGAATTGGTTCTCAGGGCTCTGGCTTGGGGGGCAGCCAACGGAGCTACTCTGTTTATGTAACTCAAGCCCTTTAATCTATACATATAAAACTCAATGGGGGAGATTTATTAAAGGTTTTAGACTGGTTTTTCCTATCTAAATTTGTCGCCCAGAAAGTTGCAGTCTAAATATGTGCGACTTTTTTGCGACTTTTCCTCTAGAGGATTTTTAGAACATGATGCATTCTAGTCTATTTTAGATGGGAAAATGCATTGGTGCTGAATTTATCAAAAGCGACTTTTCGGCGACAAGTCGCATCGGCTGAAAGTACGCCGAAATGTCAGACCATGCAGGAGCAGGTTTAAATACAGTCTAAAGCAGTGATCCCCAAACTGTGGCCCTCCAGATGTTGCAAAACTACAATTCCCAGCATGCCTGGACAGCCGTTGGCTGTCCAGGCATGCTGGGAGTTGTAGTTTTGCAACATCTGGAGGGCAACAGTTTGAGGACCACTGGTCTAAAGCATAGATCCCAAAGTCTGTGCACAGAATTTATCAAGAGCCGTGGAACCTTTGGTAAATTAGGCGCACAATAGACCGGCCAAACCCTCTGTAGTTTGGTCTATATTGATGCGGGACATAGACAGCATTGATAAATCTCCCCCAGTGAGTGAATGTGTGTGTGTGTGTGTATGTATGTGTGTATATGTGTGTATATATGTGTGTGTGTGTGTGTGTGTGTGTGTGTATGTATGTGTGTATATGTGTGTGTGTGTGTGTGTGTGTATGTATGTTTGTATATGTGTGTGTGTGTATGTATGTTCCAGCATCACATCCAAACGGCTGAAGATATTAACATGAAACTTGGCACACATGTTACTTATGTCACCAACAAACATAGGATAGGTGATTTAACCCTTACTCGCCCCCATTTGCCAGGGGCGGGGTTTTTGTTTAAAGTCCCATACAAGTCAATGGGAAATATATGTTACTGCATAACTTCCAAACGGCTGGAGATATTTCGATAATACTTGGTCACATGTTACCTATATGTCCACTTAAAATACAGGATAGTTAATTTAACCCTTAACTAGCCCCATTTGTGAGTGTCTGGGTTTTTGTTTAAAGTCCCATGCAAATCAATGGGAAATGTATGTTCCCACATAACTTCCGTACGGCTGGAGATATTTCAATAATACCTGGTACACATATTACTTATATGTCAAATAAAAAGATATGATAGTTAAATGAAATATGAGGACGGGATATGAGGACGGGATATGACAACAATATACTGGGATGGGATATGCAGTCAAAAGTTTCCTCCTTTATTGATTTTCCTCCCCAACAAGGATGAGGAAGGAAAAACCGGACAATGCCGGGTACTCAGCTAGTATGAAATAATAGCATCTACGGGAGCTTTATGGCCCATCCTGTGGATAGGCTATCAATGTCCCAGATGAAAACACTCCTTTGATGTTATGTAACCACATACAACTATATTACCAGAGACCACATATGAAGTCTGCATATTTACTTGCACTTGGTAGTTTAGTAATGTTAACAGAACCTTAAAGGGGTACTCCGGTGGTCAACGTGTTTTTCCATTTGTGACTTACCCTATTTGTTTTGTTTCATTTCTATTCTTGTTGTTTAGGTGACTCTATTTCCGTTCTTTGTTGTCTTTTTATCCCCCACTTTGTTTTCCTATCTTTGCTTCTATTTCCTATTTCTTGCTGTGCTGAAAACTACAAATCCCAGCATGCCACATGCCTTGCTGGTTTGGGGCGGCTCTTTTTTTTGTTTGTTTGTTCCGCCCTATACCCATCCTTCTATTTTCCCGGGTCAGCCCCCTTATACACAGCACACTAATATAATCAGCCTTGGTTGGGATACACTGTCATACACACACAAAAGGGACTACAACTCCCAGCATGTGCCATTCAGGAGTCTTCAGTCTGTGGTATAACACCAGCATGCTGCCTCTGTAGTCTCCTGGGGGTTGTAGTTCACCACACCTCTGTAGGGCATACACCAGTGTTTCCCAACCATGGTGCCTCCAGGTGTTGGAAAACTACAACTTCCAGCATGCCCTGACAGCCTTTGGGCATGCTAGGAGTTGTAGTTTTGCAACAGCTGGAGGCCCACTGGTTGGGAAACACTGGTGTAACATGATGTGTATGCTGAATAGGCTAGAACAGTGTTTCCCAACCAGTGTTCGTCCAGCTGTTGCAAATCTACAACTCCCAGCATGCCCAAAGTCTGTCAGGGCATGCTGGGAGTTGTAGTTTTGCAACAGCTGGAAGTACACTGGTTTGTAAACACTAGCACACACACGAAAACAGGGACTACAACTCCCAGCATGTGTCATTCAGGAATCCCCCCTCCCCCCATAGAGATCATTCTCAGTATGAGATTTATTCCCCTGCAGTCCATACATCCCCAGCCTGTGCACCTTCTCCTCCTCCCCTTCAGATAACACTTATCTTCTCTGTGAGGTCCTTCTCTTGTGCAGACCTGCGTCCTTAGAATACAGAGCAGGGGGGAGGGGAGGTGAGGAGCTGTGTACTCAGCTGGATGAGATGAGGGGCGTGGCTTATTCCTCTCATGCAGACAGAGAGAAAATAAAAAGCTGTGACATCTTGTCCACCACAGACTCAGAACTGTGGACAACGGTAAAAGAAAACATTCGGAACTACAGAACTTCTTGCCCAACATACAGGTAAGAAAAACACATACATGCTGCCAAAACATATAACACATGTTATATGAAATAAGTGGGGTCCTAGAGGTGGGACCTGCATGTAGAGGACATTTATTCTGTGGATATGTCATAAATGTCCCAGATGAAAACACCCCATTAACTCCTTAAGGACAATGGACATATATTTTTGTCCATGGCTGGCTCCCGTTATATGAAGCACGCTCAGGAGCTGAGTGGGCTTCATACCCAGTGGGTCCCGGTTGCTATCAATAACAGGGACCCACGGCTAATTTTGTACATAGTTGAATGGGTTGATGTCTGGCATTAACCCTTTAGACATAGCAATCAAAGTTGACCAGTGAGATCACAGTGTCCCGAAAAGTGCAATGTGTAGAATCAGAAGCCCCCAAAAGTTTTTCTCAATTTTGCCCAACAATTTTTTGTGGTAAAATGATTAATGTCATTACAAACTAAAATTGTAATATTGCTCCTTAACCCCTTAAAGGGGTATTCCAGGCAAAAACTTTTTTTTTATATATCAACTGGCTCCGGAAAGTTAAACAGATTTGTAAATTACTTCTATGAAAAAATCTTAATCCTTCCAATAGTTATTAGCTTCTGAAGTTTTGTGTCTAACTGCTCAATGATGATGTCACGTCCCGGGAGCTGTGCATGATGGGAGAATATCCCAATAGGAACTGCACAGCTCACGGGACGTGAGTAATCAGAAAGCAGTTAGACAGAAAACAGCAACTCAACTTCAGAAGCTAATAACTATTGGAAGTATTAAGATTTTTTAATAGAAGTAATTTACAAATCTGTATAACTTTCCGGAGCCAGTTGATATATAAAAAAAAGTTTTGGCCTGGAATACCCCTTTAACCCCTTCATGACCCAGACCATTTTCACCTTCAGGACCTGGGCATTTTTTGAAAATCTGACCACTGTCACTTTAAACATTAATAACTCTGGAATGCTTTTAGTTATCATTCTGATTCCGAGATTGTTTTTTGGTGACATATTCTACTTTATGTTATTGGTAAAATTTCACTGATATTTGCATCCTTTCTTGGTAAAAAATCTAAAAATGTCATGAAAATTTTGAAAATTTAGCATTTTTCTAACTTTGAAAGTCTCTGCTTGAAAGGAAAATGGATATTCCAAATAAATTACATATTGATTCACATATACAATATGTCTACTTTGTGTTTGCATCAAAAAATTGACAAGTTTTTACTTTTGGAAGACACCAGAGGGCTTCAAAATTCAGCAGCAATTTTCCAATTTTTCTCAAGATTTTCAAAATCGTACTTTTTCAGGGCCCAGTTCAGGTTGGAAGTGGATTTTAAGGGTCTTCATATTAGAAATACCCCATAAATTACCCCATTATAAAAACTGCACCCCCCAAAGTATTCAAAATGACATTCAGTAAGTGTTTTAACCCTTTAGGTGTTTCACAGGAATAGCAGCAAAGTGAAGGAGAAAATTCTAAATCTTCATTTTTTACACTCGCATGTTCTTATAGACCCAATTTTTGAATTTTTACAAGGGGTAAAAGGAGAGAAATCACCCTAAAATTTGTAACCCAATTTCTCTCGAGTAAGGAAATACCTCATATGTGTATGTAAAGTTTACGGCGGGCGCAGTAGAGGGCTCAGAAGGGAAGGAGCGACAAGGGGATTTTGGAGAGTGAGTTTTTCTGAAAGGGTTTTTGGGGGGGCATGTCCCATTTAGGAAGCCCCTATGGTGCCAGAACAGTGGACCACCCACATGTGACCCCATTTTGGAAACTACACCCCTCATGGAATTTAGTAAGGGGTGCAGTGAGCATTTACGCCCCACTGGCGTTTGACAGATATTTGAAACAGTGGACTGTGCAAATGAAAAATTTTATTTTTCGTTTTCACAGACCACTGTTCCAAAAATCTGTCATACACCAGTGGGGTGTAAATTCTCACTGCACCCCTTATTACATTCCGTGAGGGGTGTAGTTTCCAAAATGGGGTCACATGTGGATATTTATTGTTTTGCGTTTGTCAGAACTGCTGTAACAATCAGCCACCCCTGTGCAAATCGCCTCAAATGTACATGGTGCACTCTCCCTTCTGGGCTTTGTTGTGCGCCCCCAGAGCACTTTGTGCCCACATATGGGGTATCTCCGTACTCGGGAGAAATTGCAATTTTGAGGGTCTTTTTTCCCTTTTACCTCTTGTGAAAATGAAAAGTATAGGGCAACACCAGCATGTCAGTGTAAAAAAATTATTTTTTTACACTAACATGCTGGTGTAGACCCCAACTTCACCTTTTCATAAGGGGTTAAAGAAGAAAAAGCCCCCCAAAATTTGTAAGGCAATTTCTCCCGAGTACGACGATACCCAATATGTGTCCCAAAACTGTTGCCCTGAAATACGACAGGGCTCCAAAGTATGAGAGCGCCGTGCGCATTTGAGGCCTGAATTAGGGATTTGCATAGGGGTATTCTATGCCAATGATTCCCAAACAGGGTGCCTCCAGCTGTTGCAAAACTCCCAGCATGCCTGGACAGTCAATGGCTGTCTGGCAATACTGGGAGTTGTTATTTTGCACCAGCTGGAGGCTCCGTTTTGGAAACAGTAGCGTACCAGACGTTTTTCATTTTTTTGGGGGGAGGGGGGCTGTGTAGGGGTATGTGTATATGTAGTGTTTTTTATTTTAGGTTAGTGTTAGTGTAGTGTAGTGTTTTTAGGGTACAGTCACATGGGCAGAGGTTCACAGCAAGTTTGCCGCTGGAAGTTTGAGCTGCAACGCAAAATTTGCGCCATCTCAAACTTGCAGCACTCACTGTAAACCTCCGCCCATGTGAGTGTACCCTGTACATACACATTGGGGGGAGGGGGCAAACATCCAGCTGTTGCAAACTCCGAGCATGCCCTTTGGCTGTCCGTGCATGCTGGGAGTTGTAGTTTTGCAACAGCTGGAGGCACACTGGTTTGGAAACACTAAGTTAAGTAATAAACTTTCAAGTGTTTTGCAACCAAACTTATTGTTTCCAAACCAGTGTGCCTCCAGCTGTTGCAAAACTACAACTCCCAGCATGCATGGTCTGTCAGTGCATGCTGGGAGTTATAGTTTTGCAACAATTGCAACAGCTAGAGGCACTGAGGTAGGAAACGGACAATGTTTCCCAACTAGTGTGCCTCCAGTTGTTGCAAAACTACAACTCCCAGCATGCCCAGACTGCCCAGGCATGCTGGAAGTTGTAGTTCGGCAATATCTGAAGGATCAGATGTTGCCGAACTACAACTTCCAGCATGCTTGGGCAGTCTGGGCATGCTGGGAGTTGTAGTTTTGCAACATCTGGATGTCCACAGTTTGGAGACCACTGTATAATGGTCTCCAATCTGTGCTCTTCCAGATGTTAGAGAACTACAACTCCCAGCATGCCTGGACAGACTGAGCATGCTGAGATTTGTAGTTTTTCAACATCTGGAAGAGCACAGATTGGAGACCATTATACAGTGGTCTCCAAACTGTGGACCTCCAGATGTTGCAAAACTGCAACTCCCAGCATGCCCAGAAAGCCAAAGGCTGTCTGGGCATGCTGGGAGTTGCAGTTTTGAAACTCCCAGAGGCAGCAGTGAGATCGCTTTACGGCGATCTCACTGCTGCCAATGAAGATGCCGCACTGCTGCCGGAAACTCACCGCCGGGACGCAGCGCCGCCGGGTCCGCCTGGAGGAAGCCGCTCACGCCGGGACCGCTCGGGACACCGCATGGCCGGGTAAGTGACGCCGGGGGACGGGTAAGGGACACTTAGCAGAGCGGTGTGTGTCCCGATCCCCGTGATCGGGACTCACACACCGCACTGCTAAGTATTCTGATAGCGAAACGCTGCTATCAGCTAGTCAGATTTGACTAGCTGATAGCAGCGATCGCTGTGGGGGGGTGGGGGATGAAACCCCCCGAGGACTCATTTTTTGCGCCGTGATCTGAAGTTTTTATTGGTACCATTTTTGTTTTGATCAGACTTTTTGATCACTTTTTATTAATTTTTTTATGGTATACAAAGTGACCAAAAAATACGCTTTTTTGGACTTTGGATTTTTTTTTACGTCTACGCCATTGACCGTGCAGTTTAATTAACTGTATATTTTTATAGTTCGGACATTTACGCATGCGGCGATACCACATATGTTTATTTTTATTTACACTGTTTTATTTTTTTTTTATGGGAAAAGGAGGGTGATTCAAACTTTTATTAGGGAAGGGGTTAAATGACCTTTATTAACACTTTTTTTTTGCAGTGTTATAGGTCCCATAGGGACCTATAACACTGCACACACTGATCTTTTACACAGATCACTGGCATGTATTCACACGCCTGTGATCAGTGTTATTGGCGCTTGACTGCTCCTGCCTGGATCTCAAGCACGGAGCAGTCATTCGTCGATCGGACACCGAGGAGGCAGGTAAGGGCCCTCCCGTTGTCCTGCCAGCTGTTTGGGACGCCGCGATTTCACCGCGGCAGTCCCGAACAGCCTGACTGAGCAGCCGGGTTACTTTTACTTTCACTTCAGACGCGGTGGTCAGCTTTGATCGCTGTGTCTGAAGGGTTAATACAGGGCATCACTGCGATCGGTGATGTCCTGTATTAGCCGCGGGTCCCGGCCGTTGATAGCCGCCGGGACCGACCCGATATGCCGGGGACACCGCGTTAGCCGGCGGAGAACGTAAATATACGTCCTTCGTCGTTAAGGAGTTAATAGTGCTGTAATATTGATCCGGTGGAAAACTTTTTTTTTTTTAAATGACCTGGTGCCAGAAAGTTAAAGGGGTACTCCGGTGGAAAACTTTTTTTTTTTTTTTAAATCAACTGGCTCCAGAAAGTTAAACAGATTTGTAAATTAGGTAAAGAAAAAATACGTTTGTGAGATGTACTCTATCTGTTTGTGGTGACCGAGAACTTCAGTCAAGGTATAATCTCCTATATACCCAAATGGCAATTAGTACGAGAAAGGAAAAAAGGTGACTGGTTCTCTAGGTCTATGGGGATTACTATAGTGATGTTCTGGTGAGATTGGGTGGTGGAGTGGTAGGGTGTTGTCAGTGTGTCTGTATATATGGGATGATGGTTATGGTAGAGTGTTATATATTGTGAATGTGATATGTATGGTAATGAATGTACTAGAGTGTATGGTGGTGTATGAGATGCGTTGAAAATGTATGACAGTGTGTGTATGATGTGTGTATGATGTGTGTATGATGTGTGTATGATGTGTGTATGGCTGAGGCGTGTGTGTTAGTGTAGCTGTGATAGAGGTTAGGTGTGATGGGTGAATGTGAAGAGGACAAAGAGAAAAAAGGAGAGAGAAAGAAGGAAAAGTGGAATGGTTTGTACTTGGATGCTTAAACTATTTATTTGTTATAAAATGACATACAATATATGGAAAAAAGTGCTGGGCCAAAGCACTTATGTTTTCCAATACACAATAAAAAATAATAATAATGCTTTTCGGCAAAGGGGACAAGATGACTGCATCATATTGAGGGGAGGATGGATGGGACCATGTATCGCGAGATCTTTGCCAACAACCTCCTTTCTTCAGTAAGACCATTGGAAATGGGTCATGGCTGGGTATTCAAGCATGACAATGACCCGAAACACACAGCCAAGTCAACTAAACAGTGGCTCTGTAAAAAGCATCTCAAGGTCCTGGAGTGGCCTAGCCAGTCTCCAGACCTGAACCCAATAGAAAATTCTTGGAGGGAGCTGAAAGTCCGTATTGCCCAGTGACAGCCCCAAAACCTGAAGGATCTGGAGAAGGTCTGTATGGAGGAATGGGCCAAAATCCCTGCTGCAGTGTGTGCAAACCTATGTGATTTTCTGGACTTTTGTTTTAGTTTCCGTCTCTCACAATTGAAGAGTACCTATGATCAAAATTATAGACCTCTACATGCTTTATAAGTAGGAAAACCTGCAAAATCGACACTGTGTATCAAATACTTGTTCTTCCCACTGTACATTCATAGAACAACTCACACCAAACAGTGAAAAATCAGCAAAATGAAGGGATATGCAAAAATATACAAAACTTTATTGAGAATACATATAAGACATTATAAAACAATATGAAAGCACTATGCACAGGACTAAAAAAAATGTGGGAGGTACAGACTAACACATTGGAATTTGTACAAAAAGAATAGCAATGTATACATACAAAGTGTGAAATACACGAGACAAAGGGAAAAGCAAAATAAACCAATGAAGAGCCATCTGCCACCCACACTTACCCCAACGTACGTTTGGCGCTACTGCGCTTCATCAGGGGGCCCCTGGCGATTTTATCAGTAAACCATACTGTCATTGTTTTGTTTTGTGACATTCATAGAACAACATAATATGAATGCTTATGCAGAAATATAGAATCACATTTCCGTCCCTTCATTCACATGAACCCCTTTACCTTTACCTCCTTGGTTGAATTTGATGTGTTTTTTTTTTTTTTTTTTACAATCTATAAAACCGCTGATGTTACTTTACCTACAGACATTTCCTTTTGCACCATCCTTTTTCAATTACCCAGTACTATCAGGCTGTAAAAGTGGTAGTATGGATGAACGATAGAATGCTCAAAACTCATATCCAAGATCATGGAAAAGCAAGTATGAGGCCTCAAACACACTCCTGAAACTGTGATAGCCTGCTATGGGCCCACTCTGTACCTCTGTGTCCCTCCAATTTTATGATCTTTTTCAGGAGTACTGTTTCTAGTGGAGAATACATAATCTCATTAAAGCTCCATAGGGTGGACCCATATGGACTCTGCATCACACTGGGTCTTTGTATATGACCATGTCAAATAATGTACATGGACCATGAACCGCTGATGTTTTTAGACAGTGGTAGAAATCTGAGCACCTAGAGGAAACCTATACAGATAAAGGCAAAATAACCAAACTCCATGTAGATGTGCTATTTTTGGCTTTGATTTCTTGGCCCCAGAGCAAGCCAAAATGCCACTATGCCACCCCCTACTGCACATCATGTCTATTTGTATGACAGTATAGTATCCATTTTAGATACTAACATTGCTTACGGGGCATTTGTAAATGTATTCAAGGTTGTAAATACAATGGGTAAACAAGAAATACAAAGAGTAATACCAGGAAAATGATGTTTTGTTTGCTCATGAGAATGTCATGCTTCAGATACTGTCTTAGAAAGAGGAAGTTCTTCCTTGGACCATACAAAGACTCCTCTGTTTTTGTCTGCCTGGCACTGCTGTCGTGAAGGTGTTTAGGAATTCTTTTTAACTGGCTTTCATCTTGGTTTTGTCTTTGACAAGTGACTTTACGTGACAACTGGACACAATATACATAATAGTTTCAGCTGAAATATTTTCTGAAGTTTCTTGTTGTGCATTTGTGAACTTTGTTTTGATGGGCATTGAAAGAAGTGTTTATTTTATCCTTCTAGAATTTCCAGAAAGATTATGTAAGTAGAGTAACGCTGGGTTACTACAGTAAACTAAAGATGATTTACAGGTTTCGATAGAACTATATGTAGGTTTATTATTGTGGTAAGCTGTAGGGGTGTAGGTTGAACAGGGGTGTTGCCGAATAGTGATGCAGGGTGTAGCATTAACCTTTGATTGTCGTGACGCGAGGGTGCGGGCTTCCTCTATGTAAATGTCCTACTGCCACCCGTCCCAGGAACGATAGGGAGGAATAAAGGATTGTACACAGCAGAGGTTGAAGTAAACCAAGAATGGACTTTACTGCAGATTTTATGCAGATACAGATAACAAACAGTCTTTTACAGGAGGACGGGGATACAGGCTCCTCACAGGTTGGCTGGGACTTTGTATTGAAATAAGCTTTGATTTTGCTGTACGCTGTTCCACTGAATTTAGGGGTAGGTTTAGGTTCAGTAGTCAGGTAGAATTGGTATGATTGGAGTTGGATTAACTCACGATTTTGATGGCTGCTGAAATAGAGGCTTCAGGCCTAGTTGGTCTTGTAGCTGTAATAACAGATCTGCTTTCTCTGAGATACCAATGGAAAAAGAGAGATTATTGGATACAGCGCCCTTATATACTGAAGGGGCAGGATCAAAGCTTATTGGCTCCCAGACCTGTCGGTCCTGACCCAAAGCATTATGATCACATCACATGACCCAAAGGTCCTTGAACCTTGCATAATACAATTCACTAGTAATCACATGACCTAAGGTACATTTATTACACTATGACAAAATATATTAAATATACACATTTTTGAATAGCACTATGAGGCGACTAGGGGTTAACCCACCAGGAGAACCCCGAAAGCATGGAGGAACTCTGACTGTGGGGACTTACGACAAAGGTACGGGACCAGGTCTAGTACCGGGACACCACATTATAATGTGTTGGGAAATGCTAAAGCACTATCTTTTAGATAGTTTTGCTAATGTATACTAGTAAAAGTAATTTCCTTATTTGGGGACCCAATAACATAGTTCTCATTCAGGACTAGATTTATCATTAGGGACAGTGTCTACAATTTGAAGAGGCAGGGCCCTAGGTGCAGGTGATAGAGAGGTATCAGTCAAATCTAAGTCTTAGTGTCTGAAAAGATTCAAAGGACCTTTTCAGTATAAGAAGCCACTGTATTATCAATATAATATTTTTATTTTTTTTATAAATGTTGAATTGGGACCCAATAGCTTTATATGATCACTGTCAGAATCAAAAACTTTTTATTTGTTGTTCATCTTGCCAAAATATTAAGTTGTATAAAAAAAATGCTCACTAGGGGTCCCCATACCATCCAAAACATAATCCTGTCGAGCTGCAGCATTATATTTGTCCAAGCTGAAACACAGGCTGGCATGAAGTCCAGTCTGTGCTCACTCCTGTCCTGTCTACCACACTCATGTCTGAGAACTGAGAGGAGGGGGTTATAGAGCAGCCTGCAGTGATTGGATGAAGAGACTCAGCACAGCAGACTCAGAGAGGAAGTGAATGCATGGTGAGTGAGGGCGGGATCAGTGCTGGTCTTGGACATGTCCCTTCCTGAGCAGTGGATGTCAGAATGAGTGAGCAGCAGAACAGAGGGGTTTTTGAGTCAAATACAGAAGTTAGACACATAATAAAACGTAACACATCTGCACGACCTAGTGAGTAACATATATATGCCTTATTTTTTTCACTTCTAATTTACTAATCTGGTTATATAATATTCTTTGGACAAATTCAAAACATTTTTACTCTTTTGAGGTAAGGTAGAGAGTTGTGAAGTTAAAGCTTAGTTCAGTGGCAAAAACTTCAGAAATTTCTGCGCAAAATTCATTTTTGTCGCCTTTGTCAAACAGATAAACCTGGAAATTACAGTGGTCCCTCAACATACAATGGTAATCCGTTCCAAATGGACCATCGTTTGTTGAAACCATCGTATGTTGAGGGATCCGTGCAATGTAAAGTATAGGACAGTGGTCTACAACCTGCGGACCTCCAGAAGTTGCAAAACTACAACACCCAGCATGCCCGGACAGCCGTTGGCTGTCCGGGCATGCTGGGAGTTGTAGTTTTGCAACATCTGGAGGCCTGCAGGTTGAAGACCACTAGTATTGGAGGTTATACTCACCTGTCCCCACCGCTCCGGACCGTCACCGCTGCCTTGGACGTCGCTTTCCATCACTGTCGCTGCGTCCCCGGGGTGTCCCCGGCGCTCCGGCAAGGCCTCTGCTTCCCCGGCATCCTCGCTCTCCGTCGCCGCCATCACATCGTTACTCACGCCGCTCCTATTGGACGATGGGACAGCGACGTGATGACGACGATGAAGAGCGCCGACAATGCAGGGGATCCCGTAGAGGACGCATTGGAGCCCCAAGGACAGGTAAGTGATCGTCAGCGGACCACACGGGACACCGTAAACGGCTATCCGGTGGCAGCTGAAGCAGTCTGCGCTGCCGGATAGCCGTTTATGCGATGGCCCCGACATACAAAAGCATCGTATGTTTAAATGATCGTATGTTGGGGCCATCGTAGGTCGGGGGGTCACTGTACTATCGGGGCTACTTTCAACCCAGATGGGATCTAGAAGGATGCCACTCTTCTTCACCCTTTGACTGCCCTGTATCTTATACAATCAACTTGAAAGTGTCTACCCACGAAACAAAGGCCCCCTGACTAATTGTTCTCTTGTATTGTTACATACATCACTCTTGCTTTCTCAGAAAAATCTCTTAAGGCTTTCGTGACAGGAAGCAGGTGTGGCAGCACCATAAGAACACTTTATTGCATGCTACGGCTTCTTGTAACACATTTTCTAACCTTCCCTTGGCCTTTTTCCTTCAAGTAGCATGACATAAAATAACATACCAGAGGTTGGATAACAGGCTGATTCTCGACAGATTGCTGCAGGTACAGGATGGTAAGATTATGGCCTGCTGAGCGTGTGAAGTTTTTAGGGCTGTGAAATTAGTCTTAAGCGCTACCTGTTATAACATGGAAGTCTCATTTGAATCAAGGAACTAGTGATGTCATGCAATAAATTTAAAGTACTAAAACATCAAGTCACCTCTGAAGGGTTTGTTTCTTTTCTGATGTCTATAATGTTTATGTGACTGCAGGGGGTACTTGTACTGTTATGGGAAAGAAATGTTCCACACATTGTACACTATTTCCTTGCTCCAAGGTACATAATTCTTTCTATTCGAATGCTCCAAGAAGAGTAATCACAGTGTGGAATACATGTTTGCTTTCCAGGAAGTTAAGTTCTATAATGACAAGGTGTTATTGCTAGAACGTCTATTTTTGGAGCAATTATTATCCTTATAATACCACAAAAAGGCAATGCTGACATCTTTGTTTTACGTGTTTTATTGCTGGTTTCTTAAAGTTATTTTCACTTCTGTCACCAGTAAAAAATGTTAATTCGATAAAGCATATGCTGGTACTTCCAGTTGTATAGTACTGCTGTTTAGTTAGTAAAGTTATAAAGGTCATGTATTCAAGTGCTTTTGCCCATTTTGAAAAATGATGCTTGGTATAACAAATAGAAAAAATGTATGCAGCTAAGATTTTTCACTTACAGGTGGTGTATGGCTTTAGAGGGAATACATTGTCAACTTTTTATGTAAAAGGGGTACTCCGGTTCTAAGACATCTTATCCCCTATCCAGAGGATAGGGGATAAGATGCCTGATCGTGGGGGTTCTGCCACTGGGGACCCCCGTGATCTTTTACGCAGCACTCCGTTAGATTCAGCCCCCGGAGCACTTTCGCTCCGGGTCTGATTACTGGCGATCACGGGGGCCGGAGCATTGTGACTTCACGCTCTGCCCCCTGAATGCAATATAGGCTTGTATTGAGGGGGTGGAGCGTGTCGTCACACGGGGGCGGGGCCGTGACATCACAATGCTCCAGCCCCCTGTGATCACCAGTAACCAGACCCGGAGCAAACGTGCTCCGGGGACTGATTCTAACGGGGTGCTGCATGCAAGATCACAGGGGTCGCCAGCGGCGGCCCCCCAGCGATCAGGCATCTTATCCCCTATCCTTTGGATAGGGGATAAGATGTCTTAGCGCCGGAGTACCCCTTTAAACCTATTTAAAAAATGTTAGCATTTTTAAAAAACTTTTCACTTTTAACTCCTAGAGGACACATGACATATATGTACATCATGGTGCCCTGGTACTTTGCGCACTATGATGTACATTTACGTCATGTAGATTAAGCAAGCGCAGGAACTGTGCTCCCTTCATACACGGCTGCTATCGGCAGTTGAGACCTCACCACTAATGGCGGACATTAACAATCATGCTGATGATCACCATTAACCCTTTAGATGTCATGATCAATGCTAATCATGGCAGTTGCGGGCCTTTGGGGACACTCATCGGACCACCTGCATTGCGATCGAAGGGTTCCCATGAGTGAAGATGGCAGCCAGAGGTCTTTTACCCTCCACTGTGCCGCTCTCTGGGGATCGTCTTGTATAGTCACTGATTGTACTTAATAGTCCCCTGTGGGAAAATGTAAAACAAATAATAAATAAAAATTTGAAAAAAATATAATAAAATAAATAAAAATATTTAGTACTGCCATGTGCGTAAATGTCCGAACTATAAAAATATAATGTTAATGATCCTGTAAGGTGAATGTGGAGTTTTAATGCTAGTTATAAGTCAGGGAAGTTTGCAGCAGTGAGTGCTTTTCTATGTGTGTCAATCAAATCTCACCTTTTCGCTATATGAGTCTATCTAGCGGAATGGTCAGATCTGGCCGCTGTGGGTCTCAGGAGTGAGACCTGGTGTGATCAAAACTTTTGACATGTCTGGGCAAATTAGTTTTTTTAAATGACAGTAACTCATTAACCTGTTAAGGATGCAGGGCATACCTGTACGCCCTGCGCCTGCTCCCCTGCTATGAAGCAGGGCTCACAAGCTGACCCCGTGTCATAGCGGGGTGGTCCCGGTGGCTATGAATGGCCGGGACCGTGTCTAATGCTGGACATCACCGATCGCAATGATGCCTGGCATTAACCCATTAGACGCCATGATCAAAGTTGATCACGTTGTCTAAAATAAAATTTAAAAAACGGTGGCCCGATCAGCTGAGAGGATGGTGGGAGGGCCCTTACCTGCCTCCTTGCCATCCAATCTGTCCCTCGATGCTCCAGGCAGCCTCAGCAGCCTGGAGCAATTGAGCACAGATAACACTGATCAATGCTATGCTATGGAAAAGCATTGAACAGTGTATGCAATCAAAGGATTGCATGTTATAGTCCTCTATGGGGACTAAAAAAAAGGTGTACAAATAAAAGTTAATAAACGTGAATTAACCCCTTCTATACTAAAAGTTAGAATTACCCCCCTTTTCCCATTTAAAAAAAAAATGTAAACAAAAATAAACATATTTGGTATCACCCCGTTTGTAAATGTCCGAACTATAAAAATATAATGTTAATTAAACTGTATGTTCAATGGCGTATATGTGAAAAAATACCAAAGTCTAAAATCGCATATTTTTGGTCATTTTGTATACCCTAAAAAAATTATAAAAAGAGATCAAAAGGTCCCATCAAAACAAAAATGCTACCGATAAAAACTGCAGACCACAACGCAATAAATGAGCCCTTATATAGCCCCGTATGCAGAAAAACAAAAAAGTTATAGATTTCAGAAGATGACAACTTTAAACATACTAATTTTGATACATGTAGTTATAATTTTATTTAAGTAGTAAAACAAAATAAAACCTATGTAAATTGGGTATCCATGTGACCATATGGACATATAAAATAAATATAAGGTGTAACTTTTACTAAAAAGTACACTGCATAGAAATGGAAGCCGCTAATATAGTACAAAATTACATTGTGGTGAAAATGACTGATGTCATCACAAAGTAAAATTGGTAGCACATAAAACAAGCCCTCATATAGGGCCTGTAGGTGGCAAACTGAAAGTGTTATGATTTTGAGGTGAGGAGGAAAAAAAACTAAAGTGCGAAAAGGAAAAAACCTTGAGTCCTTAAAAACTTAAAGAAAATCTGTTGCAGCATGTCAGGGAAGATTTTCACTCCAAAGTTATAAAAAAAAAAAAATATATATATATATATATATATATAATTATATACCGTATTTATCGGCGTTTAACACACATTTTTTAGGCTAAAAGTTTAAGCCTAAAGTCTACCTGCGTGTTATACGCCGATAAGTCGCTGCAGTTCAATGATTTAAAGCGGGCGCTTTAAATGAATGAAGTGCAGCGGCTTTTTCAGGTGCAGAGACCACCACCGCTGCCTGTCCTGGGGTTCCTGCTGCCGCCGCTTCTCTCCCCCTGCAATCGGCGCCGCTGCCCCTTCTCTCACCCTGTCTATCGGTGCCGCTGCCCCTTCTCTCACCCTGTCTATCGGTGCCGCTGCCCCTTCTCTCCCCCTGGCTATCAGTGTCGCTGTCCCATTGCCAGCGCCAATAGCCAGGGGGAGAGAAGCGGCGCTGGCAATGGGGGCAGCGGCGCCGACAGACAGGGGGAGAGAAGGGGCAGAGGCACCTATTGCCGGCGCCGCTGCTCCGTTGCCTACCCCATCCCCGGTTGTATAATTACCTGTTGCTGGGGTCGGGTCCGCACTGCTTCAGGCCTCCGGCGTGCGTCCCCTGCGTCGTTGCTATGCACTGCACGGCGCAGCGCATAGCAATGACGCAGGGGACGCCACATCGGAGGCCTGAAGCAGCGCGGACCCGACCCTGGCAACAGGTAATTATACAACCGGGGATGGTGGAGGCAACGGGGCAGCGTAGCCGGCAATGGGTGCCGCTGCCCCTTCTCTCCCCCTGTCTGTCGGCGCCGGCAATGGGGCAGCGACACCGATAGACAGGGAGAGAAGGGGCAGTGGCGCCGATAGCCAGGGGGAGAGAAGCGGCGGCAGCAGGGCTCTAGACCCCCAGGAAAGGCAGGGGGAGAGAAGCGAGCAGCAACGGCCTCTCTCCTGGGGGCTTCTGCGGGGTAAGAAACAGTGTATCGGGGTATACACACACACACACGTACCCTCATTTTACCAAGGATATTTGGGTAAAAAACTTTTTTTTACCCAAATATCCATGTGACCATTACTGAAATGTTCATATCCAGAAAATAATCTTACTATAGGAGGGAATAAAAGCTCCTTTATTATTCTTAAACAGTTCTGGATTAATAACTCTTTAAATTCTTCTGAGCTCCTGGTGTCAATTCTGCCTTTTTCTTATAGTTCAGGAAGAGATAGGAAAAAAATTGAGAAAGGTGCCAGAGTCCTCTAGACATCATACTAGTATGAGAATAGCATAGGAAAAGAGAATTATTTCCGAAAGGTTCTTGCCACTTATGAAGTTCCTGTCATTATAATGTAATCAGGCAGAAAATAGACCATTAAAGCAACGGTGGATAGTCTATAATTCACTAGTTAGTTAAAAAAGTTATATATATATATATATATATATATATATATATATATATATATATGCAAATCATAAAATGTTGCAGTATCTTGCAATACCTTTTTTATTGGACTAACAGCATTTTGTAGAGACAAGCTTTCGGGATTCCTCCCTTTATCAACTCCAAAGCAAATCTAGGCTCACAAGGAGAAGACACTGGTCACAAGTATGCAGGGGTTAAGACAAGGATCATCCTTACAGATACTGGAAGCCTGTGCTAGCATTTCTCCTGCGGTGTTGCTATCAGGGTGTGAAGAGTGGGAGAAGAGGGTTGCATTGTCAATCCAACACAATGGGCAGCACATTGAACACATTTTATAAGTGGTCAGAAACTTGTAAATAACTCATGAAAGAATAAAGTTACGTTAAAACCAAGCACTTCATTGTTTTTCTTGTGAAATTCCCAATGAGTTTGATTTGTCACATGACCCTCTTCCTATTGAAAAAACAAAAGTTGGATTCAAAATGGCCGACTTCAAAATGGCCGCCATAGTCACCACCCATCTTGAAAAGTTTTCCCCCTCGCATGTACTAATGAGCCACAAACAGGAAGTTAATATCACCAACCATTCCCATTTTATTAAGGTGTATCCATATAAATGGCCCACCCTGTATACATATATGTATATATATTGCTGTAATTCCGGTTATTAGGGATAAACATTCATATTAGGGTTCAGATTTATTGAGCCGTTGTTTCTTTAAGTTGTGTTATTTACGCCTGCCACTGGGCAGAAATTTGGCACGTGGTAGGCCATGGCCCCTTCACTTCACATGCAAGACACAGAATGGAAAAGTTTGCTGAATTTTTTTTAAGCTCTGTGCCAGACATTTAGTAGTTTGCCCCTACTGAATTTACCGTATTTATTAGTGTATAACACGCACTTTTTAGGCTAAAATTTTTAGCCTAAAGTCTATGTGCATGTTATACGCCGATACACTCCCAGGAAAGGCAGGGGGAGAGAGGCCGTCACTGCCCGCTTCTCTCCCCCTGCCTTTCCTGGGGTCTAGAGCCCTGCTGCCGGCCCTTCTCTCCCCCTGGCTATCGGCACCGCTGCCCGTTCTGTCCCCCTGACTATCGGTACCGGCGCCCCATTGCTGGCACCGATAGCCAGGGGGAGAGAAGCGGCGCCGACAGCCAGGGGGAGAGAAGGGGCAGCGGCACCCATTGCCAGCACCGCTGCCTCGTTGCCTCCCCCCATCCCCGGTGGCATAATTACCTGGGTCGGATCCGCGCTGCTGCAGGCCTCCGGCGTGCGTCCCCTGCGTCGTTGCTATGCACGGCGCGGCGCACTGACGTCATGCGCCGCGCCGTGCAGCGCATAGCAATGACGCCGGGGACGCACGCCGGAGGCCTGCAGCAGTGCGGACCCGAACCAGGTAATTATGCCACCGGGGATGGGGGGAGGCAACGGGGCAGCGGCGCCGGCAATCGGTGCCGCTGCCCCTTCTCTTCCCCTGGCTATCGGCGCCGATAGCCAGGGGGAGAGAAGGGCCGGCAGCAGGGCTCTAGACCCCAGGAAAGGCAGGGGTAGAGAAGCGGGCAGCGACGGCCTCTCTCCCCCTGCCTTTCCTGGGGGTATATCGGGGTATACACGCGCACACACGCACCCTCATTTTACCATGGATATTTGGGTAAAAAACTTTTTTTACCCAAATATTCTTGGTAAAATGAGGGTGCGTGTTATAGGCCGGTGCGTGGTATACCCCGATAAATACGGTAGTTATAAGAAATGAGACATCTGTTAACCAATAGATGTTTTTAGGGGCCTTGAAAATGTTGGCTTTGCTATTAAATGGGAAGTCAAATCAGAACTCAGCAATTTGTTTTATTTTAGTTTTTGCTGACATGACAAAATGTGTAATCAGAGATGTTTTTACATAACCAAAAAGAACTCTCCTACCACTTTTCGTGAATAATAAATTAATGGTTTCAAGGAACAGCACTATGTAGAGAAAACTGGGTGCTCACCCATGACTCCAAACTACAGCATAGAAGAAGCAATATAGGGCATTCCTAAAAATATCCAATAAAAACTAAAGGTGAACTTATTGACCCATATGTTAAGGCAATGTTTCAACTTCCCATTGGAGTCTCTTTCTTATAGTTACTTTATGCAAGATTGCAGTACAAATAGGTTCCTGGGTAAACTCTTGGAGGTTACACTGTATACCCTGTCTATCTCCCATTACCAGATAAATAGTGCCTAATAGTTCCCAGAGAGCACCATAGAATGGTCAGATTTATCTCTTTCAGGAAAACACACTCAATCTACATAATGCCATATACTACCAGATGAAAAGCAGCATACATCACCCAAATAAAATGTTCATACCATGGCCAGATAAATGATGTAAAGATTCTAACAAATAATGTTGGAGTCCATCTAAGGCTAGGTTCACATTTGTGTCCGATCTCCGTTCCGGCCTCCATTGCAGACACTATTTGGGGCCAAGAAACATGGCCAAATAGTCTGTTGCACAACAGACACTGACAGATCCTGAGAGATCCCATTGACTTTGATAGGGTTCATCAGATATCCATCTGGTTTCTTGTTAATAAACAGAATTTGACCTGTTTGCAGTAAATTTTTGTCTTGTGAGATCCTGCTAAATACACAAAATTGTGTCAGAGCTTTTTTCTGTAGGAAGAAAAATGCTCCAAGCAGTATGTTTCTGTTTGGCCAAATCCTGGTATTTAAATGGACACCAGACAGAAATCCAATGGATCCCATTAAAGTCAACGGGATCCAGCGGCCTTGATTAGAATATGCAACGAAAGTCCCAAATTGATTCTCTAATGCAGACGTGAACAGGGCCTTTCAGATAAATAATGCTTACAGAAATGTTTTTTCTTAGAAGACCAGCTTAAGTTTGGTATGCTTATCACCCCACTACCTCCTTTCCAGACAAGAAAAGTCATCCCTATCTAGGAAAAGGACCAGTCTTACACTTGACTTATATAATAAATTAGAATGTTGTTTACTAATTTTATTACTTTAATCCTTTATTAACTGACTTACTGAATATTATTAGCGTTGAATGCGAATATTCGAAATGCGAATTTTTACTGCGAATATCGGCACTTCATGATTTTGCAAATATTTACAATATAGTGATATATATTCGTAATGATGAATATTCATTTTTTTATGCTAATTTATCCAAATATTTATGCGAATATCAACACCTCCAGACTGGACACTGATCCCTCCCTTCTTTCAGGTGAAACATATAATTGTGCATGCGCACTATGCGAATTTCATTACGAATTTTTGCATGAAAAAAAAAGAGAATGAACATAGCGAATATGCTAATTTCACGAACGTAGGACGAATATTCCTCCATATATTCGCAAAATATCACGAATTTGAATATGGCCTCTGTCACTTACTCATCACTATATATTATGTGATTTACCACCGTCTTATACGGCGAATACACACCTATCGGGTCAGTCCCTGCGGCCATCAACGGCCGGGACCCGCGGCTAATACAGGACATCACCGATCGCGGTGATGCCCTGTATTAACCCTTCAGACACGGCGATCAAAGCTGACTGCCACGTCTGAAGTGAAAGTGACAGTAACCTGGCTGCTCAGTCGGGCTGTTCGGGACCGCCGCGGTGAAATCGCGGCATCCCGAACAGCTTACAGGACACCGGGCAGGACCTTACCTGCCTCCTCGGTGTCTGCTCCATGCCGGGTTTCCCTGCATGGCGACGCTCTCCTTCGACATCATCACGTCGTGGCGCACGCCGTCCCGTCATCCAATAGAAGCGGCATGCATAGCAACGTGATGACGGCGACGGAGAGCGTGGATCCTGGGGAAGAAGACGTCCGGAGCGTTGGGGACAGCACGGGGACGCGGCGACAACGATGGAGCGACATCCAGGGCAGCGGTGATGAGCGGTGACAGGTCCGGAGCGGCGGGGACACGTGAGTATTACCTCCTATCCAGTGGTCTTCAACCTGCGGACCTCCAGATGTTGCAAAACTACAACTCCCAGCATGCCCGGACAGCCGTTTTCTAGGAGTTGTAGTTTTGCAACATCTGGTGGTCCGAAGGTTGAAGATCACTGTTGGGTGCAGAATCTTTTTTTTCTAGATTTTGCACTTTTAAAATTGGGTGCGTCTTACTGGGTGCGTCCTATAGGGCGAAAAATACGGTACATCATCAAAAATAAAAATTGCAATCTATTTAATTTTTTAGACTGCTAAAAAAAAACATCTTTTATTTTCTCCATCCATGCCCCAGTAATATTTTATTTTCACTCTTAGTAGTAAAGAAACCAACATACAAGAATGTGTGTGCATGTTGAAGTGAGGACTGCTATTTTTATATTCAGTTCCTAGCAGCCCGCTCATAAATCTGGCTTCCTTTCTCCTGTTTTCATGTATTGAGTCTTGTGTTTCTTGGATGGAGAGGAAACTGTAATTGAAGTTGCATGCAAAGAAGCTGGCAATACAGATACATGAATGCAGTTTGTCAAGCTCTTGCACGCTACACTCACTTAAAATAACACAGATAAAGAAAGATCTTTCCTGTTAATGATTTAAATGGCAAATAATTCGACCTCAACATTTTATAAACGGATTTCTCATATAAATTACGTCTGTGCGTTCGTTAGAATTACATTTCAAAACTTTTAATGGATACATTTTATTGGATACATTTTAGAATTCCAAAAAATATTAAGTTATTCTTGTATTCTAGTAAAAACACACTGATATGGGTGCCCTCTCATTGATACTGGAGCCCTTAAACTTGGATTCAACTCTGCAGTAATTTGAGGTTTGTGTTTTTTGGCTACAATTTGACAAAGTGTCCCTATGTCAAGGTCTGACTTTAAATCACAGCTACTTCTGTCTACAGATGTTTTGCTGATCTTTACATACTGAGGTGGGATGAAGACAAGAGTAGACCCCCACACACCCATCAACTTAGGTCACATACACCCACATACAGTCTTTTTTTTTTTTTTTGTTAATGGCAGGAAGTATAAGACATTAATACTTCTACTACGTCCCTCTAATTATAAATCTATTTTTATTGTTTAAAAACTCTATAAAGTAAAAAGACAACAAAAGTTTTATTATGGATTAAAAAAACAAACAAATATTTTATCTGTTAGAAATTTTCATTTGCATTTGGTAAAATGTTTTACATTTTTTAAATCGTAACATTTTATATTCATTTAATATTGTCCTCTGTAAAGTCTAATAAGCAATTTACTTCATGAAATAGTTTTATGTAATATTATGTCATTTTTTGTCATGTCACTAGATTAGTAAAACATTGCATACATTTGTAGAATAATTAAAATACATTATGCAGTATAACATTATAGCAATAAAATGTGATTACAATTTACATAAAGCTCTTGTTATGTGTTTGTTAGAAGACCTGCCATAGCTTATCAGATCTAAGAGGGGATATTGAATCTAGAACGTAAACGTAGAAACGTAATTTATATCTATATTTTCTAGTATTTTATCCATAATGCTTTACACTGTTAACATGTTTTATATATTAATGTTTTAATAAGATTTGTTTCATTGCACATATATTTCTAAAGTTCATTTTCAAAAAATATTGGCAATAAATGGTGCAACAAATGTATATAGTTGCATATTAAGGGCTGTATTTTACTTCCCATTATACATACTAATTGATGACATATTATTTAGACTTTTCCATTGTTTTCCATTTATGTGTTCACACATTCAGGTATTTAATGGCAATTATTGAATACAATATTGGGACAGGTCATAATGGAAGACACTTATGAAGGAAAGACTAGAGCTTCTCTTCTTTTCAAATCCATTCCTGACTTTTTATTCAATAATTGAAATTGAAAACTAAACGTGTGAAAACAGCCTTAGCCAGCTATAATTTCTTTAATATGTTTTACAGTTTACAGTATCTTTTGACTGCATATAGTGTTATTCTCATTGATTGTATATACTACCATTAGTATTACTCAGTACCAATGTTTACATGTGCAGTTACTGTTACACATATATTTAATATGCTATTAACAAAATAAATAATAATAATAATAAAAAAAATAATAAAAAAAAAAAAATATATATATATATATATATATATATATATATATATATATATGTCTTTGCATTTAGCTACATAGTTAGTAAGGTTGAAAGAAGACATGTCCATCAAGTTCAACATAATGTTAATGTAAGAATAATTTAGCTTTATACAGCAAAAATCTACAGTACCAATATCTTATTTTATAGAACTGGTGACTATGAATAGAAAGTTTATTATCCTGTAATTTTTCATCTACTGCCCACTTATTACCCTTTTTCTTAATGTATGCATATGTATACAAATTTATTTTTCTGTTTATTATTTTGTCAATTTAAATTTTAAAGTGTGCTGTCATTTTTATCATAGGCACATCTGATACTGCAGAAATGAATGTTTTATTTTGTGAAAGGTCACTAAAAAGAGTTAAAATAAAAATCTTAAAATATAAATAAAAAAATTAATAAAAATTGCACTTCCAACCCAAACAACTATTAATGCCATACATCTACCAAGGTTCTTCACCATCACCCATTGGATAGAACCTTCTTATTAATACATTGTTATAAATATTTGCATTCATTTACATTAAGGATCACATTTTAAATAAAGTTGAAGAAAGCCATTGATTTTGGGTTGTTTTGGTCAGTAAAAGAGGTTAATGTTAGTTTGGTGCCTGCAGTCTGCTGTGGTAATTGCCATAGCTCAAAAAGCCCAGTGTTTTCTGTCGGGCAGCCAGCCTTCTGATGAACTAGTACAACAGACCTCTCATCATTATCCCCTTGAATGCAACAAAAGAGAAATAAGCAGCGGGACAGCCACTCATCTGCATCCAAAGAAAATTTGACCCAAAGCACTGGCCAAGGGTTACAGCCAATGAAAGGAAAAAGTCAAGCTCCAGTAACTTTTAATGACAGATCTTGTTAGGGTTAAGAAAACAGCTTTGTTCTCCTGCTGGGATTAGATTTGAATGGGAAACCATCATCCTTACTGTTTGTGGCTGCTTCTCTGTACAAATGGTTTTTAATCATTCTGATCCCCAGCTTGCAATACTGAAATTTGAAGCCTGATAAGAGCGTTCATTCAACTGGACTATTATGCATTACTCAGAGAAAGAGGATTTTAACAAAAAAAATTGTTCTGTTATGCTATTTTCTTAACTGATGTGTAAATAAATTAGTTCAGGGCTTGTTAGATGGGTTCACCTAGTTGACTTTATTAATTACATTAAATGTTAAAATATAATATAATAAAAATATTTACCAAATTTTAATTGAAAAACAAATTTTAACAAATTTTAATTTGAACATTTGCTTTTCATAAACCACAATCGGTTACAATTTTGAATGATATCTAATGCAAGCCAACAAAGTCAATAACTATAATGTATAAGAAAAATGAAACAGATCTCTCCATCTACATATACTTTATATTAAATTAGAAACAGACTCATATATATGGTGAAGTTTTTTTTAGACTACCAACTAAAATTAAATGGTCTTCTTGCAAAGAGGTTAGCCTCTTTACACATGATGGAATTCAAAGTAAAAGAAAAGCCTGTCCAGAAGTGATCTCTCTCTCTCTCTCTCTCTCTCTCTCTCTCTCTCTCTCTCTCTCTCTCTCTCTCTCTCTCTCTCTCTCTCTCTCCAAACATACATTTTTTATATTTAAAAATGTATTATTTCACATATATATATATATATATATATATATATATATACTATAAGAAAGTATATATATATATATATATATATATAAATATATATATTAATATATATATATTTATATATATATATATATACTTTCTTATAGTACAACTATGCATATATATTGGTATGATACTATGATTAAGAGGCCAAGTTGAGGCTAGAATCAAACAGTTGCAGTATATGACCCAGTTGTAGTGGGGGGTTTTATCAAAATAATTATTTTATGAGGCCTTTTTAAAAATGAAAGAAATGATTGGTTGATTGGTTACTATGGGCAACTGGGACAATTTTCCTCTTCACAGGTTTTGATAATCCCCACCCCCAGTAGGTCCATTATATGTTTCCTTCCTCTTGCATCACCTCTAGCTGTAGTTTAAAACCTTATATCAAATACTGTAACATAGTATGAAGAGAATTTATTTGACTTTGTCATATAAGGCTTCTTTCACTCTATGGGAGAGATTTATCAAAACCTGTCCAGAGAAAAAGGCCTCTGAAAAATGAAAGAAGCGATCTGATTGGGTGCTATGGGCAATTCAGCAACTTTTCCTCTGGACATGTTTTGATAAATCTCCCTCTATATGTTGCTCCATTTTAAAGACCCTTTATAATATCCTGTTAAGAAAAGCCTTAAAAACGTCCGTTAAACGGCCATTGCAAAATCCTATTCAAGTCTATAGGATTTTTGGATTATCCATTATCACCCGTTATAGCCCGTTATGAATAACGGATGTTATTTGTGACGGGAGACAAATGAGTGCATGTAACGTTTTTTCTCCCATCACAAATAACGTCCATTATTCATAACGGCTATAACCGATGATAACGAATAATCTAAAAATCCCATAGACTTGAATGGGATTTTGTAACGGCCATTTAACGGCCGTTTTTAAGGGTTTTCATAACAGGACATTATAACAGGAGCAACATATAGCTTGAAAGCAGCCTAAAGGGGTACTCATTTTTTTATCAACTGGTGCCAGAAAGTTAAACAAATTTGTAAATTACTTCTATTAAAAAATCTTTACCTTTCCAGTACTTTTTAGCAGCTGTATGCTACAGAGGAAATTCTTTTCTTTTTGAATTTCTTTTTTGTCTTGTCCACAGTGCTCTCTGCTGACACCTGATTCCGTATCAGGAATTGTCCAGAGCAGGAGATAATCCCCATTGCAAACATATGCTGCTCTGGACAGTTCCTGACACAGACAGAGGTGTCAGCAGAGAGCACTGTGGACAAGACAAAAAGGTAAAGATTTTTTAATAGAAGTCATTTACAAATCAAAAAGTCCGATCAATACAAAAATCGCATCAATAAAAACTTCAGAACACGGCGCAAAAAATGAGTTCTCATACCGACCCATACGCGGAAAAATAAAAAAGTTATAGGGGTGGAAGATGAGAATTTTTAACGTATAAATTTTCCTGCATGTAGTTATGATTTTTTTCAGAAGTACGACATAATCAAACCTATATAAATAGGGTATCATTTTAACCATATGGACCTACAGAATAAAGAAAAGGTGTCATTTATACCGGAAAATGCACTGCATAGAAACGGAAGCCCCCAAAATTTACAAAATGAAAAATTTTCTTTAATTTTGTCGCACAATGATTTTTTTTCCGTTTCGCCGTGGATGTTTTGGTAAAATGACTAATGTCACTGCAAAGTAGAATTGGTGGTGCAAAAAATAAGCAATCATATGGAATTTTATGTGCAAAATTGAAAGCGTTATGATTTTTAGAAGGTGATGAGGAAAAAATGAAAATGCAAAAACAGAAAAACACAGTCCTTAAGGGGTTGAAGTAAATCATTTGATATTTTATTCTTGGTTCAATCTTTATGTTTGATCTTTTTCTGCATATCTATGACCTGCTAGCTGTCTATATTGTGTCTGCTAACACATTAACATATTCACTTTCAGTAATATTTTTCTTTTTAAGTTTAAAAGTTTGTAGATATTTTATAGTTATGTCTACTCAATGTTAATGGCAGCATTAATTGTTTTTTTTAAATAAGATGTCTTAATTCAGTATAGTTCTCGCCAATGTTGATTTGAGTCATATTATATTTCACCAAAGGTGAATATCATGCAAACTAAAAAGGCAAATGAAAGATAAACCAAAATACTTTACTGTTATTTTGTAAAACCTAGCCATTAAAAGCACTCAATTATTCATCAAATTACATAATAGTTTTCATGCTTAGAACACTCTACTGGATGACTTAAATTCATTAATGCTATGTATTGATATAAAAGCAATGGTCTCATCTATCTGTTATTTTTTTTTTTTTTGCTAATAAGGAACTGTTAGCTAAATAATATATGCTCTTTGTATTGGTCAGATTTTAGTTTCTATAAGTTTCTTATTGTGCGCTGTAAAAAGTATAGTAGCAATCTACTTTGCACTTCATTATTCTAATCCAAGTACTACATTTTATTATGTGCAATGAATTATTATTATTAGTGTTATGATTTTGCCATATATATATATTATGCTACATGCTACTATAACAGAACTGTAGTTTTTCACATGATTATATTTATGATATAATATAATTTGTGTTTTTATTTTGTTTTTAATTACACACACATATATATATATATATATATATCTATATATATATATATATATATATAACTCAAATGTAATATTAGTGATACAAAGGAAAATATCCTCAATGTAGATAAGATACTGCATTTGTGGCAATGGGCCACTGAGACGTACATTCAAATGAAGACAATATTTTTTAATACAACTGACAATGATTTGATTTGAAATGTACAAACAGAAGTCTAAAATAGACACAATATTTATTATCCACACGCCAACACCTTTTTATGTTAATTTAAATTAAAATGTTAAAAAGAATTGTTCTTGCAATATACACTATAGTAAACTTTTGTTAGTTGGAAAAAGTCATTCTAAATACAGCATTAATTTAGAGATACTTACCAATGAAGTATGTTGCATTTCTACAACTTCAAAGTCCAGAGGTAAAACTTCTGTCTTTGGTTTTAAAGTTTTAAATGGATGAACGTAACAGCTACTTTACATACTTACTATATTTTATGGACCTCATACTTCTAAGATATATATATATATATATATATATATATATATATATTGGAAATCTAATATAAGATATTTCATATGAAAGAATCACATCACACTAAATAAATTGTAAACCCAAAACAAATGCTAGTCTATGTCTATGCAACTTTCTAAAATAATTCCAACTGCTCCAGTCATAAAAGTAATAATATTGTCTTCACTATGTGTCTCTCGACTTTCCGGTTCCTTGTTGCATTAACAATGCGAGCTGACAATGAAACAATCAACTCTTAGATGGAAATGTGTGAAGTCCTGATAAATTCATTTAAGTTTACATAGAATGTTGCCCACGGCGATGCCTTAGCTTTATAGCACATTCACAATTTCAGAAATAGGCTTTGACTGGCACTTTTAAATAATCCAGTTAACATTCTACACTACGAACTTTCCGAAATGTTCTAGAAGTAAAGTCGCTGCTGGCACACTACCAGTTATTCTCTATGGATTGTCACGTAGGAGGCGGCAATCTCCACCTTGATGAATTAATCAAATTTGACTGCCTCGACTACCATGTTTAGCAAACATGCCCGCAAACAAAAACTGGATATGGTATGTTGGTTTTGATTTTACGAATTCATGTGAAAAATGCCCTGGCGATGTCAAAGAGGATGGAGACACCTTCACGGACTGTTGACTACGCCTCTGAAAACTTTATAACAGTCCGACAGACATGAAGAAAGAGTAGGAACCCAATGCAGATACCTTAATAAGCATCACATCTGCGAGGTCATTGGATATTTCAGACAACTTTCCAACCTCATTAGTTTGGCAGTTTTCACAGGAATGTCCTTATCTTTTGTAACTTTGCACTAAAATACTCCCTGAGAAAATTCCTTCAACCGGTAATAGTCTGTCTCTGCCTTTGGGTCAGTCTAACATAATGAGTCTACAATGTTTGTGTCCTTTGCTCCTCTATCCAGTATACGTTTGTGTTAACCTCCTCATAATGTGAAATTTCTTTTATCCCTTTAATACTGTGCTTTCTACAATGCATATCTCATTATTTCTAATTAGGGTCTCCAAGCTGCTGGTCAATGTTATTCAGGGCTCTGGCATTCCCAAGACAAAGGATCAATGGACCTTGTCTCAGAAATCAAATCTCCAAATATGCAATTTTTTTCCATTTCTTTTTTTCATTATTTTTCTCTCTTACAAAATAAGCTCATTGCTTGCTTTTAGGATAGTAATTTCCTTCAGTCTTGAGGAAAACCTGCCAACTAAACAAGGATGTAGGGTACAATACAGTTTATGACCGTTCACATGATAGATTCAGGGTTATTTATTTTTAGACCAGAAAAGGAGATGTTCAAAAAGTCTTAAATGCATGAAAAGGGAAATATAAATATATAAATAAAGTATTTTGTAAACAATAATGTTTTTAATATTCTTGATTTCAATGAAAGTTAGTTAAAAAAAATGTAATTTGGCATTTCAGAGTTGTGTACAAATATAAATCTGATTTGCCTACTAATTTATAAAATACCTATAAGGCTGGGTTCACATATATCAGTTGTCCGGCATAGTTTCCCTCCGGCATGCACCCAAGGGAAACTGATGCTAAAACTGCTCCCATCCATTTGAATGGGACAGTTCACAATCATCCAGCCTCTCAATTTTGACACCAAATGGTCTGACACGCTGGAGGGAACCTGACAGGGAAATGCAAAAAAAAAAAAAAATCTCTCAAATTACACACACATATATATATATATATATATATATATATATATATTTATTATTTTTTTTTTAGATTTTGTGCTACCAGGCAGTTTATGATTGTGGTGGCTGCCTGTGTACAGTATTGTGAATATTGATCCACTGTCTGTGTAATACAATGAAATATTGGACTTCTGTACGTGGATTGATTTTAATATCTACAACTAACACATTGTTTTGGGGTGTATTTTAATAAAACCCAGACTTAGCCCTTTTTCACCTTAAGGACTCGGCCATTTTTTGCAATTCTGACCACTGTCACTTTAAACATTAATAACTCTGGAATGCTTTTAGTTATCATTCTGATTCCGAGATTGTTTTTTCTACTTTAACATAGTGGTAACATTTTATGGTAACTTGCATCCTTTCTTGGTGAAAAATCCCAAAATTTTATGAAAAAAATTAAAATTTAGCACTTTTTGAACTTTGAAGCTCTCTGCTTGTAAGGAAAATGGATATTCAAAATAATTTTTTTTTGGTTCACATATACAATATGTCTACTTTATGTTTGCATCATAAAATTTATGAGTTTTTACTTTTGGAAGACACCAGAGGGCTTCAAAGTTCAGCAGAAATTTTCCAATTTTTCACAAAATTTTCAAACTCGATATTTTTCAGGGACCAGTTCAGTTTTGAAGTGGATTTGAAGGATCTTCATATTAGAAATACCCCATAAATGACCCCATTATAAAAACTAAACCCCCCAAAAGTATTCAAAATGACATTCAGTCAGTGTTTTAACCCTTTAGGTGTTTCACAGGAATAGCAGCAAAGTGAAGAAGAAAATTCTAAATCTTCCTTTTTTACACTCGCATGTTCTTGTAGACCCAATTTTTGAATTTTTGCAAGTGGTAAAAGGAGAAAATTTTTACTTGTATTTGAAACCCAATTTCTCTCGAGTAAGTACATACCTCATATGTCTATGTAAATTGTTCAGCGAGCGCAGTGGAGGGCTCAGAAGGGAAGGAGCGACAAATGGTTTTTGGAGGGCATGTCACCTTTAGGAAGCCCCTATGGTGCCAGAACAGCAAAAAAAAACACATGGCATACCATTTTGGAAACTAGACCCCTCGGGGAACATAACAAGGGGTAACGTGAACCTTAATACCCCACAGGTGATTCACGACTTTTGCATATGTAAAAAAAATCTTTTTTTTTCCCCTAAAATGCTTAGTTTCCCAAAAGTTTTAAATTTTTAAAAAGGGTAATAGCAGAAAATACCCCCCAAAATTTGAACCCCCCAAAATTTGAAATGTACAAACAGAAGTCTAAAATAGACACAATATTTATTATCCACACGCCAACACCTTTTTATGTTAATTTAAATTAAAATGTTAAAAATAATTGTTCTTGCAATATACACTATAGTATACTTTTGTTAGTTGGAAAAAGTCATTCTAAATACAGCATTAATTTAGAGATACTTACCAATGAAGTACCGTATATACTCGAGTATAAGCCGACCCGAGTATAAGCCGAGACCCCTAATTTCAACCCAAAATCCCAGGAAAAGTTATTGACTCGAGTATAAGCCTAGGGTGGGAAATACCTCATCCCCCCCTGTCATCATCCAGACCCGTCATTAACATCCTCATCATCCCCTTGTCATCATCCCACACATCCCCCCTTCATCATCCCCTTGTCATCATCCCACACATCCCCTTATCATCCCACACATCCCCCCCTTCATCATCCCCTTGTCATCATCCCACACATCCCCCCTTCATCATCCCCTTGTCATCATCCCACACATCCCCTTATCCCACACATCCCCCCTTCATCATCCCCTTGTCATCATCCCACACATCCCCTTATCCCACACATCCCCCCTTCATCATCCCCTTGTCATCATCCCACACATCCCCCCTTCATCATCCCCTTGTCATCATCCCACACATCCCCTTATCATCCCACACATCCCCCCTTCATCATCCCCTTGTCATCATCCCACACATCCCCTTATCATCCCACACATCCCCCTTCATCATCCCCTTGTAATCATCCCACACCCCCCCCCTTCATCATCCCCACCCCCCTTCATCATCCCCACACCCCCCCCCTTATCATCCTCTTCTCATCATTCGCCCTCAGTGGTCTTCAACCTGCGGACCTCCAGAGGTTTCAAAACTACAACTCCCAGCAAGCCCGGGCAGCCATCGGCTGTCCGGGCTTGCTGGGAGTTGTAGTTTTGAAACCTCCGGAGGTCCGCAGGTTGAAGACCACTGCGGCCTTCAACATGCGGACCTCCAGAGGTTTCAAAACTACAACTCCCAGCAAGCCCGGGCAGCCATCGGCTGTCCGGGCTTGCTGGGAGTTGTAGTTTTGAAACCTCCGGAGGTCCGCAGGTTGAAGACCACTGCGGCCTTCAACATCATCCAGCCCCCTCTCACCCCCTTTAGTTCTGAGTACTCACCTCCGCTCGGCGCTGGTCCGGTCCTGCAGGGCTGTCCGGTAAGGAGGTGGTCCGGTGAGGAGGTGGTCCGGGCTGCTATCTTCACCGGGGGCGCCTCTTCTCCGCGCTTCCGGCCCGGAATAGAGCCGTTGCCTTGACAACGACGCATCTGCGTCGTTGTCAAGGCAACGTGACTATTCTGAGGCCGGGCCCGAAGCGCTTAGAAGAGGCCTCCCCGGTGAAGATAGCAGCCCGGACCACCTCCTCACCGGACCACCTCCTTACCGGACAGCCCTGCAGGACCGGACCAGCGCCGAGCGGAGGTGAGTACTCAGAACTAAAGGGGGTGAGAGGGGGCTGGATGATGTTGAAGGCCGCAGTGGTCTTCAACCTGCGGACCTCCGGAGGTTTCAAAACTACAACTCCCAGCAAGCCCGGACAGCCGATGGCTGCCCTGGCTTGCTGGGAGTTGTAGTTTTGAAACCTCTGGAAGTCCGCAGGTTGAAGACCACTGCGGGTGGGGGAGTTCACTCGAGTATAAGCCGAGGGGGGTGTTTTCAGCACGAAAAATCGTGCTGAAAAACTCGGCTTATACTCGAGTGTATACGGTATGTTGCATTTCTACAACTTCAAAGTCCAGAGGTAAAACTTCTGCCTTTGGTTTTAAAGTTTTAAATGGATGAACGTAACAGCTACTTTACATACTTCCTATATTTTGTGGACCTCATACTTCTAAGATTTTTACATATATATATATATATATATATATATATATATATATATATATATATATAGGAAATCTAATTTAAGATATTTCATATGAAAGAATCACATCACACTAAATAAATTGTAAACCCAAAACAAATGCTAGTCTATGTCTATGCAACTTTCTAAAATAATTCCAACTGCTCCAATCATAAAAGTAATAATATTGTCTTCACTATGTGCCTCTCGACTTTCCGGTTCCTTGTTGCATTAACAATGCGAGCTGACAATGAAACAATCAACTCTTAGATGGAAATGTGTGAAGTCCTGATAAATTCATTTAAGTTTACATAGAATGTTTTAACCCTTTAGGTGTTTCACAGGAATAGCAGCAAAGTGAAGAAGAAAATTCTAAATCTTCCTTTTTTACACTCGCATGTTCTTGTAGACCCAATTTTTGAATTTTTGCAAGTGGTAAAAGGAGAAAATTTTTACTTGTATTTGAAACCCAATTTCTCTCGAGTAAGTACATACCTCATATGTCTATGTAAATTGTTCAGCGAGCGCAGTAGAGGGCTCAGAAGGGAAGGAGCGACAAATGGTTTTTGGAGGGCATGTCACCTTTAGGAAGCCCCTATGGTGCCAGAACAGCAAAAAAAAACACATGGCATACCATTTTGGAAACTAGACCCCTCGGGGAACATAACAAGGGGTAACGTGAACCTTAATACCCCACAGGTGATTCACGACTTTTGCATATGTAAAAAAAATCTTTTTTTTCCCCTAAAATGCTTAGTTTCCCAAAAGTTTTACATTTTTAAAAAGGGTAATAGCAGAAAATACCCCCCAAAATTTGAAGCTCAATTTCCCCCGATTCAGAAAACACCCCATATGGGGGTGAAAAGTGCTATGCTGGCGCACTACAGGTCTCAGAATTTCTCTTGAGTAAGCACATACCTCATATGTCTATGTAAAGTGTTCGGCGGGTACAGTAGAGGGCTCAGAAGGGAAGGAGCGACAAGGGGATTTTGGAGAACATTTTTCTGAAATGGTTTTTGGGGGGCATGTCACCTTTAGGAAGCCCCTAAGGTGTCAAAACAGCAAAAAAAAAAAAAAAAAAAACCATTTTGGAAACTAGATCCCTTCGGGGAATGTAACATGGGATAAAGTGAGCCTTAATACCCCACAGGTGTTTCATGACTTTTGCAAATGTAAAAAAAAAAAAAAAAATAATAATAAAATTTTACCTAAAATGCTTGTTTTCCCAAAAATTTTACATTTTTAAAAAGGGTAATAGCAGAAAATACCCGCTAAAATTTTAAGCCCAATTTCTCCCAATTCAGAAAACACACCATATGGGGGTGAAAAGTGCTATGCTGGCGCACTACAGGTCTCAGAAGAGGAGTAGTCACATTTGGCTTTTTGGAAGCAAATTTTGCTCTTGGGGCATGCCGCATTTAGGAAGCCCCTATGGTGCCAGGACAGCAAAAAAAAAAAAAAAAAAAAAACACATGGCATACCATTTTGGAAACTAGACCCCTCGGGGAACATAACAAGGGGTTAAGTGAATCTTTGTACCCCACAGGTGTTTCACAACTTTTGCATATGTAAAAAAGAATTATTTTTTTTACCTAAATTGCTTGTGTTCCCAAAAATTTAACATTTTTAAAAAGGGTAAAAGCAGAAAATACCCCCCAAAATTTTTAACACAATTTCTCCCGAGTACAGCAATACCCCATATGTGACCCTAAACTGTTGCCTTGAAATATGACAGGGCTCAAAAGTGAGAGCGCCATGCGCATTTGAGACCTAAATTAGGGACTTGCATAGGGGTGGACATAGGGGTATTCTACGCCAGTATTCCCAAACAGGGTGCCTCCAGCTGTTGCAAAACTCCCAGCATGCCTGGACAGTCAGTGGCTGTCTGGTAATACTGGGAGTAGTTGTTTTGCAACAGCTGGAGGCTCCGTTTTGGAAACAGTGGCATACCAGACGTTTTTCATTTTTTTGGGGGAGGGGAGGGGGGCTGTGTAGGAGTATGTGTATATGTAGTGTTTTTTACTTTTTATTTTGTGTTAGTGTAGTGTAGTGTTTTTAGGGTACAGTCACACGGGCGGGGGTTCACAGTAGTTTCTCGCTGGCAGTTTGAGCTGCAGCAGAAAATTTGCCGCAGCTCAAACTTGCAGCCGGATACTTACTGTAAACCTCCGCCCATGTGAGTGTACCCTGTACGTTCACATTGGGGAGGGGGGAACATCCAGCTATTGCAAAACTACAACTCCCAGCATGCGCTGACAGACTGTACATGCTGAGAGCTTTAGTTTTGCAACAGCTGTAGGCACACTGGTTATGTATCACTGAGTTTGTGACCTAACTCAGTGTTTCACAACCAGTGTGCCTCCAGCTGTTGCAAAACTACAACTCCCAGCATGTACGGTGCATGCTGGGAGTTGTAGTTTGCAACAGCTGAAGGCACACCGGTCATGAAACACTGAGTTAGGTAAAAAAAAACTCTTGAGTTTCACAACCAGTGTGCCTTCAGCTATTGCAAAACTACAACTCTCAGCAGTCACCGACAGCCAACGGGCATGCTGGGAGTTGTAGTTATGCAACCAGCAGATGCACCACTACAACTCCCAGCATGCACTTTAGCTGTTTGTGCAAGCTGGAAGTTGTAGTTATACAACAGCTGAAGGTACACTTTTCCATAGAAAAAATGTGCCTCCAGCTGTTGCAAAACTATAAGTCCCAGCATGCCCATAAGGGAATGCTGGGAGTTGTGGTGGTCTGCCTCCTGCTGTTGCATAACTACAGCTCCCAGCATGCCCTTTTGCATGCTGGGAGGTGTTGCTAAGAAACAGCAGGAGGCTCTCACTCACCTCCTACTGCTGCAAACCGCCGAGGCAGGTCAGTCCCTCGCCGCCGCTCCTGGGGCCCCGATCCCAACAGGGACGCCGGGGATCGGGGTCCCCAACTTCCGGCGTCCACGTCCCGCACCCAATCACGTTCTCCGGAAGGGGCGGAGCGGGTTGCGGGAGTGACACCCGCAGCAGGTGCCCTGATTGGTCGGCCGGTAAACCGGCCGAGGAATCAGGGCGATCGTGAAGTGGCACCAGTGCCACCTCACCCCTGCTGGCTATGGCTGTTCGGGGCCGTCTCTTATGGCCCCGAACAGCCAGTAAATCCGGGTCACTGGAGACCCGATTGACCCGGAATCCACCGCAGATCGCTGGGCTGAATTGTCCAGTGATCTGCGGCCATTGCCGACATGGGGGACATAATGACCCCCCTGGGCGATATGCCGCGATGCCTGCTGAACGATTTCAGCAGGCATCCGGCTCCGTTCCCTAACCGGCTAGCGGTGGGGACCGGAATTCCCACGGGCGTATGGATACGCCCTGCGCCCTTAAGGACTCTGAATGCAGGGCGTATCCATACGCCCTGCGTCCTGAAGAGGTTTAGTCTGTTTTATTGACTCTTCCAAATAGGGAGGAAAAAAAGTAAATTGGACATAATGTCACACCAAACTCCAAAAATGAACTGGACCAAATTATTGGCACCCTTAACTTAATATTTGGTTGCACACCCTTTTAAAAACAAATTTAAATCAGTGGCTTCCTATAACCATCAATAAGCTTCTTCCACTTCTCAGCCGGAATGTTGGACCACTCTTCCTTTGCAAACTGCTCCAGGTCTCTCTTATTGGAAGAGCACTATTTTCCCAACAGCAATTTTAAGATCTCTCCACAGGTGTTCAATGGGATTCAGATCTGGACTCATTGCTGGCCACTTCAGAACTCTCCAGCTCTTTGTTGCCATCCATTTTTGGGTGCTTTTTGACGTATGTTTGGGGTCATTGTCCTGCTGGAAGACCCAAGATCTCGGATACAAAAACAACTTTCTGACACTTGGCTGTACAGTGCAACCCAAAATCCATTGGTAATCCTCAGATTTCATGATACCTTGCACACATTCAAGGCACCCAGTGCCAGAGGCAGCAAAACATCCCCAAAACATCATTGAACCTCCACCATATTTCACTGTAGGTACTGTGTTCTTTTCTTTGTAGGCCTAATTCCATTTTTGGTAAACAGTAGAATGATGTGTTTTACCAAAAAGCTCTATCTTGGTCTCATCTGTCCTCAAGACATTTTCCCAGAAGGATTTTGGTTTACTCAAGTTAATTTTATGAAATTGTAGTCTTGCTATTTTATGTCTCTGTGTCAGCAGTGGGGTCCTCCTGGGTGTCCTGTCATAGATTTTTCATTCATTTAAATGTTGAGGGATAGTTTTTGCTGACAATGATGCACACTGGGCCTGCAGGACAGCTTGAATATCTTTGTAACTTGTTTGGGGCTGCTTATGAACCATCCGGACTATCCTGTGTTTACACCTTTCATTAATTATTCTCTTCCGTCCACGCCCAGGGAGATTAGCTACAGTGCCATGGGTTGCAAACTTCTTGATAATGTTGTGTACTGTGGACAAAGGCAAATCAAGATCTCTGTTGATGGACTTGTAACCTTGAGATTGTTGATATTTTTCCACAATTTTGGTTGTCAAGTCCTCAGACAGTTCTCTTCTCCTCTTTCTGTATTCCATGCTTTGTGTGGCACACACAGACACACCATGCAAACACTAAGTGAACTTCTCTCATTTTTATCTGCTTTCAGGTGTGATTTTTTTTATTGCCCACACCTGTTACTTGCCCCAGGTGAGTTTACAGAAGCATCACATGCTTGAAAGAATCTTATTTGTCCACAATTTTGAAAAGGTGCCAATAATTTTGCCCAGACCATTTTTAGTTTGTTATGACATTATGTCCTCCTTTTTTTTGGTTTAGTTCCAATACACACAAAGGGAATAAACATGTGTATAGCAAAACATGTGTTACTGCACTCCTGTGAGAAATACTTAATTTTCTTGAAAAATTTCAGGCGTGCCAACATTTACGGCCATGACTGTAGCCTCATCTAATTCTGCCATGTCCTGCATCTCTTTCTTTAAATCACATATACCACCCCACAAACACCCTCTGCTTTGCCACTGACCAACGTATGTACTCACTTCCACATATTCTCATATGAAAGGTTTTTCTTCCCTCTCTTTTGAACCATCTTCCATTATTTTATCTAACACTCTCCAGTTGGTGCCTTCTATGCACTGGAAATACTTATACATTTATTACCACAGTATTGCCTATAGCCCCATGACACCAGGAGAATCAGAACATGTCCAGTTAGGGCATCTGGACATTGTAGAGTCCAGCTGATAAAAGTATGAGAAGCTGTCCAAACCTGTACTTCACCAATAGAACAAAAATATGTGTATAACACAGTCTGAGTGCCCTTAAAGCCCCATATAACACTGTTAGGTCACCTAGGGGTGTATCTGTGTACTTTTGAGCTGTTTTAAGCCAAAGTTAATGGCAAAATTACTGCAACATTTTTTGTGCTTTTCAAAATTAATGTCCAAAAATTATTGCTTTTTGGAGGCAGATGCCTGCAGATGTCCAGCATTAACTCTTTAGACACGGCGATCAAAGTTGATCGCCGTGTATAAAGTGAAAGTGAAAGCTTCCCGGCAGCTCAGTCCGGCTGATCGGGACCACCTCCTCCGCATCTGATATTACCTGCCCCCTCAGCATCCAATCGCCGAATGACTGCTCCGTCCCTGAGATCCAGGCAGGAGCAGTCAAGCGGCAATAACACTGATCAATGCTATGCTATGGAAATGCATTGATCAGTGCCTGCAATCTATAACAGGCTATAGCATTGCAAAAAAAAGTGAAAAAAAAAGTTAATAAAGATGACTTAACCCCTCCCCAATAAAAGTTTGAATCCCTCCCCTTCCCCATTTAAAAAAAACAACTGTGTAAATAAAAATAAACAAATGTGGTATCGCCATGTGCAATAATGTCCAGAATATTAAAATATACTGTTAATTAAACTGCACAGTCAATGGCATCCACGCAAAAATATTCCTGAGTCCAAAATAGTGTATTTTTGGTCACTTTTTATACCATAAATAAATGAATAAAAAGCGATTAAAAAGTCTGATCAAAACAAAAATGGTACTGATAAAAACTTCAGAACACGACGCAAAAAAATTAGCCCTCATACCCCCATATGTGGAAAAATAAAAAAGTTATAGGGGACAGAAGATGACAATTTTAAACATTCATTTTCATGCATGTAGTTATGATTTTTTTTTACTGAAGTAATACAAAATCAAACCTATATAAGTAGGGTATCATTTTAATCGTGGACTTACAGAAGAAAGGTAAGATGTCATTTTTACTGAAAAATGTACTGCCTAGAAACGGAAGCCCCCAAATTTACAAAATTGTGTTTTTTCTTAAATTTCGTCGCACTATGATTTTTTTTTGGGTTTCGCTGTAGGTTTTTGGGTAAATGACAGATGTCATTATAAAGTAGAATTGTTGGCGCAAAAAATAAGCCATCATATGGATTTTTAGGTGAAAATTGAAAGGGTTATGATTTTTAAATGTAAGGAGGAAAAAACGAAAGTGCAAGAAAGGAAAAACGCTATGAGGGAGATTTATCAAAACTTGTGTGGAGGAAAAGTTGACCAGTTGCCCATAGCAACCAATCAGATTGCTTCTTTCATTTTGCAGAGGCCTTTTTTTTTTTAATTAAAGAAGATATCTGATTGGCTGCTATGGACAACTGGTCAACTTTTCCTCTGCACATGTTTTGATAAATCTCCCCCCATGTCCTTAAGGACAGTAATGCTTTAATATGCACACAGAGGTATCAAAAGATGCAATGACTTTTTCCAAGTGGTCCAAAAATTCTCCCCTTTTGGGAGTAGAAATAGGTTTTGTGCCTGGAAATGGAAGAAGCCATGGCTTTTACAAGGTGTGAAAAATATTCCCATCTTGGGCTGTAGATACAGGATTGGGATCCTAGAAAGTGCGCAAAAATTATATAAAACCCTCTATGCTGCTTTTTCACAATAAGTGTAAAAGAAAACTGTCAAACTAAACTTCCAATTAAAAAGTATTTTGCACTGACAGAACAGATGCAGAATGCTCTCTGCTGCTTTAATACAATTATTATACATGTGTGGTCCTACTCCTATCTGTGTGGTTCACTGCTTTGTGTCCCCTCACAGAGATCTTCACCTAATCCTTAAAGTAGTTATCCACTATTAGGTGATTTTAGCACTTACCTGTCAGACAGTAATGGACATGCCTAGGAAGGGTTTGTGCTTGTCTTGGGGCTAAATGGCTATGTTGTTAGATTACCATAACACTGTGGCTATCTTTATGTGAGCTTTCTATTTCCTGTTGGAGTTTCCATCTTCACCTACAAGTCCCATAGTCCCTTGTTTGTAAGTGTGAGGTCACTTTCCTCCCTCCAACACATCAGCCACCCAAGCCATTGAAACACAAATGAGCATTAGATTCAAAAGACCAGTGTTTTCTAACCAGGGTGCCGCTAGCTGTTGCAAAAATGCAATTAGTTGCAGATGATTTTTCTTCCACCCAGCGGTCACTCCACCCATTAAATCAATGACAAAGTTTCTGTCATTACCTGACTAGTAGTATGTAATAACTCAGGCCGCACTGCAACCTGGAAAACCTGAGTCAATACTCATTTAGGATGCTGTTAAAAATAAATCTGGGGCAAAAATCACAGAAGAATTGTGAGACCACCATCACACACAGGTACAGACAAAATATTATGAACTACACTAACTTTAACCCCTGTAGCATAGTCAAATAAAGAAATCTGGGAATACCCCTTTAAAATGGCTGCTGAAGCTATGTTCATAGACTTTTATGGTGGCTTTGACATCACTCCTATACTGCCTCCATATTGGCTGGGTAAGCTGTTTCCTGGGGTCATGTGATCCTTCCTAATATGACTAATGTTATTTTAGCAGGTTCTGCCGAATCCAACCACCAGAGGTTCGAGTTTTAGGTAACTGAACTTTTAGAAAAATTCTGACAAGTTTGGATTGCCCATCTCTAATTTTTATTATAAGATGTATAAAGATCATATGTTACACAATTACCCATTGTGGAGTCAGGGTGCAATGCAGGGTAGATGCAGGGCAGATATTATGGCCCAAGGGGCAGATGATATTAACCCCTTCTTGTCGTGACGCCAGGGCTTGGTTTAGCTTTAACCACCCGAAGGAAATACCACTGATCCTGGGTTAGGCAGGGGCAATGAAGACACCAACGCCAGATTAAGGATAACGGCAGCTTTACTGAGGCAAGACAGGTGATATAGTCTTTGCAGTACAGCCCAATATCCCAGGGAGGTGACCAGTGACACAGGGGGACCTTGCAGGCTTGCTGGGACTTGCAGTAGTTAGACTGACTTTAGTGCAGGCCACAGTGACTACAGATGGACTTGACTTGACAGAGATGGTGACTGACAATAAGATGACTTGACTTACTGATGACCGACTTGTGGCTGCAGGACTTTAGGCTTGAGGCCTCCAATGCTCTGGATACAGAAACTGGAACAACTCGACCGGACTTGACCTCAGCAATAGTAGCAATGTGCTAAGAGAGCATGGAAAGAGAGTAATTGCAGCCCCTCCCCTGGTTATATAGGGGGGCTGTGCAAGGAGCCCATAGGTCACTTGGGGAGTCACCTGGTCACTAGTGCCTCCTGGGTAACAACCATGTGGTACAAACATTAACCTCTTAAGGACGCAGGGCGTACCTGTACACTCTGCGCCCGGTCCCGGAAAATAACGTGGGGACTCTGGGCTAATAGCGTGTGGCACCGATCATTGTACTGCGCGCTATTAACCCTTTAGTTAATCGCCGTGTCTAAAATGAAAGTGAAAGCTTCCTGGCAGCTCAGTCGGGCTGATCGGGACATCGCGATAAAATCGCGATGTCCTGATCAGCTAGCACGCCAGCGGAGGTCCCCTCACCTGTCTCTGTCGCATCCGATCGGCAATTGATTGCTCCAAGCCTGTGATACAGGCTTGAGCAATCGATTGCCTATAACACTGATCAATGCAAAGCCATGGCTTTGCAGTGAACAGTGTAAAAGATCAGTGTGTGCAGTGTTATAGCCCCCGATGGGAGCTATAACACTGCAAAAAAAAAGTGGAAAAAAAAGTTAATAAAGGTCATTTAACCCCTTCCATAATAAAAGTCACCCCCCCCTTTTCCCATAAAAAAAACATATGTGGAATCACCGCGTGCGGAAATGTCAGAAGTATAAAAATATATCGTTAATTAAACCGCTCGGTCAATGGAGTACGCGCAAAAAAAATCCAAAGTCCAAAATTGCGTATTTTTGGTCACTTTTTATATCATGAAAAAATGAATTAAAAGCTATCAAAAAGTCCGATCAAGACAAAAATGGTACCAATAAAAACTTCAGATCACGGCGCAAAAAATGAGCCCTCATACCGGCCCATATGCGGAAAAATAAAAAAGTGATAGGGGTCAGAATATAAGAATTTTTTACTTAAACATTTTCCTGCATGTAGTTATGATTTTTGTTTCAGAAGTACGACAAAATCCAACCTATATAAGTAGGGTATCATTTTAACCGTATGGACCTACAGAATAAAGAGAAGGTGTCATTTTTACTGAAAAATGTACTGCGTAGAAACGGAAGCCCCCAAAAGTTACAAAATTGCTTTTTTTTCTTCAATTTTGTTGCACAATTAATCTTTTTTCCGTTTCGCCGTGGATTTTTTGGTAAATTGACTAATGTCACTGCAAAGTTGAATTGATGGCACAAAAAATAAGCCATCATATGGAATTTTATGTGCAAAATTGAAAGCGTTATAATTTTTAGATTGTGATGAGGAAAAAATTAAAATGCAAAAACAGAAAAACCCTGGATCCTTAAGGGGTTAAAGAAACAGTACACTTTTATAATACAAACATATATACATTATGGGGATAATATTAGGGGGACCCCAGGGACATGCAGAGACTCTGCCTGACAGGGCAGAAGCAAAGTACGGGGCCACACCATCCCGTCCTGGGACACCACACCATTACGCAAGAGCAACTTTCGATCTTATAGATGATCACTGAATAGTATGAAAACTGCTATTCAAAGCAGCAAACCCATGGTGCTTCCAAGAAAGTACAATAAATATAATAACACCAGCAATTGATCAATACATTGTACGTTAACAAATGATTCACTGTCTGTTTATAGGTTGTAGTAGACCGACCGCACATTTTTTATTGTGACTTTTACTTCATGAAACATATAATAAATTAAAGATTTCATATAAATAATGGTGTTTGTTAATAGTCCGTGACTGGTACCTATTTGCTACTCGTAATTTTGACCTTGGAATAGCGTTCTGTGTTTTACTGCTGCTTGTTATTTTTCATTGTCTTTTGTTTTCTTTAGGTAGAAACACCGTATTGGCTTCCTGCTGGGTAATAAAATGTATTTTGATACATTACCGAATCTGGCAAACAGATGCCCGAAAATATAACAGAGACATATACTCAGCAGCAAATGTATTAAGACCAGAGCCATGTGTGTGGAGGTTACTCAGCAAGCCTTTGGGTCACAGAGTCAGTTGTAGGTTTATAGAGTCATTGCCGAAATTGGTAAGGTTTTCCATATTAAAGTGACACAGAGGTGCTGGTTTGTACATTTCACACATTGTAAACCTTCTGGACTTTTTATGTAGAGTGTGGGGAGTACAAAATGCAAGTGCAAGAAAAAAAAACTGACTTATGACCGGGGCAAATCTAATGCAACAGTAAGACTTATGCAAATTAACCAGTGTGCAACAAAGGAACAAATAACAATAAATCAAAATCAGTTTGTTAGTCCCTGACTACGAATCTGTCAAGAGTGTAATGAACTTTAGAGCGTACCATATTTTTCGCCATATAAGACGCACCCAATTTTAAAGGATGAAAATTTAGAAAAAAAAGATTCTGAACCTTCAACCTGCGGACCTCCAGATGTTGCAAAACTACAACTCCCAGCATGCCCGGACAGCTGTTGGCTGTCCGGGCATGCCAGGAGTTGTAGTTTTGCAACATCTGGAGGTCCGCAGGTTGAAGACCACTGGTATAGGAAGTAACACTCACGTGTCCCCGCCGCTCCGGACCCGTCACCGCTGCCCTGGATGTTGCCGCGTCCCCAGGGTGTCCCCGTCGCTCCGGAACGTCTCTGCTGCCCAGTATCCTCGCTCTCCGTCGCCGCCATCACGCCGCTATGCACGCCGCTCCCATTGGATGATGGGACGGCGTCCGCGACGACGTGATGATGACGACGAAGGAGAGCGCCGGCCATGCAGGGGATCCCGGCACAGAGCAGACACCAACTAGGCAGGTAAGGTCCCTCCCGGTGTCCTGTAAGCTGTTCGGGACGCCGCGATTTTACCGCGGCGGTCCCGAACAGCCCGACTGAGCAGCCGGATTAGTGTCACAGACACAGCGGTCAGCTTTGATCACCGCGTCTGAAGGGTTCATACAGGGCATCCCCGCAATCGGTGATGTCCTGTATTAGCCGCGGGTCCCGGCCGTTGATGGACCGCCGCGATAGGACAGGTTTTAATGTGTATTTGCTGTATAAGACGCACCAACTTTTACCCCCCAGTTTTGGGGAAGAAAAAGTGTGTCTTATGCGGCAAAAAACACGGTACTTCCTTTAGAGCCAAATATGGTGGGTTTAAGTCCTGTCGACCAAAATAAATATTAGTCTTTCAGTGAATCCTACTGTTGTCCTGGCTCATCATGGTAATGTCATAGTGTGATGCATGTTCAAAACCAATTATTTGGTGCAAAATACTGTACAAAGTGGCACGAAAATCACTCTACATTTTCAAAGTGGTAAACCGTATATACTCGAGTATAAGCTGAGTTTTTCAGCACAATTTTTCGTGCTGAAAACACCCCCCTCGGCTTATACTCGAGTGAACTCTCTGCCTTTCAATCCCTTCTCAGTGGTCTTCAACCTGCGGACCTCCAGATGTTGCAAAACTACAACTCCCAGCTTGCCCGGACAGCCATCGGCTGTCCGGGCATGCTGGGAGTTGTAGTTTTGAAACATCTGGAGGTCCGCAGGTTGAAGACCACTGGGGCCTTCGTCGTCATCCAGACCCCCCTTTAGTTTTCTACTCACCTCCCCTCGGTGGGAAGGAAGGGTGAGCTGGTCCGGGCCATCTATGCTGCAGGGACCGTCCGGTGGGAAGGGTTAGTCGTTCCGGGCTGTCCATTTTCACCGAGAGGCCCTCTTCTCGGGTTGTTCCGGGTCGGCCCCGGACTAGTGACGTTGCCTTGACGATGACGCACAGGGACGTCCGTGCGCAGCAGACATACCTGCGCATGAACGTCCCTGTGCGTCATCGTCAAGGCACCGTCACTAGTGGCTGTCCGGGCATGCTGGGAGTTGTAGTTTTGCAACATCTGGAGGTCCGCAGGTTGAAGACCACTGATGACAGGCGATGATGAAGGGGGGGAATGATGATGGGGCTGATGATGACGGGGGTCTGGATGATGACAGGGGGATGATGACGGGGTTATGATGACGGGGGTGAAAATGACAGGGTGATGATGAGGGGAGTCTGGATGATGACAGGGTGATGATGAGGGGGTGTTACTGACGGGGGTCTGGATGATGACAGGGGGGGATGATGACAGGGGGGGGGATGATGTATTTCCCACCCTAGGCTTATAGTCGAGTCAATAACCTTTCCTGGGTTTTTGGGGTGAAATTAGGGGCCTCGGCTTATATTCGGGTCGGCTTATACTCAAGTATATACGGTACATACAAAACAAATTAAAGTTTACACAATGCACTCCAGTTTAGCAAAAGTGGACATGGTGTGGAATTTAGAAACAAAATAAAAAAAAAATAAAAAAAAAATGGTGGAACTGCTTTCCAATCCAACCAAATATAAAGGAAGTATTATTATTATTATTAGACAAAAATCACTTGGTGTATGTGGAGGGTTGTGTAATCACCTTCTGTGACCCACCACTAACACCTTAGAGGCAAAGGCTTTTTAAGAATTATAACCTCCTCCTCTATTGTAGCCAATATCCACATCTGCAGGGGGTGCTAGGACTATCCCGGATCTCATTTATATGGTCCGATATAATGCACAATAAAACAAAAATAAATAAATAAATAAATCCAGAGCTCTAAAGGTATTGGTTATCCTCACTCCAGGTTCCCCTTGTATTATTCATTCTATAAATATATACAGTATACCACCTAGGTTTCAGGTCTGGTAGAGGCACTCCAGGACCAAAATCGCTAGTTCCAAAACTTTTTATTTGAAGTAAAACCTGCATGGTGTCGAATTTAGTCTAGAGTACATTATCCATGGGATGGTGTAAAATTAAAAAATTCTGATTTTTTTTTAAAAAATGTTTCCACTTGACATTGCAACATAATACTTTAAGTATTTTTAGAACTAAATTTATTTTTGAATGTGGTCTGTACATCATCTATTGCGGCTTACTTTGAACTGGAGGCATGCTTGCCATTTCTGATTTGCAGGAATGTTGCATGTATTTTTGCAGCAAATCAGTTTTAATATGATAAAAATGGCACGATTTACCATGATCTGCAAAATCCATCACACGGTTTCAAAAAAATTGTAGTTAAAAATAGCAGTACCATGATGGTGCTTCAGCCGTACTGCAAATAAAACCCAATGTGTGAACACAGCCTAAAATTATCTTACCTCCTTATGGGGGGCATTTATCATTGTTTTCTTTGGTATGTGAGTTCTGAAGTCATTTTTTCTGCTTTAGTTTTGCTACATATTTATCATACCAAAACAAGGGGTCGATAAATGGAGCACATGAGGGAAAGACAAATGCCACAGTTTAGACATTTTTGAGACTTCTTTTTGAGTTTTTAACCCGTTGGGGACGAACCTGTATGCCCTTCACCAACTCCCTTTCCATAACGCGGGGCCACGCCGTGTCATAGCGGGTCGGGCCCAGCCTCTAACAACTTCTGGGACCCGTGGCTAATAGCGCGTGGCACTATTAACCCTTTAGACGTTAATAGTGGCGTTCAAAGTTGATCGCTGCATCTAAAGTGAAACTAAACTGCTGCTGGTTTGTTCAGGGGTCTTTTCGGGATCGCCGCAGCGAAATCGCAGTGTCCCGAACAGCTGAAGGACACGAGTACTGTTGCATGTCCCCCTACCTGCCTCCTGGTGTCCGATCGCCGAATGACTGCTCAGTGCCTGAGATCCAGGCATGAGCAGTCAAGCGGCAGAATCATCGATCAATGGTTTCCTATAAGAAACCATTGATTAATGTAAAAGATCAGTGTGTGCAATAAAAATGTGAAAAAAAAGTTAATAAAGATCATTTAACGCCTTCCCTATTAAAAGTTTGAATCACCCCCCTTTTCCCATAAAAAAAACAGTGTAAATAAAAATAAACGTATGTGGTATTGCCGCATTCGGAAATGTCTGAATTATAAAAACTTATATTAAACTGCACAGTCAATGGTGTATGCGCAAAAAAATTCCAAAGTACAAAATAGCGTATTTTTAGTCCCTTTTTATACCATGAAAAAATTTATAAAAAGCGATCAAAAAGTCCGATCAATAAAAAATGGTACTGCTAAAAAAATAGCCCTCATACCGCCCCCGTACGTGAAAAAATAAAAAAGTTATAGGGGCCAGAAGATGACAATTTTAAACGTATAAATTTTCCTGCATGTAGTTATGATTTTTTCCAGAAATATGACAAAATCAAACCTATATAAGAAGGGTATCATTTTAATCATATGGACCTACAGAATAAAGATAAGGTATCATTTTTACCGAAAAATGTACTGCGTAGAAACGGAAGCCTCCAAAATTTACAAAATGGCACTTTTTCTTTTGTCGCACAATGATTTTTGTTTCCGTTTAGTTGTCGATTTTTGGGTAAAATGACTGATGTCATTAAAAAGTAGAATTGTAGAATTGGTGGCACAAAAAATAAGCCATCATATGGATTTTTTTGGTGCAAAATTGAAAAGGTTGTGATTTTTAAAAGGTAAGGAGGGAAAAACGAAAGTGCAAAAATGGAAAAACCCTGAGTCCCCAAGGGGTTAAAGGTGCTCACAAAAGGCAAATTTGTAAGCCAGGTCAGACCTGGAGTTGACTTGCGACATTTGGAAGAGGTTTGTAACTTTTTTTTTGCCTTTGTGCAACATTTGCACATCAAAAATGTGCAACCAATACAATGTGAAAAGTGCTTAGGTAAGGCTGTTTTTATGCGTACCCACAAAAGTCGCAAAAAAAGTGCTTAGGCGCACATGACACGTGCGTCCAGAGTAGGCAGAAAAAAAGGCTATAAATACCATAATAAATGTTCCCATATCTTTTTCAGCATGTCAAAATCATTTTAGGAGGATTTTTTTTTGGCCTTTTATAGCAGGTATGTTTTCACTCCATTATTGGATTCAAATCCTGATGTTTTAAGTGAATTTCATTTGGACTTTTTTTAATTTTTTTTGCATTTGCCTAGTTATTCTTTACTTGTGCATGTCTGCATTTGCAGTGTTCCAAACCTGCACCCCATTGAGCACATCTGGAACCTCATTGGTTGACAATTGCAAAGGGAGCTGCTTTAGTGCCTTCAGCATGGCAGAAAACTCCTCAGGCAACCATTAATAGCCTTAAAGGGGTACTCTGGTACTTCCAGTACTTATCAGCTGCTGTATACTACAGAGGACGTTGTGTAGTTCTTTGCTGACACCCTTTGTATGTGTCTGTAGATAGGAGCAAATCTCCATAGTAAACCTCTCCTGCTCCAGACAGTTCCTGACATGGACAGAGGTGTCAGCAGAGAGCACTGTGGTCAGACAAGGGTGTGATAACACATTCCATTTTAATTCCCTGGAAAAATTAAGTAAAACACTAATAAAATCACACTTCAAGGATTGAGTCTAAGTTCCCTGACATATTTATACGCACATGTTTGTCTGTAATTGGCAAAAGAAATTCCCTTTTGTTTTTGCCGACTACAGACAAAAATTACAGACCCACAAAATAATGTGAGGACATTTTTTGCAGTGTGAACTTAATTTAAAAAAGGAAAACTGAAGCTCCTTAGGACATCTTAGTATACAATAAGGCATATAATAGCTCATGTATACAACCTTTTTGCCATAGTAGATGTAATATAATAAGCTTGAAAAGTATGAGAACTGTGTAGATTATCCCAAAATCCCTACAAGTATACTCATTTCTCAGTATAATTGCCTATGTATTATATATAACTTGGTGTAACATCAATCAAAATCAAGATGTAGCAAGTTGTTATCAAGATGGAATGATATCATACCGCCCTGCGGCGTCCACGTGAGTCATCTCTGACTAGACAAAGTTACATCTTCACATTTTTCCACCTCGTATAATTATTATAACAATTGTTATGTGCTGACGTATTGCAGATGTAAACATAAAGTCGGGGAGACAAAAAGGAAATGCAAGCAATATGCTTTCCTCATCTACTGACGAAGGGCGCCATTTTGTTGTTTAGATTCTGGCTCTAACTTTTTATAATACAAAAAGGGTGTATTCAGTAATGGCATTTTGGTCATATGTTTGTTATTATCTTAAATGATGATGTTCTGTATCTAGTGTTTTGCAGTAGAGAAGAGTACATTTCCTCACGAGCCATCTAACCAAATAAAATCTTTATGCTCCCAAAGTTATTTTCTCTTGGAACTCCCCATAATAAAGAGCATTTCAGGTGATTGTCAATAGGAAGATTCTTTCGTCATTCTGTCAAAAAATTTTTAATTCCCCATTTATTCATTATGTAAGGCTGGGTTCACATATGTCTGACATCCGGCATCTCGACAGCCTAGATCTCGACGCAACTGATGCCACAACTGATGACAAGTTGTCATCAGTTGTATGGCATCCGGCACTCATTGTTGCAAGCTGCGATCCCCTGACCATTGCCCTCCGGCGTGTCCAACTATCCAGTGTCAACATTGAGACACTGGATGATAGTGAACTGTCCCATTAAAATGAATGGTATATGTTCTAGCATCAGTTTCCCTCCATTGCACCCCGGAGGGAAACTATGGCGGATGCTGTGAACCCAGCCTTACTTAACTGGAAATATACACGTCATTACTGAGGGTCAGATATTGGCAATGTATAAATTAGCTTAATATATTTTATTTAGCCTACTACAGTCCAACTACACTCTTAGGTTCCCAGCTTGGAACCATGTACCATGTACAGTATATATATATATATATATATATATATATATATATATATGTGTGTGTGTCAAATATTTAAATGTGTCCAAAACAACTTGATTTAGTAGTAAGAGTCAAATGTTACAAATGCAGATTCTGCAGTTCCTGATGAATTATAGATTTCCTAGGCTTGTCATGAGTTCCTTGTGGGAGGAATATTCACATAAATAGATTGTGGGACATAATAAAATAATGCAATAAACATAAATGAGAATTGTAAAACAATACTGCAGTGTGACTGATATTCCGGCAGTACTATTCCACTGATACTTCAGTATGGAACTGGTAAAAAGGTCCAGCAATAGGAATATATGGTTAATATATAAAGAATGTCCAAAACCAGTGTCCAATATTGAACAGGTTGACCACTGAAAAGTAAATATGAAGTTATATTACCCGATCTGCTGTGCCTTCTCAATCTCGCTTGTGAGCGTTGAAGTAAGCTGACCTGTGGGCGTTTGCAGGTGCCTGAGGAAGGGGTTGAATACTTTGTATAAAGCACCCCGAAACGCGTTTAACCTGAATGCAGTGTGACTGGTATATGGACTTTTTAACCATCATTCATATGGACTTTTAGCTACCATTTGTCTGACATCCATTCCAGTTACATTCCAGCCATAGTCCGAGCAAAGATCCAGTATTGCCATCATGATCCATTTTCTAGTGCTGTGAACCATCGGTTGCCACTTGTTACACTTACTGCTTCTACTATCCATCTGCTAATTCATCTGTTGCCTATTACATCTGCTGATCCTGAAGGAGTTCAACGAGAAACACTGCTAGCATCCAGACCTCTGCAGCTACTGCACGGCAAACAGTGCCGTCTGAACCAGCTGCGCCAACGCCTGCAAGCGCCCACAGGTCAGCTTACTTCAACGCTCACAAGCCAGATTGAGAAGGCACAGCAGATCGGGTAATATAACTTCAGATTTACTTTTCAGTGGTCAACCTGTTCAATATTGGACATTGGCTTTGGACATTCTTTATATATTAACCTTATATTCATTTATTCCTATTGCTGGACCTTTTCACCAGTTCCATACTGGAGTATCAGTGGAATAGTACTGCCGGAATATCAGTCACACTGCAGTATTGTTTTATAATTATCATTAATGTTTATTGCATTACTTTATTATGTCTCACAATCTATTTATGTGAATATTCCTCCCACAAGGGCCCTGTGAGGGGAAATTCTTTGAATATATTGTTTGCATTTGTACTTTAATACATTTTATTCATTTGATATTTGAAGCATGGTCTCAGCCATCAAATAAATTTACCAAATTGAATATCAATATATTACTGTCCTAGGGGTGTGGGCTGGTTTCTTTTATTCTACAATTTATTGCAAATTTGCACACCTTGGGTATAGGTTTATTGCCTTATCCACCTCGGCCAGTATATAAGAGTGAGCTGCTCCAGCATTTTCCCTTTGTCATGCGTTCCATCTGATATTCTTAATGGAGAAGTATCATAAACATTATACCCTATCCGCAGGATAAGGGATACGTTTTTGATCGCAGGGGGGTCTGACCGCTGGGACCCCCGCGATCTCCTGTACAGCCCCTAGCTCTCTCTAGGAATAGAGCATTTCGACCCCCACACTAAGTGGCAGACAACACCCCCCTCCATATATCTCTCTATGGGAGAGCTGAAGATAGCTGAACAACTCTCCCCTAGAGATATATGGAGGGGAGGGTATCAGCCACCGCTTCGTGCGGAGATGGACATGTCCCGTTCCCCATATAGGAGATTGTGGGGATATGTTTTTGTTCATGAAATATCTACTTTAAAGCAGAAATGAAGGAAACAGCATAGCAAGGGATTACACTAAGCATTAAACTGCTGCTGCCACTGCATTTACTTTTCACGCACAGTGTGGACCCTCTGAAGCAGGCAGACAAGCTCACAGTTTAGGCTGTTTTTACACTTTGCTAAGCAGTTTACAGTCAGGTCTGTGTAACAAAAATTGTGGTACAGGTCCCAGCACATGGGCAAAGAAAGCCTTGGCCTCCCCCCATATACTCAACAGAGACAACAAGTGTGTCCTTTTGGCCTCTGTTCGGGATGTATGTGGCAGAGTTAAATGAATGGATAGAGATTGGTGCAAGTCAGGGGTGAAGCATGTTAGCAATAAACTGGGCACTACTTTCTTTCAGAAGAGGATGTAAATCTGAGGCTCAGGGGATATAAATTTTACAAGATGCATGTGCCCCCTGAACCTGAGATACACAACCCCTTCTGAAAGAAAGTTACTGTCATGGTGGCTACTGGAGGAAAGATGTTCATACAGTAAAATCCCCATCTCAGGAATGAGGAGACATAGAAACAAAATACAATATGAAATGTATCCAGGGCACCACAGACTACAAACCGATATAAACAACTAGAATTTAAAGGGAACCTGTCATTAGTTGCAGCATTTCAGAGTCAATAATAGATGGTTGCAATAAGGGAGCCTGTGTTTGTTTCATATTGCCTGTGGTTTGGGGATCATGAAACAGGCATAGGTTCCCTTTTAAATCTTCATTAGATGGTATTTCCCAAGCAGTAGTTTAGAGTATAAAGTGTAGCAGATGTCTTACCTATCTTGATACCCAGGTATGCTATCTGGTCAGACCATTTTCATGCTTTAACAAAGGTTAAAGGGGTACTCCACTGCCCCAGCATCCGGAACATTTTGTTCCAAACTCTCGGTGCGGGCTGTGGGGGTCGTGACGTCACCCCACGCCCCCTCGTGATGTCACACCACACACCCTCAATAGACTTGCATTGAGGGGGTGTGGTGTGACATCACAAGGGGCGTGGCATGACATCATGACTCCTGCAGCCCCCAACAAGTGTTCAGAACAAAATGTTCTGAACGCTGGGGTTGTGGAGTACCCCTGTAAGGTAGTTAGGGGACACTTATTTATAGCATCTACCTTTCGAAACATTAAATTCTAACCCAAAATTTAAAACATGTGGCGCTAGATGCCAAAGGGGTTTAGAATTAAACATAATAATGTCGTCTGAAAATAATGAAAGTTTCATTTATTTACCTATATGTTACTGTAAAGATTTGTATATTCAAAATATCTGGTCAAGGACTACGATTACTACGTTTTTTGAAGATTTATATTAGTAAGGAGCTCAAAAATCTCTGGCATTGGCTGCAAAATTGGAAACGTTTAATGTGTATATATGTGAGTAGGAAGCTTTACTCGATTCTTGTGCAGGGTTTGAGGAGTGAGCAATAAAGTTTTAGAAGTGTAAATTAGAAATGCAGTTTCTCAGTACAGATCCTGCTTCCAGATCTACTGGTTGCCATGTGGTTGCAGTTCTGTCACTGTATTTCACTACATTCATTTTGCACTAGTATTTCTCATGTAATTAATACCGAATGTTCTGCATATTTATAATGGCCTGGCATACAATTGTTTTAACTTACGATGGGCTTTTAGAAGCCATTATAAGTTGAATACAGCACCAACTTGTCGGGACCATTAGCAGACTGCTAAATGTGTCCTGTCCTGCCGCCACATACATGTTTGGGGAAGTGGGTGTGTGTGCTGGGTATGGGCGGGCATAGTGACAGCCTTTAGGATGGATGCGCTGATCGCAAGCATGATGTGCTTAAAAACTCACTTCTTTTGGAGTCACCCCAGCCTCCAGCTTGCAAGCTCCACGGCCGCCTGCCTTTAGGATCTGGGAATTGGCAGTAACAGTTTAGTGGGATCCTTGTCCACACCCTGCTGCAGTACCAGTTGGTGATGACTCTTTCTCAGCCGCCACTGGCTATGCTCGGCCTGCAGCTGGGGAAGGATGAGGAGGAAAACGCAGCCCTGCCTTTCAGCGGGAACAGGCTGCTGTCAGGATCCCAGCCAAGGTGGGTGCAATTGCATTTTCTTCTTTGTTTAAATAACTTGGCCATGTTTTATTGGTTACCAGCGGGAAGGCCGTTGTGCAAGGTTGGGTGTGGGTAGAGTATTGCTTATTTGTACTATTTTTCATGTTACTTTGGGTTGACATTTCTAACGCTTCAAAACTAATTACCAGTTTTCCATAGAGTTATGGACTCAACATACAATGGTCGTCCTGGAACCAATTAATATTGTATGTTGAAGGACCACTGTATTGTGAATCTACTACTGAGCTGCCATCTACTGTATTGTGAATCTACTACTGAGCTGCCATGGTTACACTTGTAGGTGCATGTGAGAAAACACCCTATACAAATCAATGCTACATATACTTAAACGGGGTTATCCACCATAAGGGGATTTTAGTACATACCTGCCAGATAGCAATGGACATGCTTAAGAAGGATCTGTGCTTGTCTTGGGACTAAATGGCCGTGTTGTGAGATAACCGAGGATATCATTTTGTGAACTGGGTATTTCCTGTTGGATTTCATTCTCTAAACTACACATCCCATAGTTCTATAGGTTGTAAGTGAAAATCACTTCCTCCCACTCATCAGCCACCCCACCCACTGAAACACAAATGAGTTGCATTCCATGCAAAAAGACCAGTGTTTTCTAACCAGGGTGCCTATAGCTGTTGCAAAGTGATCTCTCTCCCACCAAGTGGTCGCTCCACCCATTGAATCAGGACAGGCTTGCTTTGCACAATTGACTAGTGATGTCACATCTCTACGTACTGCAACCTGGGAAATCCCGAGACCTGAGTCATTTTGTATGCTGTTAAAAATAAACAATGGGGTGAAAATCACATGAGAATTGTGAGACCACTGTCACACACAGGTACAGACACTATATTATGAACTACACTAATTTTTCAGCCCCTGTAGCACAGTCAAATAAAAAAAATCCTGGAATACCCCTTTAACTTGTATAATGTGAATAAAGATGAGCGAACTTTTGAAAAATTCGATCCGGCTGATTTGCCGAATTTTACGAAAAAATTAGTTTCGATCTGAATCTATATTAAAAACGGCTATTTCTGGCCTACAGAGAGCCTGAATAGGGGTGTAGAACACTTTGCTGTGTTCTAACACGTATATGGAGTGTGCTGGTATAGTGAAATAATACTGTTATTCAGAATGACATGCAGATTACCAGCATTACTTTTAGAATCACTGCCGCAGAGCGGCACAATGACAGAGCCTGGAGGTGGCATCAGTGTGAGGAGACCATATAGTGACTGAATGACACAGCATGGAGGTGTTGGCAGCATGAGGAGACCATATAGTGGCTGAATGACACAGCCTGGAGGTGTTCACAGCATGAGGAGACCATATAGTGGCTGAATGACACAGCGTGGAGGTGTTGGTAGCATGAGGAGACCATATAGTGTCTGAATGGCACAGCCAGGAGTTGGCAACAGCATGAGTAGACACTAGGTCTTCACAATCCCTAAGATTAAAAGATGAATTCTGAAATTTAAACCGAAGATTTTGGGTAGCTAGTGCTACCATAACAAAAATTTTATTCCCAGACCCAGCAGCATCAGTAAACCATATATTGCCTGAATGACACAGACTGGAGTTGGCTGAAGCATGAGGAGATCCCAGGGCTTCACAATCCCTAAGAAAAAAGACGAAGTTTGAAATTTAAACTGAAGATTTTGGGTAGCTAGTGCTATCATAACAAAAGTTTTAATTCCCAGATCCAGGCCCAGCAGCATCAGTAAACCATATATTGCCTGAATGGCACAGCCTGGAGATGGCAAAAGCACAAGGAGACCATTGAAATAAAATAATTTAAAATAGAAATGTAAGATTTTGAAATTTAAATTGAGGATTTTGAAATGGAACTTTTAACTCTCAAGTTTTAGTGTCCCGGGCCCCGTTGTGTGGGTACAAAGGACCAAAACTAACAAGGAGTCACATGTCACATGGCAGCACAATGACAGAGCCTGGAGGTGGCATCAGTAGGAGGAGACCATATAGTGTCTGAATGGCATGACGAGACCATTGAAATTTATGATTTTTACATTTAAGATTTTGAAATTGAAATTATGCATTTTGTAATTGAAATTTCACTCCTCTGCCTGACATACTTATTGCATATATGAGGGGAGTACAATACGCTTCACTTCACTTAAAACAATATTTGTCTAGAACAGCAGCAGGTGTATACTATTGGCTGTCCTTTCACAGTATATAGACCCTTGACAGATTAACAGGTACAAAATAGTACACTACTTAGATGTAGGTATGTGGTATGCACTTATGAGGCCAGAAAACAGTACGCTTAAAAATACTTGTTTACCTGTGTCCCAGATTCCAAAATTCCTTTATAATCAGAAATTGTCAGAATTAGTGTTGAGCGGCATAGGCCATATTCGAATGCGCGATTTTTCGCGAATATATGGACGAATATTCGTCATATATTTGCTAAATTCGCATATTAGTAATATTCGCGTTTTATTTTCCTATATGCAAATATTCGCATATGCGAATACGCATAAAAATAAAATAAAATAAATATGCGAAAATAAACGAAAATTAGCATATGCAAAAATTAACATAAGCGAAAAATCACAAATGCGAAAATTTGCATATGCGAAAATTTGCATATGCGAAAATTAGCACGTGCGAAAATTAGCATATGCGGAAAATTAGGCTAAACGAAAATCCGCAAATGCGAAAATTAGCATAAGCTAACAGCATGTGCGAAAATTCGCAAATGCGAAACTTAGCATATGCTAAAATTAGCGTAAGCGAAAATTCGCAAAAGCCTATTTTACACCACACAAGCTGGAAGCAGAGAGGGGTGATCACTGTGATGTGTACTGTGAAGAAAAAAAAAAAAAAAAAAAAAAGAATATTCGTAATTACGAATATATAGTGCTATATTCGCGAAATTGCGCATAAAATAAAATTCTCATTTCGAATATTCGCGAGCAACACTAATTCTGACTAGTGCTGCTCGCAAATATTCGAAATGAGAATTTTATTTGTGAATATCGCATATTCGCGATTTCGCGAATATTTACGAATATAGCACTATGCTAATTTTCGCATTTGCGAATTTTTCGTTTATCCTAATGTTCGCATAATTTTCGTATATGTTAATTTTCGCACATGCTGATTTTCGCATATGCAAATTTTCGCATATTCTAATGTTTGCATATGCTAATTTTCACATATGCAAAATTTTGCATTTGCGATTTTTTGTTTATGCTAATTTTCGTATATACGAATATTTGCATGTACGAAAATAAAAACGCGAATATTACTAATATGCGAATTTAGCAAATATATGACGAATATTCGTCCATATATTCGTGCAAAATCGCGAATTCGAATATGGCCTATGCCACTCAACACTAGTCAGAATGCCACCTGACATTCAAAATAATAAAATGATACATACGTTCTCTGAAGAAAAGGATCCATCATTAGATGACAATATGAGTATTGTGTGTTCCAGTGACATTAGCTCATCGGAGGAACAGGAAAACATGATACAACTTAATTCTACAACTGAAGAACCACAACAAAGAATGAACGACTTAAAGCCAACTGGAACTGAGGAACTTCAAAATGTTAAATCTACCACCTGGGATAGTCTGTCAATTCCAACAGGCGGTGGTCAGTATCCACAGTTCCCTGTTTCTGCTAGTCCTTGGCAATTTTCCTTTTTTTACTGGTCTGGTATCAACGTGGCAATAATGCTGGAAGAGTAACGCAAGGATAGCCATATGTTTCCTACAATACACAGTCAATATATGGAGACCATATAGTGCCTTAATGGCACAGCCTGGAGGTGGCAAAAGCATGAGGAGACCATTGAAATTTAAATTTTAAATAGAAATGTAAGATTTTTAAATCGAGATTGAGGATTTTGAAATTGAACTTTTAACTCCCAAGTTTTAGTGTCCCGGGCCCCGGCGTGTGGGTACAAAGGACCAAATCTAACAAGGAGTCACATGGCAGCACAATGACAAAGCCTGGAGGTGGCATCAGTATGAGGAGACCATATAGTGGCTGAATGATTGCCTGGAGTTTGTGGCAGCATAGGGAGACCATATAGTGTCTGAATGGCACAACCAGGAGGTGGCTGAAGAATGAGGATACCAAATAGTGGCTAAATGGCACAGCCTGGGGGTGGCATCAGGAGCCCTGAAAGTGACCCATATGCAAGGAATTTCTGAAACTGAAGACCAGCACCTTAATTATGATTTGCACTATCCATGGCAGCACAATAAGAGAGCCTGGAGGTGGTAGCATGAGCATGAGGAGACCATAGAACAGCACAATTAGAGAGCCTGGAGGTGGCAGCATCAGCATGAGGAGACCATAGAGCAGCACAATTAGAGAGTTGGGAGATGGCAGCATCAGCATGAGGAGACCATATGGCGGCACATTGACAGAGCCTGGAGGTGGTAGCATCAGCATGAGGAGACCATAAGGTGGCACAATGACAGAGTGTGAAGGCAGTAGCATTAGCATTAGGAGACCATAGAGCAGCAGAATGAGAGAGCCTGGACGTGGCAGCATAAGCATGAGGAGACCATGTAGTGGCACAATGACAGAGGCTGGAGGTGGTAGCATTAGCATGAGGAGACCATAGAGCAGCACAATGACAGAACCTGGAGGTGGCAGCAGCAGCATGAGGGCCATGCCAACTGAGGGATGAGTCTGAGGAACCATCCGACTGTTGACTGGGGGTTTCGGATGTCACTTGGAATGAAGTGGATGACCGAGTAAACCGATCAATTATTGTTGCTGGGTTGCTGGTCATGACATGACTGCTAGCTGACAACGGAAACTCAGACCTCTCGCTGCGACTCCGGCTGCCACACACCCCTACTCTGCTGCGACTTCTGCCTGCGCCTGATGAATTTAGGCCTCTGCCACTCCTCTGTGCACATCTTGGCACTACTCTGCCTGAAAATACTTATTGCGTAAATGAGGGGAGTACAATACACTTCACTACGCTTACAACAGTATTTGTCTAGAACAGCAGCAGGTGTGTACTATTGGCTGTCCTTTCACAGTATCTAGGCCCTTGACAGATTAACCTGTACGAAATAGTACACTACTTAGATGTAGGTATGTGGTATGCACTTATGAGGGCAGAAAAATGCGCTACAATATGCCTAAAAACTCAGAATTTTTTTAAAACACTAGCCGGTGATTACTTTTGTCTGTCCTTTCACAGTATGTAGGCCCTTGACAGATTAACAGGTACAAAATTGTACACTACTTAGATGTACGTATGCGGTATGCACTGATGAGGGCAGAAAAATGCGCTACAGTACCCTTAAAAAATTCATATTTTTTTAAAACACCAGCAGTACACAACAGTGCTGCAGCCAAAAAAAGCTGTGTACTAAATACAAAATTGCACTCTGTCAATGACTATTAGGAATGGACTGCTGGGTATTATACCGTCTACAGACTAGTATAACCAGCAGATGATTTGTTGTGGAACAAGACACTGAATTGTGCTGAAAAATTATTCCTGCCTCCTCTGCTAAGGTTTGTGAAGTTGATGCAGCTTGTTGAAATGTATGAGGCAACACACAGCTATCTGCCCCTCTCTGTAATACTATGCCGAAGAAAGTGACTGGAAGGTTAATGCCTGCAGCTACAGTAAAATTTATTTTCAGTGAAAAAAAACAATGCTCTCCGTCCATGAGAACGCTGATGTGACTAGGAGGATGTTAAACACTGCTGGACTGCGCTTTTCTCTGCTGTAACACACACAGGCTCTGCGTCCTATGATCCTTCTGCAGTGCATTTTAATGAAGTGAGGAGCCGGAATTATGGCTGCCGATTATATAGGGCTGTGACATCACAGGGGTGACTGGCTGCTGATAGGCTGCATCCTGCATGTGATTCAGGGTCATCCCGCCTACTTCTCTTCCCACCTTACCTTCCCAGCATCCCTTGCCCCATGTACTGACATGTGGATCCGCCATTTTAGATGCCCTGGAGCCTGGAACGCTGTAAAATGGAGTTTAATGAAGCGATTCACATGATAGAATCGCTGTGATATTCGCATTCGTTGCAAATCGAATATTTCCTGAAATTCATAACTAATTTGGGTTCGTCAGCTTCAATTCGCTCATCTCTAAATGTGAAGATCCCTTTATTTGTGCATTATAGGACTGTGATCACACTTTCATCTGTACCAAGACTGGAGGAGAGATTTGTCTTTTGAATATCCTTCACACAAACTAGTCTGCTAGAGAGTTGTACCTCCGGCATTCACTACTGCACTACTGTGAACAAGAGACTGGGGAAGATTTATTAAAACCTGTCCAGAGGAAAAGTTGCTGAGTTGCCCATAGCAACCAATCAGATCGCTTCTTTCATTTTTTTAAAATAGTCTCTGAAAAATGAACGAAACAAACTGATTGGTTGCTATGGGCAACTCAGCACGTTTTCCTCTGGACAGATTTTGATAAGCATGTAAAGAACTATACAGTTATTCTGATAAACCTGTTTCTGGCTATGCCATTGCAACTTAAATATTTAGCATCTACTAGATATGCAAAACAGGCCCTGAGGGACAGATTATCTGCACCCCCTGCAGTGAGGAAAGTGTTTAAAGGGGTACTCCACTGCCCCAGCATCCAGAATGTTTTTTTCTGAATGCTGGGTGCGGGCTGCGGGGGTCGTGACGTCACGGCCGCGCCCCTCATGATGTGACATCACGAGGGGCGTGGCCGTGATGTCACGACCCCCGCAGCCCGCACCCAGCAATCTTGGGTGAGTTCCCACACTTTTTCCCCGGGACTTTACCCCTGCTATTGACTGGTGTCCAATGACACCTTTGAACAACACCTGTGAGATGTTCTACTACTACGTGTGTGAATGTGTACGTGAAGTCAAGGAAACTAGCTAGAGCCTGACTTACTCTGCATATGGAAGGCAAGAACTGGTTTTCTGTTTGATATATAGTAATAAGGGTTAGCGCGATAGGTTTGTCATTTGTAGAATAGTTTTAGTTAAGACCAAGGTCAAAATGAGAACAAAGCTTTTAAAAAGGAGCATATCTGCATTAGTTAAGTTATTTCCAGAAGGCAGGAAGGAGAACTGGCTTGGTGAACACATCACTTACTGTCTGCTACAATAAGACAGTGTTACATTAAAGGACCTATTTCAGGTTTGCAGGTTAAAGCAATTTTTTATTGTTTTCAGTTTCTCTATATTTAAAGGAGAACTCCAGAATATAAAAATTGTCCTCCATACTGCCGGCAGTAAAAAAATAAATAGATGCATACCTTCCTTTACTCCCCCGGTGCCTCCGGTAACTGTCTCCGGTCTCCGCCGCGATCCTCTTCCTGGTTGCCGGTGGTCGATGAGTCATACTGCACTCAGCCAATCACCAGCCACAGCGTAGTCCCAACTCGGCCGGCGATAGGCTGAGTGGCAGTGTGAGAACGCTTCAAGACACACAATTCTTCACTACTCCGGCACCTGCTGCCGGGGCCAAAAATATCACACTGCCGCTCAGCCTATCGCCGGCCGAGTCGGGACTTCACTGCGGCTGGTGATTGGCTGAGTGCAGTATGACTTCCGGACCACCGGCAACCAGGAAGAGGATCGCGAGCCGGAGCCGGTTACCGGAGGCACCGGGGGAGTGAAGGAAGGTATGTACCGTATTTATCAGGGTATACCACGCACCGGCCTATAACACGCACCCTCATTTTACCAAGGATATTTGGGTAAAAAAAGTTTTTTACTCAAATATCCTTGGTAAAATGAGGGTGCGTGTGTGTGCATGTGTATACCCCGATACACTGTTTCTGACCCCGCAGAAACCCCCAGGAAAGGCAGGGGGAGAGAGGCCATCGCTGCCCACTTCTCTCCCCCTGCCTTTCCTGGGGTCTAGAGCCCTGCTGCCGCCGCTTCTCTCCCCCTGGCTATCGGCGCCGCTGCCCCATTGCCTCCCCCATCCCCGGTTTTATGATTACCTGTTGCCGGGGTCGGGTCCGCGCTGCTTCTGGCTCCGGTGTGGCGTCTATGCTATGCACTGCGAGGCACAGTGACGAGTGACACGACGCATAGACGCAACACGCAGCTCATAGCAACGACGCATAGACGCCACACCGGAGCCAGAAGCACAGCGGACCCGACCCCGGCAACAGGTAATCATAAAACCAGGGATGGGGGAGGCAATGGGGCAGCGGCGCCGATAGCCAGGGGGAGAGAAGCGGCGGCAGCAGGGCTCTAGACCCCAGGAAAGGCAGGGGCAGAGAAGCGGGCAGTGACGGCCTCTCTCCCCCTGCCTTTCCTGGGGGCTTCTGCGGGGTCCGAAAAACCGGGGGGGATGGGGGTGGTAATGGGGCAGCGGCATCGGCAGTCTCTGGACCCCAGGATAGGCAGGGGCAGAGAAGACGACAGCGGTGGCGGTCTCTGGACCTGCAAAAGCCGCTGTAGTTCATTGATTTAAAGCGCCCGCTTTAAATCATTGAACTGCAGCGGCTTATCGGCGTATAACACGCAGATAGACTTTAGGCAAAAAAAATTTGCCTTAAAAAATGCGTGTTATACGCCGATAAATACCGTATCCATAAATTATTTTACTGCCGGCAGTATGGGGGACAATTTTTGTATTCTGGAGTTCTCCTTTAAGAACCAAGTAATAAAATATCACATTTCACCCAATTTACCAAAGTTGTTTACCAAAACATTTCTCAGTCAGTAAAGTATAATACATGATAAAACGATTACAGCCATAGTATTGAGCAAATACATTTTAGGAGACAGATGATGTTTCAGGATTTGTATATTAATATTTTTTCTTCTTGTTTACATTTCTGGAAATGATGGTCCACAAAACAGGGCCCATTCACCACTAGAGGTCCAGTGGCTAAGGGGTCAGCCTGTGGGGGACGGCACCATCTGCTATTAAAATATCTATATTTTTACAACTCCCTGACCTGCCTCTTGCTGAACTATTAATACTGGTGTCTCTTCTGGGGGTGGATGTGTGTAGGTGGTCTTGGTCTGTTGCTTCAGACTACAAGTACAGTGGTGCCAACATATTCCCCTAAATACCAAGGACAAGAGGCCCAGAACTGCAGCCCTGATGTTTTTAAGGCATCCAAATGGCGAGACAAAGGGGACTTTCAATGTAACATCAATGACGTGTTTAAGAAAACAGTTCAAGTGCCAATACAGATCTGCTAGAGAGCAGAGTATTATTCATCGTCTCATTCCTACACTGAAGACCTGATGGTCTGGAGTGGTAATGTGATTTTATAGTGTGGACAAACTGAGACAGACTAAAGAGAAGATTAACTTAAAGGGGTTGTCCCATAAAAAATATCTTATCCCCTATTCACAGGATAGAGGATAAGTAGCTGATGGCAGGGGGTCCGACGGCTGGGACCCCCTGCAATCTCCAGGACCAAACCCCAGCTGTAGTCGGCACACTCTCCATTTATTTCTACGGGAGTGCCAAAAAGACCTGAGTACAGTACTCAGGCATCTCTGGCACTCCCATAGAAATGAATGGACCGCATGTCGTCTATAGCACTCGCTCTGGAGCGATTTTCCGAGGTTCCGCTCCAGAGATGGCAGGTACCCCAAAGGTCGGACCTCCGCGATTAGCTACTTATCCCTATCCTGGGAATTAGATAGTTTTCACCAGACAAATCTTTTAACCTACTTTTTGGTAGGAAGTAGCATGGTGTTGAGGGTTTAATGTGATACTGTTGAGGGCATAAGTGTTGCAGAGAGTCCTCAAACTGTTAAGTAGAATACCAACTTTGCTGATGGTGGGGGATTAATTTCATATTTAGAGGGTTGCTTTTAGAGAACAGTAGGTCCTAAGCTATATTTAAATCTACACGTGTTCTACTAGTGGTTTGCTTGTTTGCCAAATTAAAGAGAGCTGGGTCTCTTATATCCATATTACAGCCATATTACCATTAACTGTATATGCAGTGGTATAGCTTGTAGGGGGTTGGGAGGGCAGTTGGCCCAGGAGCAATATTCCTAATGGGGTACTCCACCCCTAGACATCTTATCTCCTATCCAAAGGATAGAGGATAAGATGCCTGATTGCGAGGGTCCCACCATTGGGGACCCCTGCGATCTTTCTGCGGCAGCCCAGACATCCAGTGCACAGAGCGAACTTTGCTCTGTGCTGGATGACTGGCGCTGTGGAGCAGATGCTCTTTATATCACGGTCATATAAAGCATCACAGCAATGCCCTCTTAATGCAAGTCTATGGGAGGGGGGCCACTGGAGGCTCGTGACATCACGGCTTTGCCCCGCTCATGATGTCACGGCCACGCCCCTTCAATGCAAGTCTATGGGAGGGGGCGTGGTCATGACGTCATGAGCGGGGCGAAGCCGTGATGTCACGAGCCTCCGGTGCTCTGGCGCTGCACCCAATGCCCTAATGAACGCCGGGTGCAGTAGCGAGATCGCGGGGGTCCCCAGCAGTGGGACCCTTGCGATCATACATCTTATCCCCTATCCTTTGGATAGGGTATAAGATGTCTAGGGGCCAAGTACCCCTTTAAGTGTGATGCCCCTAAGAATGTTTTGTGAGTGGTAATGCCTTACAATGTATGCATTGCCACTTAGTATTGTACAGGAGCAGAGAGTCCAGTGGTAAACTGGAGTCTTTGCTCCTGTCCGTACATACCGTGGTACACTACGCCAATAGATTAGCATGCTACGTAATGTACGTACAGGACGGAAAGTGGGATTAATTTACTTACTGGCGTATTTACACTTTTTCTGCATCAGAGAGGTTCTGTGACAGTAGTGCTCTGTGCACAGCAGCCTCTGGCAGAGCGAGAAGTGATTGCTAGCAAACACTGCATGCCCTGTTACCGGCTGCCACACACACAGCACTAGTAACAGACAGCCTTCCCCAATCTCCTGTATATTCTAATGCATTTAATTGTAGAATACATAGTGGAAAGCTCTGCGGCAGCGCTTGTGCAGAGCAGGGGAGCGGGGACCAGGACATGGGAATCCCTGCAGTTCCGGACACAAACATTGGCGGCAGCAGAGAACCCTTGTCCCTGGTCTCTCAAGAATACCCATTTAGGGTCTATTCACATGTACAGGATCCTACGCAGATTTGATGCGCAGGATATCAAGCTTTATTCAGTCACTCAGTTTACACTGAAATCTGCAGCAGAAAATCCTGCGCATCAAATCTGCACAGAATACTGTACGTGGGAATAGACCATTAAACAAACAAAATAGCTTTGGCCTATAATAATTTATCCAACATTATTAATGGTATGCTGTATGTATCTTGTATCTATGTAATCATAAATAGTGAAAAGATGAGATCACAATTGGACTTCTATTAGTTCATCCATTGTATTGTCAACATGCTGTCAGGATGCATTAGTTCAAACAGTATAATATGGCGGAATAAACGCAAGACTGAGACATGAAAGTTATGAAAGAATAAGATCTGATCCAGCTTTTAGGAAATGATCCTGATGCAGGTCAAAAAGCAGATTTTGCTAATATTTAAGATGCTGCTACATCTTAATAAAATGCATGCAAAATTGACATTTAAAGGGGTTCTCCACTGCCCTGCCTTCCAGAGCTCCGGAAGTTCATTGCAGCGTCCAGAAGTTCATTACTGCAAACGCTGTGTGCGGGCTTCTGTGTTCGAGACCGCCCCCTCGTGATGTCACGCCCGCCCCCTCGTGATGTCACGCTCGCCCCTCAATGAAAGTCTATGGGAAGGGGGCGCAACCGCTGTCGCGCCCCCTTCCCGTAGACTTTCGTTGAGGGGGCGGGCGTGATGTCATGAGGGGTGGGTGTGATGTCACGATGGGGCGGGCGTGATGTCACGAGGGGGCGGCCTCGAACACGGAAGCCCGCACACAGCGTTCGGAGTAATAAACTTCTGGATGCTGCGAGCGGAGCTCCGGAAGGCAGGGCAGTAGAGAACCCCTTTAATGCTTCTTTGGTTCTTTCAAAAATGTCCTAGAAACATGTCAAAAGTTTTGATTAGCAGGAGTCTGAGTGTTCAGGTCCCCACCGATCAGGAGAACGAAGTTTGCAATCAGCGCGGACACACCTGGTTCTGTGTCACGTAGTAAAAACAAATTCTTCCTGTAAGTCTATGAGAGTGTCTCGATCATGTGACAAAGTAAGCGATAGGAGCGTGCCGTAGCGCAGATGGGTTTTTTATGGGAAGAGGTTTTCTATGGGGATTTTCTAATGCTCTGGGCAGTTCCTGACACGGTCAGAGGTAGCAGCAGAGAGCATTGTAGTCAGACTGGAAAGAGCCACACAACTTCCTCTGGAGCATACAGCAGCTGATAAGTACTGGAAAGCTAAAGATTTTTATATCCTGAGTATAGACAATAAAACAGAGTAGTATCGTCTGTAGAAAATTGCAAGTATATGGCTGTGCAAAATTTCAGCTCACCAGTATGCGTTGTGTAAAGACAACAATGACTCTAACAGCATTGGGTGTCTTACGGTGGTGCAGCTAAACCGTGTTCTGCGGTGCAGGTAATCCTGGCCGTGGTGAAGCCGATGTCCTAGACGGATGGAGGGAAAGGTCCTGGTGTTCTAGAGAGCTATCCACCACAAACAAATGTTCCAAACACTCAGGTCAGATTAACCTAAGCATATATTTATTCATTCAGCCAAACACAGACGTATTTTGATACAACAACATTTCTTACTCAATCTGATTGCAGGCTTAAAGGGGTACTCCGCCCCTAGACATCTTATCCCCTATCCTTTGGATAGGGGATAAGATGTCTGATCGCGGGGGTCCCGGCACCAAGAACCCCCGCAATCTATCCTGCAGCACCCTGTGTCATCTGCTGCACCGAGCGAATTTCGCTCTATGCCTGATGACATGCCATCATGACGTTACGGCCCCGCCCAGTCGTGATGTCACACTCCATCAGCTCAATGCAAGTCTAAGATCACAAGGGGGGGGCCATGACATCATGATACTCCCCTGTATCGCCTGTCATCAGGCACGGAGAGCAAAGTTCGCTCGGTGCAGCAGATGACACAGGGTGCTGCAGGATAGATCGCGGGGGTCCACAGCGGCAGGACCCCAGCAATCAGACATCTTATCCCCTATCCATTGGAAAGGGGATAAGATGTCTAGAGGCGGAGTACCCCTTTAATGTTAAATCAAAGGAGGACAAGACATATATAATGATTTGTTTTGCTCTAAAAGCAGGTTAGTGATGGTTAGAGATGACGTATGTAAACAATGACAAAATGTAAACGATAAACGTGATACGGCGTTATTTAAAAAACAGATTAGTACAAACCATAAGTAGAGGTATAAAATCTAGTCATCCATTAAAACAACTGTTACCGTTAATATCTCAATATGATTTAGTGTCCGGTCAAGCTGAGAGGCAAACATAAAAAAGTATATACTGGGTTTAAGCTTATACTGCTCACAGATACAGTGTTTCATTGCATGTACCCTTGTTAAATAAAAATGGTGAGCTTTATTATACTGCACGATCCATATACAATCTCTATTCGGCATAAATGGTATGCTGGAAAGTTACCTACCGGATGCAGGCGCCGGCGTTTGTGCACCAGATTAAATCCCCAGTGTAGTGTTTTTACATAAGTTGCTGCATGCAAATTGGCATAAGGCTCCCGAAGCTACTGACGCTCACCATTTTTATTTAAAGGGATACTCCAGTGGAAAATATTTTTTGTTTTAAATCAACTGGTGCCAGAAAGCTCAACAGAATTGTAAATTACTTCTATTTAAAAATCTTAATCCTTCCAGTACTTATCAGCTGCTGTATTCTACAGAGGAAGTTCTTTTCTTTTTGAATTTCTTTCTGACCACAGTGCTCTCTGCTGACACCTCTGTCCATGTTAGGAACTGTCCAGATTAGAAGCAAATCCCCATAAAAAACCTCTCCTGCTCTGTACAGTTTCTAGACTACTCCACAGACAGGTGTCTGCAGAGAGCACTGTTGTCAGACTGGAAGGAACTTTACAAATTTCTCTGCAGTATATCTGTAGTATACAGCAGATAATAAGTACTGAAAGGGTTAAGATTTTTAAATAGAAGTAATTTACAAATCTTTTTAACTTTCTGGCACCAGTTGATTTGAAAAAAACTTTTTCCCATCGGAGTTCCCCTTTAATCTGACCTAAGTGTTTGGAAATTTTCGCGGTGGATAGCACTCTAGAATACCGGGACCTTTCCCTCTATCCAACTAGGACATCTAAAAGATTTTTATATAAAAGCAATTTACAAATATGTTTAACTTTCTGGCACCAGTTGATTTAAAAACATTTTTTTTCCACCCACGTGCCCCTTTAACCCCTTAAACCCTTAAATCCATTTTTGCATTTTCGTTTTTTCCTCCTTACCTTTAAAAAATCATAACTCTTTCAATTTTGCACCAAAAAATCCATATGATGGCTTATCTTTTGCGCCACCAATTCTACTTTGTAATGACATCAGTCATTTTACCCAAAAATGTACGGTGAAATGGAAAACATTGTGAGACAAAATAGAAAAAAACACACCATTTTGTAACTATTGGGGGCTTCCGTTTCTGCACAGTACATTTTTCGGTAAATATGACACCTTCTCTTTATTCTGTAGGTCCATATGGTTAAAATGATACCCTACTTATATAGGTTTGATTTTGTCGTACTCCTGGAAAAAATCATAACTACATGCAGGAAAATTTATACGTTAAAAATTGTCATCTTCTGACCCCTATAAAAAAAAAAATCCGCGTATGGGGTGGTATGAGGGCTCATTTTTTGCGCCGTGATCTGATGTTTTTATCGGTACTCTTTTTGCATTGAGAGGACTTATTCATTTTTTCATGATATAAAAAGTGACCAAAAATGCACTATTTTGGACTTAGAATTTTTTTTGCGCGTACGCCATTGACCATGCGGTTTAATTAATGATATATTTGTATAATTCGGACATTTCTGCACGCGCTATTAGCCACTGGTCCCGGCCGTGGCCCCGCATTATAGAACGGGAGTGGACTCATGATGTACCGGTATAAAGGCTAGCTCCCACCATCCGTTTTTTTTTCTGTCCCTGCCTATTGCACATCTATCCCTAACCCCCTCCCTGCCTTTAAATTTTTTTTTTTTACTTTATTAAAATGGCTTTTTGTCTGCCTGGTAGTGTGCTCGCTACCAGGCAGACTTCCCCAGCAGGCGTGACGTCTCTGATGCCTGCTGGGGCCGACACTTCCGTTCTTAGTTCTCCTAACAGGGTGCCTCCAGTTGTTTCACCACTACAACTCCCAGCTTGCCCTGACATCTACTGGCTGTCAGGGCATGTTGAGAGTTGTAGTGGTGAAACCGCTGGAGGCACCCTGTGGTGAAAACAATAACTTTGTTATCGCCGCGTTGCTACCCTGAACCCCGCACCCCCCCAGCCATACCTCTAGTGCAGAGCCTGCTGCGGCGCTACCCCGAACCCCGCTCCCCTTCAGTTATACCTCTAGTGCAGAGCCTGCCGTGGCGCTACCCCGAACCCCGCTCCCCCCCCCAAAGCCATACCTCTAGTGCAGAGCCTGCCGCGGCACTACCCCAAATCCTGCTCCCCCCCAGCCATACCTCTAGTGCAGAGAAGCAGCGGCAGTGGCGTGTAGATGCCGGGAGGCGGGGACGGCGTGTGAAGCCAGGGTGCCAATGCGCTCTTAGCGCTCGCTCCCCCCTGTCTGATTGACAGGCAGGGAGCGAGCGCAGGCTGAATTAATTAGGTCGGTCCTAATTCAGTGGTGACGTCACGCCAGCCTGCAAGCGGCCACTATTTTAATGAAAAAAGTTTTTTATAGGTTTATATTAGAGATATGTTGTAGTACATAAGTACTACAACATATCAAAAAAAAAGTTTGGTGACAGTGCCCATTTAAGGGGTTAAGGACCAAGCCCGTGAGCGTTTTTTGCTAATCTGACCACTGTCACTTTAAGCATTAATAACTCTGGAATGCTTTTACCTTTCATTCTGATTCCGAGATTGTTTTTTTTGTGTGACATATTCTACTTTAGCATAGCGGTAAATTTTCAGCGTTACTTGCATCCTTTTTATGAAAACTTTGCATTCTTTTAACTTTGAAACTCTCTGCTTATAAGGAAAATAGACATTCCAAATAAATTATATATTGATTCACATATACAATATGTCTACTTTATGTTTGCATCATAAAGTTGACATGTTTTTACTTTTGGAAAGCACCAGAGGGCTTCAAAGTTCAGCAGCAATTTTCCAATTTTTTACAATATTCTAAATCGGAATTTTTCAGGGACCAGTTCAGTTTTGAAGTGGATTTGAGGGGTCTTCATATTAGAAATACCCCATAAATGACCCCATTATAAAAACTGCCCCCCCCTAGAGTATTCAAAATGACATTCAGAAAGTGTGTTGACCCTTTAGGTGTTTCACAGGAATAGCAGCAAGGTGAAGGAGAAAATTCAAAATCTTCATTTTTTACACTTACATGTTCTTGAAATTTTACAAGGGGTAAAAGGAGAAAAAGCCCCCCTAAATTTGTAACCTAATTTCTCTTGAGTAAGGAAATACCTCATATGTGTATGTAAAGTTTTCTGCGTGTGCACTACAAGGCTCAGAAGGGAACGAGCGACAATAGAATTTTGGAGAGTGAGTTTTTCTGAAATGGTTTTAGGGGGCATGTCACATTTAGGAAGCCCCTATGGTGCCAAAACAGCAAAAAATAAAAAAAAAACACATGGAATACAATTTTGGAAACTACACCCCTCAAGAAACGTAATAAGGGGTACAGTTAGCCTTAACACCCCACAGGTGTTTCACAACTTTTCGTTAAAATTGGATGTGTAAATGATTTTTTTTTTTCACTAAAATGCAGTTTTTTCCCCAAATTTTAAATTTTTGACAAGGGGTAATAGTAGAAAATGTCCCCTATAATTTATAACGCCATCTTTTCTGAGTATGAAAATACCCCATGCGTGTATGTCAAGTGCACTGCGGGCGTACGGCGATGCTCAGAAGAGAAGGAGCGTCATTGAGCTTTTTGAAAGCAAAATTTTGCTGAAATGGTTTTTGGGGGCATGTCGCATTTAGGAAGCCCCTATGGTGCCAGAACAGCAAAAAAAAAAAAAAAAAAAAAAAAAAGAAACATGTTGCATAGTATTTTGGAAACTACACCACTCAAGGCACATAGCAAGGGGTTCAGTGAGCCTTAACACTCCACAGGTGTTTCACAATTTTTCGTTAAAGTTGGATGTGTAAATTAATGAAATTTTTTTCCCACTAAAATGCTGGTTTTCCCCCAAATTTTACATTTTTACAAGGGGTAATAGGAGAAAATGTCCCCCCCCCCCCAAATTTATAACCCCATTAATTCTGAGTATGGAAGTACCCCATATTAGGACGTAAAATGCTATGTGGGCGAACTACAAGCTCAGAAGAGAAGGAGTCACATTTGGCTTTTGGAAAGCAAATTTAGGAAGCTCCTACGGTGCCAGAACAAAAAAACAAAAAAAAAACACATGGCATACTATTTTGGAAGCTACACCCCTCAAGAAATGGAACAAGGGGTACAGTGAGCCTTAACACCCCACAGGTGTTTCACGACTTTTCGTTAAAGTTGGATGTGTAAATGAATTGAATTATTTTTTTTCACTAAAATGCTGGTGTTCCCCCCTAATTTTACATTTTTACAAGGGATAATAGGAAAAAATGCCCCCCAAAATTTGTAACCCCTATCTCTTCTGAGTATGGAAATATCCAATGTGTGGACATCAAGTGCACTGCGGGCGAACTACAATGCTCAGTAGAGAAAGAGTCACATTTGGCTTTTGGAAAGCAAATTTTGCTGAAACGTTTTTTGGGGGGCATTTAGGAAGCCCCTACGGTGCCAGAACAGCAAAAAAATAAATAAATAAATAAAAACACATGGCATACTATTTTGGAAACTACACCCCTCAAGGAATGTAACAAGGGGTACAGTGAGCCTTAACAGGTGTTTGTTAAATGTTCATTAAATTGGGATGTGAAAAGGAAAAATTTCATTTTTTTATACTAAAATGCTGGGGTTACCCCAAATTTCATTTTCACAAGTGGTAATAAGAGAAAATTTCGCCATAAATTTGTAAATACATTTCTTTGGGATGCAAACTGCTCTGCGGGTGCACAACAGGTCACTGAAGAGCAGGAGTGCAGTCAGGGGCATTGAGCTTCTACATAGCTGCCTATGGAGCCAGAACAGTGGGACCCCCCCTACATGGGGTACACTAAGTTACTAAAGCAGGGTACGGTGGGCTGTAAAATAATAAAATAGGTTATGCTCCCAGAATGATGACCCAGAGCATAGCCAAAACTAAAAAATATGCCCACCCCAAACCCTATGCTCTAAATCATCATTCTGGGAATGTGATGTATGTGGCCATCCCTAACCTGTTGCCTCAAATGCGCACCCCGCTCAGGTGGAAAGAGAACGCTGCACATTTGAGGCAACAGAAAAAAGTCCCCGATGATAGTGACTCATGACCCAGAGAAAAAAAATACCCCCAGAGGTCTTATCAGTTTTTTTTTTTATAAGAGTTTTTTGGGCAATTTAGTGGTTTATGGGGTTAAAATTTGGAATGTACTCTGGACTCTGGACTCTGTACATTGGGGTCAAATTATGTCAAATTAAAATGTAAAGAGAAAATGTTGTACTGCATGGAAGTGAGATACTCCCTGAAGCAGTTTTTAATGCAGAGGCCCAGATGATCAGGGCAAGTGTCACATTGATAGGTGGTGTCCTTCCAAATCCCCCTCTTGTGACACACTCTGCATTTTTTTTTGGGGGGGGGGGGGGATCGTCCCTTCTTTCCAGTGTGGGGGACCTCACTTGGAAAGTGCTGGCCTGGGATGATCCTGGCACCTATATTTCCAGTTCCTTGGGAAGTCCGGCCTGCTCTTTCCCGGTCACCAAAGATCAGGACCTTTTGGACTTCTTCTTGGAACTGGAGGAATGTCCCTTTGTTGCCAGCGTACTGGGACAGTACAAAAGAGTTGTACATGGCAACCTGTACCAAGTAGACCGCAACTTTTTTGTACCATACCCGTGTTATCCGCTTGGCCATGTATGGCTTGAGGACTTGATCAGAGAGATCAACTCCCCCCATATACCGATTGTAGCCCAGAATACAATCAGGCTTGAGGACTGTTGTTGTGGTACCTCGCACAGGGACAGGTGAGCTGCCGTTACCATGAATTGGGATTAGGTTGTGGACACCTAGAGGAGCATGTCCACTTTTGTTTTTACATGTTGCTTCTTGGTATATAAGGTGGTACTAGGACTAGCACTATATATGTGAGTGAGCCGCTTGTGCATAGCTATTTTTGTATGTAATATATACATCCAATGAAAATAGGTTCAATACCTCAGAGTAACAAAAAAGGTTACCCACTATACATAATGTCCAAAGAAATAAGCTTAATCTAATTTCAGACAACATGATGTAGAAAATTCTAATTTTATTAAACATGATAAAGTTACACCCAAAAATTACCCATAAAATCATTTACACAGATAGATTACATTAAAATCCGTGGGGGAGCCAGTAATTTCATATCAAATCAAATATGCATAATCAAATAATATAGGTCAAAGTTTTGTAGCAGCAACAAGGGGTTAATAGGATGCCAAAACACCAACTAATAAAAATGTATGCGATAGACTATGCGAACTAGATACCAGTGTCTGTCAAAACAGCATAGTAACTGTTGGGAGTTATAACCCCCTAGTTAGAGACAGCATGTTATTGTAGAGAGAGCATCAAGATCATAATATTGCACATAATAAGAAATAGCAGCTAGTTAAAGGGGTTGTGCGCTGCCCTGCAGTTCAGAGCTCTGCTCACAGCGTCCGGAAGTTTATTACTCCGAATGCTGTGTGCAGGCTTCCGTGTTCGCAGCCGCCGGGCGTGACGTCACGCCCCCCCCCCCTCAACGAAAGTCTATGGGAAGCGATCGCGCCCCCTTCCCATAGACTTTGGTAGCGCACAACCCCTTTAATAGATAAAGTTCATCATAGTAAGATATTGCATCATAATAGAGAGAGCCTAAGTATCCAAAAAGTGCATGGCAACCAGAATATTCAATAAAGGTACTGATACTGTAATGAAAAATATGTTCCGACTTTGCTGAATAGCCAACCCAATGCAGCATGTAGCATAACCAGCTCCCCATCTTACCCTCCAACGCGTTTCGCCTCGGCTTTGTCCAAGAGCGGTGAGGTAGGGGAACGGTGTGTGTCTTTAATACCTGTGGAGTTTAATGATGGCCAATGACTGTGCAGGCGACATTACCGGGCACTTCCTGCATGCCGCGCGCCCTCCGCCCTGGCCGGGGCCGCGTAAGCTAGCTCCGACGATGGCGCACTGATACGCCGTCATCGGAGCCCGGTCACGGGGTCCCGGACGGAGCCGCGCATCCGCCCAGGAAGTGCACAACATCTGCCGCCATCTTAGTGAAGGGAAACATTCCCTTCACTGGTTGCAATAAAAAGAAACGATTAGCAGCAATGGTGGGACCTTATAATACAATAAAACTGGGTCATGTGTATGTTGAGAATGTGTGTGATAAATACATTTGATGTGCAAAATGAGAATGATAGTGTTGGTGTAAAGAATCAGCGTGAATAAGAATGTGAAAATTAGTTGTGATGAAATTATACTAGTGTAGAGAAGTGTGAATAAAAACTAATAATCTATGAATATACAACTTAAAAATATATAACTAGAAAATATTTGGCCAGACACCTAATAGGAAAATAATACATAGAATAATCAACTGTAACATAATTCATGAAATGTAATTCAGGAAAAATAAAATCCAAAAATGTGTGTACCTATGAAATTATAAAATAATTACAAAAATATAAAAATAAATGTGATATGTAAATTAATGTAAAATAAATAATATAGAAAGATATAATTCATGTTATATAGAATATAGCTCCACCCCTATATAAATAATGCAAAGAAAAAAATCTATAATTCATAGTGTGTAGTATATATGTATAGCTCCACAAACATAGTGTATGATAAATTGTAAATTTATACTGCGGACATCATTTGAACAAAAAATGCCCATGAAGAATACGTGTAAGTGCGTAAAAGATGGTAAAGAATGTGCATATAAAACATGTGCATGGTGACTCTATATAAAAATATATACAATAGATTATACTTAATATACATAAGTATGTGATAAAATACAAATAAGATTGGGCCAAATAAATTGTGAAAAGTAACAAAAACTAAAAATGTGAACAAATGCAAAAAAAATATATACAAAGTACATTAATTGATAGAAATATCATGACCATATACATGACTTCACACTGAATAAAATAAAATGGATAGCTTGTATCGACACAGCATAAATTCCAACTGTCTTGCTGATGACAGATCCCAATCCACATCATGGGGTAGCGCAACGTGGGAAAATCATATGGAGACGAAATAGAATAAAGATAAATATCAACAATGTCAATTCATCATATACCCCCACACAGTCAGATTAAGGATAACTCACACAACCCACACCGTTCACTCCCACCTAAAAACATTTCAAAGCTAAAAACCAAGTATATCCCTGAGAATGGTGGACTATAGGAAACACGAGAAACCCAAGTGCTCGTTAAGGCCTAATGGAGACATGGTCTCCACTTACATTCTATTTGTTCAAGTTTTTTCTTTACATCTCCACCTCTCATCTCCAAATGGATACGATCAACTCCTCTGAATTTTAATGATTTAGCAAGGCCATTATGAAGTACCGTATTTTTCGCCATATAAGATGCTCCGGCATATAAGACGCACCCAATTTTAAAGGAGGAAAATCTAGAAAAAAAAAGATTCTGAACCAAATACTATAGTAAAATATTTTATATCAGTATAGTTCCCCCAAAATAGTTGGCAGTATAGTTCCCCCACAATAGTTGGCAGTATAGTTCCCCCACAATGGTAGGCAGCAAACCCCCCCCCCCCCCTCCACAGTGGTTGGCAGTATAGTTCCCCCACAATAGTTGGCAGTATAGCTCCGCCACAATAGTTGGCAGTATAGTTCCCCCACAATGGTAGGCAGCTCCCCCCCCCCCACAATGGTTGGCAGTATAGTTCCCCCACAATAGTTGGCAGTATAGTTCCCCCACAATGGTAGGCAGCACCCCCCCCCCCACAATGGTTGGCAGTATAGTTCCCCCACAATAGTTGGCTGTATAGTTCCCCCACAATGGTAGGCAGCTCCCCCCCCCCCCCACAGACATACAGCTTCCAGCCATGTACAGTGTACGGCTGGAGGCTGTATGTCTGTGTGCTGCCCCCACAGTGTTCCGGTCACCGCTCCTCTGGCCCGGTGTCACAATCTACTGCTATGGACTATGGACCATAGCAGTAGGTGCCGGGACCGGAGGAGCGGTGACCGGAACACTGAAGATTATGCGCCGCCGGTCACTCAGCAGGCCCCGGCCGGCGCGCAACTTTCTCTGGTCCTCCTGTGCCTCTATGGTTGTACGCACGAGACGTCACTGAGGTCCTGTGCGTACAACCATAGAGAGGCGGAGGATCGCAGGAAGACCACAGGAGGACCGGAGGAGGACGCGCATCGGCCGGGGAATGGTTAGTGACCCGCGGACATCCTTATGTCACACAGGGATGTCCGACATAGGAAAACCTATGATTATCTGCCCAGGCCGGCTCCTGTTTGCGACTGCAGACGGGGGCCGGCCAGAGCAGGTAAAAACTAATCCATGTATACTAAAAACCATGGTGCCTCCAGCTGTTGTGAAACTACAACTACCACATGCCCGGACAGCCTTTGCCGGTCCGGGCATGCTGGGAGTTGTAGTTTCACAACAGCTGGAGGCACCCTGGTTTTTAGCATACAGTTATTAATAATTCACCTGCCCGGCGCCCGGAACTGTATGTTCCAGGCGTAGGGCAATAAACATAGCCGGTGTGAGGTAAAAATTCACCGGCGGTCATGAGGCTGCTACGGGCGCAGCCTCTGTACTTACCGCTGACTTCCCGCTCTCACCCTCAGCAGCCTCGGGCGTATATTCGCCGTATAAGACGCACCAACACAAAAAGTGCATCTTATACGGCGAAAAATACGGTATTCTAAAGTGTCTTGGAATTGGTTTAAATTTTCGGATCCCCTCTGTATCAGATAATTCCACTCGCATGGCCGCTCTAATGTCTCTGATGTGTTTCTGTGCTCGTATGTGTAATTCTCTAGTTGTCATACCGATGTAAATAAATCCACATGGACAAATTGCATAATATATAACTGAGGTCGACTTACAGTTAATATGATGAACAATGTTGTATTGTTTGGCATTGCTAGAGTCCATAAAAGTATTGGTTCTAATCTGCGGGCATACCGAGCACTCTCCACAGGGTACTGATCCCCATCTTGGTCCATGTGAGGAAAAGATATAGGGGAAGATTTATCAAAACCTGTGTAGAGTAAAAGTTGACCAGTTGCCCATAGCAACCAATCAGATAGCTTCTTTCATTTTCATGGTACCCAGTGATAATTCTCACCTCTCCCTTTTCTTGTTTTTTTCTCCTTGGGTTCCAATAACCTCTGCGATTAATTGCCATAGCCCTTGAATATCCATTGGACACAATGCGTGGTGAATAGCCCCTCCTTAGGAACCGTCTCTCAAGTTGAAATGCTTGATTTTCTAATTCCTGTTCAGAATCACATATTCTCCTTGTCCTTAGAAATTGTCCGTAAGGGATTGCACGTATAGTGTGGGATGGGTGAGAAGACCTTGCATGAAGTAATACGTTGACACTTGTTTCTTTGTGATGTATGGTGGTATGCAGGGGTCAAGTCCTGGGAAAATAAGTGTGGGAACTCACCCAAGATTTTCACTCAAGGGCTAGTCCTGCAGGACTCCAGCTAATGGAAACAGTGTTCCTGCTGTAAAAAAAGGGCAGGAACTCCGTTCCCATGCGTTCCTGCAGGACTTGAGCCCTGGCAGTATGTACCTGTCCCTTATTGTCTGTAAAAATCTTTAAGTCAAGAAAATCAATTACCTGTTGACTAATGGTATGAGTAAGTCTGATGTTTTGGTCATTGTTATTCAGATCCTGAATCAATGTTACAAGTGATTAAGACATATCTTGGCAGATGAATGAGATATCGTCTATAAATTTCATCCCGGGGATGACAACCATTTTCAGATGCATCATAAGTAAGCACTTGTTGCTGCTCTCATTTACCAAGAAATAAATTTGCATACGATGGGGCGCATGTTGTGCCCATTGCCACTCCTTGCGTTTGCTGATAACATTTATCTTTAAAGAGGAAAACATTGTGGTGAAGTATGAACTTCAATAAGTGCATCAAAAGTTCCAAAATTTAAGAATCCAAACCCTGCATCATCAGAAAGTACCGACAGGCTGACAACCCGTGACTATGTTGTGCATGACATGATACATACTTTTGAGAAATATTGGCCCTTATTGTCGCAGGACCCTGATATAAAGGGGATTATCACCCCTCGACCATTGGTCACAGTGAGACGAAGTGAAACTTTGCGAGAATATCTGGTGAGAAGTCATTATGTGTCACTTAAACAATATATCATTTCCTCACAGGGAAGATGGGGATCAGTACCCTGTGGAGAGTGCTCGGTATGCCCACAGAAGATTAGAAATAATACTTTTATGGACTCCAGCAATGCCAAACAATACAACATTGTTCATCATATTAACTGTAAGTCGACCTCAGTTATATATTATGCAACTTGTCCATGTGGATTGATTTACGTCGGCATGACAACTAGAGAATTACGCATACAAGCACAGAAACACATCAGAGACATTAGAGCGGCCATGCGAGTGGAATTATCTGATACAGAGGGGATCCGCAAATTGAAACCAATTCCAAGACACTTTAGAATACATCATAATGGCCTTGCTAAATCATTAAAATTCAGAGGAATTGATTGTATCCATATGGGGATAAGAGGTGGAGATGTAAAGAAAAAACTTGAACAAATAGAATGTAAGTGGATCTGCACTTTAAAAACCATCTCTCCATTTGGCCTTAATGAGCACTTGGGTTTCTTGTGTTTCCAATAGTCCACCATTCTCAGGGTATAATTGGTTTTTAGCTTTGAAATGTTTTTAGATGGGAGTGAACGGTGTGGGTCGTGGGAGTTATCCTTATCTGACTGTGTGGGGGTATATGATGTATTGACATTGTTGATATTTATCTTTATTCTAGTTCTTCTCCAAATGATTTTCCAGCGTTGCGCTACCCCATGATATGGATTGGGATCCGTCATCAGCAAGACAGTTGGAATTTATGCTGTGTCGATATAAGATATCCATTTTATTTTATTCAGTGTGAGGTTATATATATGGTCATGATATTTCTATCAATTAATGTACTTTGTATATATATTTTTTTGCATTTGTTGAAATTTTTTGTTTTTTGTTCCTTTTCACGATTTATTTGGCCCAATCTTATTTGTATTTTATCCTATACTCATAAGTATAATTCATTATATATATTTTTATATAGAGTCACCATGCACATGTTTTATATGCACATTCTTCACCATCTTTTACGCACTTACACGTATTCTTCATGAGCATTTTTGTTCAAATGATGTCCGCAGTATAAATTTAAAATGTATCATACACTATGTATGTGGAGCTATACATATATACTACACACTATGAATTATAGATTCTTTTCTTTGCATTATTTATATAGGGATGGAGCTATATTCTAGATAACATGAATTATATCTTTCTATATTATTTGTTTTACATTCATTTACATATCAAATTTATTTTCATATTTAAGTAATTATTTTATCATTTCATAGGTACACACATTTTTGGATTTTATTTTTCATGAATTACATTTCATGAATTATGTTACAGTTGATTATTCTATGTATTATTTTCCTATTAGGTTAACTAATTTTCCCATTCACATTCTTATTCACGTTGATTCTTTACACACACACACACAATTCTTTACACCAACACTATCATTCTCATATTACACATCAAATTTATTTATCACACAAAATCTCAACATACACATGACCCAGTTTTGTTGTATTATAAGGTCCCACCATTGCTGCTACTTCACTAAGATGGCGGCGGACGTTGTGGGCACATGCGCGGCTCCATCCAGGTGCGGGACCACGTGACTGGGCTCAGATGACGGCGCATTAGTGTAACTTTATCATGTTTAATAAAATTAGAAATGTCTACATCAGGTTTTCTGTAATTTGATTAAACTTATTTCTTTGGACATTATTTTTGTGAGTATACTTGTACGAATATCTCTGCAAAAAAAAAAAAAAATCTTTTCTTTCACAAGATTTTTACATAGAAGTAATTTACTAATCTGTTAAACTTTCTGGCACCAGTTGATTTTAAACCAATTGTTTTCCACCAGAGTAACCCTTTAAGAACTATCTTCAGCAGAAAGGAAGAACATGGAGTCCCGGAAGTGATGTTTTGCCCTCCACAAAGCCTCGATCTTAACATTATTGAGTCTGTGTGGGATTACATGAAGAGACAGAAGAAGCTGAGTGAGGCTTCATCCACTAAAGATCTCTGGTTATTTCGTCAAGATGTTTGAAACAACTTTCCTGCCAAAATCCTTCAAAAGCTGTGTAAATGTGTTCCTAGAAGAATTGATGCTATGTTGAAGACAAAGGGTAGTGGCACCAATATTAATTTGTTTTACATTCCTCTTCTGCACATTTACTTTGCATTTAGTTCATTAATAATGATAAACTATTAACATTTCTATTCTTGAAAGCCTTTTCACTCTGTAGCATTATTTTTCAACACCTGCCTAAAACTTTTGCACAGTACTGTATGTCATTTGATCATTAAAAAAAATCTTCTATACATGCATTCAGTAATAAAACTAAAGGCTAGTTGCTACATGAGTAAATACTGTGACTATTAATTAACTGTAATCATTATAATCTAATTACTGAGAAATCTTTGCACTATAACCTGATACTAGGGGAATGAATGAAGCCAAGACGGACAATCTAGACATTTTCTTGATTTATAACTTGACCAAACAGTGACCTCTAATGGTCACCACTGTTATCACAGACCTTGGAGAATTACGATCCATCTCCAAGAGATAAGAGAGGCTCTTTTCCAACGTTATGTGTCATCTCTTTTCATGCTGAGAACATAAGTTATACATTTACTTCAGCAGTAAATAGCAAAACAACTAAAACATGGCTAATTCCATTTCATCTCTCTCTGGATAGTTACCAGCAGCATGTACAATGAGGATTTGCGTGCAAATCGTACTATAACCCAAGGCTTTACATAAACTAAATGCTCAGGTCATTGGGAAATAACTGGTATTTCCAGTTCTATCTTTGTACTTTTCTGCACGCACACTACAGTAACAATGATCTAAGCCAGCTTGAGAGGGAGAGGTGAGGAAAACATCCTAAATGCTAGTTCTGGTCTCACCTCATTCATCTTATTTGAGCCATTCATCCAATGTCTGAGCCTTTACTTGTGAAGAATATGTTTCACGCTGCATATAGGATTTATGTTATCCCAGGCATATGTCCCTATAAATATAAGATTAGTACATGATGATGTCCTTTCTAGGACCCTTACCTACTTTTAGCTGGTCCTTTTCCAACTTATAGACCTAGGATTCTGGTGCTGGTCAGATATTTCTATAACTGGAGAAAGAACCCTAACATAGTGCCTCATACAATGTAAACCACCGCCAGCATAGACCTAGAACAATAAGAAGACTACCATGGAATTGAGCCTGATATGCTGAACATGATTATTAAATAGGTACTCCGCCGCTAGACATGTTATCCCCTATGCAAAGGATGGGGGATAACATGTTTGATCGTGCAGGTCAGGCAACTGGGGACTCCTATGATCTCCTCTGCAGCACCCCAGTCATCAGGTGTACGGAGCGAACACCGCTCTGTGTCGAATGACTGGTGATCACATCTCCCACACCCTCTCCATTCATGTCTATGGGAGAAGGTGTGACAGCGTTGTACTAGCCATCATGCCCCCTCCCATAGATATGAATGGAGGAGGCATGGCGTGACATCACGATCACGAAAGCCCCAGACTACCATGACCGTAACGCCGCAGTGCCAGATCTTGGGGGTCCCAGTGGCCTGACCCCCCAACCCACCCCCCCCCCCCCCCCCCGCAATCAGACATGTTATCCACTATCCTTGGGATAACATGTCTAGGGGTAGAGTACCCCCTTTAATGTTTGCAGCATATGTGACTTTAGTTACAAATATTGTTCACATTTACACTTACAATTTATAATATTAAGACTTTATTATTTGAGTATATGATTTGTAGGGTAATATTGCACATGCGTTCTCTGAGCAATATACAGGATGACAGCTTGATGGTAGAATTGTAGCTGAAAATATATATAATCTTTGCAAAACATAGCAGGCTAACATACCGTAGGTTATTATATTTGATATAGGTTAATAAATAATACATTAACCCCTTTACAGGCCATAACACTTTTACCTGAGCAGAATTGGAGTTAGTAAGGTGGACTACAGCCCGAACCCTGGAGAGGAGTCCTTTCCCGGTAGTTTAATTCTTTATATGCCATGGTCAATAAAGACTGCACCAGGTAAAAGGAATGACAGGAGGGAACTCCATCTGTCACTGCAGGCTGTCGGGCCACACAGGAGCAGCAGGGTCCCAGCTATAACAAAGGCATAGAGTAATACATTATATTACCTGTCTGTGTAATACTGACGGGTAATAATAATGCTTTGGTATACTCAGTATAACAAAGCATTATATAAAAGTGATTAAAAAACAATTAAAAGTATTTAATAAACAAAAATAAACAGAAAAATAAAAACAAATTTGTTTTTCATAAAGATTGTTTTATTTTGTAACATTAGTGACATTACATCATAAGCCCCGATAAAAAAAAAGCCAAAAAAAACATGTCCAGTAGAGACCAAAAGTTTGGACACACTTTCTCATTCAAAGAGTTTTCTTTATTTTCATGACTATGAAAATTGTAGATTCACACTGAAGGCATCAAAACTATGAATTAACACATGTGGAATTATATACATAACAAAAAAAGTGTGAAACAACTGAAAATATGGCATATTCTAGGTGGAAAGTGTCCCCAAGTGCAGTCACAAAAACCATCAAGAGCTACAAAGAAACTGGCTCACATGCGGACCGCCCCAGGAAAGGAAGACCAAGAGTCACCTCTGCTGCGGAGGATAAGTTCATCCGAGTCACCAGCAATCTCAGAAATCGCAGGTTAACAGCAGCTCAGATTAGAGAGCAGGTCAATGCCACACAGAGTCCTAGCAGCAGACACATCTCTAGAACAACTGTTAAGAGGAGACTGTGTGAATCAGGCCTTCATGGTAGAATATCTGCTAGGAAACCACTGCTAAGGACAGGCAACAAGCAGAAGAGACTTGTTTGGGCTAAAGGACACAAGGAATGGACATTAGACCAGTGGAAATCTGTGCTTTTATCTGATGAGTCCAAATTTGAGATCTTTGGTTCCAACAACAGTGTCTTTGTGCGACGCAGAAAAGGTGAACGAATGGACCCTACATGCCTGGTTCCCACCGTGAAGCATGGAGGAGGAGGTGTGATGGTTTGGGGGTGCTTTGCTGATGACACTGTTGGGGATTTATTCTAAATTGAAGGCATACTGAACCAGCATGGCTACCACAGCATCTTTAGTTGGACCAACATTTATTTTTCAACAGGACAATGACCCCAAACACACCTCCAGGCTGTGTAAGGGCTGTTTGACCAAGAAGGAGAGTGATGGGGTGCTGCGCCAGATGACCTGGCCTCCACAGTCACCAGACCTGAACCCAATGAAGGCAAAAGGGCCAACAAGTGCTAAGCATCTCTGTGAACTCCTTCAAGACTGTTGGAAGACCATTTCAGGTGACTACCTCTTGAAGCTCATGAAGAGAATGCCAAGAGTGTGCAAAGCAGTAATCAAAGCAAAAGGTGGCTACTTTAAAGAACCTAGAATATGCCATATTTTCAGTTGTTTCACACTTTTTTGTTATGTATATAATTCCACATGTGTTGATTCATAGTTTTAATGCCTTCAGTGTGAATCTACAATTTTCATAGTCATGAAAATAAAGAAAACTCTTTGAATGAGAAGGTGTGTCCAAACTTTTGGTCTGTACTGTATATATACACATTATCATAGCCCCAAGAAAAACTTCAGCTCATCCTACATAAAACAAGCCATCACACAGCTTGGAATGCAGCGACGCAAAAATAAAAAAAAATTCATAAAAATACGGGAAAAAGATATAAATAACTGTTTTACTGCATTCATACAGACCCAAGGAATAAGGATAAATGTTGATTCGTTCGACTTATGTGCCCAAGGGCTATGTGAAACATGGTGCTGCTTGGCCCCACAAACTTTGACAGACAGGAGACATGTTTACAACAAGGTCTAAGCACAAACACAGTGGCAACTCTTTTTGTCTTTGAGAGTGCTGATCTTTGGTACAGTGGTTGTGGGGGTAGTAAGGGGGTTTCAGAATATACTTGCTAGTCATACTTCAGGCATTATTGTATGTACAACATATATGGGATCTGAGCTAAAGTAATCCAGCATGGCCATTGCCATGGACTGTCTACTTCTTGCTCTGACTGTGTATACAAGCACCATAACTTTGATGGGGGTGCCGGGTATTGGACCCTAAACGATGAGTTGATAGTCCATCGTGTCCATAGGCCATCAATAAAAAGTTTCGGAAAACCACATTACTGCTTCCCTGCATAAATATGATATGAATCTGATATGAATATTCTTTAGTGCACTACAGGGTGTGTCATGCAGAAAACAATATGGAAAAGTGCACATAAATGAAACAAATAAAAAAAAATGGTTATAAGTCATGCCAGTCATAAAAGAGAAAATTGCTGTACATGCGATCAATATAGAGATATAAATATGCTGTATGCAAGCAGATCTAGGCAGGCGGACATTGTTCTTCTAATTCCACATCTGAGGAGAACATTCAGGTTTAATATCCAATTTGTTCTTGAATCCCAGAATCCAGCCGTTTTTCTTCCATTCGCAGCCACTCAGCGGCCATGTTTTGATAAGCTAAGCAGTTTTTCTTTTTCCTTTGTAAGGATATTTCTATCTGATATTTATAGGAAACAGATGGACTGCAGTGCTTTAAGTATATAAAGTCTGGTAAGGTTTAGATTTACTGGGTGTTGCTTATGTCTATACTTCTTTATTTGTATAACCAGATGTTTTTGTTTAACGTACCTGTAAGGCAAACATAAAATGCGAGGTGTTTCATAAAAAGAGTGTAAAACATGCAAATTTACACAAAATGGCTTTAAACGTTTAAGCAGCCTCTAAAAATTACAAGTAATCTGTGACTGACATGTCCTCCATAAACTGCAGATATATCTTTAGGATGTCCTTGTGTAGGAAATTTAGAGGGAGGTAGATGTGCTCAATAAACAGCTCTCTTTACTTACTAGGAGGGCTAAAAACTTTACGTCCTGTAGATAAGAAGGTTCTAATGTCCTGGGATGTCTATAAAATAACTTGGCTGGAGGGACATACTATAGAGAGAAATAAAGGGTTACCAAATACTTCTGGATTTCTTTAGGTATTGACTAAATGACAATGCCTGTCCCCAACTGGAGACGTGACATAACGCCATGCCCCCTTGTGACGTCACATCACGCCCCCTCCATTCATGTCTATGGGAGGGGGCATGACGTGAGATCACGAGGGGGGTGTGGTGTTACGTCACATCTCCAGTCCCGAAAACTTCTGGTTTCCAAACCTGGAGTGTGCTGCAGGGAGATTGCGGGGGATAAAATGTCTAAAGACGGAATACCCCTTTGAGTTATAAATCATAAGTTCAGTAAAATTTAGATTCAGTATAATGTGTAACTTATTGATTAATTCCCTGTTCTTTTCTCAGGAGTCCAGTGGGCGGTGTTACTTAATAACAGGATCACCAGCTGGACTCCTAATAAGAGAAACAGCAGGGATTTCAGTCAATGAATGACAAGTTCATCTGAATATTTTTCTATAAAGATATATATATATATATATATATATATATCAATTTGCTTCTGCCCTTTAACATGAAGCCAATAGTGTAGATAGCATTTTCATGGTGACAGGTGATGTTTGAATCTTTGTAGTATATCTGTACGGTTCTGTATCCATGAGACATAATAGGTTTAAATCTCAGGGGTGTGATCATTGACTGATTTTATCTCTTAAAATATTGACAAGGAACCCCCAAATTCTTATGGACAGAAATGAGGACACCAGCATATTGCATTGTATATAAAAATGAAACAGGGAAAAGTTATAGTCATCTTCCTGCGATAGGAATTGATCACCTAAAAGCTCCTACATTATCCTGATGCCTGGAAAATATTATTTAAATATATCCAATCTGAATGGAGTAAGAGTAAGATTGAGCTGACGGGCAGATGCTGAGACACTACTTCCTACTAGACCTAATAACTGACTGATAATTAAGTTAACTAAAAACTACTAAAAAGTGAGAAACACAATGGGGGTCATTTACTAATGTTATTACGACTGTTTTTTCTCAGGTTTTTCGCCCATATTGGCCCTCATTAACTAAGAGTGGAGTGTCGGTTTGTGTTTTATTTTTTCATTTCCAATCTTTTTTTTCTATTGGTATTTACTAATCTGTCGCATTTTTCCCAATCTTTTTAGTCGCATGGGAGAAATCTGTTGCACGGTTTCTGTTGCAGGGTTCATCTGTCGCAACGTAAAATCTGTTGCAGGGTTAATTCTGTCACATATTAAAATCTGTCGCATGCATAATTCTGTCGCACTGAAAATTCTGTCGCAATGCAACAGATTTTTTTTTTTTAAACACCGGGAAACATATAGATCCATCAATGTACAAGTCGTGGTTGGCCCATATTTTTATATAATTCACGTAGTGGCCAATTATCTGGGTTCCTGCTATGATGTATTCATTTTAAGGAATACTGAATTGTATACTCGATTTGAAGGGGACTATGGAGAGTCTGTTAGGTGAGTGTATGTTTCTACAGTAAAGCCAATAGGTAATCATATTTTTTTATAAAGACTTAATGAAGCATTGAACTGGAGCTGAAGGTTAAAAAAAATTTCTTCCCAGAAAATTCACATGATTTTCAGAGTGGTTTTGGATGAAATGTAAGGAACATGCCTCTTTTCCCGAAAACCAAGTCCATTTTGTAGGGTTTTTTTTCCCCCTCTGAGTGATTTGGATTCTGTCGGGTTTTTTCTGTCGCACGGTCCGTGCAACAGAATTTAGGTGCAAAACTCATCAAAAAGAGTCAGAATCCTGTTAATAAGTATTGTGTTGCACACTCTGTGTGCCAGAATTTGTGACCAAGAAATCCAAAAAACTGACCAACTCTCCATTTTACTCAGAAAACCAGAAAAGGGGTGTGGTCGCTAGTGAAAGGGGCATGGTCATCAAAAAGGGGCATGTCCCCAAGAGTATAGAAAAATCCCAACATATTTACTAATGTTCCCACATAAAATGTGGTGGATTTGAGCTCCTGAAAACCCTACAGCTCAGCAGTTGTAAAAAGAGCAAAATGTAGGGAAAAGTGCTAAATTAATAAATACTGTAGAAAAATACCTGCAGGGTAAAAGACCCCAAAAAGAAAACTACACTCCACTCTTAGTAAATCAGGCCATTTTCTCATTCATTTTTCACATGCTTTTTAAAAACTTGACTAAATACATAAATATATCTGCAAACTCTCTCTAAAGTGGCAATTATTACAATAGTCTACAGTAATAACCACCAACTACATTGTGTACTTTTAGCAGGATAAGTAGGTCATTGTTTCAGATACTGAAATTAAAGAACATAATTCAACCGCCATGTGTGAACTGAGCCTGATGGATATGATGGACATGTCATTGACCACAGTCTAACATCTAAAGTGTGCCTGCCATGTATAAAAACTTTTGACTTGTCACAAAGACATGTCAAAAGTTTTGATTGGTGGTGGTATTAGGGCTGAGACCTCCACTGATCATTAGAATGAGTAGTGAGAAGTGCCTTATCTGCATGGTCATGCTGGCAAGGAATTATAGGGGGAGATTTATCTAAACCTGTCCAGAGGAAAAGTTCTCCAGTTGCCCCTAGCAACCAATCAGCTCGCTTCTTTCACTTTTAACAAGACCTCTGCAAAAATGAAAGTAGCAATCTGATTGGTTGCTAGGGGCAACTGGGTAACTTTTCCTTTACACAGGTTTTGACAAATCTCCCCCATAATCATTATTATAATTTTTCTGTATTATTTTGAGCTGTCCTTGTGGTTCCTGTTAAAACAGATGTAGTCCAGGAGGACTGGGGACATCTTTTATTTTTTATTCTTCATATGGTTTATTGTTAATCCTTCTGTTGTGTCTGACCTTGACACTGTACTTTGCAGGTTCTTTTGTTTTTGCTGCCTATCTATGCATAAAGCTACTTGTTGCTCACTTGGCTTCAGCTGTTTGTGCTTGTAGGTATCATGTTTTATGCCATGTACCATATCAGATGCTCCATGTTGTTGTGGGTATTAGGGCCAGCCCAAGGCATTGTGTTGCCTGGGTCTGAGAATTAAATGCTGGCGCACCAGGGCCGCACTATACACCACACTGTGACAAACAAGTGCAGTGAATAAAACTACTGTAAACAGACTTGTATCCCCCCCCCCCCCCAACAATACATAGGATCTAAATACCATATAAGTGATTACAGTCTTTTCCGATCAGAGTCATCCTCTTTCATTTTCTTCTCCATGTGGCCCAGACCACCATGATGACTTATTCCAGCCAAAACATAAGTCTTCAGCATCTGCAGGGCAAACATGTTAGACTTTTCCTGTGCCCAGTACAGTATTATCCCTAGTGGGATAATACGTTTCTAAGTAGGTAGTTAGGTTGCTAGCTAGGTAAGTTCTCATCAAAATACAGTAAAAATGGAATTCCATTTGGACAGTTTGTTAGATTGAAAAAGGAACAATACATCCGAAGAGACTTACTATGAGCAGGCAGATGATCTAGAAAAAAGATTAAGAGAAAGGGCCTATCCGGAGAAATTAATAAGAAAAAGTAGATTAAGAGCAGACAAAAAAGAAAGACAGGATCTCCTACAAACTAAACCCAAGCAGAGTATGAAAAACGTTTCACATTCATCTGTGAAAATTCTCCCATGAACAGGACAATAGAGTCAGCTATTAGATGAAATTGGTACATATTGGAAGTGGATCAGGACTTAAAAAATGTAGCAAGTAAAAAACTTCTTATCACATATGAACGAAATAGAACGATAGGGGATGCACTAAAAAATACAGAAAAAACAGAACGGAATAAAAATACATGGTTGGGTGATCTCATACCAAAAGGGAATTTTAAATGTAAAAACTGCAATTTTTGTAATTATAACATGGCAACAAAACATCTGAGGATAGGACCGATTCATCACTCATTAATAACGAGTTAACATGTCGCTCAAAAAACATAGTATATGCTATTTTCAGCCCATGCGGCTTTTATTATGTGGGGAAGATGGGAGGACAACTGTTCGTGCGGATCAGAGAGCACTTTTACTCCATTCTCACAGGTAAACAGGGAGCTCCCCATCTTCTCTCCCACGTAAGAAATGGAAATAACCCAGAGGTCCTGTGTTTTGCAGGACTTGAAAAAGTGGAGCCAAAGGCAGGCGAATGCACAGATAAGAAACTCCTTCAAAGGAAGTTGCAGTGGATTATCAGATCCAATGCAACAGGGTTAAATGACAGAACAGACATAGCAGTGTGATTTTGAACCTCCGACTATTCGTCTTTGACGTTGAACGTGGGTGTAACCTGAAGTGAGTGATCACCTGTACAGCTTACCTGTATATATGATGCGTATGGCCAGAAGAAGCACTGCGAAACGGAGCTTGTTGCCTATCTGTACCCCCCCCCCAGAATGTATTGTGAGTATATCGAATAAAGAAGTTCTGAAGACATGAGTTGAGGAGTGGCCGGCTTTCATTTTCCTTTGATTGAATTCTATTTTTATAGTTCGGGCATTTTTTTTACACACGATGATACCACATATGTTATGTTTATTTTTGTTTACATAATTTTATTTGAAAAATGGGAATAGGGGGATGACTCATACAATGGGAGCAGGACCAGGGCATATATTTATGTACTTCATCCTTAAGGGGGTTAATAATATGAATAAGCACCTTCCCTAATAAAAGTTTGAATCACCCCCTTTTCACATTTTTTTAAATAAAATAATGTGAACAAAAATAAGTATAAACAAACGCCCGAACTATTATAAAGTTAATTAAACTGCACGATCAATGGTGTACACGTCAAAAAAAGTGTGTAATAAAATTGATCAAAAAGTCAAAACAAATATGGCACCGATAAAAACTACAGGTTATGGTGCAAAAAATGAGCCCTTAGCCCCTGTATACATTACAAAAGTGTCATAGGGGTCAAAAGTGGTCCATTTTAAGCACACTTGTTTTCTTACAAATGTTATAATTATTTTTAAAGTAGTTTAACCCCTTCATGACCCAGCTAATTTTTTTTCTTGCTCACGCTTTCTTCTTCCTTAACTTCTAAGACCCATAACCTTTTATTTTTAGACCGACAAAGCTGTATTAGGGCTTATTTTCTGTGTGACGAGTTGCACTTTCCACAGCTACACTTTTTTCTATCATACAAAGTATTACGGAGCCAGAAAAAAATTATATGTAAGGCAAAATGGAAAAAAATATTTGCACAATTTTGTAGAGCAATAATTTTTTCGGACAATTACGCATGCGGCGTTACCAAATATGTGTATTTTTTTCTTGTTTGTACATTGTTTTATTTAACAAATTAGAAAAGGAGGTGATTTGAATTTTTATTAGGGGAGTGATTTTTTTAAATCTTTAAAAAAAAAAATTACATTTTTTTCTAAACACACTTTTTGGCCCCCCCTAGGGGCTTATCAGAAGCTATCATCAGATGGCTTACATAGATCAATGTAATGCTATTGCATTACATTGATCCATGAAATCTGTGCTCTGTTGCTAAGGGCTGACAAAGTCAGCCTTAAAGGAGAACTCCAGAGTATAAAAATTGTCGCCCACACTGCTGGCAGTAAAAAAATAAAGGTGTACATACCTTCCTCCGCTCCCCCGGGCCTCCGGTAACCGGATCTGGTCTCCGCCGTGATCCACTTCCTGGTTGCCGGTGGTCGGAGAATCATACTGCGCTCAGCCAATCACCAGCCGCAGCGAAGTCCGACTCGGCCGGTGATAGGCTGAGCGACAGTGTGAGATTGGTTCAGGACACAAAATTCTTTACTACACCGACACCTGCTGCCGGGGCCAAAAACGTCCCGGCCGAGTCGGAACTTCACTGCGGCTGGTGACTGGCTGAGCGCAGTAAGACTCTCCGACCACCGCAACCAGGAAGAGGATCGCGGCGGAGGCCGGAGCCGGTTACCGGAGGCCCCGAGGGAGCGGAGGAAGATATGTACATCTTTATTTTTTTACTGCCGGCAGTATGGGGACAATTTTTATACTCTGGAGTTCTCCTTTAAGCAATTACAGAGCCATGGAAGATGCCAAGTACAAGGTAAGGCATCGGGCTTTCCTAGCAACCCACAGCAGCTGACATGATGTGGACCCGACCTAAAGGCCTGCTTCATGTCCGCTCACCTGACCCATGATGTACATGTATGGGCCGATAAGGGGTAAATAAAACAAAACCTATATGAATTGAGTATAGTTGTAATCATATGGACCTATAAAATAATCAAAAAGTGCACTGCATAGAAATCGAACCCCTCAAAACTTGCTAAATGGTAGACCTCAAACCAGGACTCAAAACAAATACACGACCCAGACCAGAATAAATGAAGAACCTAATGCACAGTGGATGGTGCAGTTAAAGGGGTTGTGTGCTGCCCTGCAGTTTGGAGCTCCGCTCACAGTGTCCGGAAGTCCATTACTCCGAACGCTGTGTGCGGACTTCCGTGTTCGCGGCCGGCGGGCGTGACATCACGCCCGGCCCCTTCGTGACGTCTCGCCCGCCCCCTCGTGACGTCTCGCCCGCCCCCTCGTAACGTCTCGCCCGCCCCCTCAACGAAAGTCTATGGGAAGGGAGCACGGCCGCTGTCACGCCCCCTTCCCATAGACTTTGGTAGAGGGGGCGGGCGTGACTTTACGAGGGGGCGGGCGAGACGTCACAAGGGGGCGGCGAGACGTCACGAAGGGGCCGGGCGTGATGTCACGCCCGCCGGCCGCGAACACAGAAGCCCGCACACAGCGTTCGGAGTAATGGACTTCCGGAAGAGTTATGATTTTTAAAAGGTAAGGAGGAAAAAATGGAAATGCAAAAATGGAAAAACCTTCCGCCCCCAAGGGGTTAATATATAAAAACAATATTTTGTACAAAATAAAATAAATAAATAATCAGCTTTGTGTGTTGCCTAGTAGTGTTGAGCGGCATAGGCCATATTCGAATTCGCGATATTTCGCGAATATATGGACGAATATTCGTCATATATTTGCTAAATTCGCATATTAGTAATATTCGCGTTTTATTTTCGTATATGCGAAAACTAGCATATGCGAAAATGAGCATAAACGAAAAATCGCAAATGCGAAAAGTAGTATATGCGAAAATTAACATATGCGGAAATTAGCATATGTGAAAATGCGCAAATGCGAAAATTAGCATATGCGGAAATTAACAAATGCGAAAATTAGCATATGTGAGAATTCGCGAATGCGAAAATTAGCATATTCAAAAAAGCTAATTTTCGCATTTGCGAATGTTCGCATATGCTAATTTTCGCATTTGTTAATTTCCGCATATGCTAATTTGCGCATTTGCGCATTTTCACATATGCTAATTTCCGCATATGTTAATTTTCGCATATACTACTTTTCGCATTTGCGATTTTTCGTTTATACTCATTTTCGCATATGCTAGTTTTCGCATATACGAAAATAAAACGCGAATATTACTAATATGCGAATTTAGCAAATATATGACGAATATTCGTCCATATATTCGCAAAATATCGCAAATTCGAATATGGCCTATGCCGCTTAACACTATTGCCTAGCAAAGGTTGCTTATTGGAAGAGTTTTTTCCAGGATGGTTGTTTAATATGAAAGAGAAAAACACTTTTTGGATTTGACGGGAGTATGGGGAGGGTGCTACAGAATTCTCCCTCCTGGATTTTCACACTTACCTTAATAACATCTGACCCAAAGTGCAATTTATTATTTATTTTGAGAAACATAAAATAGGCGTTTTACACAGTAGTGAGAGATGACAACTCATTAATTCATGAAAAACAAAGTTTCCATTCATTTTTACACCTTTCCCTCTTTCCTCTCCAGGTATATCCATCTCATCACGATCGGATTAAAGGACGGGCACCCAGGGGGGTATTTATCAAAGGATTTATGTGTTTTTTTCACGTAACTTTGGCGCAATACTTTGGCGCAGTGTCTTTTTGCGCCAAAGTTTGACGCATCTTCTCCACTGTCATTTTTACAACTTTCTCAAAATCACACGGTCCTGTGTGTGATTTCAACTTTAGTCAGTAATTCATCATTTGCGCCAAAAGATCTTTGGCACAATTTTGGCGCAAATTCCATTTTTTTGGCGCAAATCCCTGCCAAGAAATTTTGCACATGGAAAACACACTTAGCAATGTCAGAAAATGTAAAGGCGTCAAAATACATTAAACATTTTGGTTTGTGAAAGCAGCGACGCCTCCAGGGCTGCTCAATACTATCCTGCGACATAGTTGTCTCTGAGGAACCTTCACCCTCCGTTGAGCCGGCATTGGACATGGCCGCACAGGTTCAGGAAAGGTGAGCACTAAAGCAGTGGTCTTCAACCTGCGGACCTCCAGATGTTGCAAAACTACAACTCCCAGCATGCCCGGACAGCCAACGGCTGTCCGGGCATGCTGGGAATTGTAGTTTTGCAACATCTGGAGGTCCGCAGGTTGGAGACCACTGCACTAAAGTAACAAAACAAAAAAAAACTACCCAAGTTGAAAATAAAATCCATTTCACATGGTGGCTATAAATCCCACAAAAGAAAATAACTCCTGTCGCTTGCTGATATACTGCAGGAGGGACTCCGAAATGGCCGCTCTACAGGGTAAAATACGCGTCTTCTGTGGGGGTAAGTTCTGTGTAAAAGGCGCTGTGAACGGCTTATTTCAACATTTGAGCCAAAATGACTAATAACTTGCACCAAATGATAAATTTGGTGCATGTCCACGAAAACCAAAGTGAAAAAAAAGGGTAAAAAGAAACTGTCAACAGACAAAATTGATAAATACTCCCCCCCCCCCCCCCCCCCCCCAGTGTTTATGTCCAGGGACTACAACCACTTAGCATAGGAAAAGGTCCTAAATAAGAGAGAGCAGTGGCTGTTCATGGCATTATGTGACGCCATCTGTTCAGTTTCACACCAGCATTTGCTACAGGAGCCTTCTCCTTGGGTAGGAATCTGGGATTCACTATGTCCAAATCTCTTCATCAAATATAGACAAGGAGAAGCGCTCCTAGTGTGATAACGTATTGTAAAAAGGAGATGGAAAAAGCAATAATGCTCACCGAGTATAGTTGTACTACAGCCAAGTACAACTATGGTGTAAACATGAGATAACCCTCAACGGGCGAAGATCGGCAACCGCTCCTGGTAACACAGGTGAAGCACTCAGACGGATCCCTCCAAGGAACAGCACAGGATAAAAGCGGCGCACAAGACTTAAAAAGGTAAAATTATGTATTTACCCGGCATGCAACGCGTTTCGCTGGACAACCAGCTTCATCAGGCATGAATGCCTGATGAAGCTGATTGTCCAGCGAAACGCGTTGCATGCCGGGTAAATAAATCATTTTACCTTTGAAGTCTTGTGTGCCGCTTTTATCCTGTGCTGTTCCTTGGAGGGATCCGCCTGAGTGCCAAATCTCTTCATGGATGTTTAATGTGAAGAAGGCAACATGCTTAAACTCCAATCCTAGGTTTAGATCAATGCCATAACCTGAGCAACCAGGTGGATCCACAGCATTTGGTCTACTTGAGAGGTGGACTGTAGTTTCAGCCCTGTTTAACTAGAGGACTAGGGACGGACTGGCCATCGGGCAGACCGGGCATTTGCCTGGTGGGTTGGGCCGTCCGTGGGCCGTGCCATCAGCCTGCCCTAATTTAATACACCAGTTTTCTCCACTAAACCAGCCACTACTTTGAAAGTATCAGCCGCAAACCTTGCCCCCTACCCTAAAAGGTGCCTCGATCCAGGCCGGTGATGGTCCCCCGGTCCCAAGTGCAGTGAGCTGGGGCAGAGATGCTGATGCTTTAAGAGCAGCAGGAGACGTCCGTGCGCAGGCACCCCCCTTACATCCCGGACGTCCCTGTCCTGGCTGCTGCGCTCCGAGGAGGAGAGGGACCAGGAGCGTGAACTAGCCCCCTATGCAAGGTGAGAGATGAAGGGGGAAAGGCTGAAAGTTTAAAGCAGGATAATGAAAGGGAGGGAGGGGGAGTAGCAGAGGAGAAGAAGGCTGGGCAGAAAAATGTGAAAGAGCATGACTGGGGTCTTGGGAGCAGAAAAGTGTAAAGGGGGATGACTGAGGGGTGGGGAAGAGGAGAAGGGGGCTGGGGGGCAGAAAAGTGTGAAGGATGACTGAGGGGTCTTGGTCGGGTGGGGAGGGGTCTGTATGTGCAGTAAACTGTGAAGGAGGATAACTGAGGGGTCTTGGAGGGAGCAGAAAGTGTGAAGGAGAATAATTGAAGGGGGGTGCGGAGGAGAAGGGGGCTGCGGGGATTTCGTTCTCGTTCACACTGGGGACATTCTGTCAGCGGAAATCAACTTGCAGCAGAATCCCATTGTTTTCTCTGGGATTCTACTGCTCTGTGCATAGTGTGGAATCGCTGCAGCGGAATGGACGTCTGCCCAAAAAAATAACATGTCCATTCTTTGTGCTGAATTTAACCCGACTGCATTGCTATCTATGCGATGCAATGACTTTGGTAGAGCCTGCTGCAAGCGGACATTCAGCTGGCTGATTGTCTGCAATGTGGATATGAGCCTTTAGGGGTCCGAGGACAGGACAGGCTTGAGAGTCTGCTAAACAGAGGAAACAGTGTGTGGCAGAGTTATATTCGGGAGGTGCAGTGTCTGGCAGGGTTATAATGATTAATAATTGTCTTTATACAGAAGATGAGCAACCAGTGATGTCTGAGCATTAGACACTGCAGATAAAGATGGCGCTGGAAGAAGTCCTGACGTCTGGACCAGATGAAGAAGAAAAGGAAAGACAACAGAGAAGACATCACTCAGGTCACTGATATTGTGTATTCTCCTGATTGTCCTATCACTGCTGAAGTCCCTTATCATTTCTGCAGTGGTGATGGGTGAAACTGTACCCCAATCTGTGGCTATCCCGCTGTTATAAAACTACAACTCCAATCATGCCTGAAACTCTGCAGGCATTATGGGAGTCGTAGCTTTGCAACAGCTGGAGAGCCACTTTAACCATGGTGATTTTAGACTATGCAGCCTATTTTATTTAGGTGGGGGTCTGACTGCTGGGACCCACACCCAAAGAAATGGGCTGCATAGTCTAATATGCCCGGGCCAATTTTTGGTCCCAGTCCGGCCCTGTAAAGGACTGAGGGAATTTAGAGAAAGAGCAGAAGCCAAAAAGGTCCCTTGGAGGAAAATAAAAGTTTAAAAAGTAATATCAATTATAATAAATATTTATTAATATAGCACCAACATAATGCACAGCATTTTATTATATATAATGCAAACATAATCCTAAGCACTTTACAATTTCTAGGTTACATATCCAGACAGAATCAGACAGACTGTTGGACCAAGAAGAAGAGTGATGGCCCTCCATAATGATCCAAACTTAACACAATTGAGATGGTTCAGGATAAGCTGTATGACAGCATGAAGATAAAGCAGCCAACAAGGGCTCAGCACCTCTGGGTACTTCTTTAAAGGGGTACTCCATGCTTCGCTCCCTCCGTTCATATCTAGGGGAGGGGGCATGTCGCCTGACATGCCCCCTCTAATAGACATGAAAGGAGGGGGTGTGGCATGACAACACAAGGGGCGTGGCCTTGACATCATGACCACCTCCACAGGAACCCAGCATTTGTTCAGAATGCCAAGTGCTGCGGAAGATCACTGGGGCCCCAGCGGCCTTTTGATAGGGGATTAAATGTCTAGCAGCGGAGTACCCCTTTAAGACTGCTGGAAAACCATTCCAAGTGACTACCTCATGAAGCTGAAAGAATGCAAAGAGTGTGCAAAGCAGTCATCAAAGCAAAAGGGGACAACTCGAAAATATTAAAAATATTCTGGCTTAACATTTTCTTGTTTACTACTTTATTTCATATGTGCTCCTTCAGGTTTTATGTCTTTTAGAATGATCTACAATGTAGAAAAAAATGTGAAAAATAAAAATGTGACTGCTACTCTATTTCCCTATAAAAATAAACAAGTTACAATGCAATAATAGATAGAATCCATGAATTGTCTGGGCACTAGTAGCCTCTTCTCTGTTCAGAAATCCAATACTTTCCTCCACAAGTGGCCAGTCCAGACCATGGTACCATCCAGGATAAACATTGTGAAAAATCTAGTTCTCACTTTCCACAGGAACAAGACACTGAAAAACAGATTACATAAACATTATGAGAGCTATAAACAAATTGACAAAATTGGCAGCCGGCACTATTTAAAAAGTCCTTGTTAGTACAAGTCAGGATTAAAAGCACTTTGGCAAGTTGTCCTGCGGATGCGGTTACATGCTAGACTCTTGTAATAAAAATGCAGTTACACTTAAATTATAAAATTAGATCTATGTATGATGGATATATGAGCAAAAAGTTAGCTGTGTTGACAATAAGGAATTTCAAGGGGTTTAAAGAGTAGGTGATAAATGCAAGATGGCTTGAAGTCACATCAGAGTGATATGGGACTGACAGATACCCATAGGCTTTGAATGGAGTGGCAGCATAAGAGTGATTGATGTGGTCCCAGCAGTAGAGACCCCAGGAATCAATCTGGTGAATAAGTAATACATGTCCTTTGGGAAAAACCCTTTAATGCATACAGCTCATGTAATTTGGAGGGGCAAGCTGTGCATAACTAGCTTGCCCCCTGACTGGTGAGCAGTTAAGGGGTTAAGAAATGTACAGGCAAGGTTTTTAGAGCCCTCCCCCGCCTGTAAAACCTGTGGGTAAATATAGTGGTATGTCCCATGGGTGGGGGGGAAGGAGTGCACCAATCAGGGGTTTAATAGTTTCCCGGGCTTTCAGGGGCCCTCCCCTGGGTATTTATAGCTGTGGTGCCTCCCTCCCCCCCCCCCCTCAATCTGCCCAGGACCCAGAGTTTTGCCCTCCCTCCCTCCCTTTTTTGTATCTCTGTTTATTGTAAGTCACAGCTTGGCGGTAAGAAGACGGTGAAAGCGGGGTCAACCCGGGGTAGACCTCTACACAGGACAGTGTGGCAGCACCTCTCGGGTTGGCAAGAAGCCAATCGGTGTCTTTGTTACAGTTGGATTGTTATTTATATAAATAATTTTATAAATAAAGCTGTCGCCGATCCCCACCCACGGAAAAGTTGAATTGTTGTTGTGTCAGTTATTATTTAATTAATTATTGTAATAAGGGGGAGGGATAGTTATAGCCTGCTAGGAGCTAATTGGGTTTCAACAGTCTGGATATTTCTTAAAGTGGGAAACCATTGAAAAAGAAGACAAGGCTATAAAAATAAAAAATGAACTGTGTTTACCTCACTTTTTCCCCCATGCAAACTGGGTCCCCACTAATCTCTATTTCCTGGTTCCCCTCTAGGCACAAGGGAAGGGCCTGCTCAGCCAATTACAAGAGGTGTGTCCCCGCTGTAGCCAGTGATTAAAGGGGTATTCTGGCTTTATACATCTTATCCCCTATCCAAAGGATACCCACAATTGGGTGCATTCTGTGCCTGGTGCTGCCTCTGAGATGGGGACGTGACATCAAGGCCATGCCCCCTAGTGACGTCACGCCATAGACATGAATGGAGGGGGAGTGAGGTGACGTCACTAGGGGGTGTGGCCATCACATCCCTGTCTTGGAGGCAGCACCCAGCACAGAATGTCGGGGGCGGCACCGATATATCGCGGGGGTCCCCAGTGGCGGGGACCCCTGTGGTCATACATCTTATCCCCTATCCAAAGAATAAGGGGACAAAATACCCCTTTAACAGAACAGGCATTTTTTGTGTATAGAGATGGAACCGGGAAGTAGGGATCAATCGGGACCAGGTAGTGTTAGAATGGCGATGGTGGGGTCAATCTGTGTGACATCTAAATGGTTTATAGGCATCTATTGCCCCATCGGCACCTGGTCAGCATGACTGCTGGGACACAGATTAATTTCCACGGCAGAAATTCAAGTATGCCATTTACTTTCACTTACCCGACTGTGCATGTGAGAGGGCCGGATTGTTCACCTGTCAGCTTTATGTTGACAGGATAATACACTTCAGTAGTAGTGCAGTGTATTATATGAACAGGAAATTACAGTTCAAAATCCCCTTTCAGGACTTAAGGAGTAAAAAGTTAAAATTAGTTAAATATGATTTTAATATAAAAAGAATCCCCCCCCCCCCCCTCCACTTACAATATAGAAATTAACACAGATTTGGTATTGCAACGTCTTTAACAACCTGATCAATGATCATTATTAATTCTACATGGTGAACATTGCAAAAAATAGATATGCTGGAATTGCTGTTAAAGGGGTACTCCGCTGCTCAGCGTTTGGAACAAAACGCTTAGAGACGGCGCCGGGAGCTCGTGATGTCATAGCCCCGCCTCTCATGACGTCACACCCCGCCCCTGCAATGCAAGTCTATGGGAGGGGCATGACAGCCATCAGGCCCCTCCCATAGACTTGCATTGAGAGGGTGGGGCATCATGAGGGGGCGGGGCTATGACATCACAAGCTCCCAGCACCGGCTCTATGCATTCAGATCATTTTGTTCCACACGCTGAGCAGCGGAGTACCCCTTTTATTTTCCTCCCAATGAAACAAAAAAGGAACAATCAAAAAGTCATATGTACCCCAAAATGGTGCCATCAAAAAGTGCAAAAAAACAAACAAAAAAGCCCTCATATGGGTATGCCGACAAAAGAAAATGTTATGGTTCTTGGATTGCAACAATCAAAAAAAGAAAAACATTGCTTGGTCATAAAAGGCTAAAATTCTGCATCCTGCAGCCTCCACTAGGAGGAGCTCATATGCTTACTGAAGACAGATATATTTTTGCATTCAATAAAAACTGTATATATCTGTACGCATAAAGCCCCCTCTAGTGGTTTTTGCAGGCATCCACATCCTGTTCAGGACTTTCACATTAAAGGACATCAGCAGCGTGATTTACACTTCTCCCCTATCCTGTGTTTGATTGCGGGGGTTCCGACCGCTGGGACCCCCTGTGATCTCCTGTACAGGGCTGTCCCGTGCAGGGGACGTGCCGGCAGCAGCATGACGTTGCAGCCGGCACGCCTCCTCCATACATCTCTATGGGAGAGGGGGGGAGGCAGCCTTCGTGCCTCCCCGTCTCCCCCATAGAACTGTATGGGGAAGAGGAGGAGAGGGGGGGGCCCCGTCGACCTCTAGGTCGGCGCTACGCGCCTTAGCGCTCACCATGAGCGCTAATGGCGGCGCCCCGTTAGGGAGATCGCAGGGGGTCCCAGCGGTCGGACCCCCCGCAATCAAACACTTATCCCCTATCCTGTGGATAGGGGATAAGTGTCATACCGCTGCAGTTGTCCTTTAATATTCCTTATATAACAGCAAACAGCAGGAAAACCTTAGACAGCCTTATGTATTCTGGAACCTATGGAACTTTATTATGACCAATGGAGTCCCATGTGGAGTTTTATATGATTGACTGAGTTTTCCTCTAGAGCAGTGCTTCCCAACTACCTCCAGCTGTTGCAAAACTACAACTCCCAGCATGCCCAGACAGCCATTGGGCAGCCTTGGGCTAAGTTTCCACTTTTAACCAGAAAAAATAAAATAAAAAAATGCCCAGATTCACGCACACAGCAGGTAGGTCACTTCAAAGATGCAGCTTTTCTGGCATTTTTTCAAAAATAGTGGATGTTAGCATTGCCATTTTTTCCCCTACATTTTTATGATGACAAGTCATGGGATTCTTTCATTATGTGACTGATGGATTTCTTGGGGGGGGCAGAAAAAACACTAATGCTAAACTCTCATGGTGTTTTATATGGCTTTATTTATTAATTAATCTTTTTGCTCCCTTAGGGTACGTTCACACGTGCGGATCTGCTGGTGAAGGCCCCGCTCTATGCTGGCTTTATATGTGCCTGCTGGTAGCGGCAATACGCCGCTACCAGCAGACACCCTGCAGCGATGTGTGCGGCGTACTCACACATCGCGGCCACTCTCCCTGCTCTGAGCTAGGTAGAGAGCTCCCGTGATGTGGGAGTATACTGTGAATCGTACATCGCAGTGTGCCTACTGGTAGCGGTGTATTGCCACTACGAGCAGGCACTTGTAAAGCCAGCATAGAACGGGCCTTCACCAGCGGATTTGCAGCGTAAAATACACTGTAAATCTGCGCATGTGAACGTACCCTTAGACTTGTATGGGAGAGAATCGCCAAGATTTAGTCCAAAATAAAAAATAAAATTAGTGTTGAGCGGCATAGGCCATATTCGAATTCGCGATATTTCGCGAATATATGGATGAATATTCGGCATATATTCGCTAAATTCGCATATTCGTAATATACGCGTTTTATTTTCGCATATGCGGAAATTTGCATATAAAAAAATTAGCATAGGTGGAAATTTGCATATGCAAAAATTAGCATATGCAAATTTTCGCATATGCGAATATTCGCACACCAGTCTTTACACCACACAAGCTGGAAGCAGAGAGGGATGATCACTGTGATGTGACTGTGGAAAAAATAAAAAATAAAAAAAAACAATATTCGTATTTACGAATATATAGTGCTATATTCGCAAATATTCGCGAATTCGCGAATATGCAATATTCACGAATAAAAATTTGCATTGCGAATATTCGCGAGCAACACTAAATAAAGTGCCATAGTCTCAACATTCTGTGACTGAGGCCAAAACACACACACACAAAAAAAAAAAAAAAAAAAAAAGAGTAAAAAAAAAAGAAAAAGATAAATCCCAAAGAAAATCCCCAGTGACGGTCAGCTAACAACTGACTATACTTTTTTTTTACATAAAAAAAAAATAATAATAATAATAATAATAATAAAACGCCGTGCGGCGTTGGTGGCTTTTTTGGGTGTTTGTGCAGAAAAGAAATAAATAAAAGAAAGAAGTGGAAACCTAGCCTTACAGTGATTTTCCTATCTTGCCAAAGTAAATGTCAATATGTTATCGCTTGACATGTCAGCATACAGGGCCGTACAATAAAGCTTCCAATGAAATCCGTTTAATAGGTTTGGATATGCAGCCTTCTATTATTTTCTATTGCCAGCAATGTCATAATGTCATAAATCTCTGAATGAGCTTGTTCAAACACAAAGAACAGAAGTACAATTGTGTATTCAGGAACTGCCACAAGTGTAATGTCTCAATTGAAACATTATCAGAAGTTTACTATGGGGAGTTGTGAAATCTCATTGACATCCTGTGGTTGGGTTGAAAATTAAAGGGGTTATCCAGGAAAAAAACTTTTTTTATATATCAACTGGCTCCAGAATAAACAGATTTGCAAATTACGTCTATTAAAAAATTGTAATCCTTCTAGTACTTATGAGCTGCTGAAGTTGAGTTGTTCTTTTCTGTCTAAGTGCTCTCTGATGACACCTGTCTCGGGAACCGCCCAGTTTAGAAGCAAATCCCCATAGCAAACCTCTTCTACTCTGTGCAGTTCCCGAGACAAGCAGAGAGGTCAGCAGAGAGCACTGTTGCCAGACAGAAAACAACAACTCAACTTCAGCAGCTGATAATTATTGAAAGGATTAAGATTTTTAAATAGAAGTCATTTACAAATCTGTTTAACTTTCTGGAGCCATTTGATTAAAAAAAAAAAAGTTTTTTCCTGGAATACCCCTTTAATACTACTGGCGCATATCTCCATCCCGATATTTGCAGTGAGATATTGATCTACCATACACGTGCATTATATGTATTTGTCTAAAGCCAGATTCACGCACACAGCAGGTAGGTCAGGGTTTTGGGACATTTTGTGCAGTGTGCAGAAATTCCTAGGAAGGCGTAAAACATAATAAATATATTTGGCAGTCCATGTACGCTTTTATGTGGTCAGTATGTGCCGGATTTCTGGCATATTTTGCTTTGTTAATCTCCCCATTGTATTCTTGTATTGTATTGTATATTGTTGCTGTTGTGGTGTTGGACCCCATGGTATTTTGTATAAAAGGTTTTAGGGTATGTTCACACAAAACAGTTTTTGTTTTTTTGTATCTGAAGGGGTTGTTACTGTAGCACATGCATGTGTTTAGATCAGTGTTTCCCAATCAGGGTGCCTCCAGCTGTTGCAAAACTACAACACCCAGCATGCCCGGACAGCCTTCGGCTGTCCGGGCATGCTGGGAGTTGTAGTTTTGCAACAGCTGGAGGCACCCTGGTTGGGAAACACTAGTTTAGATTAAAGGGGTTATCCAGGAAAAAACTTTTATATATATATATATATATATATATATATATATATATATATATCAACTGGCTCCGGAAAGTTAAACAGATTTGTAAATTACTTCTATTAAAAAATCTAAATCCTTTCAGTACTTATGAGCTTCTGAAGTTAAGGTTGTTCTTTTCTGTCTAAGTGATGACACCTGTCTCGGGAACCGCCCAGTTTAGAAGGTTTACTATGGGGATTTGCTTCTAAACTGGGCAGTTCCCGAGACATGTGTCATCAGAGAGCACTTAGACAGAAAAGAACAACTCAACTTCAGAAGCTCATAATTACTAAAAGGATTAAGATTTTTTAATAGAAGTAATTTACAAATCTGTTTAACTTTCTGGAGCCAGTTGATTGATATATATATATATATATATATATATATATATATATATATATAATATATACAAGTTTTTTTCCTGGATAACCCATTTAAGAGGACAATGCAGAAATACAACCAATCTGCAATGTGTGAATGTACCCTTGCAAGAAACAAATAACTGTTAACTTACAGGGTTCATTGCCATTTGTTTTTCCGTTTCACTGTTTATGTATTATTACATTTAAAGGGGTACTCCGGTGGAAAACTTTTTTTATTTTTTTTTAAATCACTGGTGCCAGAAAGTTAAACAGATCCGTAAATTATTCTATTTAAAAATCTGAATCCTTCTAGTACTTATTAGCTGCTGAATACTACAGAAGAAATTATTTTCTGTTTGGAACACAGTGCTCTCTGCTGAATCACGAGCACAGTGCTCTCTGCTGACATATCTGTCCATTTTAGGAACTGTCCAGAGCATCATATACTTGCTATGGGGATTTTCTCCTACTCTGGACAGTTCTTAAAATGGACAGAGATGTCAGCAGAGAGCACTGTGCTCATGATGTCAGTAGCTCTGTGTTCCAAACAGAAAATAATTTCCTCTGTAGTATTCAGCAGCTAATAAGTACTGGAAGGATTAATATTTTTTAATAGAAGTAATTTACAAATCTGTTTACAAGTCTAACTTTCTGGCACCAGTTCATTTAAAAAAAAAAAAAAGTTTTCCACCGGAGTACCCCTTTAATGTTGTTTTATACAAAAGCATAGTAAATTATATTATTGTTATACAGCAAAATATTAAAAAAAAAAAAAAATACATACATTGCAAAGTGTTTTTGTTTTTTTTTTCAACGTAAATATTTGGAATACAGTGGCAAATTAGACATCCGGCCCCTTTCACACTATAGGTATAAACCAGTAAAAACCTCCCTTATAAAGTCCTGAAAATGGCTGTCAAAAAATCCCATTCATGCCAACGTTTTTTTTTTTTTGACCATCCTTTGCATCACGTATGTCCGTTTGGCTGCGTTCACACGGCTGTCTAGACCCGTCCCGTTCATCTCCCGTCAAAAAAAAAACGGACTTTAAAAAAAAAAAAAAAACAGACAATAACAGTTGCAAACGGATGTTATCTGTTTGTAACCGTTTTGGATCCGTTATTGTTCAGTTAATAAAAAAAAAATAAAAAATAAATATATATATATATATATATATATATATATATATATATATATATAAAAATTTTTGTTCTGAGCATGCTCAGAAATAAAAATGGATCCAAAAAACGGATTTAAAAAATGGATGCAAATGGATGACATTAAAGGCTCATCTGTTTTCCATAGACTTCAATGTTAAACTTACTGTATCCGTTTTATTTCCGTTTTTTTCGTTGGAAGAAAAAATACTGCATGTGCCGTTTTTTCTGCTGTCAAAAAAACGGAAAGGTGTACAAGATGGGTACAAACGGATGTAAACGGATTGTAAAAAAATCCCATTGACATGAATGGGATTTTTTTAAAACCATTTTTAATCCATTTAAAACCTGCAAGAACGGAACCGAAATGTGGATGGACAGACGGCCGTGTGAACGCACCCTTATTTTTAATGGCATAAAAGACGGTGCATGCACTCATTTTTGGTCCGGCAAAAATAATGGTGAAAAAACGGACGTTAAAATTTAACATTGAAGTCTGTGGGAAACGGATGTTAAAAAAAACATCCGTTGTCATCATCCGTTTTTTTAACATATGTTTTTTGTACTGAACATACTCAGTACAGCTTTAAAAAAAAAGGGTTAAAAACCTGATTTTAAAAAACGGATGTAACTGGTAATAACGGATGAACAACCTCAGGTTTTTTTAAAGAAAGAAAACATTAAAAATGATGGATGATGGTCATCAGTTATCTGTTATTACTTATTACCAGTTATTGCATCCGTTTTATTTCCGTCAGTTATTGTAAAATAACGGAAGTAAAAATGCAGGATGATACCGGAAGTGTGAAAGGGTTATAAAAGATGAAATATGAGCACAAATGCAGTGAGCCCAGCCCAAGGATAAGTTTCTACTTGGTTTTTTGTCCTGCGTTTTTTTGTTTTTGTTTTTTTTGAAAAAAATGCAAGAAAAAAAATGCAAGAAAAAACGGCAGTGCGATTTCCTGCGTCTGGCGTTTTTTCTGGCTTTTTTCATTTGTGTGGAAATTGCATTTTTTTGGCCCCTTGGCAGTTTTTCCAGCCTTTTCAAGTAGAATTTTTTGAACTTTTTGGCTGACTCCAGAGAAAATGGCTGCTGCTCCTCTTCCTGGGAATAGCCCCTCACAGGTGAAAAAACGACAAATGCAAAACATACATGATGTTTTTTCTATGGGAGAAAAATGTCACGATTTTTGAAAACCGCCATGGAGCTGAAAAATGGCAAAAAAGAGAGAAAAAACACCAAAAGGATAAAAAAAATAAAATGAAAATAAAAACGCCAAAATGAAAAACGCCAAGTGGAAAAAGAATTTAGCGATTTCTCATTGATTTACAGCTAACCTCTGGCCACAGCGTTTTTTGGCCGGAAAAATGTCATGCAGCAGATTTGGCGTTTTTCTCTGCGTTTTTACAAAAACATTTAAAAAAAAAGTAGAAACTTATCCTAACACTTTTTATGGACATGCTTGTGAAGTTTTAGACTTAGAAATAGCTTAGATTGTGTATTTATTTGTTAGCTACAAAAATTAAAAATAATTTTTTTTGTACCATTTCAGAAACTTATCTATACAGACAAATATGGCCGGTTCACAATCTTTTTTTTTTATCAACATAAAAGTATATACAATATATATATATATATATAATTATGACATCACAAACACAGAAGAAAACGCTAATATCTGCAAACTATCTTCTAATAGGGGTTCAATGATCACACTTGTATAAAGGAAATACTGATACATAATACAGTTTGATCATCAAGTTGTAATATTTTTGGTTCCTTATTGTATCCTTTTTTGTTTTGTATTTTTTGTTTGTTTGTTCTTCTTGATTAAAGAATAAACTATTTGTTTGCTGTTCTGGTTACGTTGCTGAAATATGGATGTAAAAATACAAAACAATAATGCAACTAAGAACTATAGAAAACCAGAACGTGCATTCTTACATTCCACATATTGACTTATATGGGCTAAAATTGGTACCAATATGGATCCACTGGGACATAATACTGTATAGAATGATAAAAAAAGAAAGAAAAAAAACAGACATATGGCAATGTGATGTATTGATAACCTATTTACAAAGATAAAAATGGAATAAATATGGATCCAATATACAGAAGTGTGAATGAGCCCTTAATAGAACAATGGCAATATCTCCTATTCTGCATCTGTACGAAATCCTAAGAAATGCCTAAATCCGTGTTTCCCAACCAGGGTGCCTCCAGCTGTTGCAAAACTACAATTCCCAGCATGCACAGACAGGCTTCTCCAAATGTCAGCATGTATCTATGTAATGTAAAATATTCATGTTTCTGCAATCAGAGGATGTTAGATTATGACAGTGTTTCCCAACCAGGGTGCCCCCAGCTGTTGCAAAACTACAACTCCCAGCATGCCTGGACAGCCTTCTACAAATATCAGCATGTATCTATGTAATGTAAAATATTCATGTTTCTGCAATCAGAGGATGTCAGATTACGACAGTGTTTCCCAACCAGGGTGCCCCCAGCTGTTGCAAAACTACAACTCCCAGCATGCCTGGACAGCCTTCTACAAATATCAGCATGTATCTATGTAATGTAAAATATAAATTTTTCTGCAATCAGTGGATGTTAGATCACGACAGTGTTTCCCAACCAGGGTGCCCCCAGCTGTTGCAAAACTACAACTCCCAGCATGCCCGGACAGTCTTCTACAAATATCAGCATGTATCTATGTAATGTAAAATATTCATGTTTCTGCAATCAGAGGATGTCAGATTACGACAGTGTTTCCCAACCAGGGTGCCCCCAGCTGTTGCAAAACTACAACTCCCAGCATGCCTGGACAGCCTTCTACAAATATCAGCATGTATCTATGTAATGTAAAATATTTATGTTTCTGCAATCAGTGGATGTTAGATTACGACAGTGTTTCCCAACCAGGGTGCCCCCAGCTGTTGCAAAACTACAACTCCCAGCATGCCTGGACAGCCTTCTACAAATATCAGCATGTATCTATGCAATGTAAAATATTTATGTTTCTGCAATCAGAGGATGTTAGATTACGACAGTGTTTCCCAACCAGGGTGCCCCCAGCTGTTGCAAAACTACAACTCCCAGCATGCCCGGACAGCCTTCTCCAAATGTCAGCATGTATTTATGCAATGTAAAATATTTATGTTTCTGCAATCAGAGGATGTTAGATTACGACAGTGTTTCCCAACCAGGGTGCCCCCAGCTGTTGCAAAACTACAACTCCCAGCATGCCCGGACAGCCTTCTCCAAATGTCAGCATGTATTTATGCAATGTAAAATATTTATGTTTCTGCAATCAGTGGATGTTAGATGACGACAGTGTTTCCCAACCAGGGTGCCGCCAGCTGTTGCAAAACTACAACTCCCAGCATGGCCGGACAGCCTTCTACAAATATCAGCATGTATCTATGTAATGTAAAATATGAATTTTTCTGCAATCAGTGGATGTTAGATTACGACAGTGTTTCCCAACCAGGGTGCCCCCAGCTGTTGCGAAACTACAATTCCCAGCATGGCCGGACAGCTGCTGGGAGTTGTAGTTTTGCCACAGCTGGAGGCACCCTGGTTGGGAAACACTGGCCTACATGACCAGCGGATACTAAAAGCATGGAAAACATAGGGGTCAACTAGACAAGTGTGTGCAGATGTCTTTAGTGGCTTCATTCACACTGATAGCAGAGGTGTTATCTCTGTCATTAAATGATGTAGATATGATGTTTCATTTGGCTCTGCTATTATGTACTACACTTATTGTGTCCATACAGTAGTGGTACTAGGCAGGGGTATATAGTCCTGGGGGAAAAAAAGTGAGGGTACTCATCCAAGATTTCCCCTCAAGGGCTGGTCCTGCAGGACTCCTGCTAAAGGGAATAGCATGACTGCTGGGGGAAAAAAGTGCAGGAACTCAGTTCCCATGTGTTCCTGAAGGACTAGGACTCATCGTAATCCAGTGTTTTGTTTTTTTACCAAGGTGCCTCCAGCTGTTGCAAAACTACAACTCCCAACATGCCCGGACAGCCTTCGGCTGTCCGGGCATGCTGGGAATTGTAGTTTTGCAACAGCTGGGGGCACCCTGGTTGGGAAACACTGTCTTAAACTATCATTCTCTGATTACAGAAACATGAATATTTTACATTCCATAAAATACATGCTGATATTTGTAGTTCATCTTGTTGTGAGAAGCTTTTGCATGCTGTGATTATCCTGGGGTTAGTTTTGCTAAATATTAATCTGAATTTAATGAGTCCAACCATAGAAGAGATCTTCACACTGAGAAAGAAGAATGCACATATATATTTAACCCTATTAAGGCTTACTGGTCAGATGTAACTCACCTTACCCTATCCATGCAAGGGTTAATGGGTGACAATTCCTTAATATGAGAAGACCCTTTGATTTCCGGATGAAGTCAGCTTCTATAACTTCTCACTGAGGAGGGAAGAAGGAAAATCAGAAGGATCCAGGAGCTGCACAGCTTTCCAATAAGTGGTGTAATTGCTAAGGGTCCAATGGTGAGGAACTGGGCGGTAACTAAAGGGTGCCTCCCGGGGAGGAAACTTGTCCCACAGCAGGACAAGAGGGGGGCTTTCTATAAAAAGTCCTGCAGAGGACCTGGAGAGCAAGTCTTACCTACCTCCCAAAGGGAGAACAGCATCAGTAGGGAAGGAAAAGTCTTCTAAGGATCCTCATTAAACACCAAACATCTCCAGAAGAATCAGTTTGTATGATAGAAGAGAGTTATTAGAAGTCACCTCTCCAGAAGAATCAGTATGTATGATAGAAGAGAGTTATTAGAAGTCACCTCTCCAGAAGAATCAGTATGTATGATAGAAGAGAGTCATTAGAAGTCACCTCACCAGAAGAATGAGTATGTATGATAGAAGAGAGTTATTAGAAGTCACCTCTCCAGAACAATGAGTATGTATGATAGAAGAGAGTCATCATTAGAAGTCACCTCTCCAGAAGAATCAGTATGTATGATAGAAGAGAGTCATTAGAAGTCACCTCACCAGAAGAATCAGTATGTATGATAGAAGAGAGTTATTAGAAGTCACCTCTCCAGAAGAATCAGTATGTATGATAGAAGAGAGTTATTAGAAGTCACCTCTCCAGAAGAATGAGTATGTATGATAGAAGAGAGTCACCTCTCCAGAAGAATCAGTATGTATGATAGAAGAGAGTCATTAGAAGTCACCTCTCCAGAACAATGAGTATGTATGATAGAAGAGAGTCATCATTAGAAGTCACCTCTCCAGAACAATGAGTATGTATGATAGAAGAGAGTCATCATTAGAAGTCACCTCTCCAGAAGAATGAGAATGTATGATAGAAAAGAGTTATTAGAAGTCACTTCTCCAGAAGAATCAGTTTGTATGATAGAAGAGAGTCATTAGAAGTCACCTCTCCAGAAGAATCAGTTTGTATGATAGAAGAGAGTTATTAGAAGTCACCTCTCCAGAAGAATCAGAATGTATGATAGAAGAGAGTCATCATTAGAAGTCACCTCTCCAGAAGAATCAGAATGTATGATAGAAGAGAGTCATTAGAAGTCACCTCTCCAGAAAAATGAGAATGTATGATAGAAGAGAGTCACCTCTCCAGAAGAATGAGTATGTATGATAGAAGAGAGTCACCTCTCCAGAAGAATGAGAATGTATGATAGAAGAGAGGCATTAGAAGTCACTTCTCCAGAAGCTGCTTAATGAGAAGGGTGTAAAACTATTAAGACAGTCATCAAAGTGGTGGATGCATCATCTCCAGACCAGGTAGATCTATGGTGGGAGAAGGCTGAGGTCTGACTACCAGGGATTCTAAAGCACTAGAGCAGTGTTTCCCAACCAGGGTGCCTCCAGCTGTTGCTGGAGGCCATCTAGTTATGTTTTTATTTTATTTTTTTACCTCTAGTATGAGTTATTTATTTATTCTTTTTTTGTTGTTGTTGTTTTTTTTTTTACCTAATTAGGGATATAGGCTGAACTTGATGGTCTCTGGTCTTTTTTTTTAACCTTATGAACTATGTTACAATGTAAAACTGCAACTCCCAGCATGGCATGGGAATGCTAGGAGTTGTAGTTTTGCAACAGCTGGAGGCACCCTTGTTGGCAATCACTGATGTGTATATAGAGAAGGGAAGCAACCTGGACACCGACTGGCTAAAAGGCTGTCTTGGGTATGCTTGGAGTTGGAGTTTTGCAACAGCTGGAGGCACCCTTGTTGGCAAACACTGATGTGTATATAGAGAAGAGAAGCAACCTGGACACCGACTGGCTAAAAGGCTGTCTGGGCATGCTTGGAGTTTTGCAACAGCTGGAGGCACCCTGGTTGGAAACCCCGCCTTAGAGGATTATAACTGCAGACAGTGTATGGGAGACAGATCGCCTTGGCAGGTGGTTATGCCAGGAGTGCCCTGCATTTTAGGAAAGTATCTCTAGGTGGTGGAAGTGAGTTTTGGAAGAGATTTCTAAGGATTTAGTTCCATTGCAGTATAAACCGTTATTACTATAGTGTTAGAGTCCAGTGTTTCCCAACCAGGGTGCCTCCAGCTGTTGCAAAACTACAACTCACAGCATGCCCGGCTGTCCGGGCATGCTGTGAGTTGTAGTTTTGCAACAGCTGGAGACACCTTGGTTGAGAAACACTATGTTAGACACACTCTGATAGTGCAAAATGGGGAGTAGAATAATTTTATGGACTTTTTGGGTGGGTTTGATTAATCTAATCCTGTTCTTTTTGTGTCTGACTTCAGGACTACTTGACAAGGTTGAAGATGCAAGAAGAGGTTTCTCCTTCCTCTGGGTACAGTCTACTGCTCTCGGTGCTGTGTGCCCTGGTGGCCATCTATATCTTTAAGTGGCTCCAGCTTTGGATCCTACCCAGATGGCTTGAGGCACATCACCCCCCTGGCCCCTTTCCATGGCCCATCATAGGCAATGCCCTGCAGTTGGGCAGCTCTCCTCACTTGGCATTTGTACAACTAGCCAAAAAGTATGGGGAGGTTTTCCAGATCAAGTTGGGGAGTCAAAAAGTGGTGGTCCTGAATGGAGACAAGGTGATCCGACATGCTCTACTGCAAAAAGGAGCAGACTTTGCCGGTCGACCAGATTTTGCCTCCTTCAAGGTTGTGTCGGGGGGCAGAAGCCTGGCATTTGGGCTCTACAATGAGAGGTGGAAGGCTCATCGCAAAATTGCCCAGTCCACGGTAAGAGCCTTCTCCACTTTGAACGTGGACACCAAGAGAAGATTGGGGCAACATGTCCTGAATGAGACCCATGACTTGATCCGACTCTTTTCTGCCCTGGGAGAGGAAGGCAAATACTTTACCCCTGGAAGACACCTTGGGGTGGCAGTGGCTAATGTCATGTGTGCAGTCTGCTTTGGCAAGCGCTATAGCCACCAGGACTTAGAGTTCCAAGCTCTGGTAAGCAACAATGACAAGTTCAGCAGGACCGTGGGGGCGGGGAGCCTGGTAGACGTGATGCCCTGGCTCCAGCGCTTCCCTAACCCAGTCAGGACTGTATTCAGTGACTTCCAGCAGGTCAATGGAGAATTCTACAACTTTGTTTATAGAAACTTTACAAGGCATCTCAAGACAGCAGTGTGGGGAGTCAACAGAGACTTACTGGATGCCTTCATCCACATCTTGGGAGAAGTCAATGGGAAAAGTATTGTCACAAGCCAAGACCCAATAGAAAAGAAAAAGGAGGTGAAGAATGGTTATACAGGGCTTCATCTGCTAGAGACTGAGCACATCCCAGCCACAGTGTGCGATATATTTGGTGCCAGCCAAGACACCCTGTCTACTGCCCTGCTCTGGCTCGTTTTCTACCTTATCAGGTAAGAGATCATGTCACCTCTCTAGGGCTGTAGAGTTCTGTTCTACACATATATGATGATGATATGGGGGTTTTATCAGGTCGGAGATCATGTCACCTCTCTAGGGCTGTAGAGTTCTGTTCTACACATATATGATGATGATATGGGGTTTTATCAGGTAGGAGATCATGTCACCTCTCTAGGGCTGTAGAGTTCTGTTCTACACATATATGATGATGATATGGGGTTTTATCAGGTAGGAGATCATGTCACCCCTCTAGGGCTGTAGAGTTCTGTTCTACACATATATGATGATGATATGGGGTTTTTTATCAGGTAAGAGATCATGTCACTTCTAGGGCTGTAGAGTTCTGTTCTACACATATATGATGATGATATGGGGTTTTTATCAGGTAGGAGATCATGTCACCTCTCTAGGGCTGTAGAGTTCTGTTCTACACATATATGATGATGATATGGGGTTTTTATCAGGTAGGAGATCATGTCACCCCTCTAGGGCTGTAGAGTTCTGTTCTACACATATATGATGATGATATGGGGTTTTTATCAGGTAAGAGATCATGTCACTTCTAGGGCTGTAGAGTTCTGTTCTACACATATATGATGATGATATGGGGTTTTTATCAGGTAGGAGATCATGTCACCTCTCTAGGGCTGTAGAGTTCTGTTCTACACATATATGATGATGATATGTTTTTTTTTTATCAGATAGGAGATCATATCACCTCTCTAGGGCTGTAGAGTTCTGTTCTACACATATATGATGATGATATGGAGTTTTATCAGGTAGGAGATCATGTCACCTCTCTAGGGCTGTAGAGTTCTGTTCTACACATATATGATGATGATATGGGTTTTTTTTTTTATCAGGTAGGAGATCATGTCACCTCTAGGGCTGTAGAGTTCTGTTCTACACATATATGATGATGATATGGGGGTTTTATCAGGTAGGAGATCATGTCACCTCTCTAGGGCTGTAGAGTTCTGTTCTACACATATATGATGATGATATGGGGGTTTTTATCAGGTAAGAGATCATGTCACCTCTCTAGGGCTGTAGAGTTCTGTTCTACACATATATGATGATGATATGGGGGTTTTTATCGGGTAGGAGATCATGTCACCTCTAGGGCTGTAGAGTTCTGTTCTACACATATATGATGATGATATGGGAGTTTTATCAGGTAGGAGATCATGTCACCTCTCTAGGGCTGTAGAGTTCTGTTCTACACATATATGATGATGATATGGGGGTTTTATCAGGTAGGAGATCATGTCACCTCTCTAGGGCTGTAGAGTTCTGTTCTACACATATATGATGATGATATGGGGGTTTTATCAGGTAGGAGATCATGTCACCTCTCTAGGGCTGTAGAGTTCTGTTCTACACATATATGATGATGATATGGGGGTTTTATCAGGTAGGAGATCATGTCACCTCTCTAGGGCTGTAGAGTTCTGTTCTACACATATATGATGATGATATGGGGTTTTTATCAGGTAGGAGATCATGTCACCTCTCTAGGGCTGTAGAGTTCTGTTCTACACATATATGATGATGATATGGGGGTTTTATCAGGTAAGAGATCATGTCACCTCTCTAGGGCTGTAGAGTTCTGTTCTACACATATATGATGATGATATGGGGGTTTTATCAGGTCGGAGATCATGTCACCTCTCTAGGGCTGTAGAGTTCTGTTCTACACATATATGATGATGATATGGGGGTTTTATCAGGTAGGAGATCATGTCACCTCTCTAGGGCTGTAGAGTTCTGTTCTACACATATATGATGATGATATGGGGTTTTATCAGGTAGGAGATCATGTCACCTCTCTAGGGCTGTAGAGTTCTGTTCTACACATATATGATGATGATATGGGGGTTTTATCAGGTAGGAGATCATGTCACCTCTCTAGGGCTGTAGAGTTCTGTTCTACACATATATGATGATGATATGGGGTTTTTATCAGGTAGGAGATCGTGTCACCTCTCTAGGGCTGTAGAGTTCTGTTCTACACATATATGATGATGATATGGGTTTTTTATAAGGTAGGAGATCATGTCACCTCTCTAGGGCTGTAGAGTTCTGTTCTACACATATATGATGATAATATGGGGTTTTATCAGGTAGGAGATCATGTCACCTCTAGGGCTGTAGAGTTCTGTTCTACACATATATGATGATGATATGGGGGTTTTATCAGGTAGGAGATCATGTCACCTCTCTAGGGCTGTAGAGTTCTGTTCTACACATATATGATGATGATATGGGGTTTTTATCAGGTAGGAGATCATGTCACCTCTCTAGGGCTGTAGAGTTCTGTTCTACACATATATGATGATGATATGGGGTTTTTATCAGGTAGGAGATCATGTCACCTCTCTAGGGCTGTAGAGTTCTGTTCTACACATATATGATGATGATGATATGGAGTTTTTATCAGGTAAGAGATCATGTCACCTCTCTAGGGCTGTAGAGTTCTGTTCTACACATATATGATGATGATATGGGGTTTTTATCAGGTAGGAGATCATGTCACCTCTAGGGCTGTAGAGTTCTGTTCTACACATATATGATGATGATGTGGTTTTTTTTATCAGGTAGGAGATTATGTCACCTCTCTAGGGCTGTAGAGTTCTGTTCTACACATATATGATGATGATATGGGGGTTTTATCAGGTAAGAGATCATGTCACCTCTCTAGGGCTGTAGAGTTCTGTTCTACACATATATGATGATGATATGGGGTTTTTATCAGGTAGGAGATCATGTCACCTCTAGGGCTGTAGAGTTCTGTTCTACACATATATGATGATGATATGGGGTTTTATCAGGTAGGAGATCATGTCACCTCTCTAGGGCTGTAGAGTTCTGTTCTACACATATATGATGATGATATGGGGGTTTTATCAGGTAGGAGATCATGTCACCTCTCTAGGGCTGTAGAGTTCGGTTCTACACATATATGATGATGATGATATGGGGTTTTTATCAGGTAGGAGATCATGTCACCTCTCTAGGGCTGTAGAGTTCTGTTCTACACATATATGATGATGATGATATGGTTTTTTTTTATTAGGTAAGAGATCATGTCACCTCTCTAGGGCTGTAGAGTTCTGTTCTACACATATATGATGATGATGATATGGGGTTTTTATCAGGTAGGAGATCATGTCACCTCTCTAGGGCTGTAGAGTTCTGTTCTATACATATATGATGATGATATGGGGTTTTTTATCAAGTAGGAGATCATGTCACCTCTCTAGGGCTGTAGAGTTCTGTTGTACACATATATGATGATGATATGGGGTTTTTATCCGGTAGGAGAGCATGTCACCTCTCTAGGGCTATAGAGTTCTGTTCTACACATATATGATGATGATATGGGGTTTTTATCAGGTAGGAGATCATGTCACCTCTCTAGGGCTGTAGAGTTCTGTTCTACACATATATGATGATGATATGGGGTTTTTATCAGGTAGGAGATCATGTCACCTCTCTAGGGCTGTAGAGTTCTGTTCTATACATATATGATGATGATATGGGGTTTTTTTTTTATCAGGTAGGAGATCATGTCACCTCTAGGGCTGTAGAGTTCTGTTCTACACATATATGATGATGATATGGGGGTTTTATCAGGTAGGAGATCATGTCACCTCTCTAGGGCTGTAGAGTTCTGTTCTACACATATATGATGATGATATGGGGGTTTTTATCAGGTAAGAGATCATGTCACCTCTCTAGGGCTGTAGAGTTCTGTTCTACACATATATGATGATGATATGGGGGTTTTTATCGGGTAGGAGATCATGTCACCTCTAGGGCTGTAGAGTTCTGTTCTACACATATATGATGATGATATGGGAGTTTTATCAGGTAGGAGATCATGTCACCTCTCTAGGGCTGTAGAGTTCTGTTCTACACATATATGATGATGATATGGGGGTTTTATCAGGTAGGAGATCATGTCACCTCTCTAGGGCTGTAGAGTTCTGTTCTACACATATATGATGATGATATGGGGGTTTTATCAGGTAGGAGATCATGTCACCTCTCTAGGGCTGTAGAGTTCTGTTCTACACATATATGATGATGATATGGGGGTTTTATCAGGTAGGAGATCATGTCACCTCTCTAGGGCTGTAGAGTTCTGTTCTACACATATATGATGATGATATGGGGTTTTTATCAGGTAGGAGATCATGTCACCTCTCTAGGGCTGTAGAGTTCTGTTCTACACATATATGATGATGATATGGGGTTTTTATCAGGTAAGAGATCATGTCACCTCTCTAGGGCTGTAGAGTTCTGTTCTACACATATATGATGATGATATGGGGGTTTTATCAGGTCGGAGATCATGTCACCTCTCTAGGGCTGTAGAGTTCTGTTCTACACATATATGATGATGATATGGGGGTTTTATCAGGTAGGAGATCATGTCACCTCTCTAGGGCTGTAGAGTTCTGTTCTACACATATATGATGATGATATGGGGGTTTTATCAGGTAGGAGATCATGTCACCTCTCTAGGGCTGTAGAGTTCTGTTCTACACATATATGATGATGATATGGGGTTTTTATCAGGTAGGAGATCATGTCACCTCTCTAGGGCTGTAGAGTTCTGTTCTACACATATATGATGATGATATGGGGTTTTTATCAGGTAGGAGATCATGTCACCTCTCTAGGGCTGTAGAGTTCTGTTCTACACATATATGATGATGATATGGGGGTTTTATCAGGTAGGAGATCATGTCACCTCTCTAGGGCTGTAGAGTTCTGTTCTACACATATATGATGATGATATGGGGGTTTTATCAGGTAGGAGATCATGTCACCTCTCTAGGGCTGTAGAGTTCTGTTCTACACATATATGATGATGATATGGGGTTTTTATCAGGTAGGAGATCATGTCACCTCTCTAGGGCTGTAGAGTTCTGTTCTACACATATATGATGATGATATGGGGGTTTTATCAGATAGGAGATCATGTCACCTCTCTAGGGCTGTAGAGTTCTGTTCTACACATATATGATGATGATGATATGGAGTTTTTATCAGGTAAGAGATCATGTCACCTCTCTAGGGCTGTAGAGTTCTGTTCTACACATATATGATGATGATATGGGGGTTTTATCAGGTAGGAGATCATGTCACCTCTAGGGCTGTAGAGTTCTGTTCTACACATATATGATGATGATATGGGGTTTTATCAGGTAGGAGATCATGTCACCTCTCTAGGGCTGTAGAGTTCTGTTCTACACATATATGATGATGATATGGGGTTTTATCAGGTAGGAGATCATGTCACCTCTCTAGGGCTGTAGAGTTCTGTTCTACACATATATGATGATGATGATATGGGGTTTTTATCAGGTAGGAGATCATGTCACCTCTCTAGGGCTGTAGAGTTCTGTTCTACACATATATGATGATGATATGGGGGTTTTATCAGGTAGGAGATCATGTCACCTCTCTAGGGCTGTAGAGTTCTGTTCTACACATATATGATGATGATGATATGGGGTTTTTATCAGGTAGGAGATCATGTCACCTCTCTAGGGCTGTAGAGTTCTGTTCTATACATATATGATGATGATATGGGGTTTTTTATCAAGTAGGAGATCATGTCACCTCTCTAGGGCTGTAGAGTTCTGTTGTACACATATATGATGATGATATGGGGTTTTTATCCGGTAGGAGAGCATGTCACCTCTCTAGGGCTATAGAGTTCTGTTCTACACATATATGATGATGATATGGGGTTTTTATCAGGTAGGAGATCATGTCACCTCTCTAGGGCTGTAGAGTTCTGTTCTACACATATATGATGATGATATGGGGTTTTTATCAGGTAGGAGATCATGTCACCTCTCTAGGGCTGTAGAGTTCTGTTCTATACATATATGATGATGATATGGGGTTTTTTTTTTATCAGGTAGGAGATCATGTCACCTCTAGGGCTGTAGAGTTCTGTTCTACACATATATGATGATGATATGGGGGTTTTATCAGGTAGGAGATCATGTCACCTCTCTAGGGCTGTAGAGTTCTGTTCTACACATATATGATGATGATATGGGGCTTTTTATCAGGTAAGAGATCATGTCACCTCTCTAGGGCTGTAGAGTTCTGTTCTACACATATATGATGATGATATGGGGGTTTTTATCGGGTAGGAGATCATGTCACCTCTAGGGCTGTAGAGTTCTGTTCTACACATATATGATGATGATATGGGGTTTTTATCAGGTAGGAGATCATGTCACCTCTCTAGGGCTGTATAGTTCTGTTCTACACATATATGATGATGATATGGGGGTTTTATCAGGTAGGAGATCCTGTCACCTCTCTAGGGCTGTAGAGTTCTGTTCTACACATATATGATGATGATATGGGGGTTTTATCAGGTAGGAGATCATGTCACCTCTCTAGGGCTGTAGAGTTCTGTTCTACACATATATGATGATGATATGGGGGTTTTATCAGGTAGGAGATCATGTCACCTCTCTAGGGCTGTAGAGTTCTGTTCTACACATATATGATGATGATATGGGGTTTTTATCAGGTAGGAGATCATGTCACCTCTCTAGGGCTGTAGAGTTCTGTTCTACACATATATGATGATGATATGGGGTTTTTATCAGGTAAGAGATCATGTCACCTCTCTAGGGCTGTAGAGTTCTGTTCTACACATATATGATGATGATATGGGGGTTTTATCAGGTCGGAGATCATGTCACCTCTCTAGGGCTGTAGAGTTCTGTTCTACACATATATGATGATGATATGGGGTTTTTATCAGGTAGGAGATCATGTCACCTCTCTAGGGCTGTAGAGTTCTGTTCTACACATATATGATGATGATATGGGGTTTTTATCAGGTAGGAGATCATGTCACCTCTCTAGGGCTGTAGAGTTCTGTTCTACACATATATGATGATGATATGGGGGTTTTATCAGGTAGGAGATCATGTCACCTCTCTAGGGCTGTAGAGTTCTGTTCTACACATATATGATGATGATGATATGGAGTTTTTATCAGGTAAGAGATCATGTCACCTCTCTAGGGCTGTAGAGTTCTGTTCTACACATATATGATGATGATATGGGGTTTTTATCAGGTAGGAGATCATGTCACCTCTAGGGCTGTAGAGTTCTGTTCTACACATATATGATGATGATATGGGGTTTTATCAGGTAGGAGATCATGTCACCTCTCTAGGGCTGTAGAGTTCTGTTCTACACATATATGATGATGATATGGGGTTTTATCAGGTAGGAGATCATGTCACCTCTCTAGGGCTGTAGAGTTCGGTTCTACACATATATGATGATGATGATATGGGGTTTTTATCAGGTAGGAGATCATGTCACCTCTCTAGGGCTGTAGAGTTCTGTTCTACACATATATGATGATGATGATATGGTTTTTTTTTATTAGGTAAGAGATCATGTCACCTCTCTAGGGCTGTAGAGTTCTGTTCTACACATATATGATGATGATGATATGGGGTTTTTATCAGGTAGGAGATCATGTCACCTCTCTAGGGCTGTAGAGTTCTGTTCTATACATATATGATGATGATATGGGGTTTTTTATCAAGTAGGAGATCATGTCACCTCTCTAGGGCTGTAGAGTTCTGTTGTACACATATATGATGATGATATGGGGTTTTTATCCGGTAGGAGAGCATGTCACCTCTCTAGGGCTGTAGAGTTCTGTTCTACACATATATGATGATGATATGGGGTTTTTATCAGGTAGGAGATCATGTCACCTCTCTAGGGCTGTAGAGTTCTGTTCTACACATATATGATGATGATATGGGGTTTTTATCAGGTAGGAGATCATGTCACCTCTCTAGGGCTGTAGAGTTCTGTTCTACACATATATGATGATGATATGGGGTTTTTATCAGGTAGGAGATCATGTCACCTCTCTAGGGCTGTAGAGTTCTGTTCTACACATATATGATGATGATATGGGGTTTTATCAGGTAGGAGATCATGTCACCTCTCTAGGGCTGTAGAGTTCTGTTCTACACATATATGATGATGATATGGGGTTTCCATACTTAGAATGAAACAATAGGAGTAATGCACTTTCATTAGGCAGAGCTCCACAGCTGGGCGCTATGTTGTGGGATTTACACTTACTTGAAAAAACTTTAAAGAGGTACTCTGCTGGAAAAACCCTTTTTTTTATTATTATTTTAATCAACTGGTGCCAGAAAGTTATACAAATTTGTAAATGACTTCTATTAAAAAATCTTAATCTTTCCAGTACTTATAATCTGCTGTATGATCCACAGGAAGTTCTTTTCTCTTTGAATTTATTTTCTGTCTGACCACAGTGCTTTCTGCTGACACCTCTGTCCATGTCAGGAACTGTCCAGAGTAGGAGCAAATCCCCATAGCAAATCTCTCCTGCTCTGGACACTTCCTGAAATGCACAGAGGTGTCAGCAGAGAGCACTGTGGTCAGACAGAAAGGAAATTCAAAAAGAAAATAACTTCCTGTAGATCATACAGCAGCTGATAAGAACTGGAAGGATTAAGATTTTTTTATAGTAGTAATATACAAATCTGTTTAACTTTCTGGCACCAGTTGATTTAAAAAAAATATATATAAAAAATAAAAAATTCCAGTGGAGTACCCCTTTTAATGACTCTTTTATTCCAGTTACATTTGGAGAATATGATTCTTGCACTGTGCTATGTAGCTAAAGTTACTGCTGTATATGACTCTTGCTGTCTTTAGCTTGCCCATTAATAATACATTTTTAGAAGGTTGGTAGTATGAGTGTTCCTACATACCGTACATTGGTGCTTCCCAACCCGGGTGCCTCCAGCTGTTGCAAAACCATAACTCTTTATTTTATTTTTTGCGCTTAAATATTAAAAAGCACTTACAGCTACCCCATGTGAAAAGCGGGGCAAAAAAACGCCACTATGCTAAAATTTGCCCCAAATACAGACAATAAAACTGCTCCCCCAGAGGACGGTTTCTCATGGGCAAAAAATGTCCGGAATGTGTGGACATTCCGCACAGTTGGCTAACTGTAAGAACTGTCCGGAGTAGGAGAAAATCCCCATAGCAAACATATGCTGCTATGGACAGAGATGTCAGCAGAGAGCACTGCGCTCATGATGTCAGCAGAGAGCACTGCGCTCGTGATGTCAGCAGAGAGCACTGCGCTCGTGATGTCAGCAGAGAGCACTATGTTCCAAAAAGAGAAGAATTTCCTCTGTAGTACTCAGCAGCTAATAAGTACTAGAAATAAAATAAAAATAAATAAATAAATAATAGAAGTAATTTACAAATCTGTTTTTACTTTCTGGCACCAGTTAATAAAAAAAAAAAAAAAAAGTTTTCCACCGGAGTACCCCACTAAATTTATCATTGTCCTTGCGACTTTCTGATAAATTTGTCACACATCAAAACCACTGTCAAAAAAACTAATGGGGGGACTACACTAGGTATTCTTTGATAAATGTCAGCCTAGGTTTGTAACTACTGGCATGAGTGTTCTCAATCACTAAGGCTGTGTTCACACGGGTGAAAAATGTGCGGAATGTCTGCACGAAAAACAGGTGAGGACACTCTGCACATTTGACCCCTTGTCAGGCGCTAGGACCCCTTGGAAATGGGCCGTCTTATAGAATGCAGTGCATTTCCTTGCAGACTTCTTTCAGTGTCTGAACTGGCGCAAAAATTCTGCCATTTGAACAGTGTTGCAGAACCCCATAGACATCAATGGGACTCTGCGGCAGCGGAATGTTTGTGAAACACAGGGGAAATGTATTATTTGCAACTTTCACCCCACTTTTCGAGCTTGCAATTTCAGTTGCACAAAATTCATCATATGTTGAATTTGCATGTTTTTTCCATGAATTTTTCATGTGGATTTTTTGCCACCCATTGGAATGAGAATTTTGTAAAATTTTAAGTCAACTTGTGTAAAAAGTCACAACACTTAAAAGGGTACTCCACTGGAAAACCATTTTTTTAAATCAATGGGTGCCAGAAAGTTAAACAGATTTGTAAATTACCTCTATTTAAAAATCTTAATCCTCTTAATCCTTCCAGTACTTATCAACTGCTGTATAATACAGAGGAAGTTCTCTTCTTTTTGATTTTGCTTTCTGCTGACATCTCTGTCCATTTTAGGAACTGTCCATAGTAGTAGCAAATCCCCATAGAAAACCTCTCCTGCTCTGGACAGTTCCTAAAATGGACAGAGGTGTCAGCAGAGAGCACTGTGGTCAGACAGAAAATAAATTAAAAAAAAGAAGAGAACTTCCTGTGTAGTATACAGCAGCTGATAAGTACTGGAAGGATTAAGATTTTTTTAATAGGCCATTTGCAAATCTGTTTAACTTTCTGGCACCAGGTGATTTAAAAAAATGTTTTCCAGTGGAGTACCCCTTTTAAACCTTTAAAGGCTGACAATGAAATATGTTGAGCATAGGGGAAAAGCCACAAAAAATAGTGCGATTGATGTGTCTAAAAAGTCAGTCAGAAAAAATAGTGCAAAATGAACTGAAAACATTCTTCAAAGTCTATTAGTAATCAACATAAAACTGGAAACCCCCCATATTAAAGGGGTTATCCAGGAATAGAAAAAAACAGTGTTAATTTATTCTAAAAACAGCACCACACCTGTCCTCAGGTTGTGTGTGGTATTACAATTTGGCTCAATTCACATATATTAGTATTTTCCAAACACTGTCTCCAGCTGTTGCAAAACCACAACTCCCAGCATGCCCGGACAGCCTTTGGCTGTCCGGGCATGCTGGGAGTTGTAGTTTTGCAACAGCTATAGGCACACTGTTTGGAGAACACTGACTTAAAGGGGTACTCTGCCCACAGACATCTTATCCCCTTACCAAAGTGTGGTGTCCCGGTACCGTATTGCATACCGTACCTTGTATGGTGGTCCCCAAAGTCAGAGTTAGTAGGTTCAGGTAGGGTCCCCCAGGTGGGACAGCCCCTAGTCGCCTCCTCCTTCTCTAATTTCATAATGCTATTATGTATATATTTAGTAATGTGTATATTTAATATAGTGTATGTTAGTATATTTGCCTTGTTAGTGTCGCAGGACCTTTGGTCATGTGACCATGTTAATCCCTCTATGGTATGTTGGAGGTCCTTGGGTCACATGATTACCCATAACTCTATGGACAGAAGATTGACAGTTGCTATGGACCAGTGAGCTATAGTCCAGCCCCTGCCCATATAAGGGAGCTCTAGCCAATGATCGCTCTCTTGGGTTGCTAGCGGACTAGTAGGACGGATCTGCGCAACTTTCAAAGACAAGCTAGGCCAGAAACCTGCCGGCCTCAGCCTAAACTAAACCGTGAGTTAACATCTTAATCCCCGCTAAAGCTAGCATGATTACTGGACCGAATCTAAACCCCTAAATTCAGTGTATCACCGCAACAATTACCTTCCTTAGCGCAATAGACTCACAAGGTCCCAACCACTTGTCAAGCTCTAATAGACTCTTTTGTATGGACTGTTCCTGTTCTTTATTGCCTAACATCTTCAGTAAAAGTTCCGACAAGTTTCTGCAAACCTCCGGTTGTGGACAATCAATTATTTCCTATCTCCCTATTGCTCTTGGGAAGGGTGGCGGTAGGACAAGCATACAGAGAATAGCCCTCACCCTGGCGTCATAAATAGAAAGGGTTAAGCAAGCACCCTTAGTAATTGCACAGCTACTCTCCCTACACCCAACTCCCCCAGGCTATCACAAAAGGATAGGGGATTAGATGTCTGATCGCAATCTCCATGCAGCACCCATAGACATGAATGGAGGGGGCGTGGTGTGACAGCACAAGGGTGCGTGGCGTGACGTCATGCCTCTGGCCGCAGAAACTACAGTGTTCTAAACATACTGTTTAGAATGCTGGGTGTGAAATGGGTGCTGCCGGAGATCACGGTGGGACACATAACGTGCCTGTGGGGGGAGTACCCCTTTAAATGAAACTGAGCTGCAATACCAAAGCTCTGTGTTTTTTTTGTTTGTTTTTTGCTATTCCCAAAAAACCCCATTAACTGCTGTGGCATTTAGTTTTTTGTGCAATAGCATAAAGCAAACCGCTCCGTCCTCCACCTTGGCAATACTTGTGCACAGACGGGGTGGTAGCGTTCCCTTCCCCAAACAGCAAATGCAACAAGTTGTTGTCCAGCAAAAGGTACAGTGCAAACCTGGATCTTTATTATTGTAGGATCAACAGAAATACATCAAGCAATGATACTTAGTCACGGCCTGTCTGTACAGACTTCCCATGACTAAGGATCATTGCTGATCCAAAATGCGTCTGTTTCTTGATGTATTTTTGTTGATCCTACAATAATAAAGATCTGTTTTTGCACCGTACCTTTTGATGGACAACTCCTTTTTTTTGTGTGTGTTGGTTCACTATATAACAGTGGAAAATATGAACTGTGGACACAGTCTAGAATAAGGAATGTTAAATAATTATAATGTATTAGGTCTCGGCTGTTCTCCAACTGAGCTTTAGATATATTATATTGAGCACTTACCAGCCAGCAGACAGTCCGTATATAATCTTTGTGACTCTCCCAGTATTCATCTTTTCCCCTGAACCCACTGTGTAGAGGACTATAAAATAGCTGTGTTTATGGCCCATCCAGAATAGTGTGTGTATACAGCATGTTTCAGTGTTATCAATAAATCATTGTTATTGCGTCCACTTACTGTGCTTACACAATGTATTCAATATATTTAAGCCGGCAGAAAAAAAGGTCTTTATCAAAACTCCCTTAACTGCAGTTCATTGAAGAAACAAATGTGATAATTCTATGTCAGTAAAATATTAACTAACCTTCTAGTTACTGACAACCTACAGGGAATTCCATTGAATGAAACCCAGCAAAAATGTACAGTTTAAAACTGCATTGACTCAAAGGGGTACTCTGATGGAATTCTTTTAAATCAACTGGTGCCAGAAAGTTAAAGGGGTTCTCCACCATAAGGTGATTTTAGTACGTACCTGGCAGACAGTAATGGACATGCTTAGGAAGGAGTCTGCGCTTGTCTTGGGATAAATAGCTATGTCATGAGATAACCTTAACACTGTGGCTAGCTGTTTGTGAACTGGTATTTCCTGTTCGACTTTTCTTTTTTTGACTACAAATCCCATAATTCCCTTTTCCTCCCTCCCACACATCAGCCACCCACCCATTGAAACATAAATGAGTTGCATCCATTCAAAGACCTGTGGTTTTCAATCAGGGTGCCTACAGCTGTTGCGTTAGTTGCAGATTGATCCCTCCACCCATTGAAGCAGACAGGCTCCCTGTCATCAGCTGACTAGTGAGTCAGGTCTCGCCCGCATTGCAAGCTGGGAAAAATCTGAGACAACAGTCATTTTGTATGCTGGTAAAAATAAATATTGGGGTGAAAATCACAGAAGAATTGTGAGAAAACCGTCACACACAGGTACAGACACTATATTATGAACTACACTAACTTTACAGCCCCTGTAGTATAGTCAAATAAAAAAAAAAATCGTGGAATACCCCTTTAACTCCTTAAGGACACATGACGTACCGGAACGTCATGTGTCCGCTCCCGATCTATAACGCAGGGCCACGACGGGTCGGGCCCGGCCTCTAACAACAGCCGGGACCCGTGGCTAATAGTGCGCGACACCGCGATCAATGCCGCGCACTATTAGCCACGGGTCCCGGCCGTTGTTAACCCTTTTTCAACTTTGAACGCTGCGTCTAAAGTGAAAGTGAAATTATGCCGTATAGCTCAGTGGGCTGTTCGGGATAGCCGCGGCTAAATCGCTTACAGGACAGCAGGATGGTCCTACCTGCCTCCTCGCTGTCCGATCGCCGAATGACTGCTCAGTGCCTGAGATCCAGGCATGAGCAGTCATGCGGCAGAATCGTTGATCACTGGTTTCTTATGAGAAACCAGTGATCAATGATAAAGATCAGTGTGTGCAGTGTTATAGGTCCCTATGGGAGCAATAACACTGCAAAAAAAAAGTGGAAAAAAAAAGTGAATAAAGATCATTTAACCCCTCCCCTATTAATAGTTTGAATCACCCCCCTTTTCCCATAAAAAAAAAAAAAACTGTGTAAATAAAAATTAAACATAAACATATGTGGTATCGCCGCGTGCCGAAATGTCCGAATTATAAAAATATATAGTTAATTAAACCGCACGGTCAATGGCGTGCGCGCAAAAAAAAATCAATCAATAAGTCCTATCAATGCAAAAATGATACCGTTAAAAACTTCAGATCACGGCGCAAAAAACGAGTCCTCATACCGCCCCATACACGGAAAAATAAAAAAGTTATAGGGGTTAGAAGAGGACAATTTTAAACGTATACATTTTCTTGCATGTAGTTATGATTTTTTCCAGAAGTCCGACAAAATTGAAACCTATATAAGTTGGGTATCATTTTAACCATATGGACCTACAGAATAAAGATAAGGTGTCATTTTTACCGAAAAATTTACTATGTAGAAACGGAAGCCCCCAAAAGTTACAAAAAAAGCTTTTTTTTTCAATTTTGTCTTACAATGATTTTTTTTTCCGTTTCGCCGTAGATTTTTGGGCAAAATGACTGATGTCATTGCAAAGTAGAATTGGTGGCGCAAAAAATAAGCTATCATATGGATTTTTAGGTGCAAAATTGAAAGAGTTATGATCTTTTAAAGGCAAGGAGGAAAAAACGAAAATGCAAAAACGGAAAAACCCTGGGTCCTTAAGGGGTTAAACAGATTTATAAATTACTTCTATTAAAAATTCTTAATCCTTCCAGTAATTATTAGCATCTGTATACTACAGAGGAAATTCTTTTCTTTTGGGATTTCTTTTCTGTCAAGACAATGGTGCTCTCTGCTGACACCTCTGTCCATTTTAGGAACTGTCCAGAGCAGCATATGTTTGTTATGGGGATTTGCTCCTACTCTGGACAGTTACTAAAATGGGCAGAGGTGTCAGCAGAGAGCACTGTGGTTGTGACAGAAAATTAATTAAAAATGAAAAGACTTTCTTCTGCAGCATACAGCCACTAATAAGTACTGGAAGGATTTAGATTTTTGTTTTTTATAGAAGTAATTTAACTTTCTGGCATCAGTTGATTTAAAACAAAAAAAAAAATATTCCACCGGAGTACCCATTTAATAGACTGTAGCCATTTTATCTGAAATTGAGTATTCGGTAGAAACCTATGCAAACGCGGCAAACATACAGCGCAAACTCCATGTAGAACCAAGGTCTCTAACACTACAAAACAATAATTCTAGCTACTGAGCTACTTAACTCAGCAATATTATATGTACATTTTATTTGTTTATTATTTATTTATTAATTTATATATTTCAAATAAGAATGACAAAACACTGTATCGAATTGGTGCTTTAAACAAAAAAAAACAAAAAAAAACACCAGGGCTGAAGCCCAGAGTCACGAACAACCCTCTAATCCTACTCCTAAAATAACTTTTATTACAATCATTAAAGGGGTACTCCAGTAGAAAACGTTTTTTTTTTTTTTTTTTTTTAAATCAACTGGTGCCAGAAAGGGCAAAGATTTGTAAATTACTTCAATTAAAAATGTTTTAATCCTTCTAGTATTTATCAGCTGCTGTATGCTCCAGAGGAAGTTCTTTTCTTTTTGAATTTTTTTTTTCTGTCTGACCACAATGCTCTTTGCTGACATGTCAGGAACTGTCCAGAGCAAGAGCAAATCCCCATAGCAAACCTATCCTGCTCTGGACAGTTCCTGATATGGACAGAGGTGTCAGCAGAGAGCACTGTGGTCAGACAGAAGAGAAATTCAAAAAGAAAAAAACTTTCTGTGGAGCATACAGCAACTGATAAATACTAGAAGGATTAAGATTTTTAAATAGAAGTAATTTACAAATCTGTTTAACTTTCTGGAACCAGTTAATTTAAAAAAAAAAAATGGTTTTCCACAGGAGTACCCCTTTTTAAATAGAAAAATCAATCCTGAAAGACACTTAAAATATATAATATTGTGATGGGAACTGTGTAATAGTAGCTATATCAGATACAGGGTAACTTCCCTGTTATGCAATAACTCCACTGCGGCAGTTCACCGTATTATGCCCTATCACAGTGTGGTGTTAAAACTTTACAGTCACGCCATTCCCCAACATGTTTCGCCGTAATAACGGCATCATCAAGAGGCAATATATGGCAATGGCCTTTACCATAAATTGCCTCTTGATGAGACATTGCCATAAATTGCTTCTTGATAACGCCGTTATTATGGCGAAACATGCTGGGGACTGGCATGACAGTAATGTTCTAACATCACACTATGATAGGGCATAATACAGCGAACTGCAGCACCAGAGTTATGGCATATGTTAGAAAATGGACCAAATCCAGTCACAGTGGCTCTTTGGGCCCATCAGCAACATATATGCTGTATGTGGTCAGCCAAAAGTATTACTTTACAAATGAGAAAATGGAGGTAAATACTCTTTAGTTTTGAGGGTAATAGGAGGGCACTGGCACAGTAGATATGGTCATCAGGCAGAAAGTTTAACTGCTACCTCCTTATGGCCGTAAATCAACCAAAAAACCAACTGGAATGTTCAACAAGTAAATGCTCCGGTGTCTGGTTACTTTGATAAATGACCCCTTTAATTAAAATGACCCTGGATGAGAAATCCAATAGAGATGATTAAGATTACACATATTTCATTGTTTTATGTTTTTCCAAGCTTTTTATTATCACTATGTAAAGGTCAATCATGTGGTACTACGGAGGCAAAAAGTTCTTTCTGCTAAAGCATCTATTCAGTAATGTACGAAGGACATTGTACATACTGTACTGAACAGCCAGAACACATAATCCAGGCTTGGGATGTTGGATGTGCTGTCCGTCCAGTATCCAGTCATCCGTTCCACTGTTGTATCTGTTCTGATTCCAGCATCAATGAAGGGGGTTTTCTCAGCAGGCGTACAGTGGGATATAGGCTTTACACATAATGGGGCAACATCACAACTCTGGACATTCAAAGTGACCAGATATCAACCGTACCAGATAATACCGATTCCTTATTATGACAGAGGCAACCAATCTATAAAATCAAGTTGTGTATATAAAAAGATAGCTAGTACTATATACCGTATTTTTCGCCCTGTAAGACGCATCGGAACATAAGACGCTCCCAATTGTAAAGGGGGAAAATCTGGAAAAAAAATATTCTGCGCCAAATACAATGTAAAGTATAGGACAGTGATCTTCAATCGTAGGACAGTGATCTTCAATTGTAGTTTTGCAACATCTGGAGGTCCGCAGGTTGAAGACCTCTGGTATAGGAAGTAGTACTCACGTGTCCCCGCCGCTCCGGACTCGTCACCGCTGCCCTGGATGTCGCCCTCCATTGCTGTCTCCGTGTCCCCGTTGCTCCCGAACGTCTCTATTGCCCGGTATCCTCGCTCTCCGTCGCCGCCATCACGCGCAACGACGTGATGACGACGAAGGGGAGCGCCGGCCATGCAGGGGATCCCGGCATGGAGCAGACACCGAGGAGGCAGGTAAGGTCCCTCCCGGTGTCCTGTAAGCTGTTCAGGACGCCGCGATTTCACCCCGGCGGTCCCTAACAGCCCGACTGAGCAGGCGGGTTAGTGCCACTTTTGCTTCAGACGCGGCAATCAGCTTTGATCGCTGAGTCTGAAGGGTTAATACAGGGCATCACCGCGATGTCCTGTATTAGCCTCGGGTCCTGGCCGTTGATGGCCGCAGGGACCACCGCGGTATTTGCCGTATAAGACGCACCAACTCCCCCCCCCCCCCCCCCCAGAAAAAGTGTCTTCTACGACGAAAAATACGGTATATGGTTGTACCATATTGAAGTTGCTACTTAATATTTGTAATCATGTGTGGACATATCCCAGCACTTACGTTAAGCGGAGCCTGATGTACACTGCTTAAAGGGGTACTTTTATTTATTTATTTATTTATTTTTTATTAACTGGTGGCAGAAAGTTAAACTGAAAGAAATGGTGCATCCATACATTATACAGAGAGCCCATCAATGTTGTGCTGTCCCAGTACTGGACTCGGTCCCGTACCTTTGTCGTCAGTCCCCACAGTCAGAGTTCCTCCATGCTGGTAGGGATTTCTTGGTGGGTTAACCCCCTAGTCGCCTCTTAATGTCATTAAAAATATATATATTTAATATATCTTAGTATAGTGTAATTAATGTACAGGACCTCAGGTCATGTGATAACTAATAATTGTGTTATGCTAAGGTTTAAGGACCTTTGGGTCATGTGATGTAACCATAATGCTTTGTGCTAGGACTGACAGGTTTGGGGACCAATAAGCTTTGATCCTGCCCCTTCTGTATATAAGGGCGCTGTTTCCAATAATCGCTTTCTCTTTCCCTTGGGATCTCAAAGTAAGCAGATCTGTTATCGCAGTGACAAGACAATCTAGGCCTGAAGCCTTCCACATCAGCACCTTGTTAAACCGTGAGTCAATCCAGCTCAAATCCCATCAATCCTACGTGACTACTGAACCTAAACATACCCCTAAATTCAGTGGAACAGGGGGAGATTTATCAAAACCTGTGCAGAGGAAAACTTGCCCAGTTGCCCATAGCAACCAATCAGCTTGCTGCTTTCATTTTTATGAAGGCCTGTGAAAAATGAAAGAAGTGATCTGATTGGTTGCTATGGGCAACTCAGCAACTTTTCCTCTGCACAGCTTTTGATAAATCTCCAACACAGAGTACAAAAAGAATCAAAGCCTATTTACTACAAAGTCTCAGCCAACCTGTGAGGAACCTAACTCCCGGTCCTCTGTAAAGACTGTTTGTTATTCATCCTGCATAAAATCTGCAGTAAAGTTAATTACAATTCGGGCGGTGGACAATCCTTTATTCCTCCCTATCGTAGGACATATATATCTAGAGGAAGCCCTCACCCTGGCGTCACAACAATCAAGGGTTAATGCTACACCCTGCAACACTACTCTGCAACACCCCTGTTCACCCTTCATCCCCCAAGCTCACCACAATGTCTATAAGCCACATGCACTACTTAGTTTTCAGTGTGGGGTGGCGCGGCCAGGTTACAGCTTTCAACTAGGTGTCCTAGCTAGAAGATGTTCCATGATCAGGGAACCTCTCTAACAAGAAGGGATTGTCCATAGAGGACAGCTGCTTTTCTGAATTTAGGATTTTTCATAGCATGGACTTCACTTCTGGTCTGCACTAGTTTTCAAAGATATTGGAGCACTTTTATCACCTTTACCAATACTTCAAAGAAAGAACATGAACAATAATTGCACAAATTCATGCTATTGGCCAAATTTAAGTTAGTATTAAGTACATAATACTTTTCAAGTTGTTTAGTTGCATCCCTTTAAAGGGGTACTCTGCCCCTAGATATTTTATCCCCTATCCAAAGGAGATGTCTGATCGCAGGGGTCCCACTGCTAGAGACCGCCGCAATCTCGGCTGCGCCACCCAGGACATCCAGTGCATGGAGCAAACTTCCCTCCGTGCTGGATGACTGGCAATGCAGGGCGGAGGCTTGTGATGTCACAGTCACGTCCCGCTTGTGATGTCACTGCCACGCCCCCCTCAATGCAAGTCTATGGGAGGGGGCGTGACAGCCATCACGCCCCCTCCCATAGACTTGCATTGAGGGGGCGTGGCCATGACATCACAAGCAGAGCAATCGGACATCTTATCTCCTATCCTTTTGGATAGGGGATAAGATGTTTAGGGGATTACCCATTTTTTAATAAAATTTTTCTGTTCTATAATGCATGTTACAGTACAAGATTAAAATGGCGTACGTATTCCACACATTACTTATACCTTTTTTAAAGCATGTTGTACTAATCACATTATGCTTGGTAAATGTGACCTATTATAATGCAGGGTTCTTAAAATAATGGGAATAAATAAATCCTTATCGCTAGAATATGCTATGACTTCTTGGCTGATGGAGATCCAGTCTGGCCAATGAAGGTGCAGGGAACTATAACACAGCATTTGAATTCAGCTGTGCTGCAGTTTCCTAAACAATTGAAGGCCCTAGGAACATGGTATACATGCAACTTAAATAGAGACAAGTGGATAACAACACTACTCTGGCTGGCAGAATATAAAGGTATCCCTAGGTTTTTACTAGAGCCCACTGCAAGGGATGGTCTTAGCTGCTAGCAGTGGCTACCTTACCTTACGCATTGGGCGCAAGAAAGGGGGCCAATCTGGCACTCACTTTCTAATGTGGATCCGGATTTCCAGATCCCCAAACGAAAGAGCGCCACTTTTAGCTGTATGCGCACAACGTTAGAGCCTTCTTTTTTGTGTTTTTCCTGGACTTCTGACCTTCTGCCATTTTCCTTTTGACCATCACTCTGGGTTGTAATTTGGACCACACGTGATCTCCTTATGTGACCCACTTGACTTCTGGTATTGTACTTGGACTCGGTTTTCTGATGTTGCCCTCTGGTCCTTACCCCAGTCTGACTCTGGTTTGTTGACTATCTCTTCTTTTCCTCCCTGTGCACTTAAAGGGGTACTCCGCCCCTAGACATCTTATCCCCTATCAAAAGGGATAGGGGATAAGAAGTCTGATCATGGGGGTCCCACTGCTGGGACTCCTCGCGATCTCCCTGCAGCACCCGGCATTTATTTATTTTTATTTTTTTAGAACGCCGGGTGTGGCATGAGGCTCTTGATATCACGGCCACGCCCCCTGCGACATCACGCAACCCTCCTTAATGCAAGTCTATGGGAGGGGGCTTGGCGGTACGAGGGTAGCAAAGTTCACTCCATGCACCAGATGACTGAGGTGATCGCCGGGGGTCACATCGGCGGAGTACTCCTTTAATCACTGTAGGGACCATCGTTCAGTTGGGGACCACCATTTATGGCAGATCTCCCAAGTACTTAGGGACAGTGGGTTTGGATAGTTCAGGGCTCGCTGTCCCCCTTTGAGATAAGCATTGCAAAACACAGCCTTCAGAATTGTTGGTTATATACTTGTGGCAGACTAAATGGGATTGTTCTTCCAGTATTATATTAAATAACGCTAAAGTCTGGGAAAGGTGCCAGGAGCCGTATCCAAGGCTAAACAGTTCACTGCAGACTGGGCGTTATCATAATGCTTTCACCCTGGGAAGCATTAATTTAATAAGTCACCTATTTGCCAATATAAAGCTCAGTATTGTTCAATAATAATATTATCATCATAAAACATAATCAGTATATAGGGGCTAGAAAACAGTATAATCTGGATGCATCGGTAACCTGCAGAGGTTATGTAAGAAATGCAATGATAGCATTTGGACAAAACATATATCAAGATTCCCCATCAGTAATTCTGGTATATTGATGCAGTGCCAGGTCCTGGTCCATCATATTATAGTCTATAGATATGGAAACAAATTCCTGCTTATATGGAACAAAGGAATTCCGACTTGACCTTTTTGTTGAATCCCTGCAGTCCCCATGTTACCTTCTAGTATTGTTAACTAATAAGGATGTGACGTGTTATAGTAATGAGGACCCATCATTGATATACACATTTGACTTACATAATCATTTAGAATCTTGTATTGATATTGCAATCTACATTGATTAAAATGACTATCTTCCTATATCGAAGTGTGGTGTCCCGGTACAGGACCTGGTCCTGTTCCTGTCTAGAGTCCCTCAGCTAGAGTCCCTCCATTCTACAGGGCTCTCCTGCAGGGCTTGCCCCTCGGTCGCCTCATAGAAATGTATTTTTGTATAGTGTACAAATGTATAGGACCTACCCTGGTCACTGTCACGATGCCGGCTGGCAGGTGGTGGATCCTCTGTGCCAGAGAGGGATTGGCGTGGACCGTGCTAGTGGACCGGTTCTAAGCCACTACTGGTTTTCACCAGAGCCCGCCGCAAAGCGGGATGGTCTTGCTGCGGCGGTAGTGACCAGGTCGTATCCACTAGCAACGGCTCACCTCTCTGGCTGCTGAAGATAGGCGCGGTACAAGGGAGTAGGCAAAAGCAAGGTCGGACGTAGCAGAAGGTCGGGGCAGGCAGCAAGGATCGTAGTCAGGGGCAACGGCAGAAGGTCTGGAAACACAGGCAAGGAACACACAAGGAACGCTTTCACTGGCACTAAGGCAACAAGATCCGGCAAGGGAGTGCAGGGGAAGTGAGGTGATATAGGGAAGTGCACAGGTGAACACACTGATTGGAACCACTGCGCCAATCAGCGGCGCAGTGGCCCTTTAAATCGCAGAGACCCGGCGCGCGCGCGCCCTAGGGAGCGGGGCCGCGCGCGCCGGGACAGAACAGACGGAGAGCGAGTCAGGTAGGGGAGCCGGGGTGCGCATCGCGAGCGGGCGCTACCCGCATCGCGAATCGCATCCCGGCTGGCAGCGGAATCGCAGCGCCCCGGGTCAGAGGACGTGACCGGAGCGCTGCCGCGGGGAGAGTGAAGCGAGCGCTCCGGGGAGGAGCGGGGACCCGGAGCGCTCGGCGTAACAGTACCCCCCCCCTTGGGTCTCCCCCTCTTCTTAGAGCCTGAGAACCTGAGGAGCAGACTTTTGTCTAGGATGTTGTCCTCAGGTTCCCAGGATCTCTCTTCAGGACCACAACCCTCCCAGTCCACTAAAAAAAAATTTTTCCCTCTGACCTTTTTGGCAGCTAAAATTTCTTTGACCGAGAAGATGTCCGAGGAGCCGGAAACAGGAGTGGGAGGAACAGATTTGGGAGAAAAACGGTTGAGGATGAGTGGTTTGAGAAGAGAGACGTGAAAGGCATTAGGGATACGAAGAGAGGGAGGAAGAAGAAGTTTATAAGAGACAGGATTAATTTGACACAAAATTTTGAAAGGACCAAGATAGCGTGGTCCCAACTTGTAGCTAGGGACACGGAAGCGGACATATTTAGCGGAGAGCCATACCTTGTCTCCAGGGGAAAAAACGGGGGGAGCTCTTCTTTTCTTATCCGCGAACTTCTTCATGCGTGATGAAGCCTGTAAGAGAGAATTTTGGGTCTCTCTCCATATGATGGAAAGGTCACGAGAAATTTCATCCACAGCGGGCAGACCAGAGGGCAAGGGAGTAGGGAGGGGGGGAAGAGGGTGACGGCCGTACACCACGAAAAATGGGGATTTGGAGGAAGACTCAGAGACCCTGAAGTTATACGAGAATTCGGCCCATGGGAGGAGATCTGCCCAGTCATCCTGGCGGGAGGAAACAAAATGTCGCAAATAATCACCCAAGATCTGGTTAATCCTTTCTACTTGTCCATTGGACTGGGGATGATATGCAGAAGAAAAATTTAATTTAATCTTGAGTTGTTTACAGAGAGCCCTCCAGAATTTAGACACGAATTGGACGCCTCTATCCGAGACAATCTGCGTAGGCAACCCGTGAAGACGAAAAATGTGTACAAAAAATTGTTTAGCCAACTGAGGCGCAGAAGGAAGACCAGGAAGAGGGATGAAATGTGCCATTTTGGAGAATCGATCAACGACCACCCAAATAACAGTGTTGCCACGGGAAGGGGGTAAATCAGTAATAAAATCCATACCAATCAGAGACCAAGGCTGTTCGGGGACAGGCAGAGGATGAAGAAAACCAGCGGGCTTCTGGCGAGGAGTCTTATCCCGGGCACAGATAGTGCAGGCTCGCACAAAGTCCACAACATCCGTCTCCAGAGTCGGCCACCAATAGAAGCGGGAGATGAGTTGCACAGATTTCTTGATACCCGCATGACCTGCGAGATGGGAGGAGTGACCCCATTTGAGGATTCCGAGGCGTTGGCGAGGAGAAACAAAGGTCTTTCCTGGAGGAGTCTGCCTGATGGAGGCAGGAGAAGTGGAGATCAGGCAGTCAGGTGGAATGATGTGTTGCGGAGAGAGTTCAACTTCTGAGGCATCCGAGGAACGAGAGAGAGCATCGGCCCTAATGTTCTTATCGGCAGGACGAAAGTGAATCTCAAAATTAAATCGGGCAAAGAACAGAGACCACCGGGCCTGGCGAGGATTCAGCCGTTGGGCAGACTGGAGGTAGGAGAGGTTCTTGTGGTCGGTGTAGATAATAACAGGAGAACTTGATCCCTCCAGCAGATGCCTCCATTCCTCAAGTGCTAATTTAATGGCTAGAAGCTCTCGATCCCCGATGGAGTAGTTCCTCTCCGCTGGAGAGAAGGTCCTAGAGAAAAAACCACAAGTGACAGCATGCCCGGAAGAATTTTTTTGTAGAAGAACAGCTCCAGCTCCCACTGAGGAGGCATCAACCTCCAATAGGAAGGGTTTGGAAGGGTCAGGTCTGGAGAGGACGGGAGCCGAAGAAAAGGCAGACTTGAGTCGTTTAAAGGCGTCTTCTGCTTGAGGGGGCCAGGACTTGGGATCAGCATTTTTTTTGGTTAAAGCCACGATAGGAGCCACAATGGTAGAAAAATGTGGAATAAATTGCCTGTAATAATTGGCGAACCCCAAAAAGCGTTGGATAGCACGGAGTCCGGAGGGGCGTGGCCAATCTAAGACGGCAGAGAGTTTGTCTGGATCCATCTGTAGTCCCTGGCCAGAGACCAAATATCCTAGAAAAGGAAGAGATTGGCATTCAAACAGACATTTCTCAATTTTGGCATAGAGTTGGTTGTCACGAAGTCTCTGAAGAACCATACGGACATGCTGGCGGTGTTCTTCTAGATTGGCAGAAAAAATTAGGATATCGTCCAGATATACAACAACACAGGAGTATAACAGATCACGAAAAATTTCATTGACAAAGTCTTGGAAGACGGCAGGGGCGTTGCACAGTCCAAAGGGCATGACCAGATACTCAAAGTGTCCATCTCTGGTGTTAAATGCCGTTTTCCACTCGTCCCCCTCTCTGATGCGGATGAGGTTATAGGCGCCTCTTAAGTCCAATTTAGTGAAGATGTGGGCACCTTGGAGGCGATCAAAGAGTTCAGAGATGAGGGGTAAGGGGTAGCGGTTCTTAACCGTGATTTTATTAAGACCGCGGTAGTCAATGCATGGACGTAGGGAGCCATCTTTTTTGGACACAAAGAAAAATCCGGCTCCGGCAGGAGAGGAGGATTTACGGATAAAGCCCTTTTTTAGATTCTCCTGGACGTATTCGGACATGGCAAGAGTCTCTGGGGCAGAGAGAGGATAAATTCTGCCCCGGGGTGGAGTAGTGCCCGGGAGGAGGTCGATAGGGCAATCATAAGGCCTGTGAGGAGGTAGAGTCTCAGCTTGTTTTTTGCAGAAAACATCCGCGAAGTCCATATAGGCCTTAGGGAGACCGGTTACTGGAGGAACCACAGAGTTACGGCAAGGGTTACTGGGAACCGGTTTTAGACAGTTCTTGGAACAAGAGGACCCCCAACTCTTGATCTCCCCAGTGGACCAATCCAGGGTAGGGGAATGAAGTTGAAGCCAGGGAAGTCCAAGGAGAATTTCCGAGGTGCAATTGGGGAGGACCAAAAGTTCAATCCTCTCATGATGAGATCCGATGCTCATAAGAAGGGGCTCCGTGCGGAAACGTATGGTACAGTCCAATCTTTCATTATTTACACAATTGATGTAGAGGGGTCTGGCGAGACTGGTCACCGGGATGTTGAACCTGTTGACGAGAGAGGCCAAAATAAAATTTCCTGCAGATCCAGAGTCCAAGAAGGCCACTGTAGAGAAGGAGAAGGCAGAGGCAGACATTCGCACAGGCACAGTAAGACGTGGAGAAGCAGAGTAGACATCAAGGACTGTCTCATCTTTTTGCGGAGTCAGCGTACGTCTTTCCAGGCGGGGAGGACGGATAGGACAATCTCTCAAGAAGTGTTCGGTACTAGCACAGTACAGGCAGAGGTTCTCCATACGGCGTCGTGTCCTCTCTTGAGGTGTCAGGCGAGACCGGTCGACCTGCATAGCCTCCACGGCGGGAGGCACAGGAACAGATTGCAGGGGACCAGAGGAGAGAGGAGCCGAGGAGAAGAAACGCCTCGTGCGAACAGAGTCCATATCTTGGCGGAGTTCTCGTGCGGCCAGAACATCTTTAATGTTGCTGGATAGGCCTTTTTTGAAGGTCGCGCAGAGGGCCTCATTATTCCAGGACAATTCTGAAGCAAGAGTACGGAATTGTACGGCATACTCGCCAACGGAAGAATTACCCTGGACCAGGTTCAACAGGGCAGTCTCAGCAGAAGAGGCTCGGGCAGGTTCCTCAAAGACACTTCGGATTTCCGAGAAGAAGGAGTGTACAGAGGCAGTGACGGGGTCATTGCGGTCCCAGAGCGGTGTGGCCCATGACAGGGCTTTTCCGGACAGAAGGCTGACTACGAAAGCCACCTTAGACCTTTCAGTGGGAAACAGGTCCGACATCATCTCCAGATGCAGGGAACATTGGGAAAGAAAGCCACGGCAAAACTTAGAGTCCCCATCAAATTTATCCGGCAAGGATAAGCGTATCCCAGGAGCGGCCACTCGCTGCGGAGGAGGTGCAGGAGCTGGCGGAGGAGATGACTGCTGAAGCTGTGGTAGTAACTGTTGTAGCATAACGGTCAGTTGAGACAGCTGTTGGCCTTGTTGCGCTATCTGTTGTGACTGCTGGGCGACCACCGTGGTGAGGTCAGCGACAACTGGCAGAGGAACTTCAGCGGGATCCATGGCCGGATCTACTGTCACGATGCCGGCTGGCAGGTGGTGGATCCTCTGTGCCAGAGAGGGATTGGCGTGGACCGTGCTAGTGGACCGGTTCTAAGCCACTACTGGTTTTCACCAGAGCCCGCCGCAAAGCGGGATGGTCTTGCTGCGGCGGTAGTGACCAGGTCGTATCCACTAGCAACGGCTCACCTCTCTGGCTGCTGAAGATAGGCGCGGTACAAGGGAGTAGGCAAAAGCAAGGTCGGACGTAGCAGAAGGTCGGGGCAGGCAGCAAGGATCGTAGTCAGGGGCAACGGCAGAAGGTCTGGAAACACAGGCAAGGAACACACAAGGAACGCTTTCACTGGCACTAAGGCAACAAGATCCGGCAAGGGAGTGCAGGGGAAGTGAGGTGATATAGGGAAGTGCACAGGTGAACACACTGATTGGAACCACTGCGCCAATCAGCGGCGCAGTGGCCCTTTAAATCGCAGAGACCCGGCGCGCGCGCGCCCTAGGGAGCGGGGCCGCGCGCGCCGGGACAGAACAGACGGAGAGCGAGTCAGGTAGGGGAGCCGGGGTGCGCATCGCGAGCGGGCGCTACCCGCATCGCGAATCGCATCCCGGCTGGCAGCGGAATCGCAGCGCCCCGGGTCAGAGGACGTGACCGGAGCGCTGCCGCGGGGAGAGTGAAGCGAGCGCTCCGGGGAGGAGCGGGGACCCGGAGCGCTCGGCGTAACAGTCACATGGTATATGATAGTGGTTTTATAGATATTTAGGACCTTCCGAGGTCATGTGGTAATGTCATGTGATGTACCCAGAGTTCTCTGGGTTCAGAACTTACAGGCTTTGCAGCCAATGGGATTATTCCAGCCCCCCTTGTATATAAGGGGCTGAATTAATTAAATTCTCTCTTGTTCCTGCACTCTCTTGCTCTTAGTTCCTGCTTTTAGTTCTGGAATATCAAGTAAGCACAATCAGCATATCTTCATTCATCTCAACTGGGCCAAAGCCTAAAGAACCAGCAGCCACTAAAACCGTGAGTTATAAAGCTCAACCTACAAATCCTGTGTGACTACTATTCCACTCAAATCTTATAATTAGTAGCACAGTGGCCTGCATAAAGCTAAAGACTATTAGTCCCAGCAAAGCCTGTGAGGAACCTGCATCCTGGTTACCTTAAGAGAAACTGTACAATTGTAAAGACAGTTGCATAAAGGTTCAAGCAAATGTTTCCAGTTATCTCATAAAATCTGCTGTGGACATTCCGTTTATTATCCCTGCCGTTTGTGGGCCGGTTGGCGGCAGGATCTCTAATACTAAGCAAACTACATTCTGGCGTCACGACAAGTAAGGGTTAATGCCACCAGACCCTTTATTCAACATTGCAACACCCCAGACACCACATAAGGCATTGCTTAGTGACATGTGTAGGTGAAATAACGCTTGTGAACAATTTCATATGTGAGTTATGTTGCTGCGGTTCTAACAATAGATTGTATTTATGAAGTATAGTTTTCTACTTTATAGATTTTTCATTATAGGAAGTAGCTGTCCAGAGCAGGAGCAAATCCCCCATAACAAACCTATCCTGCTCTGGACAGTTCCTGACATGGACAGAGGTGTCAGCAGAGAGCACTGTGATTAGAAAGAAAGGAAATTCAAAAAAGAACTTCCTCTGTAGCATACAGCAGCAGATAAGTACTGGAAGGATAAAGATTGTGAAATCAAAGTAATTTACAAATCTGTTTAACTTTCTGGCACCAGTTGATTAAAAAAAAAATGTTTTTTCCACCGGTGTACCCCTTTTTAACCCCTTCCCGACCTATGACATACCTGTACGTCATGGGTGGCAAGGTGTTCCCGACCCATGACATACAGGTACGTCATGGACATTACTGCCGCTACTCGCGGCATCCCGCAGCGCCCGGAAAGATGGTGGCTATCACTGATAGCCAGCCATCTTACCGTGCGACCACGGGGGGTTTCGTCCCCCACCCCCCCAGCGATCGCTGCTATCAGCTGGTCAAATCTGACTAGCTGATAGCAGCGTTTCGCTATCAGAATACTTAGCAGCGCGGTGTGTGAGTTCCGATCACGGGGATCGGGACACACACCGCTCTGCTAAGTGTCCCTGACCCGTCCCCCGGCGTCACTTACCCGTCGGAGCGGTGTCCCGAGCGGTCCCGGCGTCCTCCATGCGGTCCTGGTGTCCTCCGTGCGGTCCTGGCTGCGCTGCGTCCCGGAGGTGAGTTTCCAGCAGCAGTGCGGCATCTTCATTGGCAGCAGTGAGATCGCCGTAAAGCGATCTCACTTCTGCCTCTGAGAGTTTCAAAACTGCAACTCCCAGCATGCCCAGACAGCCTTTGGCTTTCTGGGCATGCTGGGAGTTGTAGTTTTGCAACATCTGGAGGTCCTCAGTTTGGAGACCACTGTATAATGGTCTCCAATCTGTGCTCTTCCAGATGTTGCAAAACTACAAATCTCAGCATGCTCAGTCTGTCCAGGCATGCTGGGAGTTGTAGTTCTCTAACATCTGGAAGAGCACAGATTGGAGACCATTATACAGTGGTCTCCAAACTGTGGACCTCCAGATGTTGCAAAACTACAACTCCCAGCATGCCCAGACTGACCAAGCATGCTGGAAGTTGTAGTTCGGCAACATCTGATCCTTCAGATATTGCTGAACTACAACTTCCAGCATGCCTTGGCAGTCTGGGCATGCTGGGAGTTGTAGTTTTGCAACAACTGGAGGCACACTAGTTGGGAAAGATTGTCCGTTTCCTACCTCAGTGCCTCCAGCTGTTGCAATTGTTGCAAAACTATAACTCCCAGCATGCACTGACAGACCATGCATGCTGGGAGTTGTAGTTTTGCAACAGCTGGAGGCACACTGGTTTGGAAACACTAAGTTTGGTTGCAAAACACTTGAAAGTTTATTACTTAACTTAGTGTTTCCAAACCAGTGTTCCTCCAGCTGTTGCAAAAATACAACTCCCAGCATGCACGGACAGCCAAAGGGCATGCTCGGAGTTTGCAACAGCTGGATGTTTGCCCCCTCCCCCCAATGTGAATGTACAGGGTACACTCACATGGGCGGAGGTTTACAGTGAGTGCTGCAAGTTTGAGATGGCGCAAATTTTGCACTGCAGCTCAAACTTCCAGCGGCAAACTTGCTGTGAACCTCTGCCCATGTGACTGTACCCTAAAAGCACTACACTACACTGACACTAACCTAAAATAAAAAGTAAAAAACACTACATATACACATACCCCTACACAGCCCCCCTCCCCCAAAAAAATGAAAAACGTCTGGTACGCTACTGTTTCCAAAACGGAGCCTCCAGCTGTTGCAAAATAATAACTCCCAGTATTGCCGAACAGCCATTGACTGTCCAGGCATGCTGGGAGTTTTGCAACAGCTGGAGGCACCCTGTTTGGGAATCATTGGCATAGAATACCCCTATGTCCACCCCTATGCAAATCCCTAATTCAGGCCTCAAATGCGCATGGCGCTCTCTCACTTTGGAGCCCTGTCGTATTTCAGGGCAACAGTTTTGGGATACATATGGGGTATCGCCGTACTCGGGAGAAATTGCCTTACAAATTTTGGGGGGCTTTTCTTCTTTAACCCCTTATGAAAAGGTGAAGTTGGGGTCTACACCAGCATGTTAGTGTAAAAAAATAAATTTTTTACACTGACATGCTGGTGTTGCCCTATACTTTTCATTTTCACAAGAGGTAAAAGGGAAAAAAGACCCTCTAAATTTGTAACGCAATTTCTCCTGAGTACGGAGATACCCCATATGTGGGCGCAAAGTGCTCTGGGGGCGCACAACAAGGCCCAGAAGGGAGAGTGCGCCATGTACATTTGAGGCGATTTGCACAGGGGTGGCTGATTGTTACAGCAGTTCTGACAAACGCAAAACAATAAATATCCACATGTGACCCCATTTTGGAAACTACACCCCTCACGGAATGTAATAAGGGGTGCAGTGAGCATTTACACCCCACTGGTGTATGACAGATTTTTGGAACAGTGGTCTGTGAAAATGAAAAATTAAATTTTTGATTTGCACAGTCCACTGTTTCAAATATCTGTCAAACGCCAATGGGGTGTAAATGCTCACTGCACCCCTTATTAAATTCCATGAGGGGTATAGTTTCCAAAATGGGGTCACATGTGGGGGGGGGTTCACTGTTCTGGCACCATAGGGGCTTCCTAAATGGGACATGCCCCCCAAAAACCCTTTCAGAAAAACTCACTCTCCAAAATCCCATTGTCGCTCCTTCCCTTCTGAGCCCTCTACTGCGCCCGCCGAACACTTTACATATGAGGTATTTCCTTACTCAAGAGAAATTGGGTTACCAATTTTAGGGTGATTTTTCTCCTTTTACCCCTTGTAAAAATTAAAAAATTGGGTCTACAAGAAAATGCGAGTGTAAAAAATGAAGATTTAGAATTTTCTCCTTCACTTTGCTGCTATTCCTGTGAAACACCTAAAGGGTTAAAACACTTACTGAATGTCATTTTGAATACTTTGGGGGGTGCAGTTTTTATAATGGGGTCATTTATGGGGTATTTCTAATATGAAGATCCTTAAAATCCACTTCCAACCTGAACTGGGCCCTGAAAAATTACGATTTTGAAAATCTTGAGAAAAATTGGAAAATTGATGCGGAACTTTGAAGCCCTCTGGTGTCTTCCAAAAGTAAAAACTTGTCAATTTTTAATGCAAACACAAAGTAGACATATTGTATATGTGAATCAATATGTAATTTATTTGGAATATCCATTTTCCTTTCAAGCAGAGACTTTCAAAGTTAGAAAAATGCTAAATTTTCAAAATTTTCATGAAATTTTTAGATTTTTTACCAAGAAAGGATACAAATATTAGTGAAATTTTACCGATAACATAAAGTAGAATATGTCACGAAAAAACAATCTCGGAATCAGAATGATAAGTAAAAGCATCCCAGAGTTATTAATGTTTAAAGTGACAGTGGTCACATTTTCAAAAAATGCCCAGGTCATGAAGGTGAAAATGGGCTGGGTCATGAAGGGGTTAAAGGTGCCAGAAATACACGTAAATTGCACCAAACACTAAGTGAAATTAAAGATGGTGGCAATTAAAACTACACAGTCTAAAAATGCACTACTTAAAATTCTGGTGCATTTGTAAAATGTCTAGTCTAAGCTAAGTTAATTTTTATTTTTATTTTTAATTAAGCTTTATTTATTTATTTATTTTCCCCCCCTGTTGTCTTACCGCTAAATCATGTTGTGGATATTCTGGAGTAGCGGGAGGAGAAAAAAAAAAGTGCAATTATTTGTACAAAGTAAATATCGTGTGAGTCAGTGGTCTCAAACGGTGGCCCTCCAGATGTGGCAAAACTTCCACTCCCAGCATGCCCGGACAGCCGATGGCTGTCCGGGCATGCTGGGAGTTGGAGTTTTGCCACATCTGGAGGGCCACCATTTGAGATCACTGGTGGGAGTAATGACTGGATACAAGGTTTTTTTTTATACATAAGTCTTGAAATACAACATTTAAGCCTCGAAGGCAAAAACTCGAAAGAGAAGAATGTGAGAAAAGTCATGGTTTAGGTAGATCTGTGAGATTTGTAGATGTGATAACATAATATGTCTCCATATCGGGAGAGGAGAGTCATTGGCTCTAGACTATGGCTGTTTTCTGTTAGAGATTGCATGACAGTGAAGGAGAATGGGTAGACCTTTTTGTACAGCTTGTGTATACTTCACGCCCTCTCGGGAAGCGTGCTTTGACACAAGCACATGTAGTACTCAGCTTTATGTTGACTTTAGAGTGGAAGTGGCATTTTTTACTGCCAGAGGCTGAATGACTTCTGGTCTGCCTGAGCAAGTCTTTATTTGTGTCTTTCTGTTCAAAGAAATCCAGCCACACACCTTGTGAAACAGATAAGCTACGCCGAATATTTCCCATGCTAAATGCACGTTATACAACACGGCGCCGCGACCATTCTGTTTCATGTTATAAGTTCAAAAGATAAGTGGCGTACAAACACCATCATAAATTATAATGAAAGGGGAAGGTGAGCTTTTCCATTAAGTCATATCCTTATTTATATATTTTTACTTTTAGGGATCTATGTTAAATGTCACCATTAAAATGTAGCTGTCCACACAAGGTACGGAGGTGCAGACACCAATAGTTAAAGGGGTTAAGGGGATAAGATGTCAGATCGCCGCGGTCCCGCTGCTGGGGAGCCCCGGGATCACCGCTGCGGCACCGCGCTATCATTACAGCACAGAGTGAGTTTGCTCTGTGCGTAATGACGGGCGATACAGGGGCCGGAGCATCGTTACGTCACAGCTCCGCCTCTCGTGACATCACAGCCCGCCCCTTTCAATACAAGTCTATGGGAGGTGGTGTGGCAGTCATCACGCCCCCTCCCATAGACTTACATTAAGGGGACGGGCCGTGATGTCACGAGGGGCGGAGCCATGACGTCACGCTGCTCCGTCCCCTGTATCACCCGTCATTACGGACAGAGCAAACTCACTCTGTGCTGTAATGATAGCGCGGTGCCGCAGCGGGGATCCTCGGGGTCCCCAGCAGTGGGACCGCGGCGATCTGACATCTTATCCCCTATCCTTTGGATAGGGGATAAGATGTCTAGGGGCAGGGTACCCCTTTAAGGCAAAAGGAGATAAAACAGAATGAACCTTTATTACCTAAACCTATATTCGTCTTGTATTCGCACTGGTACTCCAGTGGAAAATAAATATATATATATATATATATATATAGTATACTTTTTTTTTTTTTTTTTTAAATCAACTGGTGCCAGAATGTTAAACAGATTTGTAAATTACTTCTGTTTATAAATTTTAATCCTTCCAGTACTTATCAGCTGCTGTATACTAAAGAGGAAGTTCTTTTCTTTTTGAATTTCTTTTCTGTCTGACCACAGTGCTCTCTGCTGACACCTCTGTCCATGTCAGGAAATGTCCAGAGAAGGACAGGTTTGCTATGGGGATTTGCTCCTGCTCTCGACAGTTCCTGATATGGACAGAGGTGTCAGCAGAAAGCACTGTGGTCAGACAGAAAATAAATTTCAAAAGAAATGAACGTCCTCTGTATTATACAGCAGCTGATAAGTACTGGAAGGATTAAGATTTTTAAATAGAAGTAATTTACAAATCTGTTTAACTTTTCTGGCACCAGTTGATTTAAAAAAAAAAAAATGTTTTGCACCGGAGTACCCCTTTAAGCTGAAGAGTCGGAGAGGCCGGCAGAGTCTCAGTGAACGCCTTCTCTCTGCTCCTAGCATGGAGCCCTGTACGTCAGTTGTGCAGGTCAGGGTGAGGAGGAGGTGTGCTGCTGCGATTCTGCCGGCCTTTTCCACTGTTCGGATAAGGTACAAGACAGTGTGGATATAGGTGTAAAGAAAGGTACATTCTGTTTTATCTCCTTTTTTTTCCTAACTATTGGTGTCTGTACCCCCCCCCCCCCCCATACCTCGTTTGGAGGTGACGGAGGCACACCTCTGTATGACATCATGGGTACTCTACATGAGATATCTGTTCTTTTTGCATTTGGCTAGAATTTCTGTATTGAGACATAAAAAGTAGTAGTAACAGTTTAAAAGGTGTTTAAAAAAGAAAAAAAAATCCTATAATTTATTCCAGAAACAATGCCACCCCTGTCCCCAGGTTGTGTGCGGTATTACAACTTGCTTTCATTCATTTTAATAGAACTGAGCTGCAATCCTACATATAGCCTAAGGACATGCATACGCATTAGATTAAGTTGTACATATGCATTAGATTAAGTTGTACATACGCATTAGATTAAGGTCAGTTGATTGCTCTAATGTGTGTTGTATCTGTTCCTAATGGCAGATGCCAGGAAAAGAATGTTCAAGTTTTCAACTTTACATAGAAGCCAACTAAAGGGTTATATTGAAAGTTGTAATTTATGATCAGTGAAAGGTACTTTCCTATGGAAAATTCAAAACACCTCCTGCAAAAAAACAAAAAACTGAATTACTCACCCCACTGATCCCCTTGCACTGTCGGTCATGCTTAGAGTTCCCGCTGATCTTCACCTTCTGGTCCGGTCTCTACACACAGGAAGGGGCTGGGAGGTAAGTCACCGCTGCAGACAGTCACTGGCTGAGTGGGAAATTCCAGCCATTTACTGTGTCAGACAGGGCCAGGAAGAGACCAGGGACCCAATGGCAGAAGCAGGGGATTGGTCAGGTGCATAACCTTTATTTATTTTAACTTATTTATTTTGAATCTGTCTGTATCATTGTGTCTGTAACTTTCTATTTAATAAACTGTGTTTCTATTCTCCTGTCCAGGTACCCAGAAATTCAGAAGAAGATGCAACAAGAAGTGGATAAGGTCATCGGAAGAGATCGCTTGCCCTGTGTAGACGATCAGTCCAGTTTGCCGTATATCATGGCGTTTCTTCATGAATTAATGCGCTTTAGTAGCTTTGTTCCTGTCACCATTCCTCATGCAACCACACAGGACACAAACCTCATGGGTTACAATATTCCCAAAAACACTGTGGTATTTGTCAACCAGTGGTCAGTCAATCATGATTCACTGAAGTGGTCAAACCCAGAAGAATTTGACCCATCAAGATTCCTGGATGATTTGGGATTTCTCAATAAAGACATGGTGAGCAAGGTGATGATCTTCTCCGTCGGTAAGAGAAGATGTATAGGAGAAGAGCTATCAAAGATGCAGCTGTTTCTCTTTGCATCCATCTTTGCTCATCAATGTACATTTACTGCTAATCCAGGAGAAAGTCTGAACCTGCAATGTGAATATGGATTGAGCATCAAACCGAAGCCATTTAGCCTCAGGATGAGCCTCCGGGATGGTAATATGGACTTACTTAATAGTACAGTCCAAAAATTGATGACAGAAGAGTAAAATGATAGCGATGTCCATCAGACATGGGATTTATTATTACTGGGAACAACATGCTGCATTGACACTTATATTTCTGATTCCTTTCCAGAACAGTAGTGGACGTGTTTAACTATACACAACATATATCTTAACAATGTTACAGCAATGCCATAGATCTTCCTATCATTACACATAAGGTTAGGTTTCTACACAAGTTTTTTTCTGGCGTTTTTTTGTAAAAATGCCACTGTGGTTTTTGAGCCAAAGTCAAAAGTGGATCCAGTAAGAAGAAGTGTAAGTCTTTCCTTTTTTAGATTTTCTTTTCCTCTTGAATATACTTCTGGCTTTGGCTAAAAAAAACTGCATTGGCAGATATCCAAAAAAAAAAAGGCCAGAAAAAACCTGTGTGTAAACCTACTGTAATGATGATTTCTGGTTACCAGAAGCCCCGCCCCCTCATCGCGGCTGGCATGCCTCCTCCCATAGACTTGCATTGAGGGAGTGGGGCGTGACACCATGAGGGGACGGGGCTATGACGTCACTGGCTCCTGGCGCTGGCTCTAAGCATTCAGAACATTTTGTTCCAAAAGCTGAGCAACGGAGTACCCCTTTTAAGTTCTCTTTATGTTCGTATGTCTTGAAACTAGCAACTTCTGCCTGTAACAAATATTAAGAGTCAGAGTTTGTTCTTACTGGAACATGTCAAAAGTCTGTTGTATTCAAGAGTATTTAAAATTGTTACTTACTATTCCCATCCAGACAGTTTAGTTTCGACTTTTGCAAAACAATTTAGACACACGCTTAAAAAAACCTCAAAACTAAACAGATTTGTTATTGATAATATGCTGGGGGGGTTTCAAAATCTAAAAGTGGTCAGAAACATTCAACAGAACTGTGAAGGTAGGGCAAATTACTTTGGGTTTGTTTGTTTATTTGGCATTATATCAGTAAATCTGGTGAGAAAACCCCAGTTGAATAAAACCTAAATAGGGAAGAAACATACGTAAATCTTGGGCTTGGCCAATATTAGGCAGTCAGTTCTTTAGGGGGTTCTTGGCATGTACTCTTGTTTTACCCATTTCCATTATAGTTGTTGCAAAATGTATGATCATAACCAGAGTTGGGCTCCGTTTCTTTGGGGCTTAAAGAGTACCTGCCACCAAGTAAAGAGGGATTAGGTTCTTTTTGAGTTAATCCTTTGTAAAGTCTGTGTTGTGACCACAAGAGAAAATAAAATCCGGCACTGCCACTGTGCGTCCTATTCAAATCTTGCCTTGAATGGTATAGCCAGTACTGGTTTATAATGAAAATGTATTTTGCTAATGGTGATGCTGCACCACTCTGCCGCCTCCCTGCTTGTTCACTGAATGGACATGAAGTGAAGTATCCTGCTGCCATCAACTTAACAGGTGAGTTGCTCCGCACCTTTCTCTTCATTATATGCACCTTTATAAAGTCTGCTCACTGCCTGGGAGCTTTTTCTGCTGCACAGCGCTCTCTCTCCCGCCTACATGATTATCAGGCGGGTAGCAAGAGATATGCATAGCCGCACTCACGTCCCGCCCCACCAGCACTTCCCGGAGTTCAGACTTGTGCCAGTCCGGCACAAGTCCGAGGGCTATTCAGGGCCTGCTGAACGCTACAGAACAGAGACCCCTAGTGGCCACTTTTTCAAATGTAAAAAAACTGATGAAAAGATAGATTTTTTTACTTATTTATTTTTTTATGAAGATATATGGCAAGTAGGCATAACATTACCATAACGAAAAGTTTTACATAATGACAGGTACTCTTTAAAGGGGTGCTCTGGGAAAGTTAAGAAAAATAAAAATTCCCCAAAGCCACCACAATACCTGTTCTGTGTCCCCTGTAGTTATCCATATGGTTTTGTGGCCACTGCAGCCTCCTTAATATTCGTTTTCCTTGCTTGCAGCCCAAACTACAACTCCCTAAAGTCAGTGCAGCTCTGTGTAATGGATGCCAGCTAATTTCTCTCACTATCTGTGTGAATGCTGTGCTGTTGTCAGCAGCCCACACTACATGTGTTTTTTTGTTTTTTTTTACTATTCTCCCCCCCCCCCAGCAATAAATCATGCTATGCTCTGGCAGTAGTCAGTGATAAGATCTACAGCAGGAATGGAGCAGCCTCATGTGCTGAGTTGTGACTAAGAATCTTCACTGGGCTTCTCTGGTCAAGCTCCTCATACAGAGAGGGGAGGGGGAGGGGAGGTGTGGCTGGGAAGCCAGAAATCACATGGGGGGACATTTATCAAAGCATTTAGTAGTTTTTTTTTTTACTTAAAATTGTCGCAAAATTGTTGCACGTGCGCCTACGCTCTTTTTTTCTGCGACTTTTTGCTTGTTCAGTGTCCTAAGCAAAAACTAAAAATCTTGCTTACCAAAGCAAAAAGTGATTTTTGACTTGCAGTGGTCAGAGATTTATCAAGTGCGAAAGTCGCAAAACAGTCGCATCGCATGAAAAAAACTACTAAATCTACTCCAGCTCAGACATGGAGCAGAAAAAGCCACTACAAAAGCAAAAAAAGAAAAAATTGCTTAAGTGAAAGAAATTTATCAACAGGCTGAAAGCAGTTGATAAATACCAGTAAGTCGCACATAAGCAAAAAAATAGTAAGAAAAAATAACTAAAACAAAGGAATACATAAGCAAACATTGATAAATGTCCCTCCATGGTGTTTGTCTTGCAGGAAGGGGGGGGGGGGGGATAGGTCTTATTGAGGGGTTTACACAAAGACAAGCAGGATCTGAATATGACATCTTTCTTTCTCTCACTATATAGCTAATGAATGGGCTATGGGTTTAGTTCCCCCGGAGTACCCATTTAACACAGAATACAGTACAGTGGATCTATATAACATATGTAAAGAACATATGCAAGTCCATTTTTTTTATTGAATTGTAAACTTTGTTAATGATTAAGTACATTTGAACAATAAAGCTTATTCCTTGAGGTTAGATTAAAATTCACCAACATTTTTTTAACAGCCTGGTCCAATTGGAGAACTGCATATTAGTCAGATAAGTCAGTTCAGATCATTGTTTTAGGTAGACTTTGATTGCATTTATTTCAGTAAAATTTTACACAATTTGTCACATTTCGAATAAGTAAATGGGGTAGTTGGAGAAATTGGCATCAAATCTATTAAGACACTGACATCTTGATAAATGTGACACACTTTTAGCTGCCAGAATAGAGTCACATTTGAGATGAACCGTCAGGTTTGAGCTGAGTTGTCAAATTTGATGTAGATTTAAAAAGTCAAAATAAGCATTTTTCCCTCCTATTCTTAAAGGGTACCTCTTATCAAAAAAACTTTTGATATATTATAGATTAATGTATGCAGAATAACTTCACAATTGCATGTTATTAAAAAATAGGCTTCTTTCTATTACATTTTCCACTTTGAAGAAATGACCACTAGGGGTCTCCCTACCAGTCCTGGCAGCAAGCATTTCAGACTCAAGCTGGAGTCCTAAACACTACGAGCTGCCAGTCTGCTTTGTTCACAAAGGAGAACACTCAGAGCTGCCAGCCTGCTTTGTTCACAGCCTGTTTGGCTGTGAACAAAGCTGGCTGGCAGCTCTGAGTGTTTAGGACTCCAGCATGAGTCAGAAATGCTTGCTGGCAGGACTGATCAGGAAAAATACAATAGAAAGAAGCATATTTTTCATTAACATGCTATTGGAAAGTTATTCAACAGTCATTAATCTAAAATATATCAAAAGTTTATTTGATGATAGGTACCCTTTAAAACAAAAATATCCTAACTTGTCTCCTTTCTACCTTTATTTTATTTTAAATACTTTTCAAATTTTGTTTAGCAATGAAGTGTGAGGTTGAGTTGTCAAATTTGATGGAGATTTAAGTCAGGATTAGCATAACATTGTTCTCTCCAAAAAAAAAAAAAAAACTAAACTATGTCTCCTTTTTGATACTTTTCAAATTTGGCTAGCAATAAGAAAATTTGCAATATTTATTTTATTTAAAAAATTTAAAATTATATATAAAAATGTATTTAAAGATATACAGCCTTGGAAACAGCAGTCTGTACAGTGTAGGCCTGCATAATCCTTCACTGCTGGTGCTAGTACTTACTGGATGACCTACCCAAAGCTCTCTGTCTCAAGCATTGCATATGGCATCTAGTATCGCTATTCACAGCACTGCAGTTTTCTAATAGGGTTGTGAATAGGTTTATGAAGTAAATGTAAAATTCTTAAAATCCCCTAAATAAAAAAAAAATATGATAGTAATGACAGTTACACTATAAAGGGGTACTCCGCCCTTGACATCCCCTATCCAAAGGATAGGGGATAACGTGTCTGATCGTGGGGGTCCCACCGCTGGGGACTTCTGCGATCTCCCTGCTGTACCCAGCGTTTATGTAGAGCATCAAGTGCAGCTCATGACGTCACGGCCACGCTCCCTCAATGCAAGTCTATCGGAGGGGGCGTGACGGCCATCACGCCCCATCCCATAGACTTTCATTGAGGGGGCATGGCTATGATGTCACGAGCCTCCGCCCCACATCAGCAGTCATCCAGCACAGAGTAAAGTTTGCTCTGTGCACCGGATGTCTGGAATGCCACAGCAGAGATCGCGGGGGTCCCCAGCAGTGGGACCCCAGTGATCAGACATCTTTCCCATTTCCTTTGGATAGGGGATAAGATGTCTAGGGGTTGAGAACCCCTTTAAGTAAAGAATATGTCATTATGCCAGAACCCCACAGCATGTACAGAAACCAGAAGTGTAAAATCTGCCAGGAACGGGGTAACTAGTCATAACGGCGGTCCCAACAGAGGTTCCCACCCCTTGACTTAGCTGACACGTCTCTACCTATACACACATAAGGAGAGACCTGTAAACTAAACCTGGCAAGGCAGGGAGCAGCCATCAGGGACCACTCTGATGACTAGTTACCCTGTTCTTGGTGGGTTTCAAGTCTGTGGTTTCTCTGAAATGCTGGAGCCTTTTTAGATTAAATCATAGTTTATTTTCCTAATAGGTTCTGACTCTGTTTCATGCTAGCCATGGTTTGGGCAGCATGAAATCTCTGACAGGTAGCCTTTTAAGGTCATTTTTAAATGTGTAAGCTAAAGTTGGTTCATATAGCTCTTATTAATACACCGTGAATTCATAATATGCTATTTCTCACTTTGTCTTTTTTTTATTTTTAGCTGCAACATTTTAAGTCATGAAATGCTAATGTCTAAAACAAGTATTTTGAATTTTTTTAGGTTTAAAATAAATGTTGTATTTTTAGATTTATATAAAGTAAGAACTGCTAATTTCTTAATGCAGGTCTTACTTGTAGACCTCTGACTTTGTACAGAATAATATACCATTTATGTCAATGCTCTCTAATGTCTTCATCATTATGCCCTTTCTAAACTTAGCTCACATCTGTGAATTTCATCTTTCTTATTTTGCTCTACATTATATAGATCATACTTTGGAAGATATGTAATCCTCTATATATTTTATCTTATTTTTCTTTAGATCTTTAGAAGGTTAGATTATATTTTGAACTGTATGTTTATTGGTAAAGTAAATAACGCTTGTTTTAATGGATTTGTCACCTAGACTAGTATAAGTAAACAGTGGGTGAATACAGTATTAGAGTAATGAAATACAGTGGGTGAAAGAAGTATTAAACACTACTTTTTTTTCTTTTTTTTACTAAATATATTTCCAAAGGTGCTATTGACATGAAATTTTCACCAGATGTTGGTAACATCCCATGTAATCCATACTACTCCATGCAATAAAAGACACAAACTCAGAAATTAAGTTATGTGTAATAATGTGAAATGACATAGGGATAAAGCATAAAACACATAAAGAAAGGGAAGTGCAAAAAGGCATGGAAAGCCAAGGATACACCTGAAATCTATCAGTAAATGAAAAGCAATCTAGCCCCTTGTCAGTGCAAATTGATATCAGCTGGTTTAGTCCAAACTGATGGCTACAAAAAGGTCTTATTGTCAAGGTGTCAGACAAGACACATCTCATTTTTACAATATTTTTCTTTTTAAATGGGAAAAGGGGAGTGATTCAGACTTTTATTAGGGAAGGGGTTAAATCCCATTTATTAAAGAGTACCTATCATCAACTAAGTGGTCCCTAATCCCTCCCCCCAATCTGTCCCTGACTCTCACTGACTCTATCCCTGTCTATATTTTTACCCAAAACCCCATATAAATACCTTTTTTAGATCCCCTGTGGCTGCTCAGGCTCCTGCCGTGAGCGAGGGAGGAAGGGGGCGTGGCCCGGCAGGCTTGAAGTCATCTGAAGCCTGCCAATCCGCACTTCTGCCCTTCTCCCTCTTCAACATCAGAGTGTAATAGATATCTCCGGCAAGGTGAGTGAGCTTGCGGGACTTGTACGCTCTGTGTCCCGAAGCAGTCATTCATTGTCCCGTAGTAGCGCGGCAGCACGTCAGGACTGATGTGCTCTGTGTCCCATCGTGCTGCCTTGCTGCTACGGGACAATGAATGACTGCTTCGGGACACAGAGCGTACAAGTCCCGATCCTCTTCTGTGCTGCCCTGCGCTACACTGACATTTGGCCAGATGAAGGGGCTGGCCATGTCAGGAGCACCCGTGCTGCAGGCACAGCGCTCGCTCCTGCCTGTCTGATTGACAGACGGGGAGCTGCGCTGTGCTCTTCAGTGTCCGTCTTCACTGAGATTTCAGACTCATGCTGCCAGGCCGGCATGAGTCCGAACTCTATGCGCCGGGACATGTATGGAGACCCCTAGTGGTTGTTTTTTAAAAGTAAAAAAAAAAATATATATATATATATATATAAAGATACATTTTTGTTAATCACATGTAATTAGAAAGTTGTTTCTAATACATTGATTAACAAAATATAAAAAGTGTTTTTGGCGACAGGTACGCTTTAAAGCCTAATCAGTGATGTCCAGTATTAACCGGGACCCCGCAGATACGACGCTTGCTATGATTCTGAGTGCGCTTCACAGATCGGGAGCCGCCCATGGATGTAAATATACGTCCGTGGTCGTTAAGAGGTTAATGGTAGTGGCATTTTCAGCAGGATAAGTTGCCCTGCCAAACTGGAAACACTGTTCAAGAATGGTTTGCGGAACATGACAAAAAGTTCAAGCTGTTAACTTGTCCTCCATTTATCTGGTATCTTAATAAGCATCTGTGGGATGTATGAGAGAAGTTAGTCCAAACTTGAGAGGCCCATGTTGTAAAATACAGAATGTTATCGATCTTCCTCTAACCTTCTGATGCCGGGTGGTCTTATGGCGTTCATACCTTTTTTAAGCTGTTTTTGTGGCACAAAAAGGACCTACACTCTTTTAGGCAGGTAGTTTTAATCACTGATCAGTGTACGGCTAAAATGTAGTTCCAGATTTGACATTCCTCCAAATGGCAGAAACTTGTAAGCATTAAAAAATTGTAATATGGTTGCCATTAAAATTTGCCTAGTGATATCCTTAGTCAAGTGGCTGGGCCATCGCTAAGAGTAGAGCAAGGTCTTCATATATCATTATTCCTTATTTTTGCACTGTGTTCATCCTATACAGATGTCTAGGTGACAATTCCATGCTCTTATTTGATTGTGAATATTAATTTCATTGGCTTCTGTATTGTAATTTGTCAGTTATGAATATTTTTTTCTTTACATCATGTGGATGGTGTATAGCCATCCACGGGAATTTTATAGCTTACTGTATTAAATTCAGTAAGCTATAGACAATAGAGAATGTATACGGTCATTAAAGCAAAGCAATATTGATGCTATGTTCATAAAATGATACTGAAAAGTGATGATAAATACTTGTAACCATTTTAAAGCCAATAAAATGTTGGTTGTTATTCTTATCCATGGGGATCATTTAGTATTGGTGTTTTGCTTATCTTACTAACCATAACAAAGCCATCATGCCATGTTACTAAAGCTTGGTTAAGCATTCACATTGTTGCCACAAAATTAGCCCTAATTCTATAACGAAGGTAAATTATTCCAATAATCCAAATACACTATGTAAATGTCTTCTGAATAAATATTATTGTATGTAACAGTAATTTCTTATAAATGATTAAAATGTACCTGTCGTCAATAAAAACGTTTTATATATTTGTAGATACCACTATATGTATATTTGTAATATACATTGGTTAAGACATGTATATTTTTGTCCCCACAGCTATTGCTTGTGTGTCTCTATAACGAGACCAAATACAGGAAGTGAGGGTGGAAATGCAGGGTTCTGTACACTGAGGCTCTGTGACCTTCTATGGGCTCACACAACAAGATGATTGACAACCCAGGAGCCTCCACAGAGCCCTGCTTGTCCACCCTCACTTCCTGTATTTTGTCCCCTTATAGAGACACACAGACAATAGCTGCAGGAACAGCATTTTTCACCCCAAAATATACCAATTTTTTAACCAATGTATATTACAAATATACATATAATGGTATCATCTACATTATATAAAAAGTTTTTGTTGATGACAGGTACACTTTAAAAACCATGTGTCCCATTCTTCCCAGGCTGAAAATTTGCAACATTAGAATACCTACATATGCTCACATTACTTACTTATTTACTTTACATTACACTCCTCCATTACTTATGAAACTATATATGAATATTCAGATTCACAGATGTGTGCAGTCTATTTAGGTAGGTTGTGTGCCGCAGGAACCAAACCCCAGCAAGTTTCCGTTTTTCGAACATACATACGTACATACTCTTTCAAATTGAAAGTTTTAAGCACGGAATGGAATCAAGCTTAAGGCACCAGAACTAAGCTCAGTATATAAATACAGTAGAACTGCAGACTTAGTTTAATGTCTTTCATATAAGTTTGAACTGTGTGAAACTATACCTATCCGTATAACTTTAACAATGGTAAAAGAATGTTGAGTTGTTTAACAAACAAGAATGCTACCATCCATCATTGTGCTCTAAACCAAAGTCGTGACTATTGTACAGATCAGATGCAGTCAGAAGCAGAATAAACACAATGATTCACAGGTGACATGTTCTCTGAATGAATTTGTTCTCCTTCCTTTTCTTCTCCATCTGGTCCATACCATCATGACTTCTTTTCCTAACCACAACTCGAGCATCTTCCAGTCAGGCTTCTGCAGAACAATACTGGTGCAGCAATAATACCAGAGCAGATGCCATAAAGTAATGTAAGGAGCTGAGCCCTTCTCTCTTTCACCCTCTTATGGATGTGGCCGGCTTTATTATGATATTGTCAACCTACATAAATCTCACCACATGTGTATAATCAAAAATAAGTCACAAATGATATAGCAATATGAAATTTTATTAGATATGCAAAATGTACTACAAGAACAACAAAAAGAATCCCACCCCTAAAACCATGTACAGTCATGGCTGTAAATGTTGGCACCCCTGAAATTTTTCAAGAAAATGAAGTATTTCTCACAGAAGAGGATTGCAGTAACACATGTTTATTCCCTTTGTGTGTATTGGATCTAAACCAAAAAAGGGTGGAAAAAAAGCAAATTGGACATAATGTCACACCAAACTCCAAAAATGGGCTGGACAAAATTATTGGCACCCTTACCTTAATATTTGGTTGCACAACCTTTGGAAAAAATAACTGAAATCAGTCGCTTCCTATAACCATCAATAAGCTTCTTACACCTCTCAGCCGGAATGTTGGACCACTCTTTCTTTGCAAACTGCTCTAGGTCTCTCTTATTGGAAGGGTGCTTTTTCCCAACAGTAATTTTAAGATAACTCCACAGGTGTTCAATGGGATTTAGATCTGGACTCATTTCTGGCCACTTCATAACTCTCCAGCGCTTGTTGCCATCCATTTCTGGGTGCTTTTTGACGTATGTTTGGGGTCATTGTCCTGCTGGAAGACCTGAGATCTTGGACGCAAACCCAGCTTTCTGACACTGGGCTGTACCGTGCGACCCAAAATCAATCTGTAATCCATTGGTAATCCTCAGATTTCATGATGCCTTGCACACATTCAAGGCACCCACTGCCAGAGGCAGCAAAACAACCCCAAAACATCATTTAAAGGGGTACTCCGCTGCCCTGCTTTGGAAGCTCCACTCCCCAACGTCCGGAAGTTTATTGCTCCGAATGCTGCGTGCGGGCTTCCGAGTTCAGGGCTGCCCCTTGTGGCGTCATGCCCTCCCCCTCAATGAAAGTCTATGGGAAGGGGGCGCAACGGTCATCACGATGAGGGAAGGATATAACCAAGAAGTAGATGATCCAGCAATTCCTTTAAAATGTTTTATTGCAAATCGTTCAAAACTGCAGAAGGAACACACATCACACCACCTAGCCGGTAACACACTCCAAATGGACGCGTTTCAAGCGCATGCGCACTCTTGATCACCACAATACCTGGGCAGCCCTCGTCCTCTAAATACACATTTCAGAGGGAGGAGTCAAAATTTGTGAATGTAAAATACATGTATACATTTAAAACAAGTAACAGGTTCTAAGTGCTAATGAATGATTCTATGAATGGAAGACATATATGTAAATCTCAATTGCATCGATCGTGATTCAACAACATGATATATCAAGCATTGTTTAAACATTGCAATTGCACACATTGGGACACTATGCAGTGTAGCTAGCTTAGTAGTAAAACATAAGCTCTTTCCTCTTATTTAACCCATTTGGGGCTCTTGTCTGTAGTGTGAACTGCCAGTATGCTCCCCCTCTTATTGCCATCTTATATTTTTCTATTCCATACACCTTGATGTTCTTGATATGACCACCATGTACCTCTGAGAAATGTGCGGACGCCGTCGATTTATTTTTATTGCCATCCATTTTTGTTGCATCATTTAAATGTTCCCTAATTCTTGCTTTTTATTTTCATGAGGTGCAACCTGCATATTTTAAGTTGCAGGCTGTACATTCAATCATGTACACTACATTTACAAAATTACAATTCATGTATTGTTTGATCTTGTGTATATGATTGTCTGTAAATTCATTGCATACTTTCACCACTCCACAAGTTTTGCAGCGAGTGTCTCCACACCTATAAAAAACAGCATTTGCTAGCCATATGTTCACACCCTGCGTTTCTGAGACTACCAAGGTCAGGGATTGACTGTCTCTCAACGTGTTGGCTCTTTTAGGTACTATCGCAACTCCTTGCGCTAATATATTGGCTAATTTATCATCTTCCTTTAATAAATGTAGATGTTTATGTACGATATTGTGAATTTCTTTGAAATGAGGGTTATATGTGATGGCCAAAACCGGTTTATTGGGACATTTCCTGAAAAAAATTCCCATTCTATCCTCCTCTAGGTAGCAATTAATTGTTGCGATTTTTGCCATTCACAATCCATCTAGCTCTGCTAATCTGAACATGGCTGTAGCCTCTCATATGCAATCGGTCCTCTAGGGACTGCGCTTCCTCAAGATAAACGGATTGTGTTTCAGCCTTGTTAATTCCCCTACTGGTATAGCACTTGAAGCATTGGATCAACATTTAGTTTGCCACAGCAGGTACTCAAATGACCTTTATGAGTTCATCAAACAAGTCACATGGTTTCTTATGTCGCACAATTTTGACAAAAGTTTTGACAAAAGATTCTATATCCAGCATAGTGGAGTTTCAATGAGAGTGAGACAGTCCCTCTCATTAGCAAACTTAATGTCCTATTGGGAGGAGAAAACCTTATACACTGTGAACAATGTGTTTTTGAGCCATGTGCAATGGTATGGAAGTTTCATAGATGATCTCCTCCTCATTTTGGAGGGGTGATATGTCCTCCATACCACTGTTCATGGATTAAAATAAATTCTAACACGTTCACACACCATGTTGATTTGGTCACTGTTAGTTTTTTGGATTTAAAACTCACAGAAATTAGTGGTCAAAACATTCAAACTTCAACTTTCAGAAAGCCAATATCAGGAAACAGTGCAAATGGCAGACAGTAACCATCCTCCCCAAACAATTCATGCCATACCAGTAGGAGAATTAACAAGGCTGAAACACAATTGCACTTCGCAATCCGTTTATCTTGAGGAAACGCAGTCCCTAGAGGACCGATTGCATAAGAGAGGCTACAGCCATGTTCAGATTAACAGAGCTAGACAGATTGTGAATGGCAAAAATCCCAACGATTTATTGCTACCTAAGGAGGATAGAATGGGAAATTTTTCCAGGAAATGTCCTAATAAACCGGTTTTGGTCATCACATTTAACCCTCATTTCAAAGCCATTCGCAATATAGTACACAATCATTTACATTTATTAAAGGAAGATGATAAATTAGCCAATATATTAGTGCAAGGAGTTGCAATAGTACCTAAAAGAGCCAACACGTTGAGAGACAGTCTATCCCCGATCTCATACTTTCTGCTATCTGCCCTTGCTAGCCTTGTGCAAGCCGCTAACCCCCCAAAGTTCTGAACAAGACCGAGTTTGCAGGGCTGGGCTCGCTCATCTCTAATCCTGAACTTTAGGTCTTCTCCAAAGGAGATGCTTCACTAAATAGCACACGTCCTCTTAGACTTGGAGGCTGGCTTAGACTAACTCAAATTCTCACCTCTCAGTATGCTGGGCCTGGAGAGAGATCCTTCCTACTCCAAAATGTTCCCAATATATATGTATGGGACTGTGTGTAGTTTATAGGATAATATAGAATAAGCTAACTCTTAGGCAGGAAAGTATGCATGTTATAACAGTTTAACAATGCCATTATAGGGGTACTCCGCTGGAAAAGAACATTTTAAACAACTGGTGCTAGAAAATTAAACAGATTCGTAAATTACTTCTATTAAAAATTCTTAATCCTTCCAGTACTTATCAGCTGCTGTATATTCCACAGGAAGTTCTTTTTTTATTTTTTATTTCCTTTCTGTCTGACCACAGTGCTCTCTGCTGACACCTCTGTCCATGTCAGGAACTGTCCAGAGTAGTAGCAAATCCCCATAGCAAACCTATCCTGCTCCGGACAGTTCCTGACATGGACAGAGGTGTCAACAGAGAGCACTGTGGTCAGACAGAAAGGAAATTCAAAAAGAAAAGAACTTCCTGGGAGCATGCAGCAGCTGATAAGTACTGGAAGGATTAAGATTTTTAATAGAAGTCATTTACAAATTTGTTTAGCTTTCTGGCACCAGTTGATTTAGAAAAAAATAAAGTTTTTAAGCGGAGTACCCCTTGAAACATCAAAAGAACATAAAGACAAGGCATTATTTATTACTACTCAAGTGGGTCAAGCAATATTGCACTGTTGTCCTGTTTGTATTTAGTGCTAACTTGCTTGCAGCCAATGTTAACGTTGAAGAGGCTGCAACACTCACATGAGCGCTGTATGTCAGAGAAAGTGATTGGGAGCCAGCAAACACGTCACTAGGATGCGCACACTAATGGTCAGGTGGAGGAGCCCCTGCAGGATGTAGTAGCTGGACTGCGGTGGTGCTCAGTCTATATGGAAAGATAAACTGTATACATGAAAGAAGGAGTGAAGATGGCACTCACCATCCAAGCACAGGCTTTATTATTTACTGCTAGTACATGTCAGGCGTACAGGAGAGCAGCAGGACCGGTGGGGGCCTTTTTCAGTATCTGATCTGCAGAGGTACCAGGAATCAGACCCCACTGATCTAATATTGATGACCTACCGTTAGAATAAGCCATCAGTTTTTTAGGGGTAAGTAACCCTTTTAAAGAGATTGCACATTTTTAAAGAAGAGTTTTGTTAACTAAGCACCAAAACTGCCCATAACTTTTTATGAAGAATTAAACAAACACTATGCTTTATCTTAAAATTGGTGCCTTGGAACTTGTTTCATCTAACAACAGATTAGCCCATAAGGCACTTATTCCCTCATAATCCCTTCTCTCATAAAACTTAACTTTTATTTATGCTCATAAAACAGAGGAGGGAGATTAAAGCGCAACTGTCATCATATTTTGCCCCCCCCCCCCCCCCAGACCACTATAATGGCGTTCCAGATGATTATAAGGTGACTGCAGCCATACCTTTATTGCTCTTTGTTCTTCTTTTCTTACTAATAAAAACCTTTTATCCAAAAGTCAGGCACGGTCGGATAGGTGTGGCTTGGGGTTCGCCAAGCCCTGACGCCGCCACGCCTATCCTGCCTTCCAGCGCTGGGACCGCTGTGTCTTACTACACAGTGCATCCACAGAGCATGTGCTCGCTCTGTCTGGGCGTAGCGGCGCACGCACATTAGAGCCGACGGGATGGGCGCATGCGCTGTTGATACACTGTGTAGTAAGACAAAGCAGTCCCAGCGATGGAAGGCAGGATAGGCGTGGCGGCGGCGGGGCTTGGCGAACCCCAAGCCACACCTATCCAACTGTGCCTGACTTTTGGATAAAAGGTTTTTATTAGTAAGAAAAGAAGAACAAACAGCAATAAATGTATGGCTGCAGTCACCTTATAATCATCTGGAACGCCATTATAGTGGTCTGATGACAGTTGCGCTTTAAAATCACATCTATTATCCATTGATGTTTATAGTCCACTATTCTCTCCAATATGTATATTGTAAACAACTGTTCTTACTAAAGAGAACTAGTTTATTTATATTGGAGAGAGATATTCAATGCTGATCCAGTGTCCAGATATCCAGTGCTGATCCAGTGTCCCGATATTCAGTGCTGATCCAGTGTCCAGATATTCAGTGCTGATCCAGTGTCCAGATATTCAGTGCTGATCCAGTGTCCAGATATTCAGTGCTGATCCAGTGTCCAGATATTCAGTGCTGATCCAGTGCCCAGATATTCAGTGCTGATCCAGTGTCTACATATTTAGTGCTGATCCAGTGCCCAGATATTCAGTGCTGATCCAGTGTCCAGATATTCAGTGCTGATCCAGTGTCCAGATATTCAGTGCTGATCCAGTGTCCAGATATTCAGTGCTGATCCAGTGCCCAGATATTCAGTGCTGATCCAGTGTCTACATATTTAGTGCTGATCCAGTGTCCAGATATTCAGTGCTGATCCAGTGCCCAGATATTCAGTGCTGATCCAGTGTCCAGATATTCAGAGCTGATCCAGTGTCCAGATATTCAGTGCTGATCCAGTGTCCAGATATTCAGTGCAGATCCAGTGTCCAGATATTCAGTGCTGATCCAGTGTCCAGATATTCAGTGCTGATCCAGTGTCCAGATATTCAGTGCTGATCCAGTGTCCAGATATTCAGTGCTGATCCAGTGTCCAGATATCCAGTGCTGATCCAGTGTCCAGATATTCAGTGCTGATCCAGTGCCCAGATATTCAGTGCTGATCCAGTGTCCAGATATTCAGTGCTGATCCAGTGTCCAGATATTCAGTGCTGATCCAGTGTCCACATATTCAGTGCTGATCCAGTGTCCACATATTCAGTGCTGATCCAGTGTCCACATATTCAGTGCTGATCCAGTGTCCAGATATTCAGTGCTGATCCAGTGTCCAGATATTCAGTGCTGATCCAGTGTCCAGATATTCAGTGCTGATCCAGTGTCCAGATATTCAGTGCTGATCCAGTGCCCAGATATTCAGTGCTGATCCAGTGTCCAGATATTCAGTGCTGATCCAGTGTCCAGATATTCAGTGCTGATCCAGTGTCCAGATATTCAGTGCTGATCCAGTGTCCAGATATTCAGTGCTGATTCAGTGTCCAGATATTCAGTGCTGATCCAGTGCCCAGATATTCAGTGCTGATCCAGTGTCCAGATATTCAGTGCTGATCCAGTGTCCAGATATTCAGTGCTGATCCAGTGTCCAGATATTCAGTGCTGATCCAGTGTCCAGATATCCAGTGCTGATCCAGTGTCCAGATATTCAGTGCTGATCCAGTGTCCAGATATTCAGTGCTGATCCAGTGTCCAGATATTCAGTGCTGATCCAGTGTCCAGATATTCAGTGCTGATCCAGTGTCCACATATTCAGTGCTGATCCAGTGTCTACATATTCAGTGCTGATCCAGTGTCTACATATTCAGTGCTGATCCAGTGTCCAGATATTCAGTGCTGATCCAGTGTCCAGATATTCAGTGCTGATCCAGTGTCCAGATATTCAGTGCTGATCCAGTGTCCAGATATTCAGTGCTGATCCAGTGTCCAGATATTCAGTGCTGATCCAGTGCCCAGATATTCAGTGCTGATCCAGTGTCCAGATATTCAGTGCTGATCCAGTGTCCAGATATTCAGTTCTGATCCAGTGTCCAGATATTCAGTGCTGATCCAGTGTCTACATATTCAGTGCTGATCCAGTGTCCAGATATTCAGTGCTGATCCAGTGTCCAGATATTCAGTGCTGATCCAGTGCCCAGATATTTAGCGCTGATCCAGTGCCCAGATATTCAGTGCAGATCCAGTGTCCAGATATTCAGTGCTGATCCAGTGTCCAGATATTCAGTGCTGATCCAGTGTCCAGATATTCAGTGCTGATCCAGTGTCTACATATTCAGTGCTGATCCAGTGTCCAGATATTCAGTGCTGATCCAGTGTCCAGATATTCAGTGCTGATCCAGTGCCCAGATATTCAGTGCTGATCCAGTGTCCAGATATTCAGTGCTGATCCAGTGTCCAGATATTCAGTGCTGATCCAGTGTCCAGATATTCAGTGCTGATCCAGTGTCCAGATATTCAGTGCTGATCCAGTGTCCAGATATTCAGTGCTGATCCAGTGTCCAGATATTCAGTGCTGATCCAGTGTCCAGATATTCAGTGCTGATCCAGTGCCTCTCAGTTATATTCTTGTGTAACAGTGGACAATAGTGCGAATTAAAATCAGATCACAGCTAACTTGTTTCATTCGCAAGTCTTGCATAAAGGTGGATGACCAAACCAAGAGAAGCATGGAGGACTACAACTGGTGCACAGAAAAAACAGGACTTGGCATAAGCACCAAAACTGGTGTAACATAGTAATATTAGTCAATAGCATGGAAGAAACAGACCAGCTGGCACTGCTGATATGGGCACCTGTAGGATGTCTGGTTGATCGGAACACTTATACAGTGTGACGACAGCGGCAGCGTGATAGCGGTGCAAACTTATTGAGTTGTGAAGATAAAGTCCAACATTTCAATTCAAGCAATAGAAATAAGTGCACTCACCACGGAATAGCTGCTACGTCTGATCGTTTATTGGAAGTCCATAAGACAAAACAGTGCAGGGGAGGTTATGGGGAAGGAGGTGAGCTGAGGCTACGGTCCCGTCTCGCGCTACATGCGCTTCATAAGGCCGCTCTTGAGCGGCCTTATGAAGCGCATGTAGCGCAAGACGGGACCGTAGCCTCAGCTCACCTCCTTCCCCGTAACCTCCCTGCACTGTTTTGTCTTATGGACTTCCAATAAACGATCAGACGTAGCAGCTATTCCGTGGTGAGTGAACTTATTATTTCTATAGCTTGAATAGTAATATTAGTTTTGTCAGCAGTGATTTCTATGCACAAACCTTTTCTGCACCCCAAAATCTTCTCAAGACCATGGACTGACTTTTGTCATAAGATGAATACCAATTTATCAAAGGTAATGTTTAGTTGTCTTTAACTCTATTTAATCCTTCCGAGTTTAATCTTACAGTATGGAATGGATATTGTTCTTCCAGTATTATTCTTCAGTGGAAATTCCCTGCATCATGATCCTGGATTTACAGAATTGCTAGTGATAACTTGTTTCTGTGTGATGATGGAAGCATTGTAAAATGTGCAGTATTCCAGTATATTTTCTGACTTCATGCTCAACGTCAGGATTAGTAGGTGGCAGGCTATTGATGGCAGAGCAGCATTAAAGACCCATTAGATCTCTTTTACTTTATTAACCATGGGGGAGATTTATTAAAACCTGTCCAGAGGAAAAGTTGCTGAGTTGCACATAGCAACCAATCAGCTCGCTTCTTTCATTTTTGAAAAGACCTGTGAAAAATAAAACATAAATCTCCCCCTATATGTTTTGTAACTACATTATACCATATGTTATACTTATTAGTGTATGTTTACATTTTTTATATTATGTTACATTAATGGTGATAACAGAATTTTAGAAAAATTTTCAAATTTATTAAAAAACGAAAACTAACATTTAGTATGGACTTAAAGGGGTACTCCACTGGAAAACATTTTTTTTTTAAATCAACTGGTGCCAGAAAGTTAAACAGATTTGTAAATTACTTCTATTTAAAAATCTTAATCCTTCCAGTACTAATCAGTTGCTGTATGATCCACAGGAAGTCCTTTTCTTTTTGAATTTCCTTTCTGTCTGACCACAGTGCTCTCTGCTGACACCTCTGTCCATGTCAGGAACTGTCCAGAGCAGTAGAGGTTTTCTATGGGGATTTGCTCCTACAGTTCCTAAAATGGACAGAGATGTCAGCAGAGAGCACTGTGGTCAGACAGAAAGGAAATTCAAAAAGAAAAGAACTTCCTGTGGATCATACAGCAGCTGATAGGTGCTGGAAGGATTAAGATTTTTTAAATGGAGTAATTTACAAATCTGTTTAACTTTCTGGCACCAGTTGATTTAAAAAAAAATAAAAAAAGTTTGCCACTGGAGTACCTCTTTAAGTATTTAAACCCTTTGCTGTGGCACTTGACATTTAGCTCTGGGGAGGTTCCCATTTCTCTTGATCATCTTGGAGATGGTTTTACACCTTGGAGTAATGGAGTAACCTGTGGTAAATTAAGTTGGTTGGACAGGATTTGGAATGATACATCGCTATGTGTATAAAGCAAAGCAAGAAAATGCACATGAGATCAAAAACCTAGCCATTAGAGGGAAACAACTGCCTGTAGAGCTCAGACAGGGTTGTGTGGAGGTACAGATCTGGAGAAGGGTACAATAAATTTCTGCTGCACTGAAAGTTCCCCAAAGTACTGTGGCCTCCTTTTGGAACAACCAGGACTCTTCCTAGAGCTGGCAGCCACACCAAATTAAGTAATCGGGGGGCGAAGGGCCTTGCTAAGAGACATGACGGCCACAGTAGCAATCCACCAATATGGGCCACAAAAAGCTGGTCAGGGTTGAGGGAGAGCTAAATGGAGCAAAGTACAGAGATATTTTTAATGAAAACCTGATCCAGGGCACTCTGGACCTCAGACTGGACCAAAGGTTCCCCTTCCAACAAGACAATGACATTAAAGGGGTTATCAACCATAAGGTGATTTTAGTACGTACCTGGCAGACAGTAATGGACACGCTTAGGAAGGATCTGCGCTTGTCTTGGGGCTAAATAGCTATGTTGTGAGATTACCATAACACTGTGGGTAGCTTTGTGTGAACTGGTATTTCCTGTTGACTTTTCTTTTATTTACTACAAATCACATAATTCCATTTTCCTCCCTCCCACACATCAGCCACCCCACCCATTGAAACATAAATGAGTTGTATCCATTCAAAAGACCTGTGGTTTTCAATCAGGGTGCCTACAGCTGTTGCATTAGTTGCAGATTGATCTCTCTCCCACCAAGCGATCCCTCCACCCATTGAAGCAGACAGGCTCCCTGTCATCAGCTGACTAGTGAGTCAGGTCTCGGCCGCATTGCAACCTGGGAAAAATCTGAGACAACAGTCATTTTGTATGCTGTTAAAAATAAATATTGGAGTGAAAATCACATAAGAATTGTGAGAAAACCGTCACACACAGGTACAGACACTATGTTGTGAAAATTCCTGGAATACCCCTTTAAGCACATAGCCAAGAAAACACAAAGGGTCTTCATCTAGGTACCGAGTAAAGGGTATAAATACTTATGTCAATGCAAGATGTAATTTTTAGTAAATTAGCAAGATTTCTTCACTTTTTCATTATGGCGTATTGAATGCAGAATGATGGGTAAAAATAATTTCTAGCATAAGGAACAACATAACAAAATGTGACCAAAGTGAAAGGGTTTGAAGAGTTTCTGAATGCATTGTATTTGGAGATTACTATACATACTATAGGTAATGGTAATACTATACAGTCATGGGTGCATACCCTGGTAGTGATGATGCTGAACCCTAAGACAAAACCAGGTTGGCCCAGTCCTTATTTTTTAACACATTTCAAATTGGAAATGTTGCATAAAATTAATAGTTGCCCCAAATGCCCCATTAACTGTTTCTGACATATTAATAAACTGGTACATGGGACTTTTGGCCGAACACCATCATTTTTACAGTTTTTTTGGCAGGAGACTTTCATAAATAAATTGATACTGTATATCTACTTAATTATATCAATCCCAGTGACCATTTCTCCCATGTACTTGTCTACGGTCATGTTCCTACTTACCTTCCAGCCTTCAGTTTATGTATTAAAGAAGATGTCCAGCGGCAATAAACTTATACCCTATCTGCAGGATAGAGGTTAAGTGTCTGATCTTGGGGGGTCCAACAGCAGGGACGCATGGGGCTCCCATATAGGGCCCTGGCTCATCTCCTGTGTGACATTTCGCACGCAGCAGGTCAGCTGGTCCAAACACGCCCCCCCCCCCCATTTATCATTATGGGAGAGGTAGAGACACAGCTGGAGCCCCGTATAGGAGATCGCGAGGTCCCAGTAGTTGGACCCCCGTGATCAGACACTTATTCCCTATCCTGAGGATAGGGTAAAAGTTTATTACTGATGGCGGATATATGGAGAGAAGGACAAAAATAGGGGGCACTCCCAGAATAGAATGCAATGCTGAATCTTGTGTCAGATTTTGCTAGTCGCTCACAGAATGTAATTTGGAGTAGAAAAAAGTGGGAGCTGCTGCGCTCCGACCGGGGCTGGGCTCTTATGCAAGAGCCAGTTTAGCTCCTAGTTGCCTATCTTTATTACCGATGGACATCTTCTTTAACTTTTTATCTGCTGCTACTCTCACACTTATATCCCACTAAAGGGGTACTCCGCCCCTAGACATCTTATCCCCTATCCAAAGGATAGAGGATAAGATCTCTGATTGTGGGGGTCCCGCTGCTGGGGACCCCCGCGATCTCTCCTGCAGCACACCCGTTCATGAGCTGCACGAAGCGAAGATCGCTCCGTGGCTGATGACGGGCGATACAAGGGCCGGGGTATCGTGACGTCATAGTCCCCCCCCCCCTCGTGACCATGCCCCACCCCCTCAATGCAAGCCTATGGGAAGGGGCATGACGGCCTCTATATAGGGAGTAAGATGTCTTGGGGCAGAGTACCCCTTTAAATCCATGACCCTATTAAATGTATAGAGAAAGTTTTGTTCTGTCAAGGCCAGGCCTATATTCCGTTTTCTACAGATCACTCATCCATAGTGTTATGTTGTGTAACGTAATATTTTCTAGTGTAGCTTCCTTTCTGACCTTTGGAAAATGACATTCCCCTAGGCAAGATGATATGGCACACACCCATATCATGAGAGTTCAGACCTCTTATGTGTCTAGAATCACAATACAACATGCTTCACATCTGATTGGCAAATCTGACAATTAGTTGTTTCACTTCAGCAATTAAACATTCCCTGGGGGCTTCTGTGACCCCTTCTCTAATCTCTGCTTGGAATATCTGCACATCCTCTTGACAGGTTAATGTTCTTGGTGAACGCATCGTTATTATGTTCATTCGGTAGGAACAACAAGCTTCATGATATTTTCCTTTATAACCTTTTTATACATATGAAACCAATCGGCAGGATCTACCAAACATCTTTGGATGTTTCATCGGCATTTTCTGTACAGAAGGAAGGATTGGTCATGAAGATTTCAACATATACGATCCTTAGTTCACCCATGAAATACATATTGTCAGGGAAGCAATGGAAAAAATACAGGGCACTCACCATGCAGGGGTTGATTGTAGCAACTTTTATTCCATCTATATATATATATATATATATAAAACTCAACGTGTGTGTGTGTGTGTGTGTGTGTGTGTGTGTGTGTGTATGTATGTATGTGTGTATATGTGTGTGTGTGTGTGTGTTCCAGCATCACGTCCAAACGGCTAAAGATATTAACATGAAACTTGGCACACATGTTACTTATATGTAAACAACAAACATAGGATAGGTAATTTAACCCTTACCCACCCCCATTTGCCAGGGGCGGGGTTTATGTTTAAAGTCCCATACAAGTCAATGAGAAATATATGTTACTGCATAACTTCCAAACGGCTGGAGATATTTCGATAACACTTGGTCACATGTTACTTATATGTCCACTTAAAATATGGATAGTTAATTTAACCCTTAACTACCCCCATTTGTGAGGGTCAGGGTTTTTGTTTAAAGTCCCATGCAAATCAATGGGAAATGTATGTCCCCACATAAATTCTGTACGGCTGGAGATATTTCAATACCTGGTACACATATTACGGGTCGGGATAGGAGGACGGGATAGGAGGTCGGGATAGGAGGACGGGATAGGAGGTCGGGATAGGAGGTCGGGATAGGAGGTCGTGATAGGAGGACGGGATAGGAGGACGGGATAGATGGACTGGATAGGAGGACAGGATAGGAGGACGGGAAAGGAGGACGGGAAAGGAGGACGGGAAAGGAGGTCGAGATATAAGGACGGGAAAGGAGGACGGGATAGGAGGACGGGAAAGGAGGTCGAGATATGAGGACGGGAAAGGAGGACAAGATAGGAGGACGGGATAGGAGGACAGGATAGGAGGTCGGGATATGACAACAAAATATGAGGACGGGATATGAAGTCAAAAGCTTCCTCCTTTGTTTATTTTCCTCCCCAACAAGGATTAGGAAGGAAAAACCGGGCAATGCCGGGTACTCAGCTAGTATCTATACATATTAAACTCAATGTGTGTATGTATGTATGTACGTATGTTCCAGCATCACGTCCAAACAGCTAAAGATATTAACAAGAAACTTGGCACACATGTTACTTATATGTAAACAACAAACATAGGATAGGTAATTAGACCCTTACTCACCCCCATTTGCCAGGGTCGGGGGTTTTGTTTAAAGTCCCATACAAGTCTATGGGAAATATATGTTACTGCATAACTTCCAATCGGCTGGAGATATTTCGATAATACTTGGTCACATGTTACTTATATGTTCACTTAAAATATTGGATAGTTAATTTAACCCTTAACCACCCCCATTTGTGAGGGTCAGGGTTTTTGTTTAAAGTCCCATGCAAATCAATGGGAAATGTATGTTCCCACAAAACTTCCGTACGGCTGGAAATATTTAAATACCTGGTACACATATTACGGGTCGGGATAGGAGGTTGGGATAATAGGTCAGGATACTAGATCGGGATAGGAGGACGGGATAGGAGAATGGGATAGGAGGACGGGATAGGAGGTCGGGATAGGAGGTCGAGATAGGAAGTCAAGATAGGAGGACGGGATAGGAGGTCGGGATATCGGGTTGGAATATGACAACAGTATATGAGGACGGGATATGAAGATATGTTGATTTTCCTCCTCAACAAGGATTAGAAAGGAAAAACCGGGTACCACTGGGTACTCAGCTACTCAATTAATAAAATATAAAAGGAGCATGGGGGTGTGAAAGCAGCGAGGCAGGAGCACTTAAGCGCTCCTGCCTTGCTGCTTTCACACCCCTATGCTCCTGTTATATTTTATCATGTGCTATAAAATAAAAGTTGCTACAATCAAGCCCTGCATGGTGAGTGCTCCATACTTCTTTCGATTCCATCATTTGTTTGGTGGACTTACTGCCAAACGCGGGTCTCCTCTTCCTGCATGTCAGAACTGTGTGTTGTTGGATAATAGTGTGAACAGTGCCAGGCGTCTTCTTCTTCATCTCATTGGGGGAAGATTTATACAAACCTGTCCAGTGGAAAAGTTGCTGAGTTGCCCATAGCAAACAATCAGATCGCTTCTTTAATTTTTCAGAGGCTGTTTCAAAAATGAAAGAAGCAATCTGATTGGTTGCTATGGGCAACTCAGCCTCTGGACAGGTATTGATAAACCTTTCTCATAATGTCAGAGACTTCTATCTGTGGCTTTTTCTCCTCACTAGATTTCATTCAGGTGATCTCAGTGTGCAGGCTTATATAGACTGTCATGTAATATAGTTGTCAGCTGCGTGAGTGCTTACTCGACAGCTATAGAGAACATGGCACAAAATGTCATTACTAGTAATTACCTCGTCATTGAAATCACAGTTTTGAAGGAGATATCCAACTTTTCAACACTGATGACCTATCCTCATGATCAGTATTAGATTGGCAGGTGTCTGACTCCCAAATGCTGATCACCTGTTTGAAAGTGCCAGGCGAATGTTGTACCATCTTCAATGTTTACATGTGCTTTGTTCCTCCAGTTTGCTATACTTGACAGTGCAAGGAACTCAAGCTTTGTCCTGCTCACTTGAATGGTGACCTGCCTCAGCCATTGATTGGCTAATGGGCAGTTCCAGTGGGCTTGATATGTCACAGAAACCACAAAGTGGCAGCGATGAGAAGGGACTGGGAGGCATTGGAGCTGCAGCAGATTGGGAAAGGTGAGTAAAAAAAATGCCCCCAGGGCTGCCACCAGGAGGCTACAGGCTTTACCGCAGTAAGGGATCTGGACCTCCAAGGAGGCCCGGCTGGACCTGACACTTAGGCTGCTGGTGCCGGCGGTTTAATATTTTATGTGAGTCACACGCATTCCTCCTCATCCTTGTCTGGGGCAGGCAGCCACTGCCACTTTAATACAGCAGTAACTGCCGGTAGGTAACAGGAAAGGGGGGCCTCCTACAAAGCCATGAGCCTCTTACACAGCTTTGAGCTGTGTAAGAGGCCCCAACATTTCTGATGGCAGCCCTGCATGCCCCCAGCCATAAGTAAAAAAAACTTCTTGTCCACAGATAACCCCTTTATGATTCTTATTGATTTAAAAGATGTTCACATAAAGTTCAGTATACACTTTAAAATAAAAAATAAAAAAAAGACAAATAACATATTGTATAGTGGTACTATGCAATTTAAAAGTAATATAACTCATATGCCTACCTATTGGTCTAAGGCTACCTTAGATGATCTGAGATCTAAGCTGTCATAATTCTACAAGTTGCAACCAGTAACTTTAATATGTTTCTGCCAAATACTGTCAGGTTGTGGCGAGACTGGTATGTACGGTGCTGCAGATTGCCTAATTGCCTAAACCTACCTAACAAGTACATAACATACACTTTTCTTGGAAAATGACTCTAATGTTAGCAGAAATATTACTCCAGTTCCAATTTTGAAGCCAACAAAGGAATGATGTAATGTATGAGATAGATACACTTTAAGATGATAATGAAACTCTGCTTTTTCTAGCACCATTTAAAGCAAGAAATACAATGAGTTTCATGTTAAAATTGCCAGAATTGCTGTGTTTTTAGGATATAATATGAGACTACATAATACCTTCAGACAGATGGGAAGTTTAAAGAGTAAAGGATTTACAGTAGTTTGTATGAGCAGTTCTAGTATTGCTGAGACTTTCCTGTACTTTGGCGGGATATTTTTCAGTTCAGACATTATGTCTATGGCTGGGATACATGTGATTTAATGGTAGTGCTGCAACGAACTCCAGATGATAGTGTGGCTGAGGGCACTGACCTGAGAGGGTGGCAGGCCCACAGATTTTCAGATAAGAGAAGAGTCAATCCAGGCCTAGGACCATTAATACCAAGAGGGCTGTCAGAGACTAGGTGCCCAGTCACTTAAAGGGGTACTCTGCCCCTAGACATCTTATCCCCTATCCAAAGGATAGGGGATAAGATGTCAGATCGCGGGGGTCCCGCTGCTGGGGACCCCCGGGATCTCGGCTGCAGCACCCACCTCAATGGCTTCCGGCAACGCTGGAGGCTTCGCATCCCGACCGCGCGAGCAAAAGAGCGTGACATCCCGCCCCCTCCCATAGACTTGCAGTGAGGGGCAGGGCGTGACGTCAAACGAGGGCCGAGTCGTGACGTCACGCTCTTTCGCTCGCGTGGTCGGGATGCGAAGCCTCCAGCGTTGCCGGAAGCCGTTCAGGTGGGTGCTGCAGCCGAGATCCTGGGGGTCCCCAGCAGCGGGACCCCCGCGATCTGACATCTTAGTCCTTATCCAAAGAAAAAGGTTTTTTTCCCCTCAATATAACAAGATGTGGAACAAGTAATTGGGTTTGAAGACTTTCTAAAATCATTGTATATGGTCTTTAAGAGTCTTCATACTGATACATGCTGCAGAGTTACCCATGCGGATGTACCATATGGCTAGTAATAACACAGCACCTTCTATAGAAATGATTACAGTTAATGCTGTAAATACTGGGTACTGTTGATGCTAATAAATAAATGCAGCTGTCACTCAAGATCTTACAGGCAAAGTCTTTCTAAAAGCTTTTCTGAAAAATTGCCTCCATTATGTGTTAATGTCATGTCAATAACACTATCCCCCTAAGTGCAACCACCTGCCGCCTTTCCAGACTGTATATGAGAATGTCCTTATTTTTCTGTATATTGCATAATATCTATCAAATGTGCAACACTACGTCATATATTCTGGACATTCTGGAGCTGAATATGCCAAGTCAGCATGCTAACTTTCAGATTTGAATTTCCCTTTACTTAGAGCATATATGTTTGATTTCACTAAATGGCAAATATTGGTTAAAGGACTATTCACGTGTACAGTATCCTGCGCATATTTGATATGCAGGATTTGAAGCTGCAGATTTGATGCTGTGTTAAGTCATTTAGTTTACACTGAACTCTGCAGCTTCAAATCCTGCTCATCAAATCTGCACAGGATACAGTACGTGTAAATAGACCTTTAGTGTAGGGTCACACGTAGCGCATCAGCAGCATATTTGACACTGATGATGCTCTGATGAGCCTCCTGCTGTGCCCGTGTGTTCTGAGTTGTCTGCTCATAGCAGCAATCTGCCGCTATGAGAAGACACACAGGGATCTGAGAACCACTGGACAAAGCCATGATTTCATAAGCCAAGTTTCTGGACTAATAACCAGGGTTATAGAGAAGTCATATGAGACAGGAGAGAGCACAGAGGAGTACTATAAGACAGGAGAGAACATAGAGAAGTACTATATGACAGGAGAGAGCACAGAGGAGTATGTCCAAATGGAGAAATGCAGGGGCCTGACGAAGCGCTGTCTGCTCTCCCACACTCCACGAGAACGCCAACTACGTCTGGATGAAATAAAGAAGTTTTCTCTATAAAGGACCTGGTGAGTGCTCCATTCTTTTGCATTTCTCCATTTGGACATATATCTTAGCTTTGATGTGAGCACCGGAACGGTCTGTCAGCTGCAGGATTTACATGTTTGGGTCCCTTGTTATAGTGACAGTGCCGGGTAACTTTTGTATTGGACTGTGAGCACAGAGGAGTGCTATCAGATAGGAGAGAGCACAGAGAAGTGCTATCAGACAGGAGAGAGCACAGAGGAGTGCTATCAGACAGGAGAGAGCACAGAGGAGTGCTATCAGACAGGAGAGAGCACAGAGGAGGACTATCAGATAGGAGAGAGCACAGAGGAGTGCTATCAGACAGGAGAGAGCGCAGAGGAGTAGTATCAGAAAGGAAAAATCACAGAGGAGTGCTATAAGACAGGAGAGAGCACAGAGGAGTGCTATCAGACAGGAGAGTGCACATTGTTGTGCTATCAGACAGGAGAGAGCACAGAGGAGTCCTATCAGACAGGAGAGAGCACAGAGGAGTCCTATCAGACAGGAGAGAGCACAGAGGAGTGCTTTCAGACAAGAGAGAGCACAGAGGAGTGCTATCAGACAGGACAGAGCACAGAGGAGTACTATCAGACAGGAGAAGGCACAGAGGAGTCCTATCACACAGGAGAGAGCACAGAGGAGTCCTAGCAGACGGGAGAGAGCACAGGAGTCCTATCAGACAGGAGAGAGCACAGAGGAGTGCTATCAGAAAGGAGAGAGCACAGAGGAGTACTATCAGACAGGAGAGAGCACAGAGGAGTGCTATCAGACAGGAGAGATCACAGAGGAGTACTATCAGACAGGGGAGAACACAGAGGAGTGCCATCAGACAGGAGAAAGAACAGAGGAGTACTATCAGACAGGAGAGAGCACAGAGGAGTGCTATCAGACAGGAGAGATCACAGAGGAGTACTATCAGACAGGAGAGAACACAGAGGAGTGCTATCAGACAGGAGAGAGCACAAATGAGTACTATCAGACAGGAGAGAGCACAGGGGAATCCTATCAGACAGGAGAGAGCACAGAGGAGTGCTATCAGACAGGAGAGAGCACAGAGGAGTGCTATCAGACAGGAGAGAGCACAAAGGAGTACTATCAGACAGGAGAGAGCACAGGGGAGTCCTATCAGACAGGAGAGAGCACAGAGGAGTGCTATCAGAGAGGAGAGATCACAGAGGAGAACTATCAGACACAGAGTAGTGCTAGCCCACTGTCACTTACTGGACTTTGTCCATGCCTGTGCTTCAGCTTTGACAAAGCCATGATTTTATAAGCCCTGATTTCTATAAAAAGGAAATAAAAATTTCTTATGAATTATATTAAAAAGGTTAAAGTTTAGTCAAGATGTATGACATATAAAAAGTTCTTGAATCTGCCAGTGCCCATTTAAGGACACAGCCCATTTTGGCCTTAAGGACCAAGCTAATTTTCTTTTTGAATTTTCTTTTTTTTTCCTTCTCCCCTTCTAAGAGCCTTAACTTTTTTAGATTTCCCTTTATATACCCATATGTGGGATTGTTTTTGTACGTGACGTGTACTTTGTAATCACATTACTCATTTTACCATAAAATCTATGGCAAAACGAAAAAATAAGCTAACATAATAGTTATCACTACTAGTACATGCATCTGGCACTATATATATGTTTTTTAAGCCACCATGTAGAAGCGGCTTTTCGCAATCTTCTGTACCTCAACCATGATTCTATTGTCAACCTGTTTAGATTTTTTTGAAACATGCAATAAAACGAACAAATACTTTTTTTTTTATTTGCTCCACTTTTGATAAATCTCTCCTATAGTATATCTGAACAAATCGCTTCACCAAGGAGTAAGGTGATAAAAAGTTGTCAGATTAGTACCCGTGTTGCCCGGCGTTCCTACCTAAACCTTGTGAAAGCGGAAAATCAACAAGGATGCTCTAATCCTCATATGTAGTCCTCATATCCTGACCTCATATCCCGATCCCCTGACTACCTATTCCATGCTCCTGCTTGTCAGACAGTTAAATCATAGTTTACCATCACATTGGCCCGGTAGCAGGATGTTTAAAAGTCCAGGGCAATACATGCAGCCCAAAAATACTGGGATCAGATGTACCGAAAGTCCCATCGACTTGCATGCGACTTCAAGACAAAAAAAACACCCTCACAATTTGGGGCAGGTTAAGGTTGATTGAACTCTACTAAATTTAAGGTTAACACAAAGGTGATGTGTACCAAGTCTTATCAAAATATCTCTGGCCGTTGAGATATATTGATTTAAATCCAGCACTGTGTGAAAGACAACATATATGGTTTATATTTACAAACATTATAGAAGGAGATAGAAGGATATTTATCAAGCTCCATAATAGATTTTCTTTGCATAAAAAAGTTGCACGTACTTGTGTACATGCAACTTTTCTATACATGTTGCAACTTTTTGATCTTTGGTTATTCCAAAGCACATTTCTGAAATCTGCTCATTTAGTAATTTTTTATTTTCATTTTTTTTACTTTGCAGTGGTCATGTATTTATCAAATGCGATAGTCACTATTTATGAAGAAAAAAAGTTGCATCTCTATTTCAGAGTCACATATGTATTCCAGGTCCAACCTGGCTTACAGAAAGTGCATACGTCCGCAGAAAAAGACATTGACACCCACTTTAACAACTGTTCTTGTTCTGCATCATGAAACAAAACTGCTACATTATTTTAATGTTCATTATAGAAAAAATTAATTATATAACTATTAATTTTAAGGTTGAAAATACACACTGCACACCTTGTTAATTTTAGGACACGTACATGCTGGCGTACCCACAACATTTTAAAATGCTGCGTTAAAATAGAATAAGGAGCAAAATAATTGTGTAAGAATTTTTACAGACTACGTAAATAACCCATATGCGGCACAAAAATGTTTCCTTTAAAAAAAAAAAAAAAAAACATCTATAGTAATACAGCTTCATGCACATTTTGGGGTGGGTAACGTACCGAGCCGTTTTTTTTTTTTTTTTTGTGGCTTCACTATTGTTTATGTGCCTGTTGATGCTGCGCTGTCTTCCTTCCTGACGTAAGCTCCGACCTCAGTGCAGCGACGTAAGACTCCGCCCACCAACGTCACAAAATGCGGGCTCAAAATTAAACAAAAAAGCCTCCAGAGTACGGATATTCATGGTGCGGCATAGTATGTTTTTAATATTTTGTCATTTCTGAGGAGGGTAGATGGGTTGTTGCGGGATAGTTGGAGTGCAGCTATTTAGTGCTTGGCCGGCCAGTCAGGGTGTCACCCGATGCGGTACGCCCCCCTCCCCATCACTCTCTAGCAGCGATACTGGTAATAAAGGGTAGATAAAGAACTTCGGCTATTAACATAAGGGAAAACTTTTCTGCTTTTGTAAGCGGGTTTCCTGGGTTTTGCTTACGTGTGATTTATTCATCAAGGTCGTGTGACTATTTGATAAATAGGTCGCATGTAAGTAAAAGTTTAAAAAAATTGTCATATGAAAGGCATACGTTTGAAAAGAATGATAAATCTCCTTCATAGTATCTTAAAACATCAAGTTCTCTGTACACACTTGCTAGGTCCACTCTATTACGTCTAGGGCAGAAGTCCAGTCAGATTTCCAAGAGATACAAGCAAAGGGGAAATTGGTGAGATAAGTGATGTATGTATCAGTAGGATCCAGTTTCCTGGCACGACATCCTGTATGAATTATCTGCACGGGACTTGTTACCAATCCGTGTCCTCCTCGGTGCGTGACTAAACCTCATACACTTAGCTGATTGCAGATAATAAGTTAATAAACAAATTGCTTTTGAAGTTCTTGCTGCATCTCTTACACAACCTATTATGAACACAGTACATTGTGCAAGGCACATGTAGAGAATACACATCAGAATTAACACTTTCAGCACCTATGTCATTACAAAGTAATCCAGATTAGATAGAAATAATTAGCAAGATTACATCAGTCTGTTTTATTTTAGTATTAATAAAAGCTTGTTAACAATGAAATATATTACGTATTAGTGTATGCTTCTTAGGACACCTTTAAAGCCATGAGGACAGAATTGCCCTTTTATATTCAGATGGTCAGGGCCTGAGCTCCATACTGTTCTACATCTCCAGTATTCCATAATATACATGATTCTTTTTTGGGTTGGAGAACATGATTAAGCACCATTAAGATCACGTCATGGAAGTAATAATAATAATTTAAAGTACCTTAGCTGATATTTGTTGGGTCCTTAGAGAGGGAAACTTAAAGGGGTACTCCGGCCCTAATAGAGGATAATATGTGTGATCGTGGGTGTCCCACCACTGGGGACCCCCGCAAACTTTCATTCAGAACCCACCTTTGCAAGCTCTCTGCAGCGCTGGAGGCTCCGAGTGTGTAACGTGACGACCACGGGGCCGGAGTATCGTGACGTCATGCCCCCTCCCATAGACTTGCATTGAGGGGGCGGGTAATGGCATCACACGGGGCGGAGTCATGACATCACAATACTCCGACCCCATGGTCATCACGCTACACACTCTGAGCCTCCAGTGCTGCAGAAAACTCGCAAAAGTGGGTGCTGATTGACAGTTCAGCGGCGGTATCCCCACGGACAGACATCTTATCACCTATCCTTTGGGTAGGGGATAAGATATATAAGGGCCAGAGTACCTCTTTAACCTCTTTAGGACATAGGACTTTCTCTAACGTCCCCGCTACCTGGGCTTTAATGCCCAAGGACGTTAGAGAATGTCCTGTTGTATTTCCGGTCTCTGCCGCGCGCCGGGCAGAGATCGGAATGGCATGTCTGCTGAAATCTTTCAGCAGGCATGCCGTGCAAATGCCGAGGGGGGTCCCGGGACCCCCGCATGTCGGCGATCGCAGAAAATCGCATGTCAATTCAGACATGCAATTTTCTCCTATTCCGGGCTGATCGGGTCTCTGGTGACCCGATCACCCAGAAAATAGGGATGCTCGGACCTGTGAGTGACAGGCCCCAGCATCCTGCAGGGTAGGAGTGAGGTCGCAATGCTGCGATCTCCTCCCATCCCCTGCCATTGGTCAGAACTGATTCTGACCAATGGCAGAGCAGGACGGTGGGTTGCCATGGAAACCCCCCGTTCTGCCCACCCCTGGATGTCAGGCAGAACGGGGGGAGAAAATGGAGGCCGGTACGTGGAGGAGAAGACTCGTGGGGCCCGGCAATAATCGCAGATATTCAACTGAGATCCTGGCTCAGGTAGGGGATCGACGGTGGGGTGGTGAAATGAAACTGAAAGTAAAGTGATTTTTACTGTGGCAACCACTAGGAAGGCCGAACTGCAACTCCCAGCATGCCCAGACAGCCAAAGGCTGTCTGGGCATGCTGGGAGTTGTAGTTTTGCAACATCTGGAGGGTCACAGTTTGGGGACCACTGTTACAGTGGTGCCCAAACTGTAGCCCTCAAGATGTTGCCAAACTACAACTCTCAGCATGCCTAGACTGCCCAGGCATGCTGGGAGATGTAGTTCTGTAACATCTGTCCCTTCAGATTTTGCAATTTTCATGAAATTTTTGAAAATTGCTGCTCTACTTTGAAGCCCTCAAATTTTTTCAAAAAGTAAAAATATGTCCATTTTATGATGCCAACATAAAGTGGACATATTGTATTTGTGAATAAAAATAAAATTTATTTGGAATATCCATTTTCCTTACAAGCAGAGAGCTTCAAAGTTAGAAAAATGCTAAATTTTCAAAATTTTCATGAAATTTTTGAATTTTCACAAAAAAAGGATGCAAGTAACGCCGAAAATTTACCACCAAAATAAAGTAGAATATGTCACGAAAAACAATCTCAGAATCAGAATATTCGGTAAAAGCATCTTAGAGTTATTAATGCTTAAAGTGACGGTGGTCAGATATGCAAAAAACGCTCTGGTCCTAAGGTGTAAAATGGCCTGGTCCTTAAGGGGTTAAAGGGGGTACTCTCATGGCCAATGTGTTTTTTCAGTTTCTACTTGCCCTTGCAGGTGAGCTTTTTTTCTTCTTATCTCTGGTCTTGTGCTTGCTCTTTGTTTGTCTTTCTTTTCCTTTCTTTGCACAAGTGTGTCCATGTAGTGCAGCATCTATTTCCATTTTGCCTTTGTTTTAGAAACTAGAGCTCCCAGCATGCCTTGTAGCTTGTCTCCTCTTTCAGTGCCTTGCCCTACTTGTTTTGCGCTGCCACCCAGCCCTGTTTGTGATTGGCTTTTCCCCCCCCTTAAGCACGCCCTTTCCCCGCCCTGCTCATTAGCATACTTTAGCTCTTTTTTTTTCTAGCTGGTCTGGATATATGTCAGGCCCAAGGCCTGATTATGGAAACATACATGTGTTTTTATTGTATCTGTGTATAACCTAAGACCTGGGGGTGAGAGGTCATTCAGACTGTGGGTTTGTCTATTGCATTTTATTGGGGGTCTGGCTGTTTGTTTGTATCTCCTTTGAAGTCAGAGGCTCTTTTGAAGCAGCAGGATGTGAGGGGCACTCTGGTCCCATCATATAATCAACCAGATAAGAGGGCCAGGAACAGAGATGCCCCCCTGGTGGGATCAGAGGGGAGGGGGGAATGGAGTCTCCCTCCCAAGAAAGCAGATATGATATTTAAAACAAGGCTAGACTCAAAGTTGGGTGTTCAAGGCTGTGCCACAAGCTGACAAGACCATCCTAAGCACAGCTGGAACTCACTCACATGGACTGCTATATCATCATGCTGTAAGAACTTCATCTTTTGTTTTCTGAACTTGCCTTGCCAAACTCTTTTATACATTTTTGTACCTGTATGTCATTTGTTCCTGTATTTTTATATACATATAGCACTGTGATACCTTTTATCAGATTAAATGTTTAATTAATCAGCTCTGGTCTTTGATCTCTAAATATATGAGCTCACCTTTCTGAAGGCAGCTCTGGTGGAAACACGTTTATCTAAGTGTTAATTTGGCGACTTGCTGGGACTAGTAGTGGACACCCAGAGGTCTGGCGGCTTTAACCCTTGCACCATCACACTCTCTCTAGCGTCTTGGCTGAACCGATAGGGTGTGATCGTGACAATGTGTGCTTAGCATTGGTTGTGAGGTAAGCACAATGTCAGCCCAATCATCTGGGTCTGTGACACGTAACCAGGATATTGGCCAGTCAGCATCTGTTACCATGCTTGGCTGTGACCTATTAGATATGGCCTTGCCATCTCTCTGTGTTTATACCAGCTTTTCATTCTTCACAACAAACAGCCTGATTGGACAAAGCAACGCAACGTCACAGAAAAACTAAACGACAATTGGTTTGTACAGCGAGAAAAGCAAAGAAGAGAACGGAACTCCCAACCAATCACGGAACCACAACAATTCAATGAATATTCATTACGGGGGTGCCTGCAGCACAGACGTCTTGTCCACAACAGTGAACAAACATGGCCACGAGTGTGGACGACAATCAAAAGCAACCAGAAAAACTACTGAACTTCCCTCACAGAAAAGAGGTCAGTAAAATGGACATATGTATAACATGTGAATTACAAAAGTGCTCAACTCGCTACAAAAAGGCTAGGTAACAATAAAGCTGTGGTACCGGAGTACCCCTTTAAGGTTACCTGACTCCAAGCTTTACACATTAGTTTTGTAACCACAAGACACCTGGGAGGGGTGGCAGCTGACCAGTGAGCCTAAATAATGAATTCTCACATCAATGCATGTTAGTCTATTGATACCAATTGCCATTTACAATGCTGAAAAAATGTATTTGCCTTCTTTCCAATTTCTTCTATTTTTGGATATTGGTCATTAGGGTGTAATGATTGAGTTCTCTGGGAGTGCAACCATGACTGGGCCTGCACAAGAAGAGGGGCAACTAGGAGTCATGTTCATGTTTCAGGTTCCTGGGCTAGAGAAGCTTTAGGCTGTATGTGTGTATTTAAGACGTATGCACAGTTGAAAGCAAACGGTTCTGTTTCAGTGCTTCAGTGGGAACAGCCAGGGACTACTGGTTGTGACAAATCTGCAAGGGACAGAGGTGAATGTTTTTTGTTATTGTTGTTTTTGTTTTTCATGGGCCTTAAAAACTATATGGGAGCAGTGTGTGAACAAACTACTATGAAGGCATATTTTGGAGTCAATTTACTATATAGGGGCATAAAGGTGGAAAAATATTATATGCAAGCACATCGGGGTCTAACTACTGATTGGAGGCACACATGAGGACTTACTACTATATGGGGGCTATGTGAGTCACTGGATGTAATTGTACTGCAATCCCTTATATGGTCTTTAAAGCCTGTGTACAAATATGGCAGTATTAGTCAGTCATTATATAGTTGGAAAGGTAGTGTTCATGGTGTGGACATATAGTATTGAGTCACTAGGGGGCAGTGGTATATATTCATGGTGCAGCGGTATTATTTGTCCCTTGTATAGTGGTCTTATAGATGTTGGTTTCTATATACTGTATCCAGTTTTATTCATATATATACCCTATGAGTGCTGTTGCAGGTGGGGAAGGAGGGCCCAGGTCCAAAATATTCCTGGGGCCCACTGGATATTAGGAATCAAAGGAAACACAAAACACTATTTCTAAATTATGATTAATCTAGATGACCTATAAGACTTTTGGGATAATATTCAGTGGACTGAGTAAAAGGTGGAACTTTTTGGACGTTTGGTTCTCATTACATGGTGCAAAGCTAAGACCACATTCTAGAACAAGAACATCATGCCAACAGTCACACATTGTTGTGGTAATGTCATATGATGGTCTGGTTCTGCTTTGCTTAGGCAATACTTGGACGACATGTCACAATCCATGGAACCATAAATTCTGCTCTGTATCAGAAAAATCTGATGAGAATGTCCACCAGTCATTGCCTTACCCAAAAGTGTATTTGGGCTATGCAGCAGGGCTATAATTTAAAAACACACAAGTAACCCCACCTCTGAATGACTCAAAAGGAATAAAATTAAGAGATAGAGATTTCACATAAAAATTGGCCTACTCCATTTTAAGCCATATTACTGTGCTGTATGGCAATACAGATTGCCTATCGCTCTGTAGTATAGACCGCCAGGACAAACTGTGTCATACTGTAGACTCATTCTGAGTTCTCTTTTGGTGTGTGTCTTGGTATTCCTCATTGTCTTTTTCTTGCTCTTATGCAGATAGTGTGCCGTGTACTAAGTCACTGACCTTCCATAGTTCCCGTGTATGCGTGCATCTAAAGGAGTTTTCCCAACTTGTAAAGTTATTCCCTATCCACATGATAACTATATAGGGGATAACTATCAGATCATGGGGGGACCATGCGCTGGGCCCCCTGCAACCTTAAGAACGGGAACCCTTGTCTCCTGATGGATTGGAGGGGCAGGTAGTGAAAGCACACCACTGCTCTGTTCTTTCTCTATGGGAGCTGTGGAGACTGCCAAACACTGTGGGGGAGATTTATCATTGTGCGTTTAGTTACATGCATTTGAAAATCACTTACCAGGCTCAATTATGTCTACATGCGCCTTATTTATCAATTTCGCACGTGATGTGATAAATTAGTCGCACGTGCACACGTGTGGGATTTTTGTTTCTGTTATGCTGTTGTAAGCAAGGTTTGTAAGTAGAAAGATTGCTGGTATTGGTTTGTGACAATTAGAGTCCTCTGTGACAAAATTTGCAACAATTGTAGAAAAGTTGTACATGATATATTCACAACCACTGGAAAGGGCAAAATCGTTCAAGGAAGTTTGTCTAAATCCCTTTAGCACAGTAAGTCGCAAATCCATTAATGTGCCAAATTTGCACCTTTTTGAAACAAGAATTTTTTTAAAATGCTTGATAAAGCTCCCCATGTATTCGGCTACCTCTGCCAGCATAGTGAAATAATGGAGGGGTTGTGTGCATGCGCGGCCCACTGCTCCACTCTAATGGGAGACTTGGGTCCCTGTTCACAAGATCGAAGGGGTCACTAGTGATTGAACCCACCTCGATCATAGAGTTATCCCCTATCCTGTGGATAGGAAATTACTTTGCTAGTTGGGAAACCCCTCTACAGTATCCACTTACAGTATGTTTACAACACTATGTTTACAACAAGAACCGCATAGGTTTTTATGTGAAAACTGCACCAATTTCTGCATCAAAAACGTGTGATTTCATCTAAATGAATGACATTGAATGGGAGGCATGGAACCACATGGCAAATGAAATGATGTCACTTTTTTCTTTGAGGTCCTGCTTCAAAGTTCCCATTGAAATCTATGGGTGCTTCATGACAGGACCCCTACTCACTGACCATGGTTCAGAGAAAATTGCAGTGTGGCACAGCACACGTTCACGGTTTTTGCTCATGTGCACATACACTTGCTCTTCGGTTTATTCATCCATTTACTTTACATAAGATGGAATTACTGCAGTCATAGTTATTCAGCGTTGTTGTTTTTTTCCTGCACAGTTCTGTATATCAAATAATTGTGGAAAAGAACATGAAATATTTTATGGAAAAAGTCACCAAAAAAACATGGTCCAATAAAACTAAATTGAGGCACTTTTGGCATTGAAGGTGTTAACGTGAGGTCTGGGTGAGACAGTGTGCATCCAGGCTTGTAAAAAAATGTTACAGCTTTGTCAAAACTATTTTACTGCTGAAAAAGTTGATGGTAGTAAATGACTGCTCTTTAGATGCCTTGTATGAACAGTAGAAAAGGAATGAACTTTGCTTTACAAAGACTTTTCCCAGGAGTCTAAAGCATAAATTGAACAGAGAGAACCCCATCGCAAAGATAGAAGCTAACCGTACTTCTCCCTCATTATGTTTCCCTATTACTCTCCATAGTATGGCTACATATGACTGTGTGTGGAGCTGGCCATGTGCATGACCCCCTAGGGAAAGTAGAGGTCAAGCTCTTACAACCATGTGTATTTTCATACGTCAGCTGTCATTTTCTCTTGTGCTGCTTTGAAAATATAAAAATATGCGAGAGTTCATTTTTGTGACACTTATTTTTTGCGCGGCAAATTTTTTTTGTTGCCACCATATTGGATTTTTTTTTGGGAGCCAAAATTGCCGAGTTTGGCAACAAATTTTACATCCTGGAAAATTCTGGCAGAAGCATCTCGCGTAATATTCCATGAATACTAGTGCCCAGATAAGCAATAATTGTATAAATACAACATTTCTAGGGCTTAAATATGAGTTCAGGTGCCGTGACCATGAAAAAAAAAAGAAAAGAAAAAAAAAGAATTAAAAAAATTTTTTTTTTCAATAATTACATTTTCAATAATTGTTTAACCACTTAAGGACCACGCCCACTTTCACCTTAAGGACCAGAGAATTTTTTGCAAATCTGACCACGGTCACTTTAAGCATTAATAACTCTGGAATGCTTTTACTTTTCATTCTGATTCAGAGATTGTTTTTTTGTGACATATTCTACTTTACGTTAGTGGTAAATTTTTGTCGATACTTCATTCCTTGCAAAATTCAAAAATTTTATGAACATTTTTTTAATAGACAGAGGGCTTCAAAGTCAGCAGCAATTTTCCAATTTTTTACATTTTCAAAATCGGAATTTTTCATGGACGAATTCAGTTTTGAAGTGGATTTGAGGGTCCTTCACATTAGAAATACCCCATAAATGACCCCATTATAAAAACTGCACCCCACAAAGTATACAAAATGACATTCAGAAAGTTTGTTAACCCTTTAGGTGTTTCACAGGAATAGCAGCAAAGTGAAGGAGAAAGTTCAAAATCTCAATTTTTTACACTAAGGCTGCTTTCACACTATAGAATTCTCCGTTTTAAAGATCCGTTATAATGACCCGTTAACAAAACCATCAAAAACGGCCGTTACAAAATCCCATTATAGTCTATGGGATTTTTACATTACCCGTTTTAACCCATCATAGCCTGCTATTAATAACGGATGTTATTTTGTGACGGGAGAAAGCAACGGGAGAAATAGTGCAAGCACTATTTCTCCCGTTACTTTCTCCTGTCACAAAATCATGTCAGTTATAAATAACGGGCTATGATTGAGGATAAAACGGGTAATGTAAAAATCTCAGACTATAATGGGATGTGTAAATGAAATATATTTTTTTCCACTAAAATGCTTTTTCTTTCCCCTCAAGGAATGTAATAAGGGGTGCAGTGAGCATTTACACCCCACTGGCATTTGACAGATTTTTGGAACAGTGGGCTGTGCAAAGGAAAAATAAAATTTTTCATTTTCATGGAACACTGTTCAAAAAAATCTGTCAGACACCAGTGGGGTGTAAATGCTCACTGCACCCCTTATTACATTTCTTGAGGGGTGTACTTTCCAAAATGGGGTCACGTGTCCACTGTCCTGGCACCATGGGGGCTTTGTAAAAGCACATGGCCTTCAATTCCAGCCAAATTCTCTCTCCATGTCGCTCCTTCTCTTCTGAGCCCTGTAGTGCACCAGCAGAGCACTTTACATCCACATATGGGGTATTTATATACTGAGAAGAAATGGTGTTAGAAATTATGAGGGGCTTTTTCCTATTACCCATTGTGAAAATGAAAACTTTGGGATAACACCAGCATTTTAGTGAAAAAATACAAATTTTTCATTTTCACGTCCAACTTTAACAAAAATTCTTCAAACACCTGTGGGGTTTTAAGGCTCACTATACCCCTTGTTACGTTCCGTGTGGGGCGTAGTTTCCAAAATAGAGTCACATGTATGTGTATTTTTTTTTTTTTTGCGTTTATGTCAGAACTGCTGTAACAATCAGCCACTCCTAAGCCTCGTTGTGCGCCCGCAAATATGGGGTATTTCCGTACTCAGGAGAAATTGTGTTACAAATTTTGGGGGTCTTTTATTCCTTTTACCTCTTGTGAAAAATTTTTTTTTTTACAATAACATGCTGGAGTAGACCCCAACTTTACCTTTTCATAAGGGGTAAAAGGAGAAAGAGCCCCCCAAAATTTGTTAGGCAATTTCTCCTGAGTATGGAAATACCTCATATGTGACCCTCAACTGTTGCCTTGAAATACGACAGGGCTCCGAAGTGAGAGAGAGCATATGAGGCCAAAATAAGGAACTTGCATAAAAACAGACCCGGATGCAAGAATTACACTTGCCTCAGATACCAAAATTACCCTACAGCAGTAGTGCCTCCAGCTGTTGCAAAACTCCCAGCATGCCTGGACAGTCAATGGCTGTCCGGCAATACTGGGAGTTGTTGTTTTGCAAAAGCTGGAGGCTCCATTTTGGTAACTGTCTAGGGGTATATGTAGTGTTTTACCATTTATTTTGTGTAGTGTAGTGTAGTGTTTTTAGGGTAAATTCACATGGGCGGGGGTTTACAGCGAGTTTCTCGCTGGGAGTTTGGGCTGTAGCGGAAAATTTGCTGCATCTCAAACTTGCAGCGAGATACTCACTGTAAACCCACCCATGTGAATGTACCCTGAACATTCCAGCTGTTGCAAAACTGCAACTCACAGCAGGCCCTTTGGCTGTCCGTGCATGCTGGGAATTGTAGTTTGCAACAGCTGGAGGCACACTACTGCAACTCCTAGAATGTCCTTTGGTAGTTTGTGCATGCTGGGAGTTGTAGTTCTTCAACAGCTGGATGCACACTTTTTCATAGAAAAATTTGCCTCCAGCTGTTGTATAACTACAACCCCCAGCATGCAAAAACTACCAAAGGGCATGCTGGGAGTTATAGTTGTGCCTTCTGCTGTTGCATAACAGCAACTCCCAGCATGCCCTTTTGTGCATGCTGGGAGTTGTTACTAAGCAACAGCAGGAGGCCAACCTTACCTACTGCTGCTGCGTGATCATCCTCCAGCCTGCCGCCACTGCTCCTGGGGCCCTGGTCCCGCTGCCAATGGCGGGGACCGGGGGCCCCCACTCAGGTACGGACTCCATGGCACCTGCTCTTGCCCTCTGGAAAAGGGGCGGAGCGGTGGCCGTTAGGAACACCCCCACAGCAGGAGTCCAGATTCATTGGCTGGTAACGGCTGACGAATCAGGATGATCGTGAGGTGGCACCAGTGCCACCTCACTCCTGCTGCTAAAGGATGATATGTGCCGTCTCGGACAGCACCTATCACCCTTTTTTTTTTTCAGGTCACTGGGGACCCGATTGACCCGGAATCGCCGCAAATCGCCGACCAGGGGTTTGCAAGGGATGCCTGCTGAATGATTTCAGCAGGGATCCTGGTCCGGTCCTTGCCCGGCGAGTGGCGGGGACCGGAATTCCCACGGGCGTACAGGTCCTTAAGTACCAGGACGTCAGGATGTACCTGTTAAATAACAGGGGTTAAATAACATATTTTCCCCCCAAAAAATAAGAAAAAACAACAAAAACTGTCAGACAGAAAAGAAATTCAAAAAGGAAATAACTTCCTCTCTAGTATACAGTAGCTGATAAGTACTGGAAGGATTAAGATTTTTAAAAGAAGTCATTTACAAATCTGTTTAATGGGGAACTCTGGTGGGAATTTTTTTTTTTCAAATCAACTGGTGCAAGAAAGTTAAACAGATTTGTAAATTAAGGCGCTGGCCAAAGAAGGACCATGATAATGAAGCCTTGAACCAATTGGGTAACATAATTGTTTATGAAAAATTACAAGCAGACCTCACGAACAAAATATTAGAGAAGCAAAGATCATTTTTGTGTAAATATGTTGCTAAAGGAATAACATCGGATAAAACCGCGGAACGTCTAGTCCCAAAAAAACCTGGGAAACCCTCCTGGTATATACTGCCCAAGATCCACAAATCGGAGCGCCAACCCCCGGAACGACCTATCGTCTCGGGGATTGGCTCTCTGACACAATTTTTGTCCAGTTATATTGATTGGTTAATATCCCCATTATTAAGCAGTATACCATCCTTCCTTAAAGATGCTGGAGACTTGATGAAAATTCTCAGCGAATTTCAGTGGCAATCCACCTATAGTCTAGCAGCGATAGACGTTGAGAGCCTCCATACCCGCATCCCACACAATGCGGGTATAGAGGCTGTCCGTCTGTTCCTGTCATACACCAATAAATCAAATGAATTCATAAATTTTGTCTCTGACGCAATTCTGTTTATTTTGACTAACAATGCTTTCCAGTATGGCGAGGAATGGTATAGACAGATACTTGGAACAGCAATGGGGTCTCCGACCTCATGTGTCTATGCCAACATATTCCTCGCCATACTGGAAAGGAAGTTCATTTTTTCAACTCAAAACCCCTTTGTTAACAAGATAAAAATGTATTTACGGTTTGTTGATGACTTGTTCATCATATGGGACGGGACGCAAAATGAGTTTAACGATTTTGTATTCCTAGATGTACAGATAGACATCATAAATTATGTTATCGTTACATCTGGTTTTAGGAAGACAATCGCTAAAAATGCACTGTTACACTTTGATTCCTCTCATCCAGCCCATGTGAAACATAGTATACCTTAAAGTCAGTTTCTAAGATTAAGAAGAGTAAATAGTAATCAAGAAAAATATAAAATCCAAGCTAATGAATTAGAAAAACGTTTCACAGACAGGGGATACCACAAAGAATTAATAAATAAAAAGCCAGAGAGAAAGCAACTAAAATCTCAAGGAAAGAATTATTAAAAAGAAAAAAGTCAGAAAAAACAAATGATAGGAAAGAGCATAAAAAAATTGTTTTTGCCTTTGAAAATTCACCCCTAAATGACACTATCAAAAATACTATTTACAACAACTGGAATATATTGCAGAATGATGAGAATCTAGCTAATTTGACAACAAAAAGACCATTAATAACATATAAAAAGAACAAAACAATTGGAGATATCCTAAAAAAACGAAAAGAACTAAAGAGGAAAAATAAAAATAAAACCTGGCTGTCTGAACAGAGACCAACGGGTAATTACCCGTGTGGTTCCTGTTCTTTCTACCAGTTCAATTCTACAGCTAAAATGCTAACTTTAAATGGTTATGATATCTAGATTAAACAACTTATTACATGCAGGTCATCTCATATTGTATATGCTCTCACTTGTAAATGTAATCGGTTTTACATTGGTAAAACCAAGAGTCCTCTGTTCCATCGAATACGTGAGCACACTCGATCCTTAAAAACCGGAACAGGAGCCCTGCGTTTCATTGAACACATAATGGAAGCACATAAGGATGAAACTGAACCTTTTAAATTTACAGGCATCGAAAGGGTGGAGTGTGCTCGCGATGGATGGAACAAGGATGATATTCTGCTAAGAAAAGAGACTAGGTGGATTTTACGCCTAGACGCAATGGGCTGTTTAGGTCTTAATGATAAGACAGAATTAAATGCACTTTTGTAACTCCCACAGTTCTATATTGTGTTTAGAATGGTTTTAAATCACTTACCTGTCTGTTTGTTGTTGTGGAGTTTCCATGACAGCGGCTCTAAGACCAGTGACGTGCAAACCTGTTGAAGCACAAAGTATCGCGAGAAACGGATCGTAGTTTGTAGAAGCACACCTGTATGAGCGTCTCCGCATTGATGTATGGACCCGTGAAATAAAGGACACATTTGCAGCATTGGTGAGTGCCCTGTGAATTTCTTTCTCAGCTTGGAAGCTTTTTGAAGTGAACTGTCTGTTGTATTACAGTGAGCACCACCTATATGCTGAATAGCTATCACGGGATCTGTAGGAAGGTGTCAGCGTGCATTGAATTGTTGCTTGAGCTGGGCAGTGCCGGGTGCCTCTTTTTGGATTACATTAAGATTTGTAAATTACTTCTATTTAAAAATCTTAACCCTTACAGTACTTATCAGCTGCTGTATACTACAGATATACTAGAGAGAAATTTGTGAAGTTCTTTCAAGTCTGACCACAGTTCTCTCTGTTAATACCTCTGTCTGTCAGGAACTGTTCAAAGCAGGATAGGTTTGCTATGGGGATTTGCTCCTGCTCTGAACAGTTCCTGACACGGACAGAGGTGTCAGCAGAGAGCACTGTGGTCAGACTGAAAAGAACTACACAATTTTCTCTATAGTATACAGCAGTTGATAAGTACTGGAAGGGTTAAGATTTTGAAATTGAAGATAAAATAAAAGTGAAGTAAGTGAAATAAAACTAAGATATTATCTGCTAACTTGCAGTTAAAAAAGGAACTAAGAGCTGAAATTTGTACTCTAAGGGTACTAGGACTTAGCTTCTTATCCAGGCCTAACTGGAGGAAATGAATGATTGGAGAGATATTAGGATCTCCCAATGGATCGACTGCAGGTCCCGCTACTCTTAAGAAGTCTTTCTATGTTCTTAGGTAAATGGCGGATGTTACGTCTTTCCTACTTGCAAGTAAGGCGTTTATTTATTACTTGGTCAGATAGGCCTCTAGCTTTTAGAATTGACCTCTCAGCATCCAGGATGTTAGATGAAGGTGAGCCAACTGAGGATGATGAACTGGTCCCTGGTACAGTAGATCCTCTATCTGGAAGAACATATGGTTGTGAGACATTGTCCTTAGCAAGGTAAACCAGGGCCTTCGAGGCCAGAAGGGCGCTATCAATAATGCTAAGGCTCTGTCCTGTCTTATCTCTTTCAAAATACGAGGGATAAGACAAAGAGATGGGAAAGCGTACCCTCTTTTTCTTCCCCAGTCCTGAGAAAAGGCATCTACTGCTGTCGGATAATCCAGTGGATTTAGAGAATAGACCCTGTGATTCTCCCTGTTGTTTCTGGAAGCAAAGAGATCTATAAAGAATTTTCCAAACCTTTCCTCTATCATTGCAAATATCTCCTTGTTTAGACACTATTCAGACTGAAGAAGATGAACTCTGCTCAGGAAGTCTGCTCCTTGTTGTCTTCCCCTCTCAGATGAACCGCAGAGAGATGCCAACCTGGCTTCTGCTAGGGAAAAAATCTGGAAGGATAGATTTAACAGGGAGTCTGATCTTGTCACCCCCCTGTTTGTTTAAGTAAGCTACAGTGGTGGTGTTTAGAGATGAGCGAACTTACAGTAAATTCGATTCGTCACGAACTTCTCGGCTCGGCAGTTGATGACTTTTCCTGCATAAATTAGTTCAGCTTTCAGGTGCTCCGGTGGGCTGGAAACGGTGGATACAGTCCTAGGAGACTTTTTCCTAGGAATGTATCCACCTTTTCCAGCCCACCGGAGCACCTGAAGGCTGAACTAATTTACGCAGGATAAGTCATCAACTGCCGAGCCGAGAAGTTTGTGACAAATCGAATTTACTGTAAGTTCGCTCATCTCTAGTGGTGTTGTCTGAATATATCAGCATATCCTTCCTTTGAATTTGAGGAATAAGCAGAGATATTGCCTGGAACACTGCATAGAGCTCTTTGTAATTTGATGTAGACTGATGCATCTGAGGAGACCATCTGCCTTGAAGGAGATGCTGGCCGCAGAAGGCACCCCAACCCCAAGGACTGGCGTCTGTAGTTATACTCACTACTGATGAGGGAGACCAAGGTACCCCTTGAGATAGGTTGTTGGGGTTCATCCACATCCGCCATATCAAGGAGACCCTTGCTTTTGAGGAAAGGGAACATTTTTGGTTTAGTGATAAGGGATTGCCAACCCACTTTTGAAGGATATCTGTCTGCAACATCCTGGATCTGTACTTTTCATTTATACATTTCACTGCTACAATGCAAGAAGTCATCAGACCTAGTACTGACATTGCTTACCTGAAGGTTCATAAGTGAGAACGGAAAAGAATTTCTACTCTGTCCTTGATGAGGATCTGTTTGGCTTGAGGCAGGGGAGAAACAGGGTCAGACTGACCGGCCGGTCCATTCGGACGTGGTCCGAGGGCCTGGCCGGTTAAAGGGCCCGCAGCAGCTGCTGAGAATCCAGGACACTAGTCCCGGATCCCCAGTCAGACAAGCGCTACTTTCTGCTGATGTTTTTTTTTTTTTTTTTTTTTTATGCAAATATCCCTACTCTGCTTCTGCTCTGCGGAGACACGCAGCAGCGCAGGGATGAAAGGTACCTCATTGATGGCTCCGCCCCCAGCACAGGAAGAGGACTTTAGAGGCCGCTTCATGTGAGGATGAGTGATGTCCCTGTGTGCTGCCTCTCTCCTCCCTGACTAGCAGTATAACCTGGGGCTGGGGTGTGTGTAAAGTAGCAGCCCAGTGGGGTCACTTTCCCTCCTCCAGTGACCACAGGTCACCAACAGGTCACATTAGCAGAACAATTTGTTGGGAAAAATCGCGGAAAAAATGGTGTGGTTTTTACGCAATTTTTCAAAATTGCAGTAAAACCACGCCATTTTTGCTGCGATTTTCCCCAAAAATTGTTCTAGTAATGTGACCTGTTGGTGACCTGTGGACACTGAAGGAGGGAAAGTGACCCCACTGGGGCGGCAACATGTGAGCACACTGCTTGTTTATCATTAAACCCCTTCATTAGCTTCAATAGGTAGCAAAATCAGATGCAGAAAATATACAGCAGATCTTGTGTGTGGGTTCATTCACACGGATCCGCCAGTAATGGACCCTACAGGGTGCCTCCATCTGTGCCTGCTCATAGCAGCAATCCGCCGCTATGAGCAGACACGCTTTGAGGTGAGAGTTACCGCACGAATGCGCAGTATACTTGCACACATCGTGGCTGCTCCCTGAGAGCAGCCACCATGTGTGTGAGTATACTGCGCATGCGTGCGGTGACTCTCGCATCAAAGCGTGTCTGGTCATAGCGGCCGATTGCTGCTATGAGCAGGCACAGATGGAGGCACCCTGTAGGGTCCATCGCCGGCTGATCCGGCTTGGATCCGTGTGGATGAGCCCTAAGGACACAAGGCGTACATGTAAGCACTGTGCCTGCTCCCACTGTGTTGTATAAATCATTAACTGGAGCCCTCAGCTAATGCCAGACATCACCAATTAGGCTGATGTCTGACATTAACCCTTTAGACGCCGCTATCAAAGTTAATGGCAGTGTCTAAAAGTGTTAAAACGCATGTGCTAGTCAGTTAGGGAAGCTGATCAGGACCACAGCGGCAAAATCACAGAGTCCCAATCAGCTAAGAGGAAAGCTGAAGGGGCCCTACCTGGCTCAGTGCCGTCAGATTGGTGCTACAAGAATATAGGCAGCCTGACTAAATAGAACACCAATAACACTGATCAAAGCAGTGCTATAGTACAGCATTCTTCAGTGTTTGCAAGGAAAAGGTTTCATGGGACAGTTCCCTATAGGGGCTTAAAATGGTGAGAAAACTTTAATAAAGGACTCACAGCTTTTTCATTTTTGCACTTTGGTTTTTCCTCCTCCTCTTCTAGAAATCATAACGCTTTCAATTTTCCACCTACAGAACTATGAGGGCTTGTTTTTAGTGCCACCAATTTTGCTTTGGAATGACATCAATCAATTGTCCAGAATTGCTGAGTTTTTGGTCACTTCGTATACCTTCATATATAAAAATGTATTTAAAAAAAAAACATTAAAAAATCCAATCTGAACAAGAATGGTACCGATAAAAACTACAGATCATGAGCCCTCATACAACCCCATATACAGAACAATAAGTGTTATAAGGGTAAGAGGAAAATGTGTATGTTTCAAATCATCCTACAAAAAGCTATACTTTTTTTAAGTAGTAAAATAATACAAAACCTATATAATGTGGGTGTCGTTGTAATAATATACTATTATTATTATCATAAAGATAATGGCCCAGATTTATCAATCTCTGTGTGAGAGAAAAAACTTTACGAGCTCTGGTAAAGTGAAAGCTGAGCTATGATGAGAGATTTTCCCACAGCAACCTATCACAGCTCAGCTTTCACTTTACCAGAGCTCGTTATCTGAGCTGTGATTGGCTGCTGTGGAAAAATCACTATTTTTTTCTCTAACACAGTTTGATAAATCTGGACCACTATGTCATTTTTGTGTAGTAACAAACCCCTCCAAAATTTGCAAACTGTGCTGTTTTTAAAAGGAAATTCGACCAACAAATATTGTTATTTGCTTTCGCCATAAATTTTATGGTAAAATAAGTAATGTAATGACAAACCACCTAGCTAGTTACTTGGATACTTATATACCAGGCTACCTAAATTACACACCTACTTACATACCTACCTGGCTACCTACCTACCTGCCCTTTTACTGTGCAGGAGGGCATTATAACAGTTCGCGGCCTATAGATGGGGAGATTGTGTACAGGAGGGGAGGGCACTGTAAAAATGCAGTGTGTAACATGTTTGTCTTACAAATGTTTTGGCTTTAAGAAGTCGACAAGACAGTCTGATGCAGACAGAGAAGAAAACGAAAAAGGTCGACAATGATCAGAAAAAAATGTTGATTGTAAGTCCTCAAATGTAACTGTATTCATTTATATGGTATACACATCCTGTGTACAGCTGGTGTCTATCTCTATATGGCCCTGTATATAATCACATATATGGTATATAGATCCTGTGTGGCCAGCTGGTATCTACCGCTATTTGGGAACTGTATGGGGGAATACTGGTGTGTATAGTGGTTTAATTCAGTACAGTATGTTGGTATTATCAAGTTATTGTGTGGTGGTATATATTTACTCCTTATATACAGGTATGGTATGATCATGGAAAATGATCTTACCTACGTTATATATATTTAATTTTATTTTGTATATAGAAGTGGTGTATGAGGAGGGATTTGGGTAGAATAGGGGCGGGGCAGAGGAGTGGCCAAGGGCCGACTGGGCCCTTGCTTTATTTGGTCTGGGGGCCCTGAGTGTTGTCAGTCTGCCCCTGGAGAGAAAGCTGAGACATTGAATCCAGAAGGATGCCTAGGAAAACGCACTGCCTGGAAGGGGTTAAGTTTGACTTTTTTAGATACAGATTCCAACCTAGAGCTTTCAGTATGGAGCAAACTACTTGAATGTGCAAATGAAGAGTTTCTGAAGAGTCTGATACAGTCATGGCTGTAAATGTTGGTACCCCGGAAATTTTTCAAGAAAATGAAGTATTTCTCACAGAAAAGGATTGCAGTAACACATGTTTTGCTATACAGATGTTTATTCCTTTTGTGTGTAAGAAGATGGAGGAAAAAAAAAAAAAGCAATCTCCCGGCGGCCCCTGGGTTTTTAAACTTAACGCGGGGCCACAGGGAGTGAATAGTGATGGGGAGAATTGCCCAGTCGCTACAGGACGGGCAAACACCGGCTCTGCTTGGGGCCCCGGGCCAGCTCGTGGCCCCAAGCAATTGCTTGGTTTGCCTGTCCTGTTGCGACGGGCCTGGAGTCGGGTGTGTGTCTTGACCTCCGCCGAACCCGCAAGACTGACTCACCGAACCCCTGGGGTTCGATCGAACCTAGGTTAAGAACCACTGGCCTACAGTGAAATATGGTGGAGGTTCAATGATGTTTTGGGGTTGTTTCGCTGCCTCTGGCACTGGTTGCCTTGAATGTGTGCAAGGCATCATGAAATCTGAGGATTACCAATGGATTTTGGGTCACACTGTACAGCCCAGTGTCAGAAAGCTGGGTTTGCGTCCGAGATCTTGGGTCTTCCAGCAATGACCCCAAACATATGTCAAAAAGCACCAGAAATGGATGGCAACAAAGCGCTGGAGAGTTCTGAAGTGGCCAGCAATGAGTCCAGATCTAAATCCCATTGAACACCTGTGGAGAGATCTTAAAATTGCAGTTGGGAAAAGGTACCTTCCAATAAGAGAGACCTGGAGCAGTTTGCAAAGGAAGTGTAGTCCAACATTCCGGCTGAGAAGTGTAAGAAGCTTATTGATGGTTAAAGGAAGCGACTGATTTTATTATTATTTTTTTCAAAAAATACCAAAAATATTAAAGTTAAGGGCGGCAATAATTTTGTCCAGCCCATTTTTGAAGTTTGGTGTGACATTATGTCCAATTAGCTTTTTTCCTCCCTTTTTGGTTTAGTTCCAATTCACACAAAGGGAATAAACGTGTATAGCAAAACATGTGCTACTGCAATGTTGCCAACATTTACGGCCATGACGGTACAATCAGTAAATCGTCCAGATGTGGAACTAACAGAATGTTTTGGGTTCTTATGAAAGCTGCCACCTATACCATCACTTCGGTGAATACCCTTGGGCTTGAGAGGCCCCAAAGGGAAGGGCTTGGTACTGTAAATGGACCCATGCTCCTTCCATAAACACCTCCACTCTTAGAAACTTTTGATGAGAGTTGTGGATGGGAATATGGTAGTAGGCGACTTCTAAATCTACAGATGCCATCATGCAAATTGGAAATAGCAGAGGGATTGTGGATTTTAGGGACTCCATCCTGAATGTTTTGTATGACAGAAAGTTGTTTAGATTTATTATTAACTCTGAAAGAAGCTTCTTTTACTAAGAAGAGGGGGATAGAATCCCCTCCCCTCCTCCTGGGGGACTGGAACCAGGACTTTGAGTAAAAGAGATTTTATTTCTGTTATCATGGCCACTTGTTTCAGAGAATCTTTTACTATCCCAGTGGGAAAGAATCTGTCTGGAGGAAAAGGCCGGAACTCCAGAGACCCGATCTCCTTCTGGATGGAGGGTGGATGGAACCCAGGGGCTGGAAGAAATTTTCTCCCAAGCCCCCACAAACCTGGACAGACGCCCCCCCACTGGGAGAAAGCCATCATTGTTTGGGATCTTTGGAACTAGACTCTTTGTTGGGATTGAAGAGGAAACCTCTACCTTTACTAAGGACTTTAAATTTCCTATTGTCCTGAAACTTCTGATTAGGCTTTCTGGACAGTTTTTTTTGCTACGAAAAGAATCATGACCCTGAGTGGGAAATCCTTTCTTCCTATCAGAATCCTTCAAGTACTTTGTCTAAGACGGGACCAAAAAGGCGATCTCCAATGCAAGGGATGGATCATAGTTTAGCTTTTAAGCCAACATCACCCTTCTGCTGCCTAAGCCATGTGGCTCTTCTAGAAGAATTAGATAAAGCAGCTACTCTGGTACCCAATCTTACAGAATCTACCGAGGAGTCTGACAAAAAAATCTGCCGCCTTCGAAATTACGGGTAAGGATTCTAAGATCTCTTCTCTAGGGGTCTGGTTAACAAGATGTGATTGTAATCGTGAAACCAAGACTCTTAGAGAGCGAGCGACGCATGTAGCAGCTACATTGGTTCTGAAGCTGTGGCCGCCTCCCAGTTTTTTTGTTTGTTAAAGAATTTTTTTTTTGTCCATTGGATCAGACAGAGTTCCTAGATCCTCAAAAGGAAAGGCGGATTTCTAGCCATTTTAGCCACCGGGGAATCAATTAACGGGCTCTATCCCATGACTTAGTGACTGATCATCTGGAGAAAAGAGCAATTTGGATTTAAACTCTTCTTGCTCTTCATCAGAGGAGGAATATAGAGTAAGATTTTCCTCTTGAACACTAGGGGAACTGGAAATGGCAGGGGTGATCACAGAGGAGGCTGAAGCACCCACATTCCTGACAATTCCTAGTTCTTTAAAGGGATGAATCTATCTCCTCCTGGATCATTACTCTTAGGTTGCTAGCAATTGCAGAGGACTCCTGGGCCACGATAACTTCAATACATGCTGCACATATAGAATTTTTATAGGCAGGATCTAATGGCATCCTACATTCTGCACACTCTTTATTATGGGATTTAGAAGAAGACTTCTTGCTACCCTACAAAACAAAACAATAGCCTGACTTAGCTAGCAGAACATGGCATGAAATTATCTCACCCAGAAGTAGATCCACACCTCCGTAGTCGGGCTGGAACTACTCTTCTTGGAGCGTCCACCTTCCTCTGTCGAATGCTCTGACATGCTGGAGGAAGTTTTTCAGCAAAAACACTGCAGGGCAACCAGGAATGGTCTGCTTAGCTGCTGAGGGCTGGTATTGCTGCAAGCTGTTAGTACTGCTGCGGCTGCTGAACACGGCTGCTGGTTGCTGTGGGCTTGCTGCTGGATAAGCACTGCAGGCTATAGGTATTGCTGCAGGCTGGCTGCCTGCTGTCCACGGGCTCCAGACGCTGTAAGAATCCGACAGGGGATCCAAAATGGGGAATTCCCACACCCCTTTTGAATGGAGTCGGAACCCGGAAGTGACGCGATGCTGCCGGGCTGACGTCGCATCCGCCGGTGTTCTGCGCAAGCGACGTGCCGGCTCCAGAAACTGGAAAGCCGACAGAAACCATGCTACTCCACAGCCCCCACCTCCTTAATGCCACTGACCCGGGGAAATGGACAGAGATGCAGGGTATCTGGACCCCACAGACACACTAACGGCTGCTCCCCAGAGGAGACTTCTGCCGAACAGGGAGCCCCACTACCGGAGGACCTGCAGCCCCTTGGAGAGGTATGGAGACAGCTCCCAGGCCTCCTACCAGAGGACAGGAAACCTGATCTGAGGTGTGGAGAAATGTGTCCCATTTTTATGTTCCCAAGTTTCCTGGGATGACGCGAAATTAGTTGCCACTCACCTGTGTGCCCCTGCGTCTCAAGAGCGGCTGCTCTCACTCCCCGCTCTAAGTAAATGTTCCTTTTGTCTATCGCTGCTCCATTTTCCTATGAAATAAATGCTTGAAAACCTCGAGACACATGCGATTGTGTGATTCCTTTTACTTCTTGCTCTGAAGTTTACATTCTCTATATGCACCTTTTGTGAAGCCGCACCACCATTGTCTCCCTATTATAGCAGCCATTCGATACACCGGCAGTCCATTAATTCAGATATTGGAATAAACTTGTCTATTTGCCTTGTAGTGCCTGATAGCTACTCCTCTTGTTGTTTGAGGCATAAATATAAAATTACCTTATTTATCAGAACCTTCCTGACAGCTGAGGACCCTCCCCTTCTCACCAGGCTCCCCCTGTTCATCACTATGGCCAATCCATTTGTAGACTGCTGCTGACGATCTTTTGTTTGCCCTAATAGGCAAGGAGTGCAGTTAAACTACGTAAGTCGATATAGTGATTAGCTGCAGAGATATACACCTCCCCTGATCCCAATGCTTGTCTCTTCTGTGCTGATTCTGTAGTGTGTCCTGTGATACAGCCTGATATCTGCACTCCTGTGTGTAAGAGCTGAAACCCTGTCCTTGCAGCCAGCCTGTATCTTTTAAAATAGAACTGAATGAGGCGCTCTATAAAATGTCCTGTAGCGTTGTTGATGTAATAACCAGAATTACAGGGTAACCCACTTTTGTGGTGATTGTAGTGATGTAGTGGGTTTCTCTTTTGTTTGCTTTTATGAATTACAGTATAACATGTATATTTCACTCAGAAAAGGCTTATGAAGAATAAACACCTTTTTAACACAAAATATGTTTATTGTGCTTCTTCAATACAAGTTCTTAGTATTGCTTATACCAAAAATCCTGATCCTTTTAATCTTCTTTCATAAAATTTATCAGTATATACAGACATAAGAGTACAGTCTTGGAGGTAATGTATGCATGCAGGTTTCTTAATTTTAATGAGTACTTTAATCTCTAAATATACTACAGTGTTATTTTCTTTTTAGAAACACAAGTTAGAGGCTATGTCCACCATCACAAATTCATTTTATGCTTTCAAAAATAAATCCACTTTACAAATAGTTTGCATTTGAAATCCCTACGGTTGTGTTCCTATGTATGTAGTCTCTGTAGCCATATTGCAACCCTTCTGTCACTTGTTTCTTACCTATTTTTTCAATCAAATTTGTTTACTGAACAAAAGAGAGAAACAAAACAGAGCAAAAGTAAAACAAAGGCCTATATGCACAAAGGTAAACATAGCTAAAACTTCATAAACGGTGGGGGAGGGGGGGGGGTATAGTAAAGTGAATCTGAATACAAGCAACACTATATTAAGTATGTTCAAGGGGTAGAGGAAGACAGGTAGGTGTAGTTGTTGGGTCAAGTTGAGGAAGATCTACTGCACCAAAACGCATATTGTCTGTACGACTACTCTGACCAGATGTGGATATCTTCTTTTTCTCCTCCTCTCCCAATGAGGGCCCATGCTGTCGCTCAGACAATCATGTGACTTGTGTAGGGGGTAAAAAACATCACCGGCTGAGGGGGGAAGTCAGGTGGTGTGAACATCTTGAGCGGATTGAAAAAAAAAAACTAAAATATACCTCCAGTGCAATGGCCTTAACTGTTGACCCCTGACCACAAACTCCAGAGCATCAACAGATCTACAACTATATAAACAGAATCGGGCAACTCGGTGAAATCGCGGCGTCCCGAACAGCTTACAGGACACTGGGAGGGACCTTACCTGCCTCCTCGGTGTCTGCTCTGTGCCGGGATCCACTGCATGGCCGGCGCTCTCCTTAGACGTCGTCGCGCGCGCTGTCCCGTCATCCAATAGGAGCGGCGTGTGTAGCGACGTGATGACGGCGACCGTGGATCCCAGGGAAGAAGACGTCCGGAGCGTCAGGGACACCACGGAGACGCGGCGACAGCGATGGAGCGACATCCAGGGCAGCGTTGACGGGTCCGGAGCGGCGGAGACACGCGAGTATTACCTCCTATACCAGTGGTCTTCAACCTGCAGACCTCCAGATGTTGCAAAACTACAACTCCCAGCATGCCCGGATTGTAGTTTTGCAACATCTGGAGGTCCGCAGGTTGAAGATACCTGTTGGGTGCAGAATCTTTTTTTTTCTAGATTTTGCACCTTTAAAATAGGGTGCGTCTTATATGCCGATGCATCCTATAGGGCGAAAAATACGGTAGATAGACCGATAGATGTGAACATATCATACTTCTCTTCAGTTAGTCTGTATTTTGTTACACCAGACACAAATTCTCTCAGAGTAGCCGTATACAAAAACAACAGGTAAGATATTTAAGACTAGTTGCTATTTTTCTCTACTTTGCATAAAAAAGGTTGTGAAGGTGTGCATAGCTTTTAAGTCACAGTCATAAAATAAGTTTAGAATAAGTTATTCTGAAACAGGTCAGTAGTCTATAAATCATAATCTAACATTTTAGACTATTAAAAACATAATTTGCATGATATATCGGAGAGTTATTTGATCCTAAGTTATAAATAGTTATTCAGAATTTGTTCATCTCACTGCTTCAGGGACACAGCCAAGGCTTCCAAATCTTTTTGGGCATCAATATCCTAAAATAAATAAAATGTTTGTTAATAAAAGAATGAACATGCTAAATGACTACATTTTACCTCTTACTGAGCAGTATTTTAATGAATTACACATTTAAAGAAGAATAAATGGCATGTGTATACCTGGTGATCCTACACTTCTATATTAGAGAGCTGAATATAAACTGATAAGAATCTAAAATAAAGCTTTGATTGGTGGCGATGGGTGACAAAGACCGTTTTACTATTAGTTTTGATAAATGAGGCCCAGAATGGTTTACAGCAGCTTGTATTTGCTGCTTCATAAGATAGTAACAGCCTGTATAATGCTAAAGTTTATTTAGGACGTGAAAATCCTTTAATGCTGCCATGCTCTCAATGTTCTGACTTCTAAGGGAAGTTAGAGCAAAGTATACACAATTCTCTACTAGACAAACATGTTGCAGATCATTCCAGTATGATTGCCATATGAGGACCTAAGAGTAGAGTGGTCAGTGGCACAGTCCTATAGAACAAAAAATATAAGAAAACAATTATGTATGTACCTTGGTGCTATGGATCTCAGGCAGTGTGCCCCACAGCAGCTATAGTGTCAACCCAAGAGGACCCTGTATCACCATTAATAAATTAAGGATATATGTAAATAAGGTAGACGACAACGCTAGTGGGAACTTGCTAAATATATGTATAACTAGTAGATATTGCGGATCCTGAAATGCAGTGATTAAATACGTTACTGTTTTGCACTAAAGTGTATTCCCCAAGTACAACGCATATAGGCAGCTGAAAGAAAACAGGCGCAGGTTACCTTCAATGTATGCGTGCTTGACATATATTCCCGGTCCTTCGGTGTCCGGCTCAATGGCGGTTGTTCCAGTGGGGATTCAGCTATGTTGCTATGTAATTTGGTATCCCTGAGGAAGGAGAACGTCATTCTCCAAAACACTGTTGGCGCTATCCTTTTTGGTCCATTTGTTTTACCTTAGTGATGTCACTTGTAGGTACTGGACTTTTACTCCTTTCACTTTGTAGTACGCAGGTGGAGACGCCACCGGCCGGGGCAGATCTCCCTGCTGCTGCACAAAGACTTCTATACACGCCCAGAGCCCCAGCACGGAATACAAATTACAAAGCAACATAGCTGAATCCTCGCTGGAACAACCACCATCGATCCGGACACCGAAGGACCAGGAATATATGTCAAGCACGCATACATCGAAGGTAACCTGCGCCTGTTTTCTTTCAGCTGCCTATATGCGTTGTACTTGGGGAATACACTTTAGTGCAAAACAGTAACGTATTTAATCACTGCATTTCAGGATCGGCAATATCTACTAGTTATACATATATTAGCAAGTCCCCACTAACGCTGTCATCTACCCTATTTACATATCAAAAAATATAAGAAAATAAAACACACACAACACGCAGCAAACATGATCACCCATTACTGTATTTGGCTTAATTAGTCAGTCAATACTTTGTGATATCAACTTTAGCAGAAAACACAGCCACTGTACCAGTGCCTAAAACATACCTTTAATTGTTTATGGTCCCAAAATAGCAGAAACGTGGCGACAGATAAACACTAAATGCATGCAAATTGTTAGACTGTGTAGATTGTTTATTTACTATGAACTAGAGAGTGGGTTGTACGTTTTTATGCAGACAAATCCACTGTCTCCAGAAGCTAAAAGACAGACTAGGCTGTTAAGAGAAAATAACTGACCCTTATACAAAATCTGTCAGCTATATATCATGCTCAGAGCTTAAGTGTCAAGGCGGCATTGCCGAGCCACAGCCTGCATGTCTTTTCCCTCCTCCACCACTCAATGCTTTGATTCATTGACATACAGATCTCAGCGCTGAAATACAGTGCACTGAGGGGTGAGGGAGGAGGCATGCATACTGAGGCTCCGCATAGCCTGTATGACACTTAAGCTTTGAGCATGATATAGAGCTGACAGATTCCCTTTAAAAAATAATTAGAGGTACTTCCCCTCCCACCTCTACAGAAGACATTTCAAGTGGATCTCTCATTCATTCGTGCATCACAGAGATTCAGCTTGCTGTCAGCTGTATGGAGAAACACTAAACTGGCAAGTGGATCATATTTTTCCATTTTTAACACCCTAAATAAGGGATCCATAAATGGTTAAATGGTTATTCCATGGATTTTCTTTTATTTAACTGATTTAAAGGGGTACTCCGCTGCTCAGCGTTTGGAACAAACTGTTCCAAACGCTGGAGCCGGCGCCGGGAGCTTGTGACGTCATAGCCCTGCCCCCTCAATGCAAGTCTATAGGAGGGGCTATGATGTCACAAGCTCCCGGCACCGGCTCCAGCGCTTGGAACAGTTTGTTCCAAACACTGAGCAGCAGAGTACCCCCTTTAACAGAAATATCTCATATACTTGTCTTCTTTGCTCCCTGGCCATAGCTCCTGATGCAAATCTGTGAGCATGTGCAGTAGCCCACTCAGCCAATCGCTAGCTGACATGGGACAAACTGAGCACAAAGTCAGACATTATCACATTCTGGGTTCTAGCTCTAACAGTATACTAATCTATTAATGAGAATTAGAAATAGGTTATTTGTATTGTAGGAACTATGCTCCACTCAGATGTCAATGCTAAGCAGCTAAATAAACCTGAAGGTAGCTGTACAACATGCTGGGAGGTGACCTACTGTGGAATCATAATCCTTGAAAGGAAAACTTTTCCTCATGGCAACTATCAAACTACTTGCTATGAGTTCATAGCTACAATGTCAGCGTCAGTCATCCCCTGGGGATAGATGTGTGTGCACATTAGTTGGATTGAATTACAGAGCTCTCGCAAAGAAATGTGATATTTCACTGTGTGAATGATCCACTTCAAAATCCAAACAATACTGTAGCAACAGCACCCAAATCCTCTAAAACAACAAGAGTTTAAAGGGTTTGCATGTAATATTGACGGCCTATTCTTAGAAAAAGCCAGCAAAATAAGAATCATTGGGAGTGTGCCTTCCAGTACCCCCAACACCACCGCTCAAGAGAGATGCAGTAACAGACAGAACCAATACATAACCAATCCGCAATGTAAGGGCGCTGTGCCTGGAGAGGACATGACGTCTTTAACCCGTTGACCCGCAGGACCAGCCCCCCACTATAATATTGATGACCTGTTCTTAAGATGGGCCACCAATATGATAGTCCAGAAAACTCCTTTAACCACCTTTGAATGGTACATGCCCCGATCATAAAACTACTAAATGTCATGTTTTATGCGTTAACAGGAAATCATCCTCAGCTGAATTATAACTTGGTGCTATATAACAAAAGGTTCTTCCAAAAACCATATTGTTATAACTATTTTATAAAATTCTGTATTACAGGAGATCCAGGACTAACACTGATAGTCTGTCCTTAGGATAGGTCATCTATATTTTATAAACACAGTATTTACACTGTGCAGCTTTTCCCAAAAATACAGTAATCCCTCAACTTACAATGGCCTCAACATACAATTGTTTCAAAATACAATGGTCTTTTCTGGACCATTGTAAGTCGAAACCAGACTCAACATACAATACTACAGACAGTCCAGATCTGTTATAGACATGTCAATGGCTGGAAGAACTGACCAATCAGAATGGGCATTTTACTGGTAAAAACCCCTGTATTACTGAAGCGTATGCACTCACTGATGTCTGGTAGCGCCCCCTACAATACAGGAAGGTATTACATGTTCTGTACACTTTACCTGTACCAGGGTTACCTGCTCCCCTGGACACCAGGTAAGGGCGACTCCATGTTACTTTTTTAGGACATTGCGTGTACTGTACAGGACCCTGAAGAAGCTCCTGTTCTCTACATAGACCAGTGCTTCCTAAGCATTGTGCCCCCAGCTGTTGCAAAACTACAACTCCCAGCATGCCCGGACAGTCAAAGGCTTGACAGGTACACGTCTTGATAAAGAGCTCAATCCGAGCTAGAAACGCGTTGAAAGTGCTTTTTATACCAACTTTTTATGTCTTTCCTGACGGAATAAAGATAACTTTTTATTGGGAGAAGCGCCTGGCTTTGGAGAAAATGTCTTCCTTTTTAATTGTCTGTTTTACTACTGCCTGCCGACCTCCTTGGATGATCGGGTTCTCCTGGGCTGCTGACCCACTATTGATGCGCTGTTGTAGATGTTATGCTCTGAGCATAACCAACTCTGGTGAGCACATATGTGTTGAATACTTTTCTTTTAATGTTTTTGATAATACACTAGGATCGTGCTCCTCTGTTCTTTTTGTCTCTTCAGTACACAGCTTGGGATATATGACCGGGTGAGTGCTCTGTTACTTTTTCTTCTGTTTGGTCATTTATTGGAGTAACTATATTTCACGTGAGCACCTCCTGAAATCCCGGTTTAAGTAACAGTTTGTCCTATTAATGGCTACCTAGCGAGCAGAAACAGTCAAATGTCCAGTGCTGATTCAAAACCTATTTTCTCTATTGATGTTTGAATATAATTCTATGTTTATTATTTAGACATGCGAGTATGTTTCTGGGAGCAATGTTATTGTTGGGGGGGGGGGGGGGGACAGTTTGAATTACAGATGATTTCAGGAGGCACAGCGTAGATTATAAGTAATTTCTGGGGGCACGGTGTATATATTAATTCATTTTGGGAGACACAGTGCGCAATATAATGCATACATATAGTCTAATATGACAAGGCTTGTTTTAGTATTGTGAGAAACTAACTATGTCTGGGCCTCTAAGTCTGCAGATGGGGGATGTAGCTGGAAGAAGTCATGGAGGTCTGAACAAGAAGAATTTAAAAGGAATCTGTTGTCTTTATATGCTAACAGTTGCAGACATAGTAGGATAGCTGTTAGGGTATAAAAGCAAACTGTGATGTTTCAGGAGCTGATGGTGGATGCCAAAATTCCCTTTTATTTCCTAAGCAAATGTCAAGGAGGCAGGGCAGAGTTGCTAAAGTGCCTTACCGCTTACACTTACCGCTAATGATGGGTAGCGTCAATCCTGGCACAACCTGTCATTAACCCTTTAGATGCCATAATCAATGATTATTGCAGTGTCTAAAAGGTATGAATGATAGATGCCGATTAGCTCCGCATGACCATGATCGCAGGGGGCCGATGAGCTAATATGGCAGTCGAGGGTTCGGCACCAATCACACTGTATAATGCTAAGCAATACTAATTACATATTAAAGTCCACTCAAGGAGACTTAAAAATGAAATTGCTTAGTAAATTAAAAAACATTTTTTTCTAAAAATTATATACGGTATATATATATATATATATATATCATTATGTCACTACTCCTCTTTTCCTTTATTTCATAAGCAATGCTGTTAATCTGATTCTAACTAGAAGATATCTGTAAACAAGGACCCTATATTTCTGAGTTCTATTAGACTCTACTATACAAATCGGGATTACACTGGGTTGTAGGGTAAGGAAACCACTTCACATAAATGTTATGACCATAGTAAAAAGGGCTTGACAATCCTGTCACCCGTTTCAGAGGTTTTCATTTAATCCTCATACCTTGACATCTTACACAATGTATACAGTGCAAAGAGTAGGGAGATGCCTTTCACTGTATACAAAAGGATTCAGATCCACTGTTGCTCTATAGTTCTGGCACAGTATTTCAGAGGCGGACCCCTTTAATCATACCCAAGGACTCATGGGGCTAGGAGATCTTTTGTGACTACACATCAGTTGAGAATAACCAAGAATTAGAATTTTTCGCCGTATAAGACGCACTTTTTCTTCCCCAAAACTGGTGGGGGAAAGTTGATGCGTTTTATACGGCAAATACACATTAAAACCCTGTCATATGGTGGTGGTCCCTGCGGCCATCAACGGCCGGGACCCGCGGCTAATACAGGACATCACCTGATGCCCTGTATTAACCCTTCAGATGCAGCGATCAAAGTTGACCGCCACGTCTGAAGTGAAAGTGAAACTAACCCGGCTGCTCAGTCGGTCTGTTCAGGACCGCCGCGGTGAAATCGCGGCATCCCGAACAGCTTACAGGACACTGGTAGGGACCTTACCTGCCTCTTCGGTGTCTGATCGGCGAATAACTGCTCCGTGGCGGGATCCCCTGCATGGCAGGCGCTCTCCGTTGTCATCACGTCGTCGCGCATGCCGTCCCATCATCCAATAGGAGCGGCGTGAGTAGCGACGTGATGTTGGTGACGGAGAGCGAGGATCCTGGGCAGCAGAGATGTTCCGGAGCGACGGGGACACCCCGGGGACGCGGCGACAGCGATGGAGGGAGACATCCAGGGCAGTGGTGAAAGGTCCGGAGCGGCGGGGACACGTGAGTATTACCTCCTATACCAGTGGTCTTCAACCTGCGGACCTCCAGATGTGGCAAAGCTACAACTCCCGGCATGCCCGGACAGCCAACGGCTGTCCGGGCATGCTGGGAGTTGTAGTTTTGCAACATCTGGAGGTCCGCAGGTTGAAGATCACTGTCCTATACTTTACATTGTATTTGGTTCAGAATCTTTTTTTTCTAGATTTTACTCCTTTAAAAATGGGTGCGTCTTATATGCCGGAGCGTCTTATACGGCGAAAAATACGGTACACATATTTACTAAAATCAGATACAAAATATGGTATTTAATTATCTAAACCTCAAATGTTTATCCATAAAAAAGTAGATTTACCAGAAGTAAATAAATTAAAATTGATATATTGGAAAAGAAAAAAGACTGACAAACTTTTCCCATCTTCACGTTGAAAATGATACATTTACACGTTTATCATGCGTTAACTGTAATAGTATAGTTAAAAGTGATTATTGCCTCATCCATCGAAGGGATATAAATTTCCGATCTTTTATAGATCTCGTGAAAGTACTAATGTGATTTATCTCCTTAAATGTCCATGCGGCATTTGTCCTTCGTTCGAAATGTTCGTTCTGAATGTTTATATTTAATTCTCCAAATGTTTACTCCGGGACTGCCCGGTTTGTTTTGTACTGTTAAAAAATACAATAAAAACCTATTCTTGAAAAAAAAAAAAAAAAAATGGCCATGCGGCTTTGGACATGTCTGTCAAACATATAGGAACATAAAAACGCATTTGTGTGAACAAAATAACAACTAGTACATTAGTAATCAGATATGACAAGCACAAAGTAGGCTGTTATGTCAGTAGCATGTCATTTCAAGGAATGTGGACATAATGGAACAGATCATAAATGGAAGATTATTGAACAGGTTGCCATACAGGGTAATCTCCCCACTCTTTGCACTTTATACATCGTGTAAGATGTAACATTATAATGATTAAAGAAAAAAAGTCTGAAAAGAGCAACAGTATCGTGAGTTAAGTCCTTTTTGCTATGGTCATAAAAATGATCTTAAGTGGTTTCCTTACCCTATAGGCCAGTCCCATTTAACGAAAAATAAAAAAATAAAATAAAACAACTATTATTGGCTATCGCCACGTGTAAAATTGTCTGAACTATTAAAATAAAATAATGAACGTGGTTAAGATTAAAAATAAAATTATAATAAACGCCAAAAATGGCCGCCTTTTGGTCACATCATCAGTAAACAATAAATTCCCCAAAAAGCTAAAACAGAACTTAATTTTATTTGTATTTACTCATCAAAATACTAAATCCAAAGGATCAGCCCAAAAATAATTATTCCAGAGAATCAATGGAGCAATTGATCTAGTAGATTAGGAAGTCAATAAACAGATTGAAGATGATGATAATAATAACACTACGGTGTTAGCAGAATATTACCGACAGGCCTCACCTCTTTAGTAATAGAAGGAATAGCTGATGCTTCGTCATAGTATTTCAGTGCAAGAGCTTTCTGTCCTAGGTCCTTGTAGCACTTTGATAAATGATGAAAAACAGCAAAAACAGTAAATATACAATAGTACAATGCTTAACAGCAGCAAACAAATTCCCAACCTGTTGTACTACAGCCCAGGGCTGCTCTATGGTGTATCTGCAATGTGGAATAAACACAAAGATGGGGCATGACATAATTATTTTTCTTGTGAATACTAAATGAAACGATTTATATATCATTTCATTTATGTTGGGGCACAGTATGGGTCCACAGCAGATTAAGGTATCCCCACAACACAGATGTATAAAACAGCAGTGGGCATGAGACCAAAGGGTAATGCCGCCTAAATGGGCTTCTTACCTTTGCCAGAAATACATAGTTGTATTTGGAGTAGCCAGGATGTATTTCTTCAGCCTTTAATAGAATTATTAAAATTTTATTTAACAGAAGAAAAAAATATATGCATAACAACAAAAGAAAAAATAAATAAAGTGATTCTTAGAGAAACTAAGGCTATTGACCACTTACAACCAATATTTACAGTTTGGTTCTTGGAATAAAACATTGATTGTCTTTCCTTAAAGGGGTACTCCACCCCTAGACATCATATCCCCTATCGAAAGGATAGGGGATAAGATGTCAGATCGCCGTGGTCCCGCTGCTGGGGCCTCCCGGGATCCCCGCTGCGGCACCCCGCTGTCATTACTGCACAGAGCGAATTCGCTCTGTGCGTAATGACGGGCGATACAGGGGACGGAGCAGCGAAACGTCATGGCTCCGCCCCTCGTGACATCACGGCCTGCCCCCTTAATACAAGTTTATGGCAGGGGCGTGAAGACCGCCACGCCCCCTCCCATAGACTCGTATTGAGGGGGCGGGCCGTGACATAACGATGCTCCGGCCCCTGTACTGCTCGTCATTACGGGGCTCCCCCGCAGCGGGACCGCAGCAATCTGACATCTTATCCCCTATCCTTTGGATAGGGGATAAGATGTCTAGGGGCGGAGTACCCCTTTAAAGGGGTTCTCCGGTGGAAAACTTTTTATTTTTAAATCAACTGGTGCCAGAAAGTTAAACAGATTTGTAAATTACTTCTATTAAAAAAAATTTCATCCTTCCAGTACTTATTAGCTGCTGAATACTACAAAGGAAATTATTTTCTTTTTGGAACACAGTGCTCTCTTCTGACATCTCTGTCCATTTTAGGAACTGTCCAGAGCAGCATATGTTTGCTATGGGGATTTTCTCCTACTCTGGACAGTTCTTAAAATGGACAGAGATGTCAGCAGAGAGCACTGTGCTCGAGATGTCAGCAGAGAGCTCTGTGTTCCAAAAAGAAAACAATTTCCTCTATAGTATTCAGCAGCTAATAAGTACTGGAAGGATTAAGATTTTTTAATAGAAGTAATGTACAAATCTCTTGCCTGAATGCCTGCCTGACACGCAACTCTGCTTTATGTCGTTTGAATAAAGAATAAGAAACTACGACCTTGGTGAGTGCCATCTGATTTTCTTTCTATAGGGAATAATTTACAAATCTGTTTAACTTTCTGGCACCAGTTGATTTTAAAAAAAAAATCCACCGGAGTACCCCTTTAAGAGAGGCCATTAAAGTGTAATCATTGGGCATCTGACTTCCAGGATGACCAAGGAAAAAAAGGGGCCACTTTGCTGGTACGCCCTTTCACGGCAGTACCAGACACGGGTCCATGAATAGGGTTGAGCAGTAGTATGAGAGAGCCAAATGGACAAGGACATCACATTGTTGGTTAATGCAGTGAAGAAGCGGTGGCCTTGCTAAATGGTGGAAGTTATCGGAGGTCATTATGACTATTTGTATTTTGATGGATGAATAAAAGGCATCCAGTGCACTGATTTAAAAGGCAGATTGCTAAGCACTGCGCTCCAGACTTTCCATAATAGGAATCTCGAAAGGATGCAGAATGGAGGACTGCAGAATTGGCGTCTGTGATCTTTGACCTTCACGCTAGGTAATGTTCTCACATGTATCTAAGACATTTATGAACACTCAGGAGGAAAGGGGCGTACGTAAAACTTAATAAAAAATAATAATCATTCCTTCATTTCTATAGCACCAACATATTCTGAAGCTCTGTACAGAGATTGTCATGATTCTCATCTGATCCTGTCCCTATGTTTTGGATATTCTTTTTAAAGACCTATATTTTCTTAAACATATTGCACAATTTGCACATTTCTAACACAATAAATACTACATAGGATTATTACCTTCATTTGTTGTGACTTCATTTAATATCAGTGAGAAATGTCACGTTCAGGTTGTTCATTGAATCCTAAATGAATTAGAAGCCTATAACATATTTCTTTCTTTCTTTATATATGTATAATTTACATTCGGCTACATGGTAGTGGGGTCACGACATATTGTTTGGTTGTGAACAACAAATAATGAAGGAAATATTGTCACCCAGTAGGGAAATAAAGACCAGCGTGTCATGACTATGAGCAGAAATGATCTTTACCATCAGCACATTTCAGCCTCTTTAAAAAGGGAACTATGCGTCGGTACAGTACAGTGTTTGGTAATCACTAGAATGTCTCTTGTGCCCTGTAAATGTCAGGAGAGGGAAACATAGGACAATACTTCTTCTTTAAGTCAATATTTGCAATTTTCAAGTCGGAAAGGTCAGATGAAGAATACATCTTATATACATATATTCTGGGAAATAGGCACTACATAACCTACAATGCATTCAGAAAGTCTTCAGACCCTTTGACTTTTTCACATTTTCTTATGTTGCGACCTTGTGCTTAAAGGGGTACTCCGCCCCTGACATCTTATCCCCTATCCAAGGATAGGGGATAAGATGTCTGATCACAGGGGGTCCCGCCGCTGGGGATACATGCGATTTCCCTGCTGCACTCAGCGCTCGTTTAGAGCAGTGTTTCCCAACCAGGGTGCCTCCAGCTGTCGCAAAACTACAACTCCCAGAATGCCCAGACAGCCGAAGGCTGTCTGGGCATTCTGGGAGTTGTAGTTTTGTGACAGCTGGAGGCACCCTGGTTGGGAAACACTGGTTTAGAGCATAGGGTGCTGCGTCGGAGGTTTGTGATTAGAGATAAGCGAACTTACAGTAAATTCGATTCGTCACGAACTTCTCGGCTCGGCAGTTGATGACTTTTCCTGCATAAATGAGTTCAGCTTTCAGGTGCTCCCGTGGGCTGGAAAAGGTGGATACAGTCCTAAGAGACTCTTTCCTAGGACTGTATCCACCTTTTCCAGCCCACCGGAGCACCGGAAAGCTGAACTAATTTATGCAGGATAAGGCGTCAACTGCCGAGCCGAGAAGTTCGTGAGGAATCGAATTTACTGTAAGTTCGCTCATCTCTATTTGTGATGTAACAGCCACGGCCCGCTTGTGATGTCACAGCCACGCTCCCTCAAAGCAAGTCTATGGAAGGGGGCGTGGCAGCCGCCACGCCCCCTCCCATAGACTTGCATTGAGGGGGCGCAGCCATGACGTCACAAGCCTCCACCCCACATTGCCAGTCATCTGGCACGGAGCGAAGTTGACTCCCTGCACCGGATGTCTGGGGTGCCGCAGCCGAGATCGCAGGGGTCTCTAGCAGCGAGACCCCCGCAATCAGACATCTTATCCCCTATCCTTTGGATAGGAGATAAGATGTCTAAGGGCGGAGTACCCCCTTTAAATCTGAAAAATGTCAAGTTACACTCAGTGCTTCATAATGAATGTGAAAACAGTCTCTTTGAAATGTTTGCAAACTTATTAATAAAAAAAATCTAAAGTATCGTAAGTATTCACACCATTTGCTATGACACTTAAAATTTTGCTCTAGGGTTCGCCCATTTCTCTTGATCATCTCTGAGATGTTTTTTTTTTTTTTTTAAACCTTGCTTGGGGTGACCTGTGGTAAATTCAGTGGATTAGACAGGATATGCAAAGCAAAACAGCAAAAACCAAGCCGTAAGGTGGAAAAAACTGCCTGTAGTGTTCGGAGACAGGATTGTATGGAGGCACAGATCTGAAGGATACAAAAACAAAGTTTGCCACCAAATAAAATGCCCTGCCTTCTTCTCATTTACAGTAAAGGATCACAAGAAAACAAGCTTTGAATATATACCTTAAGAAAATTCTGCAAGGCCTCTTGAACTGTTGAAGTGGGAGGAATTCCAAAGAGAGTAGCAGCAACCTTTCTCTCAATCCAGGACAACTGAGAAACCTAAGGAGACATCCATTATTAGGAGAGGAACTAGTGGGTTCAACATTATTAGAAGCACAGCTCAACGCTGCAGAGACACAATTCATTAGGGGCAAGTGGTATCATGAATTGTTTAAGGGGGCACAGTGGCATCATTATTTTGTTCAGAGCGCAGCATGTGACAACATTGAATTCAGAGGCACAGTGTGTGGCAGTATTGTATTCAACTCGAAAACACTTGGACAATCACCAATAAGGCCCAATCTGATTAAAACGTAACTTTTACTGCTACACTAGAAACACATTACAAAAAAGTGTGCACAAAATATAATATATATTACAAATATAGAAAAAATCACAATAAAATGTACAATTCCACATGGTGCATGTATTTTATTCAGGACACAGTATGTACAAGTTTTCTACTCTGTGTGTGGCATTATTATATGTAGAAAGCACAACATATGGCAGTATTATAAGGAGAGAGCACAGCATGTGGCAGTATTATATGGAAAGAGCACAGCAGGTGGCAGTATTATAAGGAGAGAGCACAGCATGTGGCAGTATTATATGTAGAAAGCACAACATATGGCAGCATTATAAGGAGAGAGCACAGCATGTGGCAGTATTATAAGGAGAGAGCACAGCATGTGGCAGTATTATATGTAGAAAGCACAACATATGGCAGTATTATAAGGAGAGAGCACAGCATGTGGCAGTATTATAAGGAGAGAGCACAGCATGTGGCAGTATTATATGGAGAGAGCACAGCATGTGGCAGTATTATATGGAGAGAGCACAGCATGTGGCAGTATTATATGTAGAAAGCACAACATATGGCAGTATTATAAGGAGAGAGCACAGCATGTGGCAGTATTATATGTAGAAAGCACAACATATGGCAGTATTATGAGGAGAGAGCACAGCATGTGGCAGTATTATAAGGAGAGAGCACAGCATGTGGCAGTATTATATGGAGAGAGCACAGCATGCGGCAGTATTATATGGAGAGAGCACAGCATGTGGCAGTATTATATGGAGAGAGGACATCATGTGGCAGTATTATATGTAGGAAGCACAGCATCAGCATGTGGAATTATTATATTTAGGAAGCACAGCATGTGGCAGTATTATATGTAGTAAGCAGTACTAGGTAGTAGTTGAGAAGTAGCTAGAAGTTTGCATGGCGGTGTAGGCTGAAGGAACAAGAAAAGCTAAGAGAATGACACTGATCAGAGAAGACATCACCTGTAAGTCTCTGGATGTAAATGTTTATTCTGTCCCTGACTGCATCTGATGAGTGCTGTAGTCCCTGTATGATCTGCAGTGAGATGATGAGACAGCTTTCTTTTTTGTGAAGTAACAGCTCCCAACAGAGCCTTAAAGGGGTACTCCACTGGAAAACATTTTCTTTTATATCAACTGGTGCCAGAAAGTTAAACAAATTTGTAAATTACTTCTATTAAAAAATCTTAATCCTTCCAGTACTTATCAGCCGCTGTATGCTACAGAGGAAGTTCTTTTCTTTTTTAGTTTCCTTTCAGTCTGACCACAGTGTTCACTGCTGACACCTCTGTCCATATCAGGAACTGTCCATAGCAGAATAGGTTTGCTATGGGGATTTGCTCCTACTCTGGACAGTTCCTAAAATGGACAGAAATGTCAGCAGAGAGCACTGTGGTAAAGCAGAAAGGAAATTCAAAAAGAAAATTTCCTCTGTAGTATACAGCAGTTGATAAATACTGGAAGGAATAAGATTTTTTTAATAGAAGTAATTTACAAATCTGTTTAACCCCTAAAGGACCAAGGACGTACCGGTACGTCCTTGGTCCTGCTCTTCTGATATAACGCGGGGTTACACAGTAACCCTGCGTCATATCACGGCCTCTAATAGCGCGCAGTGCCGATCGCGGCGCCGAGCGCTATTAACCCTTTAGTCGCGCGCTCAGAGCTGAGCCGCGCGGCTAAAAGTGAAAGTTCCCGGCTAGCTCAGTCGGGCTGTTCGGGATAGCCGCGGCTAATCGCGGCATCCCGAACAGCTGACAGGACAGCGGGAGGGCCCCTTCCTGCCTCCTCGCTGTCCGATCGCCGAATGACTGCTCAGTGCCTGAGATCCAGACATGAGCAGTCATGCGGCAGAATCGTTGATCACTGGTTTCTTATGAGAAACCAGTGATCAACATAGAAGATCAGTGTGTGCAGTGTTATAGGTCCCTATGGGACCTATAACACTGCAAAAAAAAGTGAAAAAAAAGTGAAGATCATTTAACTCCTCCCCTATTAAAAGTTTGAATCACCCCCCTTTTCCAATAAAAAAAAAAACAGTGTAAATAAAAATAAAAATAAACATATATGGTATCACCGCGTGTTGAAATGTCCGAATTATAAAAATATATAATTAATTAAACCGCTCGGTCAATGGCGTGAGCGCAAAAAAATTCCAAAGTCCAAAATAGTGCATTTTTGGTCACTTTTTATATCATTTAAAAATGAATAAAAAGCGATCAATAAGTCCTATCAATGCAAAAATGGTACCGTTAAAAACTTCAGATCACGGCGCAAAAAATGAGCCCTCATACCGCCCCATACACGGAAAAATAAAAAAGTTATAGGGGTCAGAAAATGACAATTTTAAACGTATTAATTTTCCTGCATGTAGTTATGATTTTTTCCAGAAGTCCGACAAAATCAAACCTATATAAGTAGGGGATCATTTTAATCGTATGGACCTACAGAATAAATATCAGGTGTCAATTTTACCGAAAAATGTACTACGTAGAAACGGAAGCCCCCAAAAGTTACAAAACAGCGGTTTTTTTTCAATTTTGTCGCACAATGATTTTTTTTCCCGCTTCACCGTAGATTTTTGGGCAAAATGACTGACGTCATTACAAAGTAGAATTGGTGGCGCAAAAAATAAGCCATCATATGGATTTTTAGGTGCAAATTTGAAAGAGTTACGATTTTTTAAAGGTAAGGAGCAAAAAACGAAAATGCAAAAACGGAAAAAACCCCGGTCCTTAACCCCTTAAGGACCAAGGACGTACCGGTACGTCCTTGGTCCTGCTCTTCCGATATAACGCGGGGTTACACAGTAACCCCGCGTCATATCATGGCGGGCCCGGCGTCATAGTGAAGCCGGGACCCGCCTCTAATAGCGCGCAGCGCCGATCGCGGCGCCGCGCGCTATTAACCCTTTAGCCGCGCGCTCAAAGCTGAGCCGCGCGGCTAAAAGTGAAAGTGAAAGTTCCCGGCTAGCTCAGTCGAGCTGTTCGGGATAGCCGCGGCTAATCGCGGCATCCCGAACAGCTGACAGGACAGCGGGAGGGCCCCTACCTGCCTCCTCGCTGTCCGATCGCCGAATGACTGCTCAGTGCCTGAGATCCAGGCATGAGCAGTCATCCGGCAGAATCGTTGATCACTGGTTTCTTATGAGAAACCAGTGATCAACATAGAAGATCAGTGTGTGCAGTGTTATAGGTCCCTATGGGACCTATAACACTGCAAAAAAAAAGTGAAAAAAAAAAGTGAATAAAGATCATTTAACTCCTCCCCTATTAAAAGTTTGAATCACCCCCCTTTTCCAATAAAAAAAAAAACACAGTGTAAATAAAAATAAAAATAAACATATGTGGTATCACCGCGTGCGGAAATGTCCGAATTATAAAAATATATCATTAATTAAACCGCTCGGTCAATGGCGTGCGCGCAAAAAAATTCCAAAGTCCAAAATAGTGCATTTTTGGTCACTTTTTATATCATTTAAAAATGAATAAAAAGTGATCAATAAGTCCTATCAATGCAAAAATGGTACCGTTAAAAACTTCAGATCACGGCGCAAAAAATGAGCCCTCATACCGCCCCATACACGGAAAAATAAAAAAGTTATAGGGGTCAGAAGATGACAATTTTAAACGTATAAATTTTCCTGCATGTAGTTATGATTTTTTCCAGAAGTCCGACAAAATCAAACCTATATAAGTAGGGTATCATTTTAATCGTATGGACCTACAGAATACATATCAGGTGTCATTTTTACCGAAAAATGTACTACGTAGAAACGGAAGCCCCCAAAAGTTACAAAACAGCGTTTTTTTTTCAATTTTGTCGCACAATGATTTTTTTTCCCGCTTCACCATAGATTTTTGGGCAAAATGACTGACGTCATTACAAAGTAGAATTGGTGGCGCAAAAAATAAGCCATCATATGGATTTTTAGGTGTAAATTTGAAAGAGTTATGATTTTTTAAAGGCAAGGAGCAAAAAACGAAAATGCAAAAACGGAAAAACCTCCGGTCCTTAAGGGGTTAAGGGGTTAACTTTCTGGCACCTGTAGATTTAAAAGTAAATGTTTTCCAGTGGAGTACCCTTCACAATTGTTCAAGTCCTGCTGGGAGCTGTAGATATACATGATATGCACTTGCAAGGTTGCATGCTTTACCCGGAGACTTATTACTAGGGTAATACCACTCTTCTGCCTCAGTCAGCGTCGTAGACAACCAGAGATTCATGGCAGGCCATAGCTGGTGTAATGAAGAAAACATTGTGCCCCTGTAGCCAAGTAACCCACCGGCGGAAGTAAAAATAAGTTGCCAAGCTGATCATTTGTACCAGTGCCAATAAGCTTTTAGCTACGGCCCTGTCACCACCAGTTTTATTTCAGTAGGCAACTAAAAACGTGCCATAAAAGCAAAGCTGTCTATTGCATCCCTGTCTGATACAGTGACTTACAGGGTTCTAAGCTGCAGTCATCATCCATGAACTACCATTTTGGGCTACTCTCCTGGCAACACTTTAAGCTAATCAAAGGGCAAAAAGAGTGTCCAAGTCCAAAAGAAACTGCTGAGAAGTTTCTCTCTTAGGGTGCGTTCACACTAAAGAATTGCCACGGAATTCTGCAGGATGAATTCCGCGGTTTGAACTTAACATTAGTGTGAATGGGTTTCCACGAGACCCGTTCGCACAGCGGAATTTCAGCGGCGGACAATTCCGCCGCTGAAATTGTTCTGCGCAAAGAAAGAACATGTTCATTCTTTGCACAGATTCCGTGATTCCTTACTTTTTCTAATTTTGTTTTCCATTTTGGTGTCTTCAGAACCAATTACCAGGTTTCCATAGAGTTATGGTCTCAACATACAATGGTTTCAACATACAATGGTCGTCCTGGAACCAATATTGTAACTTGAGGGACCACTGTACACCCATTTTTACTTTCAGTGTTTGAAGACCTGTTCATCTGACATGCTGATCTATTTCATACTATGTACATAGTGAATGCATGGTCTCCAGTGTACTTCAGTGTAAGTACCCACACACATCCATTTCACATGTTATTGTACAATAAACTATCAATCTTATCCTTGGAATTGTTTAACTACTGACTGTTATAATATGAATGATAAATGAAAAGTCAGGTAAGAAAAGAAAACATAAATATATGCTACTGAGATCATGGTGGAGCAAAGTCCAACACTTTATCAAACCTACTAATAACTTGTGTTTAGAAGAATGTAGAAATAAGTACATACAGATGGGTGGCATGATGGAGGAAAGAAACTGCAATAATGTAGAAACAGCATAATGCAAAAAATATACCTAAAATATTCATCACACAACTTAAAGGGGTATTCCAGGATTTTTTTTTATTTGACTATGCTACAGCGGCTGTAAAGTTAGTGTAGTTCATAATATAGTGTCTGTACCTGTGTGTGACGGTTTTCTCACAATTCTTCTGTGATTTTCACCTCAATATTTATTTTTACCAGTATACAAAATGACGGCTGTCTCGGATTTTTCCCAGCTTGCAATGCGGCCGAGACCTGACTCACTAGTCAGCTGATGACAGGGAGCCTGTCTGCTTCAATGGGTGGAGGGATCAACTGCAACTAATGCAACAGCTGTAGGCACCCTGATTGAAAACCACACTGATTTGAATGGATGCAAATCATTTATGTTTCAATGGGTGGGGTGGCTGATGTGCGGGAGGGAGGAAGATGGAACTGAGGGATTTGTAGTCAAAAAAAGAAAAGTCAAACAGGAAATACAAGTTCACAAAAAGCTAGCCACAGTGTTATGGTAATCTCACAACATAGCCATTTATCCCCAAGACAAGCGCAGATCGTTCCTAAGTATGTCCATTACTGTCTGCCAGGTACATACTAAAATAACCATATGCCCCTTTAAGTCTATAAGAAGCCCCTTTTCAAATGAAGTGGCTCAAAGTATTTCTGATTCCACTGGGGGAAGTTAAAGGAGTTACCCAGGAAAAGGAAACAGAACAGAGTTCTTTAATAAATAGCACCACAAGTGTCCTCAGGTTGTGTGTGGTATTACAACTTAGCTCTCTTCAGTTCAATGGAAATAAACTGCAATACCACACACAACCAAAGGACAGGTGTGGTGCTGTTTTTTGGACAAACCAGTTCTGTTTTTTGTTTTTGCTTTGATATAACCCCTTTAAGTTTCATTACACATTTCTGCTGCAGAGAAGGTGTGATATTAGATTCAGTGTCACTTACTGAACATCACTGAACTTGTCTGGGTGCTGCCAAAAAAATCCCCAAAGATAAATCCTTAGTGTAAAAGCCAACAATACATTTAGGGGACAACCCCTTCCTTAGAATCAAAAAAGAGGGGGTAGCTTCCAAAATGTGTTACAGCATTTTATGGACTTTTAGGCAGCTTTCACACTATAGAAAGGCCCATTAAAGATCCATTATAATGACCCGTTAAAACCATTAAAAACGTCCGTTACAAAATCCCATTATAGTCTATGGAATTTTTACATTACCCATTTTAACCCATCATAGCCTGTTATTAATAACGGACGTTATTTTGTGACGGGAGAAAGTAACGGGGGAAATATTGCATGCACTATTTCTTCTATTCTTTCTCCTAATGTAAAAATTATAATGGGATTTTGTAACGGATGTTTTTAATGGTTTTGTTAAAGGGTCATTAGAACGGATCTTTATTGGGCCTTTCTATAGTGTGAAAGCAGTCATTTGGAGAATTATTGGCAGCACTGGTACAAATGCCTTTTTCTTCACCCTACTGTTACTGTACCGGGTACAGTTCTGGCCATCCTTGGTCAGCATCTTCACGACTTGGCAGCTTTACTTCATGCCAAAAATACTCCATTATGTGGATAATAGGCACATTTAAAATAAATCTAAACTGAGAGTCCAATTTCCACTAGTAAAAATGTAACCGTTACAAATCCCACGTATCAACAATATCACACATGGTGCCGCCCTCCTGTCTGTTTCTTTATTTCCAGCTCAAGTAAATAAAAGTATTAAACATTTCTTTAAGATTACAATCACCACCAAGAAAATGAAGGACGGAGCACTCACCCGGTTCGTATCCTGGATATGCAGCTCAACACCAACGGGGTATGTGTCTTCGGCAGGGAGGCGGTAGATGGAACGGGGGAGCTCAGATGCCGGCCACGGACCGTATCACACCAAACAGCGCTTCATACGGTCTGACGAAGTGCCATTTGGTGTGATACGGTCCGTGGCCGGCATCTGAGCTCCCCCCGTTCCATCTACCACCTCCCTGCCGAAGACGCATACCCCGTCTGTGTTGAGCTGCATATCCAGGATACGAACGGGGTGAGTGCTCCGTCCTTCATTTTCTAGGTGGTGATTGTATTTGGAATTTTCTTTATATTCATGAAGCACCTCCCGCACTCCTGTCCAGTAATAGTATGTTCCATTATCAGTAATCCATAGAATTTAGCAGCGTGGTGTCCAGTGCCAATTCATCATTCTCCAATTTTTTCTTAGTGTTATATGTATTTCTTTAAGATTCCTATCGCCATTAGGCCATGTTCACTAGTGATGAGCGGCAGAGGCCATATTCGAATTACCGATATTTCACGAGTATATAAACAAATATTCGTCCTATGTTTGCAAAATTAGCATATTCGCTATGTTCGTGCACTTTTTTTTCATGTGAAAATTCGTAATGAAATTCGCATAGGGCGCATGCGCGATTATATATTCACCTGAAAGAAGGGAGGGATCAGTGTCCTCTGGAAGTGCCGATATTTGCGAATATTTGCATATTCGCATATACGAAATATTCGCTATTCACACAGACTATAAATAATACTGGAGCCTTCTTTTGACCACAAGCTGGAAGCAGGGAGGGATCACTTTTTTTTTTTTTTACACAGCACACATCATTATTGTGATGTGTACTGTGAAAAAATATATTCGTCATAACAAATATATATCGCTATATTCTAAATATTTGCGAAATTGAGAAGTGCTGATATTCGCATAAAAAATGAGCATTTCAAATATTCGTGCTCATATTGCAGTAAAAATTCGCATTTTGAATATTCGCGCTCATATTGCAGTAACAATTTGCATTTCGAATATTCGCACTCAACATTAAATGTTCACATGACAGAATTTCTGAGCGGAATCTTTACGGAAAAAAATCTGCTGCAGCAGAGTCCCATTGATTACAATGGGATTTTGCTGCACTGTGCACATGGTGGAATTTCTGCTGCGTAAATCCCGATTTCTATTGAGACGGCGCATTTTAGAGTGATCCTAGTGGCAGCTGAAAATGCAGTTTTCCGGTTGGACATTCTGCACATTTGTGAACATAGCTTTAGGAAGCAAAACTATGCTTTCTTGCAAAGAGAGTTCATAATGCTAGGTAACTACAGTCATGGCCTTAAATGTTGGCACCCATAACATTTTTCTAGAAAATTAAGTATTTCTCACAGAAAAGGATTGCAGTAACACATGTTTTACTATACACATGTTTCTTACCTTTGTGTGTATTGGAACCATACCAAAAAAAAGGCAGGCAAAAAAGTAAATTGGACATAATGTCACACCAAACTCCAAAAATGGGCTGGACAAAATTATTGGGACCCGTAACTTAATATCTGGTTGCACACCCTTTGGAAAATATAACTGAAATCAGTCACTTCCTATAACCATCAATAAGCTTCTTACACCTCTCAGCCGGAATGTTGGACCACTCTTCCTTTGCAAACTGCTCCAGGTCTCTCTTATTGGAAGAGCACTATTTTCCCAACAGCAATTTGAAGATCTCTCCACAGGTGTTCAATGGGATTTAGATCTGGACTCATTGCTGCCACTTTAGAACTCTCCAGCTCTTTGTTGCCATCCATTTCTGGGTGATTATTGATGTATGTTTGGGGTTTGCGACCCAAAATCCATTGGTAATCCTCAGCTTTCATGATGCCTTGCACATATTCAAGGCACCCAGTGCCAGAGGAAACAGAACAACCCCAAAACATCATTGAACCTCCACCATATTTCACTGTAAGCACTGTGTTCTTTTCTTTGTAGGCCTAATTCCATTTTCAGTAAACAGTAGAATGATGTGCTTTACCAAAAAGCTCTCTCATGGTCTCATCTGTCCACAAGACTTTTTCCCAGAAGGATTTTGGCTTACTCGAGTTAATTTTGGCAAAATGTAGTCTTGTTTTTTTATGTCTCTGTGTCAGCAGTGGGATCCTCCTGGGTCTCCTGCCATAGCGTTTCATTTCATTTAAATGTTGACAGATAGTTTGTGCCGACACTGATGCTCCCTGAGCCTGCAGGACAGATTGAATATCTGTGCAACTTGTTTGGGGCTGCTTATCCACCATCCGGACTATCCTGAGTTGACACCTTTCATCAATTTTTATTTTCCGTCCACGCCCAGGGAGATTAGCTACAGTGCCATGGGTTGCAAACTTCTTGTTAATGTTGCGCACTGTGGACAAAGGCAAATCTAGATCTCTGGAGATGGACTTGTAACCTTGAGATTGTTGATATTTTTCCACAAATATGGTTCTCAAGTCCTCAGACAGTTCTCTTCTCCTCTTTTTGTTGTCCATGCTTAGTGTGGCACACACAGACACAATGTAAAGACTAAGTAAACTTCTCTCATTTTTATTTGCTTTCAGGTGTGATTTAAAGGAGCATCACATGCTTGAAACAATCTTATTTTTCCACAATTTTGGAAGGGTGCCAGTAATTTTGTCCAGCCCATTTTTGGAATTTGATGTGACATTATGTCCAATTTGCTTTTTTTTTCTCCTTTTTTGGTTTAGTTCCAATACACACAAAGGGAATAAACACGTGTATAGCAAAACATGTGTTACTGCAATCCTTTTCTGTGAGAAATAATTCATTTTCTAGAAAATTTTCGGGGGTACCAACATTTACGGCCATGACTGTGTGTTATAAAGCATGATTGTTCCAATTTCCATTTCAGTAACAACTACAAGGGCTATAATACACAATAGGAGTAATGTTTAGCAAACTCTTCATACAAGAGCCCAGAACTGAATTTTGTTATCTGCTTACAACAGTGTTTCCCAACCATGGTGCCTCCAGCTGTTGCAAAACTATAACTCCCAGCATGCCTGGACAGCCCCTGGATGGGAAACACTGGGTTACACAAAATCCTACTAAGCTTGGGGCTTTTGAGTAAAACATTCATTTTTCTGTCACTTCTGGACAAATAAACGGTAACATCTGTGTATTTAACCCAATGTAAATATAATAAATCACACACGATTGTATGTAGCACCTCAATAAATTTACAAAAAAAAGTGAAAAATCGCAACAAAAGTAGATACAATACAGGAAACAACTGCTGCAACCTGGAGGAAAGAAAACAGATTGATGTCATCCAAAGCTAAATCTCATACATTTTAAGTGAAGAACACTAAATAAACAGGACAGAATCCCTCAGGATGAAGTCTGGGTGCGTCGTTGATATTTCAATGAGCTATACACACAGACACGAGGTTTCCTGCCTAACAATACTTCTCCAGACATGACGTTTTTTGATTTCTTTCCAATCAACGCTCCATACAAAAACTATCTATCCAAGGATTAAGGAGCTGAGTACTTCAAGTAAATCCATGGACTTATGTAGACTGTAAACATTGTTTCTTAGGAGTTACACATGACCAGCAATTTACCTTCTAGGCCAATGCGGTAATGAAGAAAGAATTAAAGGGAATCTATCATCATGATCATGGTGTCCTAACCGCAGGCAGCATGATCTGGCGACAGGTGCCATGCCTCATTCTACAGAACTAGGTTTTACTTTAAAGTACGGAGTTAGGGGTGAAGGCAAATATAGTGTGCTGGGTGGGGGAAACCAGAGGTGAGATCTATTCTCATTTGTCGTTTTATCAGGTTAGGGCTGGGTGGTATACCGGTTCATACCAAATACCGAATTTTTGGGCTGCACGATATGAATTTTTCCCATTCCGCAATACCGGTTTGGCCCCTCCACCTTGGGAATCAATTATCAGCCCAGCGCAGCGCTGTCCCCACATCGGGGAACTAATCATACGTGACCCGCCAGCGCCGTTCTACTCCCACCACCAAATCATGTGACCCGCCAGCGCTCTTCTGCTTCCCCCCAATTAATTATCAGCCCAGCGGGGTACTACTCACATATGTCACCTGCAAACACTGCCCTCCTCCTCTTTGTTGGGGGCCGCCGGTGCTGGAACTGCCTGTACACCAGTGGTCTCCAACCTGCGGGCATGCTGGGAGTTGTAGTTTTGCCACAGCTGGAAGTCCGCAGGTTTGAGACCACTGCTGTATGCTGTATCCCTATGCCCGGGCTGCAAAAGATAAAGAAAATCAACTTGAACTTACCTACGTCGGCCTTACGCTGGGGACTGGAACGTCGGACAGCCGTCAGCCTATCACCGGCCGCAGCGATGTCCCACCCCGGCCAGTGATAAGCTGAGCCCACTGTCATGCAAGAAGCCGGCTTGGCTGTCCGGGCATGCTGGGAGTTGTAGTTTTGCAACATCTGGGGGTCCGCAGGTTGGAGACCACTGGCGCTCCGGCGGCCCCCAACAAAGAGGAGGAGGGCAGTGCTTGCGGGTGACATATGTGAGTAGTACCCCGCTGGGCTGATAATTGGGGGGGAGCAGTACAGCGCTGGCAGGTAACATGATTTGGGGGGGGAGCAGAAGAGCGCTCGCGGGTCACATGATTTGGGGGGGGGGGTGAAAGAAATACCGTTATATATACAGTGGAACCGCCATAAGTTACAAAAATACCGTGATACACATATTTGGTCATACCGCCCAGCTCTATATCAGGTCTTTGCAAAAAGCACACAGTCTGGGGTGTTTTGTGCAAAAATTGCTGAAAAAAGGCAACACAAGCCAATACATCCCAGAAGAACTGCTACTTTTATGGCATTTTAAGCCAAGTAAGAGTCGATCTAAACTTACAGTAGACCATATAAGAATGTGGCAGATTTATGAAACAGCTTGAACCAACGTGATAGCACATTCTTCTTAGCCTATGATTACACAGCGGAATTTCGCTCAGAAATTCTTCTGCAGCAGAGTCCTATTGATTTCAATGGGATTCTGCTGCACTGTGAACAAGGTGGAAGTACCTGCCATGGAAATCCCAATTCCAGCATTTCCTGCCACAGAAATTCAGATTCAGTCATGTCTATTCTTTCTATTGATTTCACTTGGAAATGCATTGTCGTCTATGAGAGGGCGCATTTCCAAAAAGTCCAAAAAGACATTCCGCACATTTCCAGCTTTGTAAATATGGCCTCAAACTGTCTAGTCTAAGTTTATACTGTAAGAATTAAGCTGCCTATACAACTGCTACTAAAGATGGTAAACCTGCTGCCGGTGGGTTTGGCATGCTGTCTAAGATGTGTGGCAGCCTAGTCTAAGTTTACACTTTTAGAATTAAGGTCCCCATACATTTTCTACTAAAGTTGGGGAACCTGCTGCCGGTGGGTTTGTCAGTAGAGAGAAGTCAGGTGTTTTGGATCTTTAATGACCGCCCTTGCATTTAGGAAGACATAAGCCGCAAGAGAAATCTGTCTGCTGTTTACCTCTCTCTATAAAGAAGCTAAGCTGACTGTTCACAAGTATGAGGACAACAGTTTTAGTAAATCGGGGCCAATGTAGCAAGAAGATAGGAAAGCAGAGTTGGAGATTTGTATAATGTTTAATTTTCTTGTTTCTAGGGATTCTGTTTTGCCTATTAGCTGCTGTATCAAATAATATTGAAGTCATACCCTACCCAATGTAGGTCTCTATCAATAGTGATTCTGTTGTTTCCTGATATGTAGTCTTTTATTAACAGATATAAACTGGACTACTAGAGGATTCCTCAATGGCTCTCAAATAACCCTTTAATACTTATCAGTGGTATATGGCCTACAAGCAGTGACCGCAGCACCGTGTACAATCATTGGCACTCATGCCCTTTAACAGTCTAACACTCTTTACAAATCTGTAATATGCAGTGACTAGCTGATTCCACCCGAAATGAGCTTTGAATAGTTACTTTTGTAAAGTACTGGTAGAGCATCACCCAAAACACATGCATGCTGAGCAAGCATTTGCTTTCAAAGGAAAGGGTGTGGGGTAAGCTGCCGTCAGATTCCTATTAGCAGTAGATTGTCTTCTTTTGAACAAAAAGCCAAGAAGTTGAAAATTATCTAACATCTAATGTTCTGAAGATTCAGGGGCCAACCTTAAATCAGCAGGTTTATCAAAGATTCCTTAGCTCGTGTGTTGTAGCTAAAAAATATATATTCGCCATCATCTTCTGTGGTGTTAAGGCAGGAAAAACGTGTAGGTTAGCATGGCAACCGGTGAACCTGGAACCAGAGTCACTTTGAACGTTCAATGAAAGTAAAATGTCCAGTCATCATAAATATTCTTGAAGGCCAGCTATCGCCAAAAGACAAAAGTTTAGCAGAAGAAATGGTGCATATTGGGTGCATGTGCATATTCAGGGAAAATATGCTTTTTCAACCATAAAAATGATACTTTCTAATACTTAATTTTATGTCAAGTCCTAAGATTGATAGAAATATAACTATAATTAGATCATTATTTGACAAAGTCCACTCAATGTGACAGAATGTGGCCACCAAACCTTATTCCTCTATGCAGAGATATATAAAGCTACTAACAGCATAACCGTAAATGCTTAGCGGGATGAATCATGAAGTTCAAGTCCCGTACATGTGAGTCAGCGATCTAGTAGGTGTCAGGGTGTGAGGCAGACACATCTTTTTCCCCTCAACAAAAAATACAGGCATTTATTTTTAGTTTCTTGCACATGATTTTTGCAGCCTATAAAAGTGAACTGTATTAGTCACAGCAAGAATGACTTATTACTAAGATTTTGACAGAAAGTAGCAAAATAATAAGAAAAGAAAGCGCAAATTCCTTGTGTGTGCCTGGAAATTAAATTATTATTCCCTTTCATGCCCTATATATGGGGGATCTCTCCTCCTAATCTCAGACAAGGCAACAGGATATGCCTAACAACCCCTTTCTCTGCCACCAGACCATAAATAACAGAGGACTGATACCCTCTGACTTCGTGCCTCTGATATATGTCTCAGGGACAATTGGCAAATGGAGACGGCCTTACAAAATGCCTTAAAAATGTGAAATGCAGCTATTTCACTAGGGTTAAAATAGGTTTCTGCCATTAAAGCTATCGTTTTGCAGGGGAGATACCCTGATCTTACGATGGCTCCTATAAAGGTATGCCTTGTGAACCCACGGGCAGCATGAAACAGTGACAGACTTTAATACAATGGTAAATGATTGGTTGGAAACTGCTTTCTTTCAGAGGAATCATAGTTATAAAACTGGCCAGGAATGACCACCAAGTCCCCTGGGTGGTCCCATGTGGCTTCACTCCCACCCTCTAGCCTTGTTTGATAGATCTTTCTATACCTAAATAAGGAAAGCTCTACAAACCCAAGCTGGGAAGAAGCCGTCAAGAACCAACCAGAAGTCTTTTAACCCCTTAAGGACTCAGCCCATTTGGACCTTAAGGACTCAATTTTATTTTTACGCTTTCATTTTTTCAAAAATCATAACTCTTTTATATTTTCATCCACAGACTAGTATGAGGGCTTGTTTTTTGCGAGACCAGTTGTCCGTTGTAATGCCATCACTCACTTTACCATAAAATGTACGGCACAACCAAAAAAATACTATTTGTGTGGGGGAAATGAAAAAGAAAACCACAATTTTGTTAATTTTGGAAGGTTTAGTTTTCACTCCGTACAATTTATGGTAAAATTGATACGTGTTCTTTACTCTCTGGGTCAATACGATTAAAATGATACCCATGATTATACACTTTTGTATTACTGTTACGCTTAAAAAAAATTGCAAACTTTTTAACTAAATTAAGGTGGGTTCACACTACGTTTTGTCCCATACGGGAGCGCATACGGCAGGGGGGAGCTAAAACCTCGCGCTCTCGTACGTCACCGTATGCGCTCCCGTATGTCATTCATTTCAATGAGCCGGCCGGAGTGAAACGTTCGGTCCGGTCGGCTCATTTTTGCGCCGTATGCGCTTTTACAACCGGACCTAAAACTGTGGTCAACCATGGTTTTAGGTCCGGTTGTAAAAGCGCATACGGCGCAAAAATGAGCCGACTGGACCGAACATTTCACTCCGGCCGGCTCATTGAAACGAATGACATACGGGAGCGCATACGGTGACAAACGGGAGCGCGAGGTTTTAGCTCCCCCCTGCCGTATGCGCTCCCGTATGGGACAAAACGTAGTGTGAACCCAGCCTTAGTACGTTTAAAATCCCCCTATTTTGAAGACCTATAACTTTTTTATTTTTCCGTATAAGCGACGGTATGAGGGCTCATTTTTTGCGCCGTGATCTGTACTTTTTACTAATACCATATTTGCTTATTCAAAACTTATTACATTTTTTATTCATTTTTTTGGAATAAAAAAGCAGCTATTTTGGCCTTTTTTTTTTTTTTACGTTCACCGTACGGGATCATTTACATTTTATTTTAATAGTACGGATATTTACCCACGCAGCGATACCAAATATGTATATAAAATCTTTTTTTTTTTTACACTTTTTGGGGGTAAAATCGGGAAAATGGGACAATTTACGTTTTTATTGGGGGAGGGGGTTTTTCAAATTTTTTTACTTTTATTTTTACACTTTAATAGTCCCCATAGGGGACTATTTATAGCAACCATTCGATTGCTAATCCTGTTCAGTGCTATGTATAGGACACAGCACTGATCAGGGTTATCGGTCATCTTCTGCTCTGGTCTGCGGGAAGGCAGATCAGAGCAGAAGACTCCCGGAAGACAGCGGAGGCAGGTGAGGGGACCTCCGTCTGCCGTGCAGGATGATCGGATCGCCGCGGATGATCCGATCATCCTGTTAAGTAACCGTGATGCTGCAGATGTCGTGATCTGTATTGATCACGGCATCTGAGGTGTTAATGGCGGACATCCGTGGGTTCGCGGGTGTCCGCCATTACCGGCGGGTCCCTGGCTGCGATCGACAGCCGGGACCTGCCGTGTATGATGCCGGCATCGCTCCGATGCCCGCGGTTATGCTCTGGACGTAAATGTACGTCCTGGTGCGTTAAGTACCACCTCACCAGGATGCTGAGTGCTGAGCATATACTTCAACTGATCTACAAGCATGGTAAGGCATATCTTTAAAACATCTGGAGGCCTCCTATAAACTACCATAGAGATGAAGACACTGACATCCTCGCAGGAAACTGTCTCGGTAGAGTAAAGTTCTGTTAAGTACAGCTGGCGTGGCCCCACTAAATCACTGCACTTTTGTAATGACTTGATATTCACCTTTTAGGAGCATGGGAATTCTATGTTTTTTGCATCTTCTCTGACTGCAGGGACCTTTATTTCCAGGACAACATCAGCCATGGTTTCCCATCTGGCCAAGGCTCCTGAGAGCTTAAAGGGGTACTCCGCTGTTCAGCATTTGGAACAAACTGTTCCGAACGCTGGAGCCGGGAGCTCGTGACAACATAGCCCCGCCCCCTCATGACGTCACGCTCTCTCAATGTAAGTCTATTGGAGGTGGCGTGACGTCATGAGGGGGCGGGGCTATGATGTCATGAGCTCCCGACGCCGGCTCCAACGTTCGGAACAGTTTGCTCCAAATGTTGAGCAGCGGAGTACCCCTTTAATTGTGCCTTACAAGAAAGAAAGGACCTGATAAAAGAACTGAGAGAGGTCTACATTGAATGGAGGAATGAGAAATGCAATTTACGATAATATATTTGACTGAAAATATGTTAATATTGCAGTTTTTCTATGATAGACAACAAATCTGTGAAAAAAATAAATAAATGAAAGACTATATTAATGGTATCTTTTGTCTGCTTAAATACTATTCCATGGTGGACATCGATTAAGTGGGCCGATAACCCTCTTTCCTCCTCTCTTCCCCTGTGTGTGTCTATCTCACAATAAAGATTTATACTATATCACCAAAAGAAAAACTTGGCCATATAAGAGTAGCTAATGCTGGTTTATTCCAAATATACATACACACCAACCAAAAAAACAAATATAACAAAAAAAAACAATATAAAAAATTATCATTTAATTGAACATAAATGCAGATTAAGACATACACATTAAAAGTAGCAAGAATGTAAAAACAAGGCACCAAGTTGACAGCTACAGAGAAAGTGGAGGGGGTATGGTAGATATAGCAGCATGGAGTACGGGGAGATAATATTGTAAGTAATGTTAGTATAGATCTTAATACAAAGAAAATGCGGAATAAGGGAATCCGCAAGGCTTACACAGGCAGCCATGATTAGGACATCGCCTTCTATTGGGCAGATCTTCTTTCATTGACAGGTATAGATAATTTCTTTATTAACTACTTGCATGCGGCACCCCTTTTGTAAATCAGATCGCTCCGGGTCTGATTACCGACGACCACAAGGTCGGCGGCGTGTGACGTCACGCCTCCGCCCCCGTGTGATGTCACGCTCCGCCCCTCAATGCAAGCCTACGGGAGGGGGCGTGACAGCTATCACGCCCCCTCTCATAGGCTTGCATTGAGGGGCGGAGTGTGACGTCACACGGGGGGGGCGGAGTGTGACGTCACACGGGGGGGGGGGGGGGGGCCGAGGTGTGACGCCACACGCCGCCGGCCTTGTGGTCGTCGGTAATTAGACCCGGAGCGAACACAAACTGATTACAAACGGGGTGCCGCGTGCAAGATCCCGGGGGTTCCAAGCGGCGGGACACCCGCGATCAGGCATCTTATCCCCTATCCTTTGGAAAGGGGATAAGATGTCTAAGCACCGGAGAACCCCTTTAATCTGCATATATGTTCAAAAAAAGGCGTAAACATCTCATGTAACCAGGAATGTGCTTTCAACAATAATGGAAGTGGAGGACCGCATAAACAATCCAGGGATTCTTCATGTGACCCTACTCGCATGATAGTTGAGCTGTGCTCCTTAAGGGTACGTTCACACGAGCGGATTTTAGCAGCGTATTTCGCTGCGGATCCGCCGCTGAAGGACCCCTCTGTATTCTGCCTTCACATGTGCCTGCTCGTAGCGGCAATACGCCGCTATGAGCAGACACACTGAAGTGATGTGCGAGTCGCCGCGCATGCACGGTGTACTCGCACACATCGCGTCCTCTCCCCCTGCTCAATGAGCTAGGCCGAGAGCTGCCGCGAAGTACGAGTATACTGAGCATGCGCGCGGCGACTCACACATCGCATTGTGTCTTCTCGTAGCGGCGTATTGCCGCTCCAAGCAGGCACATGTATAGGCAGAATATAGAAGGTTCTTCAGCGGCGGATCTGCAGCGTAAAATCCGCTCGTGTGAACGTACCCTTAAGGAGTTCATATCATACACAAGTCAGCCTGTCTAAAAGGACCCTTAGTTTTTATCTATATACTCTGAATACCCCTGGCATTCTCTCCTTTCCCATACACAGAGAGCAAGTGCACTTCCACCCCCCATAGCTATACCCCTGTAATAAACAATGTTTGTATAGGATTAAATATGACATAAAAAATTAGGATTCTGTTACACTGCTGCCGTATGAATTACCTGTTTATTAGGAAATACACACAGAATGTATAACTTTGACAATGGACTGTTAATAATACTAATCGATAGAGAGGGGAAAAAAAAGCTTTTTTTTTTTTTAAAAAAAGCCCCTTTTTCAGAAGAAAAAGTTACAATTATATAAATGGGAACGTTACTCTAAAATACATAATCTAAAGGTGTTGAAAAGATCCATAATTTTTTTATTTATTATATTTTTCCACACCACATTTGCACTCACTTTACCTAGCCCACATTTTGCACACAAATCCATTTCATCACCTATATATTTACCTAGAGGTCTGTCTGTTTTCTCTTTTTACTATAGACCAGTGGTCCCCAAACTGTGGCCCTCCAGATGTTGCAAAACTACAACTCCCAGCATGTCTGGACAGCCAACGGCTGTCCAGGCATGCTGGGAATTATAGTTTTGCAACATCTGGAGGGCCACAGTTTGGGGACCACTGCTATAGACTGTGTATGATGCAGCAAGACAAAGACTAGTTATAAAAAACAAAAACAAAGATTACTTACAGCATAGCACCATCTGCCTAAGAGGTAGTATTGAAGAGGGTCTTCTGGATGGAGATGTATTGCTTTATCCAAATGCTCCTGAAATGTGAACGTCATATGAAACGCTCTTTAATTTAATTCACATTGTTTTGCAGGTTATTACCATGTTTTACCAAATGTGTTTGGAACATGCCTGGGTCCCAAGCTGTACAGTGGAAACATTTTCTAACGGGAGTGACTGGCTGACGTCTGTCACCTCATTGAAATTAATGAGTCCCAGAAATTGACAAAGCCACTGTATACACCCTGTTCCAAATTATTATTCAAATTCTATTTTTATCATGTACCTAAATAATTAATGTAAATACCAGTCAGCATGAGTTCTCATGTTATCAACTATTATGAGTGCAATTCAAATTTTATTGAACAAACCTCCTAAAGATAACAATATTTTTTTTAAACATGAAAAACTTACAATGCATTGTTCCAAATTATTAGGACAGTAAGTTTCAAAACACTTTATAGGTTGTAAAGAACTGAAAATTGTCATTTGTTGTGTTTGCAGCATATTTACGGAAATCAAAAGCTATTTCAATCAAACTTTTAACAACAATTTAACTTTTTAAACATTTTAACAGGTCAAGTTACTATTAACACAGGACCCCTTATTTGATAGCAGCTTCACAAGTCTTGCATCCATTGAACTTGTGAGTTTTTGGATAGTTTCAGCTTGAACTTTTTTGCAAGATGTCAGAATAGCCTCCCAGAGCTGCTGTTTGGATGTAAACTGCCTCCCACCTTCATAGATCTTTTGCTTGAGGATGCTCCAAAGGTTCTCAATAGGATTGCGGTCAGGGGAGGATGGAGGCCACACCATGACTTTCTCTCCATTTATCCCCATAGCCACCATTGATGCAGAGGTATTCTTAGCAGCATTGTCATGCATGAAGCTGATTTTATTATGGAAAGCATAGTTCTTCCTTCTGTACCAGGGAAGAAAGTGGTCAGTCAAAAACTCCACATACTTTGCAGAGGTCATCTTTACCCCTTCGGGGACCCTAAAGGGGCTGAATAGCTCTCGTCCCATGATTCTGGCCCAAAACATGACTCCACCTCCGCCTTGCTGACATCGCAGGGTGGCCACCCACCAACCATCCACTACTCCATCCATCTGCACCATCCAGCGCTGCATGGCACTCATCAGTGAACAGGACAGTTTGAAAATTAGTCTTCATGTATTTTTCCACCAAATGCAGCAGTTTCTGCTTGTGAGCATTGGTTAGTGGTGGCCGAATAGAAGGTTTATGCACAGTTGCAATACTCAGGAGGACTCTACACCTTGATGTCCTTGGGACCCCAGAGGCACCAGCAGCTTCAAATACCTGTTTGCTGCTATGTAATGGTATTTTAGCAGCTGCTCTCTTGATTCGATGCATGGATCTGGCAGAGATCTTCCTCAATGTGCCTTCATCTGCACAGACCAGTCTGTGCTCTGAATCAGCCACAAATCTCTTAATAGTGGGATGATCACGCTTAAGTTTTCGTGAAATATCTAATGTTTTCATACCTCATCCAAGGCATTGAAGTATTTCACTCTTTTCGGCAGCAGAGAGATCCTCCCCCCCCCCCCCCCATATTGCTTGAAAATTGTGTTCTGCTTAATAATGTGGAACACCTACCTTTAGTAGTTTTTCCTTAAATTGGGCTTATCTGGCAATCTAATTATCACAGGTGTCCGAGATTAATTTCAGTGATCAAAAGAGCCCTGAGACACAATGCAATCCATGAGTTAACCTCTTAAGGAAGCAGGGCATACCTGTACGCCCTGCGCCCGCTCCTGCGATATAACGCGGGGTCATATCGGGTCAGTCCTGGCAACTAACGGTAGCAGAGACCCGGGGCTAATACTAGAAATCACCGATCGCGGTAATGTCCGGTATTAACCCTTTAGAAGCAGTGATCAAAGTTGATCACCGCGTCTAAAGTAAAAATAAAAGCATTCCCGGCTGCTCAGTTGGGCTGATTGGGATCACCGCAGTGTCCCGATCAGCTAGGACGCATGAGGAGGGTCCCTTACCTGCCTCCTCTGCGTCTGATCGGCGATTGATTACTCCAAGCCAGAGATTCAGGGTTGAGCAATCAACCGCAGATAGCACTGATCAATGCAATGCTATGGCATAGCATTGATCTGCGAGAGATCAGTGTATTGCATGTTATAGCTCTCTATGGTGGCTATAACACTGCAAAAAAAAAAAAAAAAAAGTGTAAAAAAAAAAGTTTATGTGATTTAACCCCTTCCCTAATAAAAGTTTAAATCACCCCCCCCCCTTTTCCCATAAAAAAAACTATGTAAATAAAAATAAATATAAACATATGTGGTATCGCTGCATGCGTAAATGTCTGAACTAAAATATATCCAAAATAAAAATATAGCCTAAAGTCCAAAACAGCGTATTTTTGGTCACTTTTTAGAACATAAAAAAAAAATGTATAAAATGCAATCAAAAAGTCAGGAAAAAAAATGGTACAGACTTCAGATCACGGTGCAAAAAATCAGCCTTCATACATCCCCGTATGCAGAAAAATGAAAACGTTTTTTAAACATTAATTTTCGTGCATATAGTTATGATTTTTTCCAGAAGTACGACAAAATCAAACCTATATAAGTAGGGTATCAATTTAATCGTATGGAGCTACAGAATAAAGATCAGGTGTAATTTTTAAAGAAAAAAAAACGTAGAAACGGTAGCGCCCAAAAGTTTTTCTTCAATTTTGTCGCACAATGATTTTTGGTTTCGCCATAGATCGCCGTAAAATGACTGATGTCATTACAAAGTAGAATTGGTGGCGCAAAAAAAAGCCCTCATATGAATCTGTAGGTGCAAAATTGAAAGGGTTATGATTTTTAAAAGGTGAGGAGGAAAAAATGAAAAAGTGCAAAAACGGAAAAACCCTTAAGTCCTTAAGGGGTTAAACTGAAAACCAAAATATTTAATCTTTGTGGCACTTAAATAGAATTTGCATAATAATTTGGAACAGGGTGTATGTTTGGGAAATGGACTTGAAACTAGTCAGTATACGTCTGCATATTTTTTTTTTTACTTTTATCAGCACTGTGTGCAGAAAACATCATGTGAATGGTCTTACAAGGCAACACTAAAAAATACACATAGCAGAAATCCAGCAGATTTTCAGCAGCAAACTATCTGCAGCATTTCTGTCCCAAAGCATGATGATTTTGGTGCAGATGTGTAGTGGGTTTTCTACTGTGGAATTTGTTGCAGGATATGTACATATGCAGATTTTACTTCAGATCCATGTTAATTCCAGAGTAGGTTTGAACTTTCCCATTGAAGTCAATGGGTAAAATGTGCAATAAATGTGCACTCATTTTTGCAATATAAACTAAAACAATGTGGATTTAAATCTGCAAAGGAGAACTCCAGCAAAAGTAAACTTATCCCCTATCCTGTGTGATCAGGAGAGGGTCCCGCGCAATCTCCACGATGGGACCCTGGCGCACTCAGTGAGGAGCGTATGTCATCTACTAGTAGACGGCACGCCCTCCATTAATTTCTATGAGAGCGCCGATGATGCCCAAGTGCTGTACTGTCTTTTCCGCGCTCCCCTAGAAAGGAATGGAGAAAGTGCTGCCTGTAGCACGTGCTCCTCCCTGACAGCCGAGGCTTGTCCCAGTGATTGCAGGGAGTCCCAGCGCTCAGGTCACAACCCCCCCCCCCCCAGCCAGCTACTTATTCCCTATCCTGTAGGTAGGCGATAAGTTTATTTTTGCCGGATTTCTCTTTTAAAGGGGTACTCCGATGGAAAACAATTTTTTTTATATCAACTGGTGCTAGAAAGTTAAACAGATTTGTAAATTACTTCTATTTAAAAATCTTAATCCTTCCAGTACTTATCAGTTGCTGTATGCTTCAGAGGAAGTTCTTTTCTTTTTGAATTTATTTTCTGTCTGTCCACAGTGCTCTCTGCTGACACCTCTGTCCATGTCAGGAACTGTCCAGAGCAGGAGAAGTTTACTATGGAGATTTGCACCTGCTCTGGACAGTTGTGTCAGCAGAAAGCACTGTGGTCAGACAGGAAAAAAATTCAAAAAGATGAGAACTTCCTCTGGAACATACAGCAGCTGATAAGTACTGGAAAGATTAAGATTAAGTAATTTACAAATCTGTTCAACTTTCTGGCACCAGCTGATTTAAAATAAAAAAAATTCCGCTGGAGTACCCCTTTAAGGCCATTTTCTACCCTGCACCATGAAGTTTTCAAATCATGCCTGAAACGCATTTGCTCCTGTGTGAATTGTGCTCTGTGTTTGGCCCTCAATAAAACCCAGTTTTATCTTGCCTCAATAAGTGTCCAATCCTTTCTTTCTAGTGTGTTGATGCTGCCCAGCACGTCTGTGCACTTCTACAGGTGTCGGCGGTGAGCTGGACACTGTGCCTTCCTCATTTTTAAAGACTCATCCACTTTGCTGCTGCTGTAAATGCTGCATATTTTGTTCACAGAATATCTGCAGCCAATGTGACATGTGTGGATGCACCATTAGGGTACTGGAGATGAACTTGACTTTTTTTTACCTGCGTCTGCTTACTGCAGTGTTCCTCAACCAGGGTGCCTCCAGCTGTTGTAAAACTACAAGTCCCAGCATGCCTGGACAGCCTTTGGCTGTCCAGGCATGCTAGGAATTGTAGTTTTGGAACAGCTGGAGGCACCCTGGTTGGAAACCACTGGCTTACTGTTTCCAGCAGCAGCCAATTGAAAATTGGTACATTTCTAGGCTTTGATACATAGACTGTATACATAAACTGTGTGTGAATCTAAGCTTCTCCATTCAATAAAACAGTTGCCAACAAACCTTAAAGAGATAGCCGTTCTTGATTTTATTCTGCACATTCTCATATTCAGACATGTATCCACACATAATTGCATACCTAGAAGAATAATTGGAAATGGCTTGATCATTGATATATTAACCGATAAATCATCCATTTACAACAAGTCATCTTGATTAAACATTTTGAGGGTTGGTTTCTATATAGATACCATCAGGATGTCTAATGTTTCTATCTCGCTCCTGTTTTTTTGCTTGAATTCCAGTACTACGCTTTCTCGCTTAAAGGGGTATTCCAGGAATTATTTTTTTTTGACTATGCTACAGGGGCTGTAAAGTTAGTGTAGTTCATAATGTAGTGTCTGTACCTGTGTGTGACTGTTTTCTCACAATTCTTCTGTGATTTTCACCCCAATATTTATTTTTACCAGCATACAAAATGACTGTTGTCTCAGATTTTTCCCAGCTTGCAATGCGGCCGAGACCTGACTCACTAGTCAGGTGATGACAGGGAGCCTGTCTGCTTCAATGGGTGGAGGGATCGCTTGGTGGGAGAGAGATCAATCTGCAACTAATGCAACAGCTGTGGGCACCCTGATTGAAAACCACAGGTCTTTTGAATGGATGCAGCTCATTTATGTTTCAATGGGTGGGGTGGCTGATGTGTCAAAAAAGAAAAATTCAAACAGGAAATACCACTTAACAAAAAGCTAGCCACAGTGTTAAGGTTATCTCATGACATAGCCATTTAGCCCCAAGACAAGCGCAGATCCTTCCTAAGCATGTCCATTACTGCCTGCCAGGTACGTACTAAAATCCCCTAATGGTGGATAACCCCTTTAATAACACAACAACCTATGAGGAATTCTGCCTAGAAAGTATGTCCTCATCCACAGGGGTCTGTTCTGGTGCCTGGGTCCCTTCAATGAAAGCCCAGGGAAGCGTAGTGTTGTGCTTTAGCCCCATAGCTACCATTCAGATGCTTTTGGCAGCTTACTGAAGCCAATTAGTCTAAGCACCGAGTGAATTCCATCACATCAACAAACTTTAAGTATAACATCACCTATAAAACTTTAGGGTAAGAAACAAAATACATAGATAAACATAGGACCATTAGACACCTTTTTAGGTTGTACAACTTTTAGACTAAGTTCACACACCGTATTTTAATCAGTATTTTTACCTAGACAGGAATCGGTCTAACTCACATAATATGCAAATCTTTCCATTCTACTTTAGGTCCAATCCTGGTTAGGATATTGTGCATGCAGTACACACTGTTACACACACACACAGTGTGAACATAGCCTAAGGCTGAAAGCTATCTTTCTCGTTCCCCCTATAACAATGATTGGCTGACCCGGCAGGTTTTTTCAGCATTGTTACCACATATTATTGTCGCTGTTTATCTCCCAGACTAAAATAATGAAACTGCTCTTTCTGTAGTTATCCCTGAAGGTAAGGGAAGAGTAGATGGACCATGTGGTCTTTTTCTGCTACTATTTTGTATGCACATTGAATAGATTTTGTTAATCCATACTGGCAGGTATTGCAGATGTGTAGAGCTTGGACCAGGTGCCTGAGCAGACCAGACAGTCCCTATGCCACATAAGAAGAAACCAGTCATATTGTACCTTATACATTTTATATTTTCCATTGAGGTACAGGCAATTCAAGTTATGTCTTGGTTTTAAAGGGGTTCTCTGGGAATAAAAAATAAATGAAATGTATAATATATATATATATATATATATATATATATATATATATATATATAAATATCTGTGGGTGGGTTAAAAACAACCTATACTTACCTCTCTCAGTACACCCCAGAAGCAACTATGTGCCTGGTCCTCGCAGCTACTTCCTTCTTCCTGATGAGGAGTTGTCTCAGCAATAAATGCCTGCTTAGCCAATGACTGGCTAAACAGGGACATCATGGAGCTAAGAAGTAGGCCACATGAAGACCAGCCAGTGAAAGCATCTGCCAGGCAGCTGTGGGGAGCAGGATGGGTGAATAAATGCGTTTTTTATATATATTATATATACACATATATGTGTGTTTTGGAAATAAACCAAAAAAGGGAAGAAAAGAAGCTAATTGGACATAATGTCACACCAAACTCCAAAAGTGGGCTGGACAAAATTATTGGCATCCTTAACTATTTCGTTGCACACCTTTTGGAAATCAGTGGCTTCCTATAACCATCAATAAGCTTCTTACAACTCTCAGCCAGAATGTTGGACCACTTTTTTTCCTCCCTTTTTTTGGTTTAGTTCCAATACACACAAAGGGAATAAACATGTGTTACTGCAACCCTTTTCTGTGAGAAATACCTCAATTTTCTTGAAAAATTTCAGGGGTGCCAACATTTACAGCCATGTGTGTGTATATGTATGTATATATATATTATATTATATATAATCACATATTCCACCACAGCCATATAAAGATGTTTTCTTACATTTCCTTAATAACTTCCTACAAACATTTTTCTTTGGTCTTCTTTGTATAAAATGCATGTAAATTTTTGTATCTGAATTTTTAGAAACTGCAGTAGGAGTACCAGGTCAACATGCTGGGTCACCGTTTGACATGAGAACCACATTTGCATGTAAATCATTGCCTTGGCCATTACCTTTAGTTACTCTTCTGAATGGCACATTCCCTTTCCTAGACAGAGCCTGTCTGTTCCTGTGTCTACTCACCCTACACCCTTCAAAAAAAATAAAAAACTCTTTCAACAAAGTGGCTCACACATGCTAATTTACCCACTGGGAACCAAGCACAGGTCACTCTCTCATATCCCACAACCAACCAAAACACTTTTTTTTTTAGATGTTCTCTGCTTCCTGGCAGCACTGCCAATGTATACATTAGGGCAAAAAAGAACTGTTGTAAATTCAGCTTTCCCAATGAGAGTATTCTACGCCTTAATCAAATGAGTGGGGAATAAACTTTTCGAGGAACTGTAGGAGTGCCCTTTATTGGGAGATTAATGGCAGCCGTATAATGAGCGGTGAGGCAGGATGGTTTTGGGGGGCTGGTTTTCTCTGCTACGCAGAGAAAACCAGCCCCCCAAAACCATCCTGCCCACCGCTCATTATACGGCTGCCATTAATCTCCCAATGGAAGGCAATCCCACAGTTCCTCGAAAAGTAAACACAGTAGTTGGCCTTGCGTGAGTCTTGGCGAGAATGTCAAACATTGTGGGGAAGGATGCAGACTGTGATCAAAGAACACTGAAAAGAATCTGGCTAATCTTGCTGGTGCTCCTGTCAGCTGCAGCGGTGGCGTGCAAGAACTTCTCACAAGGAGGAGGGGGAGGGGGTGTAGTAGCTAAAAGGGTCAATAGAGTTCATTCATTTAAGAGACAGCTCCTTAAACTACCAGGAGAAATAATACAATATAAAACAGGATCTATTTCCTCTTTCAAATGTCTAAAAGTTCCTGATGGTTTTTTGAAGGTTAAGTTTAAATTAACCTTACCTCTAATTTAAGTTTAAAATTAAAGGGGAACTATGTAGATTTATATTAATTACCCTATACTAGGGAGTAATATACCTTTAAATTAAATCACTGTTTTTGTGGTCTTAGATCCCGTTATATTTGATTGTCCTTTTGGTGACATTAATGATAAAACTATAGTTAAACTATGAAAGTAGTTTTTGTACATTCATTTGTTGGCAAAAATTTAAGGTCACCGTACACATAATAATAAGCCGTTGTCTCTGATTTTGGTCTTTTCCCACCAGAATCCGTGTTAGGCTGGGTTCACATCACGTTTTGAAATGAATGTAATTCATTTCAATGAGCCGGCCGGAGTGAAACGTTCGGTCGGCTCATTTTTGCGCCGTATGTGCTTTTTCCCCGGACCTAAAACTGTTGTCAACCACGGTCTTAGGTCCGGTTGTAAAAGCGCATACGGCGCAAAAATGACCGACCAGAACGAACGTTTCACTCCGGCCGGCTCATTGAAATGGATTACATACGGGAGCGCATAGAAAGGCATACGGGAGCACGAGGTTTTAGCTCCCCCCTGCCGTATGCGCTCCCGTATGGGAGAAAACGTGATGTGAACCAGCCCTTACATTGGTCGATTTACTGTGTCTGCTATTGTAGTTTACTTCTATTCAAGTGAATGGGGCTGAGCTACAATACTGGCCCTTACACAGCTCATATACAAGTGTAACACAGTTTCGGTGTAAGAAATGACCCTTTTCTCTAATTCTAAATTGTCTGACTACAACAGACGGATATGATATCCATTAGGTCTAGGGTTGTAAAGTAATTTTGGTTAATTTAGCACTGGCTTATAAAACCCAAAGTTTTTTTTTTTTTTTTTTTATAAAAAAATTACCCTTTAACAACCAGCACCACAAATGAGTCATTATTTGCACAGAAATCACTTAAAGGGAACCTGTCACGTTGAACATGCAGCCCGATCTTATAGAGTAGTAGATTCTGAGCAGATTGATACAATTAGATTTGTAGGAAGCGATTTAGTATAACTTGTATTTTCTTCATTTAAATCTCTGCTTATTTTAGGCCTTAGGAGTCTAGTAGGCTGTCCCAAATAGTAAATGACAGCTGTCTCTGTATTCATGATCATGGAGGGAAGGCTATCAATCCTTAGAGGTTTCCACAAATTCAAAAAGGTCTTAGAGTAAGTCAGGGTCATTTTAAAATATATTCAAAAAGAAAGCATACTCACCTGCCAGATCCCACAAGGCTGCTGTCCCCGCAGCCTTATATTAACAGTGAACCGCCTTGGCCAGTGATTGACTAAGCCGCTTTTTCCTGCATCAACGAAACATCACAGGAAGGGAGGTACTGTCAAGAGCAGCAGGGAAAGGAAGCTGTCGGAGCAGCAGCTGAAGGGATCAGGGCAGGCAAGTATGATTCTTTATTTTGAAAGAACCATATCGAATAACTTAAATCCTGGGAATACCCCTTTAATGGAGACAGCCCACTTTAACTCCGTGGCAGATTCCAACAAATTAAAAAACTGCTCAAATCTTACATTAAAATATCCTAATAGGATCCATGTACTGCCAGGATGTATCTACAGATTGTGGTTGTTTAGTGCACTAACCATGTGATAGATCTAGACAAAGATTTTAGGAATGTGTCCACTGCAGGGACAATACCATTCAATGAGAGATAGCATTATTTTAAGCTATGATGATTTAGCCATATTAATATTAGTAGGAAACCTGCTTTAGATGAACCAGCACTAACGCCCTAGTATTATCCACACTGCTACATTCTAAAGCAGCTGAACTGGTCACCTATCTAAACTATCTTTGCATACATGAATGATGTGACAGTGCTTTCTAAAAAGATACTTTTAACGTAGGTAAAATTTTATTTAGAATAAATCTAGAAGGGATGTTCCTATGCAGAGAGTTGGGACATGATCTAGGGATTTTACAATGCCACATCTGTCTGGTGAATGAACGCTCTGCAGCCAATTCCCTTCCCTGCAGGAGCTTATCATATAAACTCAGCATACCATAACTAAACGGATTGCAACTAAAAAGAAAACAACGAAAAGCGAACAGGATTATCCAACACCTCTTAGACTTTGTTTCTCTTTGCGTGACAAGGAGATAGAATGGGGCTAGTTAAAACTGGTTAAGGCCGAGGGTTTAAAGGTAATTACAATGTGTGGTCTGAAGAGATTGTCATGTATTCCACCAACAAACACGCATGGTCACTTATCTGCTATTAGCAGAGAGAAGGCTCTCCTCATCTACAGCAGAAAACCAAAAGCAGGGAGTATAGACTAAGTAAAGTTTTATACAAAAAAAAAATTATAACATTTGTAAATTTGCCAAATATTGGCAAACTGGCCAGAGAAATAGCAGACTGTAATAAGTCAGTTAAGTCAGCTGTATCTGGTCATGTTGTAAGGTAATAGAAGCAACTACATATGTCCTTCCTGGTTGGATGGGTCCAGTAGGATAAACACACTAAGTACTGTATGTTCATGCTAAATTTGTTGTTCAGGTAAATGGGACAGTCACAGACATTTCTACAAATTTTTGTATAATTGTATTAACGTGACTTCCAACATGCCCTGACACTGCCAATGGCTCTGCCATGGTGGGGGGTGGGCACTGGCTATCACTGGTACAGATGGGGGGGGGGGGCACTGGCTATCACTGGTACAGATGGAGGGGGGGCACTGGCTGTCAGTGGTACAGATGGAGGGGGGGCACTGGCCGTCAGTGGTACAGATGGAGGGGGTACTGGCTGTCACTGGTACAGATGGAGGGGTACTGGCTGTCACTGGTACAGATTGAGGGGGTGCACTGGCTGTCACTGGTACAGATGGAGGGGGTGCACTGGCTGTCACTGGTACAGATGAGGGGACACTTTTACAGATGGGGGGGTCATTGGCTGTCACTGGTACAAATAAGGGGTCACAGGTACAGATGGGGGGGCACTGGTTGTTACTGGTACAGATGGGGAGGGCACTGGTTGTCACTGGTACAGATGGGGAGGGCACTGGCTGTCAGTGGTACAGATGGAGGGGGGTACTGGATGTCACTGGTACTGATGGAGGGGTAATGGCTGTCACTGGTACAGATGGAGGGGTACTGGCTGTCACTGGTACAGATGGAGGGGGTGCACTGGCTGTCACTGGTACAGATGAGGGGACACTTTTACAGATGGGGGGTCATTGGCTGTCACTGGAACAAATAAGGGGTCACAGGTACAGATGGAGGGGGCACTGGTTGTTACTGGTACAGATAGAGGGGGGCACTGGTTGTCACTGGTACAGTTGGGGAGGGCACTGGTTGTCACTGGTACAGATGGGAAGGGCACTGGTTGTCACTGGTACAGAAGGGAAGGGCACTGGTACAGATGGAGGGGGCACTGGTTGGCACTGGTACAGATGGAGGGGGGCACTGGCTATCACTGGTACAGATGGAAGGGGCACTGGGTGTCACTGGTACAGATGAGGGGACACTTGTACAGATGGGGGGCACTGGCTGTCACTAGTAGAGATAAGGGGACACTGGCTGTCACTGGTACAGATAAGGGGACACTGGTTGTCACTGGTAGAGATGAAGGTGGGGGGCATTGGCTGTCACTGGCACAGATGAAGGTGGGGGCACTAGCTGTCACTGGTACAGATGGAGGGGGGCACTGGCTGTCACTGGGACAGATTAAGGGAGGGGGCGCTGGCGGTCACTGGTACAGATGGAGGGGGGCACTGGCTGTCACTGGGACAGATTAAGGGAGGGGGCGCTGGCTGTCACTGGTACAGATGGAGGGGGGGCACTGGCTGTCACTGGTACAGATATGGGGACACTGGCTGCCCTGGTAAAGACGGGTGGAACTGGCTGTCACTGGTACAAATGGAGGGGGGGCAAACTAGATAATGAACCCCATGTTGTCAGGGAAGCCCAGGGGCACCATTTTCGGCCGATAATTTTTGGTTGCCGAAATTTCAGTGCATCCCTAGAATATATCCTAATAGGTATATAGGTGTATAAATGAACACCAAATTCCTTGAAATAATCCTCAAACGATTCCTGAATAATTTTTGCACAGTGGTTGGGGGAATTATCCTGCTTTAAAAGACTTCTGCTATTGGGGAATACCTTTACATGAACGCCAGAACATTGACCAGAGCATCACACTACATCCACTGGCTTACCTTTTGCCCATGATGCATCCTAGTACTCTCTCTTACCCAGGTAACTAATGCACATGCACCTGGCTGTCCACATGGTGAAAAAATAATTGATTCATCAGACCAGGCCACCTTCTTCCACTGTTCTATGGACCAGTTCTAATGCTAGAACTATGTTAGAAATATATCCTACTCCCTGAGGGAAGCCGCTGTCACAAGATAATGTTATCTTAAACAGGCACTCTCATTAAAACTAATTTTTGCTATTCCACTCCTTATGGTAAATAAAAAATCTTTCTAATATAACTGTTTAAAAAAAAATAAATGAAGTTTTCTATGCTTTGTGTTTAAAAAAAAAAAGCTGGCACTAGGTGTCTCCCTACTTGTCCAGAGCACATTTCCCACCATCTCTTGCACAGACTTTGGACTCCTGCTGGCCTAGCAAAAGTCCAAACACAGGAAATGCAGTCTGGAATGCTTAGGGGGTGTGTGCAGCCTTAGCCAATCATAGTTCATCTCACACTTAACTGCCGTTTGCTGTTGGTTGCAGACTGAGGGAGGAAGTTCTCCCCTGCATGGCTTCAGACGATGTCACACCTGCTGGGTAACCCCCTTCCCAGTCTGTGAACCGGAGACTGAGCAGAAAATACAGAGCAATATCAAGGTAGAAAACTAAAAAATAATAAAAATAAAAGGCAGGGGGTAGTTTATCATGATGGGGGCAATGAACTGGGAGGATTATAAAATGTATCAAGTTAATGAGAGGTACTCTAAGGCTGACTGTGTACATTGAAGACATCCTTTTCGTTCATTCTCCAGAACTTCAGTCGACTTACATTGGGATAGAGCCCTCTGCTGGCGACTGCTCGCAACACAACACTAATTCAGTGTTTCCCAACCAAGGTGCCTCCAGCTGTTGCAAACCTACAACTCACAGCATGCCTTTGGCTGTCCGGGCATGCTGGGAGTTGTAGTTTTGCAACTGCTGGAGGCACCCTGGTTGAAAAACACCCTCATAACGTTCAGTCAGTGAACCCCATGTTGTTAGGGAAGCCCACGGGCACCATTGCAGTGCAGGATGCCAGGTAGAGGATCAGACAGAAACATGTAGAAAACGATCACATATGCCCCACACATTCTGTTGCTGTTCGGCAACACCAAAGGGACAGATATTAGTATATATGCCTGCTTGAGGATGGAAGTATTTGTACCCTCATGTTTAGTAGGAGATTGCTTAGGTTCAAGCATTTTTTATTATTTTAACCATGTTTGTGTCTTCTATTTTACTACTTTGTTTTAAACATTTCTGGGTACTCAGACCCCACCGTAACCAGCAAGGAGAAGCACTCAGTAAAGGTGATCTCTCCCTCTCACATACTCTATAGTACATTGCACACCCTTGAAAAATAGCAAGAATAATATATGACAAAAATAAATCTTTACTAGAATGTATGCAAATCTGGTACTGTATAATCTACCAATTGCGGACACTCACGGGGAATCAAAAAGTGTCCGCTATTGAGAGATGTCCCTTATTGGGAAAAAGGCTCAAAATTCTTCCTAAATGATGGAATACTGTCCTGCACTCACTCCAGAGTATAATTACCAATAAAACATGATAAAAAAGCAATAATACAGTAGAATCTCCCAGTGTCCCCTTATCCCTCCCCTGTATCATTTCATCCCCACTTTTATATCTTCTTCCCCTGTGCATTGTGCCAAATTATTCCCCCCCCCTTACCCCCTGTGCCACATCATTTACCCAAGATCCCCGTGCCATTTCATTCCCTTTATTACCCTCTGTGTAAATTCATCTCCCCCTCCCCCCTTTATGAAGTGACACTGGGGGGTATAGGGGGAATAAAATGGCACAGGGGTCGTAAAGAGGGGGTGATGAATTTGCACAGAGGGCAATAAAGCGGGAATTAAATAGCACAGGGGGGAATTAAGACGAAATGATGTGGCACGGGGGGTAATAAAGGTGGGGATGATTTGGCACAGGCGAATAAAGTGGCATGGGGGGGGGGGGGGAGGGTCAGCGAAGGAGGGGGGAGAATGATGTGGCCGGCAGATGTACCGGGGCTTCTGCTTCTGTGCCGGGGCTTCTGCAGGGGGGTGCAGCGGGGGCCTGGGCCTCTTACTGGGCTATTGGCTGTACCCCCTGACAGCAGCCCTGTGTACAAGGTAGGGCCGGCACATAAGCCTGGTTGTCCCCTATTGGGAGTGTTTTGTCCCCTATTGGGTGTGTCCACGTCGGCTATTGGGAATGTCCCCTATTCGGAGGGTGCAAATACATTAAGTCTTTGGGACTCTGCCGGGGAATTAAAACTATCCGCTATCGGGAGGTGTCCACTAAGGGAGATTTTACTGTATAAAAAGACACAAACAGAATTAAGACAATTAAAAATGCTTGAACCGGAGCAATCTCCTACTAAACATGAGGGTACAAATACTTCCATCCTCAAGCGGGCATATGTACTAATATCTGTCCCTTTAGTGTTGCTGAACAGCGACAGAACACGTGGGACACATGTGATCATTTTCTACCGGTTTCGGTCTGATCCTCTACCTGGCATCCTGCACTCTGGTTTGCACATCCAGCATTATCATTTATGATACTATTGTGAGTTTAGATATAGCCGGTCCAGCCCGTGGATGTATACATGGAGGTAGCATCTGCACTCATTATATTGTATACTTTTTTTGTTTATAAGAATTCTTGAATTGCTGCCATAGCTATATCATTTTTTGCATGTTTGAGGTTGGGGCTTGGGACAGAGAGTTCTTTATGTAATTTGTAGTTTCACAAGTAGAAAGTACCCAAACTGCCCACTTAAACCATAAGTTCCCACTGGTATGTTTTCAGCTTTACTGGGGTAAAGGACAGATCAGCATACTTCAGTGGGGCTTCACAGTATAGAACAAAACTTAATATATGCATTCTTCCAATAGATAGAAATAACTGGAGCACTCACCATGGACTTCTTGCTGTGATCTTTATTCCGTTTTTCTGGACATACAAAAGAGACCCCTGTGCAATAAGTAGAGCAGGAACAGCAGGAGTGTCCACCTGAGCGTCAGTTCACGCCAGTAGTGGGCATTTAGTCAGGCCCCTGGTGACTATGTATTTTGTGTACATGTGGCCACTGAGGGAGGCAGTATTTGCCCCCTCATATTTAGTAGGATACTTAAAAAAGCATTTTTCCATTATTTTTAACCCTGTTTGTGTATTTTTTCTTTTTGCTACTTTGTACAAGATTTGAATAAATGCTTTTAAAGATTATTTTTGTTACATATTGTCGCTATTTTATGGGTGTGCATTTTGTTTAGAACATATGTAACGGACAGTACTGTGGTGCCGTACAACTTATCCCCTATCCAAAGGATAAGTGTATGGTCGCGGGGGGAGGGGTCCTTGCATGGTCCTCCCCAGGAACAGAGCGTGTTGACCCCACTGGCCGGAACACCCCCTCCATGCATCTCTATAGGAGAGCAGGAGGTACAGAGTTCTAGTATCTAGGGGATAAGTTGTACATCTCCACCATACTAAATGTCTCTGCTTACCCTACGAGCCGATGAGACTTTCCATGCAGGACAAGGTGACAATTTTATTGCCTGTATGAAAGCAACAGTTCAGATGAACATTTTTCTGGTCATACATAAAAATGTTACATCTGTGGCAACATGAGAACAGAACAGGCAACCTGAACTGAAATCTCAGATAAAGAAAGGATACGTACGAAAGTAAATGTTTTGACATTTCTGTAGACTCCCACTGGGAATTAAGAAAAAAAAGAGATGTTTTACAAAGCGTCAAAAAAGGAGTCAACTTCCAATACACAGTTCACCCTGAAGACTTTTCTTTGCCTATGCAGACATTCCTCCGTCCTCCATGAACACTGGCACCCTGCCACTGGCTGCGGTTACATTATCAATCTTCTCGCAGATTGCAGGCCTAGGCCACGTTTATTTATCGCTACGGAATGCTGGTAAAAACGACAGCGCGCACAAGGCAAAACCTTTCCTCTTCAAATGGGTCATGAATGTTTGAAAAGAAACAAGTCTTAACTAAAAGGACAGGAAATAGGCTTTTAAGAAAGTGAATGGTCGCGTATGAAAAAGGTTCCGCGGATACCTCTTAACGCAAACGAAAAAAAAAGTTAATTTCCTTGAAATTTAATAGTGTAGCTCTTTCAGCAGTACGATAAAGACGAAGAACAGAACACGCAGTTGTAAGAGAAATCATTTCTTCAAGAACTATGCCGAGATAGTAAATGGAGGCAAACGGCAGTGTTCTTATTCCTGATCATTAAGAAAAGTGAATGTGAAGTGATATGTCATCCTGATAACACTCTGCAGCCCTGGGTTGTCTGTCTTCACCAACTATTAAGACTGCTTCCAATATGTCAGCAAGTATGCAAACATATCAGAGGTTCAATGACTTGATTCCATTCCTCTCCTCTTCCACTGCATGCCCTGTGTTTTAGAAAAGGTAGATGTGGGATATAGATCCTCATTCCACTGTGGGGGGAGGACATGCTTGAGAAAGACCCTTTATGGCAGTGGTCTCAGACTGTGGCCCTCCAGATGTTTCAAAACGTCAACTCCCAGCATGCCCAGACAGTCATTAGCTGCGGATGAACGTTTTAAAGTTTTGCAACATCTGGAGGGCCACAGTTTGAGACCACTGCCATAAATGGTCTCTCTCAAGCATGTGTCCCACCCCCCCCCCCCCCACACCCCCCAACGGCTGTCCGGACATTATGGAAGTTGAAGTTTTGCAACATCTGGATGGCCACAGTTTGAGACCACTGCTTTATGGGGTGAAACATTGCAATGCACTGGTGGAAAAAAAAAAAACTTTTTTTGTCACCATTTATTGTAGTGTGGCGGCTTCTTTACTAGTCTTTTCCACACAGTGGGCCTCATTTGCTAAGGCTTTTCAGAGTAGATTTTGTAGAGGTTTGTTTATGTCACAATTGTCATGTGCCAGAATTTCTGACAAAAAAAAATAATAAAAGCCAAAAAACCCTACTAACTCTCTACCTTACTCAAAAAAAACAAAAAACGTAAAGCGGAATATCTACAAAAAAAAAAAAAAATAAATTATATATTTTTTTACTAATGTTACATAATACATGTATACAAAAAGCAAAAAGTAGCAAAAAGAAATAAAATAAAAAGAAATCGCCAAATACAAAGTTACAATAGTAATTACCAAGGAATAAACAGGGGAACAAACAAAAAAAAACAAAAAAAACAACAAAGTAAACTACACTTTACTCTTAAGTAAATGAGGGCCCGTGTGTCTCCGGCTGTTGCAAAACTACAACTCCCAGCATGCCTGGACAGCCTACGGCTGTCCAGGCATGCTGGGAGTTGTAGTTTTGCAACAGCCGGAGACACACTGTTTGGAAAACATTTATACGTTTTGTAGTTTCCTCGATTACCCATATCATAGAAGAATTATTCTTGGAAAACAATCGGCACCGTAAACACGTTTTTCGTCCTATAGCTATTACGTCTATCAATTCTGACGTCTGTTCCCGGATAGAATATCCCCATACAAGCCGGCAGACTGTAATTTAACTGTAATTATTGCTATTTCACTGCACCGGTCCCCATATTAATGTAAATCTCCCTAAAAGGATTAGCGCTCATGTGACATATCCATTTGTATAATGGACTCATTGTGCTCCTAAAGATGCTGTATAGTTAGACTTGCACCTCTGACATGGGCAGCAATTCATTCGCTGATAACTATGGGTTTGAAGAACCTGTTATTTACAAGATCTGGTCTAGTTCTAAAATAATAGATATCTTGCAGTAAAAGAAAAAGCTATGGTATTCTCCACATTCAACTCCTAAAACCAATGCATTGTACTCATGCCTGCTATGGACGAATCTGACCTCACTCCCAAAGTCAGAAAATGACATTTACTTGGAAAAATATTAGTCTGACATTTTATCTGCTACACACAGTCATCTGGCAACCTGATATTCGGCTAGGCCATTTTTATTTTCTAATCAGATCTTTTTTATTACGTTTTTGAACAAGTATAATTTACATAAAACACAACTCCCCACCCCCTACAACCCCTTCCCTCCACCCCACCAACCTTTCCACCCCCCGCTCCCCACTAAATGGTCCAAGTCCACCACTTGGAGAAAAAGAACAAAGTGACACCTCTGCCCATGTCAGGAACTGCCCAGAGCAGGAGCAAATCCCCATAGCAAACCTTTTCTGCTCCAGACAGTTCCTGACATGGACAGAGGTGTCAGCAGAGAGCACTGTGGTCACACTGAAAAGAACTACACAACTTGTACAACTTGCTGTAGTATACAGCAGCTGATAAATACTGGAAGGATTAAGATTTTTTTTAATAGAAGTAATTTTTAAATCTGCTTAACTTTCTGCCGCCAATTGACTTGAAAAAAATTGTTTTTCACCGGCGTAACCTTTTAACCCCTTAACGTAAATGTACGTCCTGGTGAGGTGGTACTTAACGCACCAGGACGTACTCATTACGTCCTGTACATCATCGCGAGCATCGATCATCAGGTCATGCGCGGCAGGTCCCGGCTGCTGATAGTAGCCAGGGACCCGCCGGTAATGGCCGACATTCGCAATCACGTGGATGTCTGCCATTAACCCCTCAGATGCCGTGATCAATACAGAGAAGCGCTGCCGCGGCGATCCGATCATCCAGAACGGCAGTCAGAGGTCCCCTGCCTCTGCTGCCTTCCACAGGTTTTCTGCTCTGGTCTGAGATCGAGCAGACCAGAGCAGAAGATTACCGGTAATACTGATCAGTGCTACATCCTATGCATAGCACTGAACAGTATTAGCAATCAAATGATTGCTATAAATAGTCCCCTATGGGGACTATTAAAGTGTAAAAAAAAAAATAAAAATTAAGTGAAAAATCCCCTCCCCCAATAAAAATGTAAATTGTCCCATTTTCGCCATTTCACCCCCATAAAGTAATAAATAATTTAATACACATATTTGGTATCGCCGCATGCATAAATATCCAAACTATTAAAATATAACTATATATACTATATATACCGTACGGTGAATGGCGTGAACGTAAAAAAAAAAAGTCAAAAATTGCTGCTTTTTTTTTTTTTTTAGAACATTTTATTCCAAAAAAGTTGATAAAAAATGGATTAAAAGTTTTATATATGCAAATATGGTATCAATAAAAATAACAGATCACGGCACAAAAAATGAGCCCTCATATCGCCGCTTATACGGAAAAATTAAAACGTTATAGGTATTCAGATTTTAAATGTACTAATTTGGTTAAAAAGTTTGCGATTTTTTTAAAGCGCAACAGTAATAGAAAAGTATGTAATTATGGGTATCATTTTAATCGTATTGACCCAAAGAATAAAGAACACGTCATTTTTACCATTAATTGTATGGCGTGAAAACGAAACCTTCCAAAATGTTCTAAATTGAAAATTTTGCCACACAAATAGTCTTTTTTTGGTTGCGCCGTACATTTTATGGTAAAGCGAGTGATGGCATTACAACGGACAACTGGTTGCGCAAAAAACAAGCCTTAAGGCCAAAATGGGATGAGTCCTTAAGGGGTTAAGGAATGCTGTAATGGGATTGTCTGAACCAAAATGTATAGACTCCGTTTGTTTCACACCTTTATGAAATGCATTATACTGTATGTAGATGATACAATTTGTACTGGTAAGTAAAGCATTAAGTGTAAATTAGAATTAAGTGAAATAAACATGTACGCACCATCTGTGACTAGCAGCGATCTTGTCATCTAGTTCAACAGCTTTTTCCGCAACACTTTTTCCTGTAAAAAATATAAGTGTCATAAACATGAAAAAATATATGGCCTGAAAAATGCCCAAAAGTAAATACGGTAAATAGCAGAAATTTACAGTTTTAAAAATAGCTAGTTTAATGAGTAAATAATTCATAAAACATCAAAGTGGATGCCGGCAATCCACTTCAAAACATGAAACATAAAATAGTTAGAATAATGCAATAAAATAAATAAACTAGTAAACACGGTCCACAGATAGCTTACAATTTGTGTTAAAAAATTGTCACAGCTGCCAAAAGACGATGGTGCATGAAGAAATAGAAAAAGGTAGTAGTTTGTGTGAAGTAAATGAAGCGCTGGAACACCTCAAGAATTGGCCCACTCCTGCTGTGCTAATGTTCTGTGCACTGGATAAGTGCTAATGCGCTAAATGTCTGATCTGTGTATTTGATTAATCCATAAACATGTAAATGTTATACAATTGCTGTGACGTTGGTGGTCGCGTTTCGAGCAGTCTGGGCTCTTCCTCAGTGATGTGGACGTCACATCACTGAGGAAGAGCCCAGATGGCTCGAAACGCGTCTGATGCTGACCTGTATCCACGCCACACTTCCAGTCAAATATCCTAAAGAACCTGACAAAAGACTCACCGCATACTCAGCGCATCATTGATGTGCGCACGTCTCCATGAGGACCGAATCAGCCAAGTATCCTACACGCCAAGACACCGCTCGCTAACAGGGCTTGTCTGTTTAACAGCAGACTCCCCTGCTTGAAGCTAGAGCACCGGCGCGATCTGCTGAGATCCGAAGCTTGAGGACGTCCCGTGCCTGGAACCAAGGGTGGGTGAGTGAATTTGGTTTCATTTCTGCCGAACGCCAAGTCACGCTACAGTGTCTCACCCACCACCAACGTCACAGCAATTGTACAACATTCACATGTTTATGGATTTATCAAATACACGGATCAGACATTTAGCGCATTAGCACTAATCCAATGCACAGAACATTAGCACAGCAGGAGTGGGCCAATTCTTGAGGTGTTCCAGCGCTTCATTTACTTCACACAAACTACTACCTTTTTCTATTTCTTCATGCACCATCGTCTTCCACAAAGTGGAAGCTATTAATTTTATTGCATTATTCTAACTATTTTATGTTTCATGTTTTGAAGTGGATTGCCGACATCCACTTTGATGTTTTATGAATTATTTACTCATTAAACTAGCTATTTTAAAACTGTAAATTTCTGCTATTTATTTACTTTTGGGCATTTTCAGGCTATATCCTTGTAGTCTACTACTCACATATACACATTTATATTATCCACTTCACCCACACCACCAAATGAGTCCTTGAGAACCAGTACGTTTTCCTTCAATTTTTCTTTTTGTGTATGCAGTTCTCTGCTTGTATAAACCTGGTGTAGCTGTTAGGGGTCTGCACCCACTGGATTCTCGGACGATCCATCAGATTGAGCACACCTATTACCTTTTTCTCTTTTATGAAAAAAAATATATATATTGAATTTCATCCCACATGTAGCTGTAAACGACTTACTAGCAATTACTATAGATTGCCAGCAGATGGTGATGTACTACTTTCTTTAGCACTGCTTCTATGCTTTTGTTGTGTTGTTTCCATTAGAATTCTGATCCAAGCATTGAAACATTTGTGAATTGCTGGAGGTATTTGCCTTTCTTGACACCCTTAATTCTGCACAATAAACAAGTATAAAATTTAAAAAAATGTTGCATTAGCACTGACAGACCTGGGAACTCATTTATTTGAGGATTATCATTTAGGACCTTTAGTGTACAGGGCAATTAAAGGGGTTATCCAGGATTAGAAAAACAGAGCTGATTTCTTCTAAAAACAGCAGCACACTCTTTCTCTGGGTGTGTGTGGTATTACAGCTTAGTTACATTAAAATGTATATAGCCAAGTTATAATACCTCACACAACCTAAGGAAAGGTGTGGTGCTGTTTTTGGAAAGAAATAGCTCTGTTATCCTATTCCTGGATAACCCCTTTAATTACCCTATGGTGGTATTCTATGGGCAATGCATTGTCGTTTCAAAGACAGCTGTAATGACTGTGCTACTGCCTATTATGTGGATCATATTATAAATGAAGAGGTTTTATCTGTTACATGTAACATTTTCTTTCCATCCAAAAAAGGGAGATGACGCGACAAAATATTCAGTACAGTCCTTCATCCGAGCCTACTTGTATGGTAAAATAATGCTTATTAGAAAAAACCTTTTGATATGTCTTAAGGACAAATCATGTGCAGACCCTGACCAATCACATGTTTAGCGCATTCTCTTCCGGCTCTGTGTCACATGAACTGTAGACGAAAAATGCAAGTCCCACAGACACAGAGAGGGGAGAGGAGCATGTGGCAGTTCAGCTCTCCTCCTGTTCATTCTCACTCAGACGCGATTGATAAAAACTTTTCACAGGTAACTGACAGGTATGTTTTAAAGGAGTATAACTATAAAGAAAAAATGTAATGACTGCATTTCTGGGTGGGTGGTTGTGGACTATTTTCCCCCCACTTGGAGACTTTAAGCACCTGTCGTTAGATCACTGGTTTATTACTTTGGACCAACTAGGCCAGATCTCTAATAGGCATATACCAATGGCAGCCCTGACGGCCTTTGTTAGGCCCCTGACTGCAATGGTGATCCACAATTGTGTTGTGGGGGGATAGAAAAAGGGCTAAAAAAAATAAGTCAGCCCCTTCCCTTAGTCAAACTCCTTACCTTTCACAGTCACAAATGGGTTAAACTATCCGGATCAGCATTATCACCAATCCCAGCTGTTTCTGCAGGAACCAGGCTGTGCATCACAGTCAAAGTGCTGCTGCTATTAAAGGGATACTCTGGTGAAAAACTTTTTTTTTATTTTTTAAATCAACTGGTGCCAGAAAGTTAAACAGATTTGTAAATTACTTCTATAAAAAAATCTTAATCCTTCCTGTACTTATTAGCTGCTGAATACTACAGCGGAAATTCTTTTCTTTTTGAAACACAGAGCTGTCTGCTGACATCACGAGCACAATGCTCTCTGCTGACATCTCTGTCCATTTTAGGAACTGTCCAGGGTAAAAGGAAATCCCCATAGCAAACATATGCTGTTCTGGGCAGTTCATAAAATGGACAGAGATGTCAGCAGAGAGCACTGTGCTTGTGAGGTTAGCAGACAGCTCTGTGTTTCAAAAAGAAAAGAATTTCCGCTGTAGTATTCAGCAGCTAATAAGTACAGGAAGAATTAAGATTTTTTAATAGAAGTAATTTACAAATCTGTTTAGCTTTCTGGCACCAGTTGATTTAAAAAAAAAAAAAGAAGTTTTTCACCGGAGTACCCCTTTAACGCAAGACAGTGCCAGCACCTCACTTATATGATATACATGACTTCACTGCTGAAAAAGAATGGGGACTGGTTATACATTGTCAAAGCATCTGAAGCAGGGGATTGGTGCAGCTCTAAGGCAACAGTAATGGTGCAGTCACTGCCATTTCCCAGCTGGACTGGCGCCAAATCTCATTAATTTAAATGAGCCGACCAAAGTCAGATAGTGACTCCGGTCGGCTCATTTTTGCCCCGTATCCAGTGTTATGCCGCGGTTTTCATTCTGGCCACAAAACCGGAAACGGGGAAAAAAATTAGCGTATTATCTAAATGAATGAAATTCGGCGCCGGTCTGGTTGGGATATGGCAGCGGCCGGTTTTGAAATTTCCCAGTCGTTCCCTGCACAGCGGGTGGCTGGCCACCACTGGTAAAGGAAAAGTGGTGAAGAGGACCCAGGCCTAAATCTGTGCTGTGATCTTTTGTATTCTCCGGATCAGTGGGAGTCAAAAAGGCTGGAATCCCAAAGATAATCTGTGATGGCTTCTTCTAGTGATATGCCATTATTTCCCAAGATAGCAAAACCCCTTTAAAAGCGTGCAAACATGATAAATCTAAAAAGTTATAGTAGACTATGGTATCAGATGTTTTGCAAAGATTCTTTTACCGTCAGCAGCATAGCTTTTCTTTTCTTCCACATTATCAGTGAGATAAAACATGTCGCTGTACGCCCGCGCCAGCCTCCAAAGAAATTCTACTTTATTTCCATACTGCAAAAACAATAAGAAACTATTTACAATAGAAACTAACTTCATCACAATCTGAAATGTGTCACAATATACAAAGACACTATGTACAAGAAATTCCCCCAATAAGTAATTTCATGTGTCGTGAATAAATACATTAGAACATTTGTGGAGGTTTTCAGAAAACTAAAAAAAAAATAAACAGAATAAATATCATACATTATACTACACCATCTAACCAATTCTATCCTTTAACTCCTTAAAGGAGTAGTCCAGTGGTGAACAACTTATGCCCTATCCTAAGGATAGAGAATAAGTTGCAGATCGCGGGGGGTCCGACCGCTGGGGCCCCCCACAATCTCCTGCCTTCAGCAATCTCCGGCTCTGCCATAGAGATGTATTGAGGGGGCGTGTCGGCTGCCGCTTTGTGCAGTGGTCAACACCCACTATCTGGCCAGCGAGCCTGGCCCCCGTACAGAGAGATCGCAGGGGGCCCCAGCGGTCGGACCCCCCAGCGATCTCAAACGTATCCCCTATCCTTAGGATAGGGGATAAGTTTTTCACCTCTGGACTACCCCTTTAAGGACTCATTTAGGTCTTAAGGAATTTTATTTTTACATTTTCATTTTTTCCTCCTCGCTTTCAAAAAATCATATCTCTTATATTTTCATCCACAGACTAGCATGAGGACTTGTCTTTTGCGCGACCAGTTGTCCGTTGTAATGCCATCACTCACTTTACCATAAAATTTATGGCGCAACCAAAAAAAAACTATTTGTGTGGGGAAATTAAAAAGAAAACCGCAATTTTGAAAGGTTTTGTTTTCACGCCGTACAATTTACGGTAAAAATAAAATTACATGTTCTTTATTCTTTGGGTCAATACTAGAGATGAGCGAACTTACAGTAAATTCGATTTGTCTCGAGAAGTTTGTGACGAATCAAATTTACTGTAAGTTCGCTCATCTCTAGTCAATACGATTAAAAATGATACCCATGATTACATACTTTTCTATTACTGTTGCACTTAAAAAAAAATTGCAAACTGTTAACCAAATTAGTACATTTAAATTCTCCCTATTTTGAAGACCTATAACTTTTTCATTTTTCTGTATAAGCGGCGGTATGAGGGCTCATTTTTGCGCCGTGATCTGCACTTTTCATTGATACCATATTTGCTTATATGAAAACTTTTAATCCTTTTTTTTGTTAATTTTTTTTGGAATAAAATGTTATAAAAAAAAAAAAACAGCTATTTTGGACTTTTTTTTACGTTTACGCTGTTCACCGTACGATATCATTAACATTTTATTTTAATAGTTGGGATATTTACGCATGTGGCGATACCAAATATGTATATAAAATATATATATTTTTTTTACACTTTTTGGGGGTGAAATAGGGAAAATGGGACAATTTACGTTTTTATTAGAGGAGGGGGTTTTTCTCTCTTTTTTTTACGCTTTAATATTTCCCATAGGGGACTATTTATTGCAATAATTCGATTGCTAATACTGTTCAGTACTATGCATAGGACATAGCACTGATCATTATTATCGGTCATAGCACTGCGATCGAGCAGACCAAAGCAGAAGACCTGTGGAAGGCAGCGGAGGCAGGTGAGGGGAGCTCCGTCTGCCGTTCTGGATGATCGGATTGCTGCGGCAGTGCTGCGGGCGATCCGATCATCCATTTTAGTGTCCGCAATGCTGCAGATGCCGTGATCTGTATTGATCACGGCATCTGAGGGGTCAATGGCGGTCATCCGCGCGATCGCAGATGTCCGCCATTACGGGCGGGTCCCTGGCTGCTATCAGCAGCCAGGACCTGCCGCACATGACGCGAGCATCGCTACGATGCTCGCGGTTATGCATAGGACTAAAATGTACATCCTGGTGCGTTAAGTACCAGCTCACCAGAACGTACATTTACGTCCTGCATCGTTAAGGGGTTAAAGGAGTACTCCGGCCCTAAGACAATTTATCCCCTATAAGTCACGCCGCCCTCCCATAGACTTGCATTAAGGGGGCAGGGCATGACATCACAAGGGGGCGGAGTCGTGACATCACGATACTCTGGCCCGGTAGTCGTGACCCTTCAGACACTGAGCGAACATCGTGCAGCTGCCACAGGTGGGTGTCTGCATGAGAGATTGCAGTGGGATCCTTTGGATAGGTGATAAGATGTCTTAGGGCCAGAGTACCCCTTTAAAGCATTGTCTCCAAATCCCTTTACCCCCCCCCCCCCTACACCGACAAGAAAAGAAAGCCGCAATGACAGACGTGTCAATACCTTGCATGATGGTATGGAACACAATGTAATTTCTGAGCTGAGAAATTCAGCTCAGAAATTGCTGTGAATGGGATTCTGCGGCTGAAATTCACCTGTCCAAAGAATAAACATGTTCGTTCTTTTGGTAGAATACAAAGTAGAATGCTCAAGTTGTAAAAAGTTATATCCCGGAGTACCCCTTCAAGTCTACAATTATGTATGTTGTTTAGATACCTTTTCCTGCTTGTTAAGCAACATTCTGAAGCCTTCCTGCTTCTCTGACTCGGAGCCATTGTGGTTGGTATCTGTTTGTTGGAGAAGAGATCGTAGCTCAGCTTCCTCTTTGGTAATTTTATCAGTCTCCGCTGTGATAGTGCCTACTCCAGGCTCATCCTCCGATTCTGCTTCTGTGTCAGTGTGAGCAGTGATATATCTGCAAAAAAAATGAGTGTCTTTAAAGGACAACTGTACTTGGAGAATCATAATGTATATCCTTTATGGTCTATTTTAAGCAATTAAAATTTAGCTTATTTTAGATGGTTATCATAAAGAGGAATGACAGCTACATTATCTGTTTGTATAGTTCTTTTCTGTCGGACCACAGTGCTCTCTGCTGACTCCTCTGTCCATGTCAGGAACTGCACAGAGCAGGATAGGTTTGCTATGGGGATTTGTTCCTGCTCTGGACAGTTCCTGACATGGACAGAGGTGTCAGCAGAGAGCACTGTGGTCCGACTGGAAAGAACTACAAAACTTCCTCTGGAGCATACAGCAGCTTATAAGTACTGGAAGGATTAAGATTTTTAAACAGAAGTAATTTACAAATCTGTTTAACTTTCTGGCACCAGTTGATTTAAAAAAAAATAAAAATAATAATAAAGTTTTCCACTGGAGTACCCCTTTAACAATTCCACACCTATCCAGAGCAGGAGAGGTTTGCTGTGGTCACTTGCTTCTACTCTGTACAGTTCCTGCTATGGACAGAGGTGTCAGCAGAGAGCACTGTGGTGAGACTGAAAAGAACTACACAACTTCCTCTGGAACATATAGCAGCTGATAAGTACTGGAAGAATTAAGATTTTTAATACTGGAAGAATTAAGATAGTAATAGTAAGTAAATAGTAAGTAATTTACAAATCTGTTTAACTTTCTGGCACCAGTTGGTTTAAAAAAGAAAAAAAAAAAAGTTTTCCACCGGAGTACCCCTTTAAATAATAAAATAACCTTTTCATGTAATGTTGCAGCTTCATCCTAGACTGTGTAACTTTATTCACTGCTTGCATACAAACATTTATGCATAACTTTGTCATCCACAATTTTTTTTTTTTTACAGTCTGATTATTAATCCACAACACAGTAACTATTACATACTACTCTCTGTCACAAAGATAAAGGAATCACTTCAAATTATGAGCAAAAACTTTGCCAGAAATATTTCCTCTGTTTCTACATCCACAACATTTGGCAAGCCCTTAAAGGGGTTGTCTCATCTTCCCTTATTACCTCTCTCTGCTGGTGTCTGCTCACTATCCAGGGATTGCTAGTAGATGTGCTGGGGTCAGAAGCTTGTTGTCAGACATGAATGAATGTGCCAACATATGCCTGAGTAGGGATTGACATCACTACTGCTTCCAAAAGCAGAGCTGGTGGACGGGAAGAATGACTACTAGCTGTCAACAAGAGGGGAGAGGAGAAGAGATATCTACAGAATCAGGCAAGTTTGCTAAATAAGTCAATTGCAAACCTGGTTTTTTACTGTTATACTCTATGCATAGAGACAGGATTAAGGAGATGGGAATACCCATTTCAAGAGGATCTGAGGTCAGTATAGAAAAGCTTTATTTTAAGTTTATTATGTAGCCCCAGGTAACCGGATTCCTATTCTATTTATTCACACGTGTTGATCCTCCGTTTCTCAAGTATAGGAATTTCACTATTTCTTTGACTATCTGCACTTTTTCTTCTAAATAATCAGAGAGAGGCCGAAACTTTTTTTCAAAATGAAGTGTGAATGTTAGGCTCAGGAGGTGTGAATATGAAGCTAAGGGGACGTTTATCAGACTTGAGGGTGCAAACATGAGGTAATGAATTGGAGTGGCTGTGATTTATACTTGGGGTGTAGATATGAGGCTGATGGGGCATTAATTAGATTTATACCCCTTAAGCACTCCCAACTTTTTTTTTTTTTTAAATAAAGTTGCAAATAGTCAGAAGTTGCAGAAAATTTAAATTGCAGATAGTCAAGCAAATAATATATATGATGGTTTATTAATCCATGTTATTGACAAATAAATAAACTGAGCAGCCCAATATCAAGAGTATATCAAGCCAATTAATATTCAACTAACCAAGGTTAATTGTAACAAAATGTTAATTCCAGAAGTTTCTGTGAACCTAATCGTTCTCAGTCATTTTACTCTCAAATGACTCCGAGACCTTGTCTTGTTCACTATTACCTTTAGGAGGTTTTGTTTGCATTGAAATGGGAAGAAATTTGCAATTGGTGAGTGCCGCTCTTGTCAGCTTAAAAGCTTTAGTGAGCTGTGCAAGGCAGCTATATGAACGTATACCTTTTCTTACTTTCTTATCACAGATGCAGGGGACCACATCCTTCACTCTTCCCAAAAAAGAATTACTGAATGACCTCTGGCAATACAGCGGAGTTTAGATCTGTCTTTATGTACAAAGAGTATGGTTTGTGGATACTGTTGTCATTATCATATGTCAAAATTTGGCAGAACCTCTTTTTTTTGGCCAACTGTCTCCTGTGTATTGGGGTCTTCTGACTTTTCCTTGAAAGATGATGTTGGGAGAGATGAAGATTAGGCATGATGGATGATAGATGAACTGAGATGTAGAGACCATGGCAGAGGCATATAGGCATCATTACTTGAATAAATTAAGTACAATGTTGTCAAATTATTTCTATTTGTTGCTAAGAGCTGCAGACACTGTTGGATAGTTGTTGGGGTATAATAGCAAACCATACCTTTCCTGGAATTGATGGTGGTTGCCAAAGTTTTAAAATTGTCTTTTTTATCTCAGCCAAGTGTCAAGGAGGCGGAGCTCAAGTGCCACACCCTAAAACACCTACTTGGCCACCCTCACCTCACAGCCCATTCTTGACGGATGTAGAGAGCCCTGAACATTCATGGAGGGGAGAGGGAGAAGGTGTGTCGGGCTGTGGCACTTCAGTAGCTTAGCTCAGCTCTGCTTTCTTTTAAGAGGTGGGTCCACTTGAGCAATTTTGGACAGGTTGTCATGGTACTATTCTGGTGGAATGACCATGATTTTTCTTCTGGCAACTGCACTCCAAGCCCGCCTAACTGACCCCATTCCCTTAGTGGTTATGATGGGTAAAGTGTGGAAAAAGTTAAAAAAGTTCCTATTGAATTGTAATGGATGTCTGACTTACAAACCTCTTTGGCGCAATGCTACATTCTCTGAGCTGTCTACATTTGCAGGAATGTCATTCTGGGAAGGTAAGGGCATAGTTAGAGTGTCATAGCTGTTTCAGGTAGATATGCCTAAAAGCTTTGATCAACTGCAGGATAAATATGATTCAGTGCACTCAACACTTTTCCATTATTTGCAATTGCGCCATGCAATGCAGTCTCGCACAGAATCTCTTATTTCTCACTCACAAGGTGACTGAGTCGTTACGTCACGATACTCTGGCCCTGTAGTTGTGAGTCTTCAGACACTGAGCTATTGTCGTTCTGTGCAGCTGAGACAGCTGGGTGCTGCATGAGAGATTGCGGGGGTCCCCAGAGGCGGGACCCCCGTGATCAGACATCTTATCCCCTATCCTTTGGATAGGGGATAGGATGTCTTAGGGCCGGAGTATCCTTTTAAGATGACTCCTCTATTAGCAGTAGAGGCACAGAGATTGTCTCACCTCTGGTTGCTCCACCGGTTTATTGAACACCACATTTTCTTCACTATATAAGGGGTCACCTAAACTCCATGGTGCCGGTCCAAGGTGTGGAGCAGCAGATGCACACATTTACCATATGATGTGTGAGAGTCCAGGCTTAGAACAGTTTTCGGGAGACACTTTATGAATGATCAAGAAGGTTTATGGCATTCTAAAGTTTTCTATTGGGTCTCTTGAAGGAGGAGATAGGGGGACCTCAATTGGGCATTAATAAGGGACTGGGTGTTATGTTTTTTGTGTACTGTTGTGGAAAAACTGTAATAAAAATTACATGATTAAAAAATATATATATATTTGCTTAAACTGGAACATACCTTCAAAGTCACTCCGTTTATATATGCCATAATATTCAACAATCGTGGAATCCCCATTGGACTAAAAAAAAGTTGCACCAATACAGAAGTTTTGCCCATTAAAAAGACTTATTGGGGTAGTGTAACTCTGGTGAGAGATTGCCGACTGCTAGACTTGCCTCTTTAATTAACTCAAAGACATTATGGCCTGTTGAGAGACTTGAGAAGGGGTGCATGAAAGAAGCAGGATAGTTATTTTGACAAACTGCCCACCTTCTAGTAATGTGACCACGCTGTTAGTAGGTGGTTACATGAGGGAACGCACACAGTGAACAGGCTCTAGATAATCCAGACAGACTATGAGAAAAGAGAATTGTTTGATCCTCCAACAAGCACGAGCAGCTCCCAGTTTCCTTGTCCACCATCAAGACACAGGTGACATCTTCATTACACACCCATGTCTATGCCTGGACAGGGGAACTTAGCTATATTTTAGGATATTTGATGTAGGATATTTTTATCAATGCACGTATTACCTCTGGGACTCAAACCAAGGTCCAAATATAAGAATGGACAACCAATCAGTCTGCTGCTTCTTTTAGGAAGACATAACATTTAGAAAAATAAGATCAGTCGGTGTAATGGTAGAAAGGTTCAATACAATAACTGGTACTTAGATGCCCAAAGAACAACTCTACATTCCAACTCTAGCCCTGTATGTTTATGTCTTTACCTGTATTCGTGGCTACACTATTAAAATTTACATTGTGCAAAGCCACAGTAATAAGGTTTCAAATGCTAGCTTTTACTGCACACATGGCACGTTTGGGTTGAGAAAGGAGCGGGCTCTCAACATATAAGTCTATTCATAGAATATGCCTACAGCTACTTTTAACCTTTCAGTATTTAGCTACAGGTACTCTGAGGTTTTCAACATACAAGAATAGAGTTGGTGTGTATAGTGGATGTACAGTTCTATAAAAGAAAAAAAACTTCCCTAGTGTCAATACTCTAAAGGGGATGGTATGCAAGAGGTGCAACAAACCTATCCCCCCCCCCCCCCCCCCCCCTCTACTTAGCAGCTGTGTAATGCGTACGGGACCAAGCCGACCATATTAAATGCTGATAGCTTGTGGGAACAAACTATTGGAATGCATGTATTAATTTAATATATTGGAGTATCATAAAAGGGCATGTCTAGATACTTTGTTACATAGGGTTTATATATCAGAGTAAAATATAGTACTAAAATAATACTATTTATGTGGTCCTATAATGGTTGTAGTTTCTTGTTTTTTCTAATTCCTGTATGTCTGGGATACAATAAACAGCTGCTTATTTATGATAGGTTCAATCACAACAGGTTCCTGTAGTAAAGTTCTGCATGGTATGTGCACCTATATGCAAACAATCACTACATAATGCTGTTTTGTCTGGTATTTTTTGACAGAACCTGCAATGAAGGCTTCAAAAAGGAACTGGCACAGGTGAAAACCCACCCAATGTGTACTTTTATGTATATATTTTTTTCCCAGCAAAGGAGAATTCTATTTGCAACCACACAGCAGGTGCTTGTGTATGAATGAACCTTTTGCTGTTAAATGGGGGAATATTTTTTACGCAAATATGCTCAGACTGGGGTGTAAAAAATAACTGTACTCCTCTTCCCTGTTCCCCCACTGCTATCCCAACGGTGGCCAGTTCTGCTGCTCTGCACTTCATTGTGTCGGTCTCAATAAATGGCCGGTAGGGTGTCCCATTGTGCCAGTTTATGGCTGTTAGGATGATTCACCTGGAAGCAGGGATGTGGTAGCTGCAACTACAGTGAATATTGAACAACAACAAAAAATGTGGTCTCAAATGGCTGTAGGTGCTCAACCCCAAATGCAGTTGTGCATATATACTGGGGGAGCAGATCCTGCCCTTGTAGTCCGTTGCTAGGGGTGATCCCCAGCATAAAAATGCATACAATGGAGGATGCCTGCCACAGACTACAAGTGCCACAATAGAATCCTACACCAGATAAACGGTGTGGATGTGTAACAATTAGAATAATACAATACAGGAATATGGGTGCACTACTGTGGTAGATGTATACAATGACATTGGCTAACCCTCAACACTGATGTTAAAATTGAGACATTCGCCAGTGTATCCTTATATAAAGGACACACCAGAGCCCGCACACCAACGCCAAGGTTTCTCAGATGGCACGGGACCTAACGCTAACCTACCTGTGCGTATAAAGCAAAAACCAGGGGCCAGTGGGCAATTACAGCAGCACTAGGTCGACATGCAGCCTACTCCCAGTTCCCTCCAGCGTGACTGAGCACACATACAATGGAAGGGGGGAGAGAGGCTACAAGCCCCACCCAAGTTGGCTGATATAGGTGCATGGCCTCACAGGTGCAACCCTAATGCTGCCTGGAAAATGTTCAAGGCGCATTAACATATGGAGTTTACACACCTCCAAGTATAAATTTTTAAACAACAACAAAAAACGTGGTCTCAAATGGCTGGAGGTGCTCAACCCCAAATGCGGTTGTGCATTTATACTGGGGGAGCAGATCCTGCCCTTGTAGTCCGTTGCTAGGGGCGATCCCCAGCATAAAAATGCATACAATGGAGGATGCCTGCAGCGGACTACAAGTGCCACAATAGAATCCTACACCAGATAAACTGTGTGGATGTGTAACAATTAGAATAATACAATACAGGAATATGGGTGCACTACTGTGGTAGATGTATACAATGACATTGGCTATCCCTCAAGACTGATGTTAAAATTGAGACATTCGCCAGTATATCCTTATATGAAGGACATACCAGAGCCCACACACCAACGGCAAGGTTTCTCAGATGGCACGGGACCTAACGCTAACCTACCTGTGCGTAATGTCGACCTAGTGCTGCTGTTATTGCCCATTGGCCCATGGTTTTATACGCACAGGTAGGTTAGCGTTAGGTCCCGTGCCATCTGAGAAACCTTGGCGTTGGCGTTGGTGTGCGGGATATAAGGATACACTGGCGAATGTCTCAATTTTAACATCAGTGTTGAGGGATTAGCCAATGTCACTGTATACATCTACCACAGTAGTGCACCTACATTTCTGTATTGTACAGTGAATATTGGGCAGACTACATGGGCCAAATGGTTCTTATCTGCTGACACTTTCTATGTTTTAATGTAGGGACAAGGGGTGACAAGCGGGGGACCAGAAGGCAAGGGATTTGGAGCTGCATGGGAACAGGGTAGGTGAGCATCACTTATTTTGATTATTTTTACTGTGCTCCAAGCCATAGATAACACAAAGGTTTGGATGCCATGTTAATCTAAGGTGTGGGTAACATTTTTACTTAAAGGGGTACTCCGCACCCCTAGACATCTTATCCCCTATCCAAAGGATAGGGGATAAGATGTCAGATCGCCGGGGTCCCGCTGCTGGGGGCCCCCGGGATCTCGGCTGCTGCACCCACCTGTACGGCTTCCACCTCACACCAGCGACGCTGGAGGCTTCAGAGACTGACCACAATGGCGGATGAGCGTAACGTCACAACTCCGCCCCATGTGATGTCACGCCCCCTCAATGCAAGTCTATGGGAGGGGGCGTGACAGACCTCCCATAGACTTGAATTGAGGGGGCAGGGCGTGATGTCACACGGGGCATAAGACCGCCTGGTGTCTTTTTATGTTGACAGGCTCACATTTAAAGCTGTGATGGCTCACAGAGATTCATGGATATGTAGAATATAGGATAGCAGATGGCAGTGTAATCTGTGACCACAAGGTTACATATGGCTAGAGATCTCCAAGAAAGACTTCCTGACTTGGAAACAAGGAACAGATAGTTGAGATCAGCCATTAAAGGGTTATATACCTCACATACTTAAGTGTGTGGGTACAGCACTTAAATCATGGACCAAAAAGTCAGACAGACATTTTTAATCAGAGAAAATGTGAATTAAAACCAGCTTAGACTTCAGAGCTCTGCATTATAATGCTGGCAGGTAGAATAAGCTCTTTATTACTAATCTCAGGAATAAGGAGATTACACAAGGAGTGTTTGCATATATACATAATTCTTGTATCTCTAGGGAGACATTGTATGATCAGCTTCCAAGATGCTGCACTTTGGTGTTTGTAATACCAGGTTAGCATGACTATACAATAGTATTTATTGTACCAAAGTAAAATGATGTTTGGACCATTACCTAGCAATGAAATAAGCTACCAGGAGGTGACATGACCAAAGCTGTATGGAAACTATGCTGAAAATAGCTAGCACAGCATAGGGTACCCACACACAGAACTGTCTTTATTCCTTTCCACTGACCTATTTCAAGGGCAGACACAACAATCAGCAATATGGTATTACCGTATATACTCGAGTATAAGCCGACCCGAGTATAAGCCGAGACCCCTAATTTCAACCCAAAATCCCAGGAAAAGTTATTGACTCGAGTATAAGCCTAGGGTGGGAAATACCTCATCCCCCCCTGTCATCATCCAGACCCGTCATTAACATCCTCATCATCATCCCCTTGTCATCATCCCACACATCCCCCCTTCATCATCCCCTTATCATCCCACACATCCTCCTTCATCATCCCCTTGTCATCATCCCACACATCCCCCCTTCATCATCCCCTTATCATCCCGCACATCCCCCCTTCATCATCCCCTTATCATCCCACACATCCCCCCTTCATCATCCCCTTGTAATCATCCCCACCCCCCTTCATCATCCCCACACCCCCCCCTTCATCATCCTCTTCTCATCATTCGCCCTCAGTGGTCTTCAACCTGCGGACCTCCAGAGGTTTCAAAACTACAACTCCCAGCAAGCCCGGGCAGCCATCGGCTGTCCGGGCTTGCTGGGAGTTGTAGTTTTGAAACCTCCGGAGGTCCGCAGGTTGAAGACCACTGCGGCCTTCAACATCATCCAGCCCCCCTCTCACCCCCTTTAGTTCTGAGTACTCACCTCCGCTCGGCGCTGGTCCGGTCCTGCAGGGCTGTCCGGTGAGGAGGTGGTCCGGTGAGGAGGTGGTCCGGGCTGCTATCTTCACCGGGGGCGCCTCTTCTCCGCGCTTCCGGCCCGGAATAGATGCGTTGCCTTGACAATGACGCAAATGACGCACCTCTGCGTCGTTGTCACGGCAACGTGACTATTCTGAGGCCGGGCCCGAAGCGCTTAGAAGAGGCCCCCCGGTGAAGATAGCAGCCCGGAACCACTATCCCACCGGACCACCTCCTCACCGGACAGTCCTGCAGGACCGGACCAGCGCCGAGCGGAGGTGAGTACTCAGAACTAAAGGGGGTGAGAGGGGGCTGGATGATGTTGAAGGCCGCAGTGGTCTTCAACCTGCGGACCTCCGGAGGTTTCAAAACTACAACTCCCAGCAAGCCCGGACAGCCGATGGCTGCCCGGGCTTGCTGGGAGTTGTAGTTTTGAAACCTCTGGAGGTCCGCAGGTTGAAGACCACTGCGGGTGGGGGAGTTCACTCGAGTATAAGCCGAGGGGGGTGTTTTCAGCACGAAAAATCGTGCTGAAAAACTCGGCTTATACTCGAGTATATACGGTAAGTTTATTACAGAGGTATTTTGGATAGAAAATTTTTCTTGGGCAGGATACCGCTGCAACAAGTGATTGGCTAGGCAGTCTGTCTCCAAAGTAGGAAGCAAAGCAGTGAGCAGGGGATCAGATAACGCCCCCGTATTATATTGTTTAAAGGGGTACTCTGGTGGAAAACTTTTTTTTTTTTTTTTTTTTTATCAACTGGTGCCAGAAAGTTAAACAGATTTGTAAATTACTTCTATTAAAAAATAGTACATATTAGCTGCTGAATACTACAGAGGAAATTATTTTCTTTTCGGAACACAGTGCTCTTTTCTGACATCATGATCACTGTCCAGAGCAGCATATGTTTGCTATGGGGATTTTCTTCTACTCTGGACAGAGATGTCAGCAGAGAGCACTGTGGTCATGATGTCAGCAGAGAGCTCTGTGTTCCAAAAAGAAAAATTCCTCTGTAGTATTCAGCAGCTAATAAGTACTATAAGGATTAAGATTTTAATAGAAGTAATTTACAAATCTGTTTATCTTACTGGCACCGGTGTACCCCTTTAACTTACCTGTTTATAATTGAGGCACCTAGCTACTTGAGTGTAGCGATTTCCTTTTGTCCTAATTAATTTTGGGTATGGCCGGGTTCTTTTCAGCAGGACTTAACACTGACCAATGGATAGCGGAGGTCTCTGACGTTTTTTCCGACAAAACACTGGTTCTCAAAAAACTCACACCGACATTCAATTGTGCATTCAAGGAACTGACTTAACTTTATAAGGAACACACGACTTCATGGTGGGAGGTTCAAAGTTTAGAAAACTATTTCAAAAATCCAATTGTCCCGCGGGGCTTGAGGTTTAACCTCACCCCTGCAAATAGATGTAGAACCCCTGCTCTCATGCAAAAATGGTAACAGGAGGCAACAAATAGCTCACTTTGCTTCATGCAACTGCTCCTCGAGGAGGAGAAAACTAATTTGTCCTCTTTGGAGGCACAATTGAAGGAGCAAATAGAAGTGACTAAAGGCTTCTCTGGCGAACCTGAGTTCTCTGTAAAAGAGAATTAATTCAAGGGGTCCATTGAATGATTCCAACACCACCTCAAAGAGAGGAAGCACAGTTTGTCCGCGATCTACAAGATTTCAAGGACAACAAGCTACATGTGTTTCCCTTCCACAGGTTGGTGCGTGAATCTGACCCTGATCCTACTTCTACGGAAACTGAGTTTTCAGACTCAGCCACGGACAGCCGTGAAAAGGGCAAAAGTGGTAAAGGCAGAGGTTGAGGCAGAGGGAGGGGCTCTAATCGAAGAGGTGTAAGAGGTCAGAGTGAAGGGCAATAACCAACCTTTTTTAGACACCCGTCCTATCCCACCTAGCCCCTACGGAACAGAAATAACTAGACACCACCCACACGTTCTCACCTAAGTCATTAACCTATACTTATGTCCTCTCACTCCCTCAGAAATGTGTGTCCTAAGCAAAGGTTTAAGTTTCGTTCCAAATAACACATATGACCAATTCACATGGTATAAAGATATCCACCTTTTTGCCCGAAAACTCAGATGGCAAGTTCTTCCGTCAGCAGGAACGGAGAAGGTGCCAGGATAGGCATTCCAGTTGATGTTGGTCGGGGTGCAAATATTCTTATGGACTTACTAACAGAAGGGGATAGAAAGCCAGGTCTAGGACCATTTACTGATCTTAAAACCAAAAGTAATAAGATGCCCGCCACGGAAGACATTTCCTCGGTAGACATCTTTATCGACCTAGTTGTACAAGACCTGGACCGTGTCCACACCCGCCCCCTTTCCAATCTGATTGCCGCACAACAATCAGCTCTCCGATGCCTGGAGACTGAAAGATCCATAACCATCAAACCTTTGGATAAAGGAGGGAATTTGGTGGTTATGGATTCTTATGACTACAGACACATGTGTTTGGATTTATTAAAACACAAAGACTGCTATGAAATTCTCTCATCAGACCCAACAGGGAAATTCGGACAGGAATTGAATACACTACTACAGGTCACAGGAGCTCATCAGTAATGAAGAGCTGGATTTCTTGTTTCCCAAAACCCCAATTAGAGCAACCTTTAATGCACTACCTAAAGTGCGCAGAGGTATCACCCCACTGAGGAGACTACCTAGTGTCTCAGGGGTGTGAAGCCTCACATAAAACTTAGGGATTTATATTGACAAAATATTGAAATCCTTTATCACTAGCCTACCTTCCTACATGAGGGATACAACAGATCTAATACAGAAATTGGATGGACTGACCTTGGCGTGGAAAACTTGGCTAGCAAGTATTGACATGGAGGCCCTCTATACACGTATCCCACACGACCTGGGTCTGGCTGCTGTAGATTTTTTTCCTGAAAAGTAGGGGTGTCCAATACCGGGCCCACAGCCGTTTTGTACTCGACCTGCTCACCTTAACTCTAACCAAGAATTATTACCTCTTTGACCAGAAGACCTACCATCAGCCCATGTGCCCCCACCTATTTATATTTGGGCTGGTGGGAGGAGTCTATTGTGTTTGGCGATGAGCAGAGCAAGTACACCACACACAGCGGGTTGTAAGCCAGGTATATCAACGACCTCTTCATCCTTTGGAATGATCCTAGGACAGCCTGTGTGTCTTTGGTGGACCACCTGAACAATAACAATCTGGGGTAGAAGTTTACTTTCGACATCCAAAATGTCTTGCCTTTTTTTGGACGTCCTCCTCCGTAAAAACCCTAGTGAGGGTCTGGAAACGACCTCCACAAAAGCCCTCCTGTGTTGGCAGAGCCATCATCATAGAGCCCCGTGATCTTGCACGCAGCACCCAGTTATTATCAGTCCCCGGAGCATGTTCGCTCCGAGTCTCATTACTGGCGATCACGGGGCCGGAGCTTTGTGAAGTCATGGCCCCACGTGAAGTCACACTCAGCCCCCACAATGCAAGCCTATGGGAGGGGCGTGACAGCTCTGGCCCCAGTGATCGCCAGTAATCAGACCCTGAGCGAACATGCTCCGGGGACTGATTATAACGGGGTGCTGTGTGCAAGTTTGCGGGGGTCCCGCCATTGGGGGATCAGGCATCCCGCGATAGGGGATAAGATGTCTTAGCGCCGGAGTACCCCTTTAAAGCAGGGATCACAAAGGTCAATACTTGCGTATGAAATGTAAAGTTCAAGAGGCAGGCTACTGACCTGAGAATGAGATTCAGAGATAGGGGGTACCCAGAGTTTTACGACAGGCATACCAACACAGTAAGGAGAGAGAGCGTGCTGAACTGCTGATACCAAAACCGCTACTCATAGTGAAAATGTCACACATATCATTGCCACAATCGATGGCGCCAACGAAAAGGTGTTGAATATCCTCAGACGCCACTGGGGGGGGTTACCCCTACTGGACCCAGACCTATCGGAAAGACTAGGACCCACTCCTTCTGTCGCCTTTAGATGTGGTAGGAGCCTCCGTGACAGACTACTCGATAGCCATTATGTGCGTCCTACCCAGCCAGGGACCTGGCTGGAGAGAAAAACAGTAGGCTGTTTCCGCTGCAGTGGCTGTGTAGCCTGCAAACATATTCAGACGGGAAAGTGTTTTATTAGCAAGAGCACCAGCAGGACATTACACTGTTTGATTTCATATACTGTAGATCAAAAGGGGTTGTTTACAAAGAGACATATGTCGGCAAGACTAAACATGAATTTAGAAGACGGATAGGGAACACATTGGGGACATCTCCAATGATCGGGAGACACCTCTTGCACGACAAGTTAATAAGGCCCATGGGGGTGACATCTCTACCATCAAGTTCATGGGCATTGATTTGGTGCATTAGGTGCACCTTTAGGGGGAGGAGACTGGGATCACTTCATCTTGCAGAGGGAAACCAAGAGGATCTACCGCCTTAAAACGGTACATCCACTGGGTCTTAATGAACAATTAAACTTTAGGGGCTCCTAGTCTGACTAGGGACCCCTCCCCCGTCTTCTTATTTTGTCTCCACTTTTATTTTACCCCCTTGTGTGCCATCTCTTAAAGGACGTGGTACACAGTGAACTAGTGTATTTCTACATCAGTCATTAATGTCATGTGTCCCTCCTAACCATTTATTCTATTTCGTTGGCATACACCCATTCTTTATAGTGTAATCTGACTGTGCAATTACACCGACCTTAAGACTCACCTATTACAGTTAGTAACTTAGTTGGGGGACATGACGATCACGTGACACGTCCCCATGACAACCAGTGATGCAGCTGGCGACCTGACCCGCAGCCGGCATAAGTGACACACGTGAACTGGAAGTAGTCCTCCAGCCGGAATGGGCTGCCAGCTTGCGTTGGTAAGTGTTTGTATATAACCCAGATTACCTGCAGACATCATGCCACTAGCTACAGACAGTTTGAGGTGCCTAGACACACATACTGTCGGCACCTCCAGTGTGGACCACTGTCCTCCGGAGCACCATCCACTTCGTGTGGACCACTTCGGAGCACCGTCCTTATGGTACTAAATATCGCGAGTCACCTTAATAAGGAGATTTGTTTTTTACTCAGCGTAAAAGCTCTCTCTCGTAGCCTTCATTGGGGGACACCTATACTGATTGGTATATGCTCTTGCCACTAGGAGGTGCTGATACTAGGGGAAAAAAGTCAGCACATCCCTGGCAGGATATACCCGCCCACTGGAAGTGAGGTAATCAGTTTTGTCACAAAGCAGTAGGAGAAGCCAAGAAATATGCCCGAAGGACCCTAGAAAAGAATCCCGGATAAAAAACCAATAACCAGAAAAGATTATCCGGACAATAAAGAGGAAATGGGTGGGTGCGGTGTCCCCCAATGAAGGCTACGAGAAAGAGAGATTTTACGATGAGTACAAAAAAATAAATCTCCTTTTCTCGGTCGCTCTTCATTGGGGACACCTATTCTGATGGGTCATACCAAAGCAGTCCCCTAGGGAGGGAAAAACAACCAACAGCAAAAGGGGAATCAGTCCAGAGACCGAACCCACTCGACCGTAAGGCCTTTGGACGAGATCCCAGGCAGAGACAACCGAGGCCCACAAACTGAGCTCCCGGGAGAACCCCTGTCCATGGAGAAGGACTAGGATGCTAAGGAAGAGACCGTCCAATGTAGAGACTTCGAAGCTACAGTACAGAAAGAGAGACAAGAAAAGGTTGACTAGAAAGCCAGATGGGGCAGAACCATTCCAGGAGAAGGTAGGAAACAACTCTAAGGAACACAGAACCAGACAGACAGACAGACAGACAGACAGCTAGCCCGGCTGGAAACAAAAATGAAAAAAAGGGCACACAAAAAAAAAAAAAAAAAAGAGAACCCCTGACGGAAAAAACACCAGGGAGAGCAGTGTATGCCTGAGCAGAAGGAGAGTACGGAAGATGGAGACCAGAAAAACACTAGAAAACAGAAAGAAGGATGGAGATTGGCTGCGGAGAAGCCTGGAGCAGAAAATCTATGACCAGAACAGCTGCAGACCAAAAACCTCCCTCCCAGGGGCCCGCCACGAGCACCAGGGAGGTGAAAAAATCTTGAGTAGAGTAATCCGGATGACCGGAACGCCCACCGCCCCAGAGTACATTGACCCACAAAGGAGGAGAAGGAAGGAATAAAGCCAAAAAGGGAGAAGAATGCCCAGAAAAGGGGCATCTTGGAACACCGGAGTGTCCAACATGGGAACTGGAGGTACCCGTGTCACCTGGAAGATGTACACCTGTAGAGTAAGTTAACCCAACGTCCGCTAAATGCTCCGGGTGACAAACTTCTACATCTAGACAAGAAGTGGGGTACAGGACGACCGCGCCACAAACAGGACTGCGGAGTCGGGGCAGGAGAGCTAAACTGCGCAAGACCACAACCATCACTAAGGCCCAAAGAACCAGAAGGGCTGACCTAGAAAAGAAGACACGACACATCATACTAGGACAGTGTCCAAGACAAGGAGACTAACCAGACATGAACCCCAGCGGTCTGAGCGGACCAAAGCAACACCTCGTCAGGACGGGAAGAGAGGGGGAAACAAAAGGGAAGGTTACTCCAGAAGACTGTAGTGTCTGTGTAGCGCAACTTACACCGACAAAGAAGGAGGAACAAACCCCTCCAGGGAGATTACACCGAGGGAGGAGGAGAGCAATGGCAGGACCCAAACAACAGACGGTAGTAGACCAGCTGTCGCCGAGCCATACATGAGTGCATAAACTCCTCCAACAGAGGAGAGTGCCAAGTCTGTATGAGCAGCAGTAGATAACCAAGAAACAGGAAGAGAGCCAGGCTGCAAAAGTGCGCAGCTCATCTGATTACTCTCAGTAAAAAGACAAGGGCCCAGCCAGGTACCCCACCTATATTGAGGAGGGGAAAACAAGGGGTGGTCGCCATGAAATCCAAGCCCAGACCATGCTAAGCTCCCTGATCCCCATACCCCCTGTGGAAGGGGGATGATCAAAATGCGCCAGGCACTATAGGAGTAGGTAAGGTAGCCCGAAGGTAAGGGGGCAAAGGACTGGGTGGATGTAGTCCCCAGGAACCCTGCAACAACATATCAAGGAATGGAGGAGCTATTTTGAGTCCTGACTATAAATAGAAGGAAGAAGCACACACACCCCCAAAGTGTTGAGAGGAACACCTCAACGTGGTGTAACCCTGGACCAGAAGGGCGTCAACTGAGCCATTCTGGTCATTTTCTAAGGCAACAGATTGGACATCTGAACCACCCTGCACAGGAACCCAGGACAGATACCTGAAGGCATGGGGGGGCTGAACCAACTGTCGCCCCATCATGCCCCATGCCAGAGCATAGGAGTTCGACCGCCTAAACCTGTGGAAACAAGAATCACAGAAAGGCCAGAGGCACACCTCACAGAAAAAAGGGAAGGTGGACTCTACACGTGCAGAGTGGCCTAGCGTATTTAGGGACACAGACGTGGTTACCGCACGATAGTAGAGGGGTACCAAGACTGCAGACGCGAAAGAAACCGCAGACATTCAAAAGTCCGGCAGCATGGTGTCACAACCATGCCCCTAGCAGCATACTTAGAAAGGGGATCAGAGAGTGCTGCTCCTTCTGTGAAAGTCCATGGAACCTGCAGAAATCGTCCACGCCCCAGCTCCAAATGGTGCCACACACCAGGACTGCTGTTGCAAACGCAAGGGATGAAGGATGTATGTGGGGCAGGAAACATGCAATGAAACCACCAAGACTCTCTTTGGAAATTCACCTGGAAAATGAGTCACCGGACTGTAACCGCGGGAGCAGCAAGAATGGGGAAGGTGACCTGGCGGAGTAGAAAACCATGCAGATACAATCTGGCTATCTGGCATAGGGACCATGGCCACACCGGGTGCTGTAGACAGAACCACACACAGAAAGCGGGTTACCAGCCTTCAGCCTAGAGAGCGGCCCTGCAAACCAGTATGTGGTGTATTGTAGAGGGCCCATGGAGCAACATGGGGAGATTCACTCGTAACTAAACCTTGGCAGTGGATAACCTGAACTACCATCCACGGTGTGGGAAATGTATGGTAGTGGACTTGACGTAGTATTAGTAGACCATGCAGACAACTGTCGCGATGACTGGTTTTAGGATTCCTGAATGCTCAGGGATACTCCCTCGAACCCCCTTACAGAAAGTGGGGTATTGGAGTAGGACCAAACTTACAAGCGACCTAGCAGTGAAAAAGACCCAGCAGATGAAAGTCTAGCTGACTGTCATCAGTCCCGAGTACTTGCAGGGACCTTATATCAGCAGAGAAGTACGGGTGACCTGACCAAGCCTGCGGCAGCCCAGAGATGCGGGATTGACAGCGATAGAGACCGTGCAAACAACAGCCTGGCTGAACAAGTACACTTCCAGTTGCTGGATAAAAGGGAACAGCCAGATAGGCGATCACTGTGCCCCACAGACGCATGTGGGAGGGAGGGGAGGCCTAGGAGCCATAGATAGTATCCCCGCCACATTGGGAGATTGGGGGAGGCTAAGCAGCCGCGGAATGCATCCCTGCACCCCGTCTAGGGTGCATAGGACATGCTGGGACATGTCTTCGTACACCTCGCACAGCAGTGGGGTACAGGAACTCCAGCCTCAGATACATCAGCTGAGTGATGAGTGACAGGCGGCTGAGGAGACCACGCAGACCACTGTCTAGCTTACTGGTATGGGTCCATAGTATCCAACGGGTCACTCCTTTGGACACTACGCAAAGCAGTGGGGTATCGGAACTCCAGCCGCAGATACATCAGCTGTGTGATGAGTGGCAGGCGGTGGAGGAAACCACGCAGACCACTGTCTGGCTTACTGGTATGGGTCCATAGTAAACAACGGGTCACTCTGTCGGACACCTTGCATCAGCAGCGGGGTACCGGAGTGCCAGCCGCGGATGCGGCAGCTGAAAGATGAGCGACAGGCGAGACTACTGGCTGGGAGATCGAGATCAGGACCAATCCATGCCAAGGCAGGGACACTTCCACAGAGCCCTCGCACTAGTCGGGAGGACCCAGAGCCCTAGCCGCGGATGCGGCAGCCTGTAGAGGAGGGAATCATATTGTAGTGTAAGACTCCGGTCAGTCTTTAAGAATGGAGCCAGGACATTGCGCCTGGCCGCAGCAGATAGGAGTGAGCGGGCTGGTGCGCCCGCACTGAGAAGGTGGACAGCCACGTGGGACCGGAGACCTACAGCTGCAGACAGCGGGTCTCCGGTCCCACGTGGCTGTCCGCCTTCTCAGTGCGGGCGCACCAGCCCGCTTACTCCTATCTGCTGCGGCCAGGCGCCTAAGAAGTAATGCGGCCAGGACACTGCACCTGGGCGCACAAGGTGGTAAGTGGGCAGCTGCACGGGACCGGAGACACGCTGCCCCAGAGACTGAAACTGGGGCAGCGGCATAGAGTCTCTGGCCGGTAGTGAAGATATGTGGCCAGGGTACTGTGCCTGGCCGTTATACATGTGGGATAGAAATGCGTGGCCCGAAGAGGGGGGAGGGAAGGTTCACCGGACTGTCCCCAACAGAATGGCGCCAGAGGCAAAGAGGGAGGGAGAGGGGGAATGTAGTAGATACTCACCCATGGCTCCATCTTCTTATACTCACCCTGAAGTCTTCAACCAGCTTATGGCCACGCTGCATCATACCAAGCTAAGATAGCGAGGCGAGCATGGGCAAGTGGGGAACCCGGACCCAGGGTACAACCTCCAGGCACTGGCCGTTGGCGATAAGGGGCTGAAGGCCCATACTCATGTTCCGTGCCCCTTTGTCGCATATGTGGGAACAGGTAGCCATGCTCCTGAACCCCCACCTGAAAAAGAGAAATAAAAAGGAGATAAAAACTAAACATCCCTTACTAGAAAAAAAAAAAAAAAAAAAAGGGAGCTCCCAGACCTGTGTCTTGCTTCCTACTGACACTAGCTAAAACTGATTACCTCACTTCCAGTGGGCGGGTATATCCTGCAAGGGAGGAGAAGACTTTTTTTTTTCCTAGTGTCAGCGCCTCCTAGTGGAAAGAGCATATACCCATCAGTATAGGTGTCCCCCAATGAAGAGCGACCAAGAAAGAACATTTACCCTTTTCTGTGTATATTTCCTACACCTTTTGTTTACATCCCCCTGGTGATTGTTGCCTAGCAACTTGAAACTCGTATAGGTGCATCACAAATAGGGTGTTCTAGGGTGTTTTTTTTCAAAGGGTAGTTCGGGGCAGGGGGTCGCCCTTATTAGGGCGGGTGCTCCACTGGTTCCTTGTGAGAGTAGGTCCTAGTTTACACTACTCTACATGCAGGGTTTCCCAAGGATTTTTTCCTTGCCTATCCTTTTTGTACCACGGATCCTCGCTGGACATTTCCTCTGGGATGCACCATGGGCGACATGTGACACAACACAGGAAGTCTAATAGGTAAGAACCAGAGTCCTTTATTTTGAGCACTGGTTACCTACAGCCCAAGTACCGGTTCCTGTGTTTTCTGCCTCCATTAACTGCATACCCTAACTATTAGTCTGGCTATTTTGGGTCACACTGGCCACATGTTGATGTCTTTGGGGTTATTATTTTATGCATATGTTAGTAAAAGTTACGTTTTAATACAGGTGTCTCCCCCATAATCTATTGTTTAACTTACTTCTTTGTAATTAAAGGGGTACTCCACTGCTCAGCTGTTTGTTCCAGACGCTGAGCAGTGGAGTACCCCTTTTAAAGCACCAAGCTACTTGAGTGTAGTGATTTCCTTTTGATCAGATAACGCCACAGCAGGAAATCCAGGTAGGTAAATATTATTTTATATTTTATTAGCGGCCCAAGCAAAATATCAAAAATGATTTATAAATATTGATTTGGTTGTAAACTTTATAGCGTTTGTAGATATTATGGACTACATAGTAACCGGTCAGCCCTACTATGATCTGTAGAAATTATGTATTAGGCAGGGTTCACAACAAGATTTGTGCCTCAGACATGGATACATCTGGAAAACCTTAAAATGGGATGCTGATGTACCCATTCTTGGACAGGTATGGATCCCATTTATTTCAGTGGTGCCAACATAGTCAGCTAGAGTTTTTATTTAGGCTGGCTTCACATCACGATTTGAGTGCCCGCTGCACAGATACGATTTCAGAAGCTCAAATCGCCTGAAATCGTATCTGTGCAGGGACAGGTACTGACAGATACAGGTACTGACAGAATCTGACATGCTGAGAAAAGGACCAGATCATAGTCACTAGCAGACTACGATTGGGTCCGCAGCCCCATAATAGTAATGGCTCCTTATCTGTCAGTACCTGTCCCTGCACAGATACGATTTCAGACGATTTGAGCTTCCGAAATCGTATCTATGCATCGGAAGGTCAAATCGTGGTGTGAAGCCAGCCTTAGACGAAAAAACGTCCTTCCCAGACAAAACTCAGATAAGTTTGGAACATGACACAAACCTAGTCACTAGCTGACTCTGTATATGTGCATGCCATTTTTACATTTTTCTAGAGATATCCGTTTTTCCTTTTTTGGATTGTGTGAGGGAGCTCTTACAGGGTAACTAGTGCTATAAATAAAGAGAGATATAGGGGGAGATTTATCAAAACCTGTCCAGAGGAAAAGTTGCCCATAGCAACCAATCAGCTCGCTTCTTTCCTTTTTAACAAGGCCTCTGCAAAATTAAAGAAGCGATCTGATTGGTTGCTATGGGCAACTTTTCCTTTGCACAGGTTTTGATAAATCTCATCAATAATGAATTAAATACTAACTTTTTAGCACTGCTGTCATATGTATATGACAATTTTAAGAATTACATACAGCAATACTATAACCAGTATATGCAGATATTCTGGATTACATAGTAACTGGCCAGCACTGCTATAACCTGTACATGCAGATGGAATATATAGTAACTGGTCAGCACAGCTATAATCTGTATATGCAGATATTAGGCAGGGTTCACACCACAATACATATCCAAGTCACGGACATGGCACAACCATGCTCAGATAGTGTGGGCTCCATTGATTTCAATGGTTTAAACATAAAGAGCCACAAGCTGTCATTTCACAAGCATGTGTTTGTTTTGGCTCAAACTAAAAAACTTGCTGCAATTTTCAGTCAGAGCCAAAACTCATATATGCTCCGACCCACATGTAGTTGCTAGCTGACTATGTTCAGGCAATCAAAATGAATGGGGCCCATGCCTTTCAGTTGATGTATCCATGACTTGGAGGTGTGAACAAGCCCTTACAGGGAAACTGTTCACCAATGCTACAAATAAAGATATAATAGATTATGTAGTTATTGTTAGCACTGCTATAATGCATATGAAGATTTTAAGAATGATAGCAGTGCTGGCCAGTTACTATGTTATTTGAAGGTCAATATTTTAAGGGTCACACAGTAACCAGCCGGCACTACCGTGTACTACTATTACTATAAATTTGTATACACAGATTTTGTGTATTATGTAGTAACTGGTGACCACTGCTATACTATTTACATATATCCATGTAAATGATATTATTATATTTATTATCTACGACTTACCCTCCTTCACTTTCTGCCTCCTCAGAACTTGGGTACTCGCCCGATGCCTTTGAAGTCTCACTTTTCTTTCTCTTCAGACTTCTGTGCTGGGGACTGACCTTTCTCCCATCATTCTTGCCTCTTAGCTCATCCTTGATCTGTTCTTCTAATTTAGGAATGGTTTCTTTCAGAAATTTCACCTCATCCTTAAGTTCCTCAACACTTTTCAGCAGGCTCCCCAGTTTCTCCAGGATTTGCAGCTGACTGCCCTGAAGGACCATGACAGCCCCTTGGTTGTCCTGAACTTGGTTGTGTGTCCCAGATGACCAATTCTCACCCAAGCCAAGATGAAGACCATGTTTTCTATACTGTCTCCACCACAACCAGGTAATGCTAACTCCTGCAGCTCCTGTGAGAACTCCCAGCAGCAAGCTCCTGTTTTCAGATTGAACAGTACTACTCATGGTAACACAACCGGAGCTGAACCACAGCTAATATTTTTTGTGATGACTTATCAGCAACCATGGAATGACAAAGGTCAATAGTAGAAGGCTACATTCTTCCTGTAATAGATTTATTACAAAGATTTCTACCGAGCGATAACGTTCTCCTAGTGAAGGCTGCCATCAAGAATGTAATGGTCTTCGAATAGCCATGAGTCCCGATTCTATGAAGCACATCATCTCACGTTCAAAGGTGCAAAGTCGCCTCTGAATGTCAGTAGTTTCTGTGAACCTGCCAAAGAGAAAAGTTGTTAAGTAACCAGGGAAAGAAAATCAAAGAGACACAGCAGCTGACTACATGTTTTGATATCAGTACCTTGTAATCCCATTATGTGTGGAATAAAGTGGAAATAGCTATGTGGTTAAATACTAAAACCTCAATAGCATTATGTGGCTGAATGAAGATGCTTCATTTTATCTAACCCAGTCCCAGAGTTACTGAATGATTTAGAAGTTCAGCAGAAATACCTGAGAGACCTGCAGGGTGACAACCCAGCCCAATGTCATAAAAAACATATTGCCAATTGTTTCTCTATATTGTCATCCTCCTTGCTTCCTGTCTTATAGTTCTGCAGTGTGTGAGGGCCACTGCAGAGGCAACAGTCCATATGACAGCAAAGGTGACCACAATATATGTACTAACATATTAATGGTAATAGGATAGTCACCTTATATGCAAAAGGTGCACATCCCTTTTCATATAATGCTTTAGGCACATATACTATTGCCAAATCTGAGACAGTACTGTCAGAGAAAGCCAGTGTCCCTCCATGTACATAATGTATACTCAGATAGGATGGACAGAGATGCAGCACACTTATCCAGTATCCTGTGACTATGGGATAAGCTGGATATTACTAGACAACCCCATAAGGTGACTTTAGTACTTACCTGTCAGACAGTAATGGACATGCTTAGGAAGGATCTGTGGTTGTCTTGGGGCTAAATGGCTGTGTTTTGAGTCCACTATAATGCTGCTGCTTTCTTTTTGTGAACTGGCTATTTTCTGTTGGCATTCTTTCCCTCCAACTACAAGTCCCATGATCCCTTTTTTTTTTAGTAAATGTGAGGTCATTTTTCTCCCTTCCACATATCAGTCACCCCACACATTGCAGCACAGCTGAGATGCCTTGCAAGTTGTGCTGTGATTAAAACTACAATTCCCGGCAGCCCTGTGGAGAATTCTCTTTCCCACTCAGCGGTTGCTCCACCCATTGAAGCAGACAGGCTCCTTTCAACACCTGACTACTGATGTAATGTCTCAGGCTGCACTGCAACCTGGGAAAAGCTCATTTTGTATGTTGCTAAAAAGGAACAAAGATCACATAAGAATTTCAAAACCAGCCAAACACAGGTACAGACACTATATTATGCTAACTGAGCTGTGCATCCCTGCTATCAGCCTAGTGTTTTTTTTATCATACAGTAAAAAAAAAAAAAAAAATTAATATAAATATAGAGAAGGCCTGACTCACCGACTCATCAAAGCCCAGCCTAAACCCTTGGACCTAGAAAGCTGAATTTTTTCACAGGTGTTTTTAAGACGTAGACAAGGATTTTTCTAAATTCAACCCTTAAGGGGGTGAAAAAGTGGTTGAAAGTTTGTATGGAAGTCTGTCATTTTTGAAGCTGTGTGTGTGTGTGTGTGTGTATGTTCCAGCATCACGTCCAAACGGCTAAAGATATTAACATGAATCTTGGCACACTTACTTATATGTCAACAACAAGTGTAAGGCTACGCAGTAGCCTGTGTTTGTGGGAGGGGCGTATGGCTTTAAGAACCCGCGGCTCACCCGTCTGACCCGCCGTGGGTTCTTCACGGCAAGGGGAAGTGGCATACCAAGTGAGCTGACACATCAGCTGACCGGAGCTTCTCAGTACAGCACAGCCGGCAGAGGTAAGAGCTAGGTCTATCAGGTGCTTGCAGCGGGCGGACTTGATTCATTTTAAAACATGCTTCGCCTGCCTGCAATGCGCCTAGGTAGCGCAGCATGTTACAGGAAACATACCTATATTTATCACAGTGCGGTCATGCTGCGTGACACACTAACGGCTCGGACATGCTACAGGACACTTGCCAGCCCGGCCACGCTACAAGACACGCTGCCAGCTCGGTCACGCTAAATTACACACTGCCAGCTCTGTCACGCTACACTTCTTAATTCTTATAAAATGGGGGCACTCATGTTGCCCCAGCTCGGTCACGCCACCATCAATATTAATTAAAGGAGCACTCAAATTTATTTCTGCTCGGCCACGCTATAGTTAGTGGTTTCTCTTAGGGGGGCTATATATATATATATATATATATATTTTAAGGGCTTTTCGGCTCGACCACGCTACAGCTATGAAACCTCTCATAGGAGACATACATATAGCCCAGGCATGTTACACTTAATGAAATGTCACGAAGGGCCATATATTTTCTTCTCTGCATCATTCATACTACTGATAATAAATTCGAATTGGTGGAATACATATTCTATTTACTGTTCTATTTAATATATTTATTAATGACCTTGTAGAGGGGTTGAATAGTAAAGTAGCAACCTTTGCCGATGATACTAAACTCTGTAAAGCGGTAAACACAACAGTGCACTATTACAAATGGATCTTGATAGGTTGGAGGTTTGGGCTGGGAATTGGCAGATGAGGTTCAACACTGATAAATGTAAGGTAATGCACATGGGGAAGAAAAATCCGGGCTGGGATTATGTATTAAATGGGAGAACACTTAGAATGATTGACATGGAAAAACTTAGGAGTCTTAGTTAACAGTAAATTTAGCTGTAGTGACCAGTGTCGAGCAGCTGCTGCCAAGGCAAATAAAATCATGGGATGCATCAATAGGGGCATAGATGCCCACGACAAGGAAATAATTCTACCGCTGTACAAATCACTAGTCAGACCACACATAGAATACTGTGTACAGTACTGGGCACCAGTGTACAAGAAAGATATACAGTAGTGGAGCTGGAGAGGGTTCAAAGACGGGCAACCAGAGTAATACGGGGAATGGGAGGACTACAGTACCCAGAAAGATTCTCAGAATTAGGGTTATTTAGTTTAGAAAAAAGAAGGCTTAGGGGAGACCTAATAACTATGTATACATATATCAGGGGACAGTACAGAGATCTTTCCCATGATCTATTTATACCCAGGACTGTATCTATAACAAGGGGGCATCCTCTATGTCTTGAGGAAAGAAGGTTTCTACACCAGCACAGACGAGGGTTCTTTACTGTAAGAGCAGTGAGACTATGGAATTCTCTGCCAGAGGAGGTGGTTATGGTGAACTCTGTAAAAGAGTTCAAAAAGGGTCTGGATGCATTTTTGGAGAATAATAACATAGCTGGTTACGTATACTAGATTTATAGGGACAGAACGCTGATCCAGGGATTTATTCTGATGCCATATTGGAGTCAGGAAGGAATTTTTACCGCTAGTATGAGGGTTTTTTGCCTTCCTCTGAATCAACTCAACTCAGTAGGGACTTATTAGGGGTATAGGTTGAACTTGATGGACTCTGGTCTTTTTTTCAACCTTATGAACTATGTTATGAACTATGTTACCAGCTTTATAACCTCATAAGAAGCTATCATAAGTGTTTTTGGCTCAGTCACATTACTATCAGTAAATTATTACAGTGCTGATACAAAGAAAAAAAAATTCATAATGACATAAGGCGCTATTTTAGTTATTTCCACTCGCTTGTATCTAAGTACATTCTCACGGTATATGTTAGCCTTGCCTGTTCTTAATACAGATGTATCTTCATCTTAAATGACACGGGGCAGTACGCATATTCATGTCCAAGGTCTTCATATGGCTTAGTTATATGCATTTTTCAACCGGCAGTGATAACTAGCCAAAGTAGCATCTTCCGTTTTAGTATTTTATAATTTATGTATAGAAGTATTACCACAGTCGATTGCGTTAAATCTCAATTTCAAAAAAAAAAAAAAAAAGGGGGGGGGGCAAAAATGTTTACTCTTCTCACACGCAATCTGGTTCATGACTTGTCTGGTAAACAGAGAGAGGCTGTCAGGCTCTGCACAGTCAGTTCTGATATGTGGGTCTTTTTGTTCACAGTATGTACTTGCTTGTTTAATAAATGTGGTAGAATATGTTCAAAAATTTTTGTTTTAAGTCTTTTACATTTTCTCATATCCCACTGGCTCACTTATTTAGGTAGGGTCTCGTGCTGGGTAGCTAGTTATATCATGGTATGACAGCATTAAAAGGGGTTCTCCGGTGCTTAGACATCTTATACCCTATCCAAAGGATAGGGGATAAGATGCCTGATCACGGGAGTCCCGCCGCTGGGGACCCCCGGGAACTTGCACGCGGCACCCCGTTTGTAATCAGTCCCCGGAGTGTGTTCACTCCGGGTCTGATTACCGACGACCACAGGGCCGGCGGCGTGTGACGTCACGCCTCCGCCCCCGTGTGACGTCACGCTCCGCCCCTCAATGCAAGCCTACGGGAGGGGGCATGATAGCTGTCATGCCACCTCCCGTGGGCTTGCATTGAGGGGAGGAGCGTGATGTCACATGGGGGCGGAGGCGTGACGTCATACGCCGCCGGCCCTGTGGTCGTTGGTAATCAGACCCGGAGTGAACACACTCCGGGGACTGATTAAAAACAGGGTGCCCCAGCTGCGGGACTCCCGCGATCAGGCATCTTTTCCCCTATCCTTTGGATGGGGATAAGATGTCTAAGCACCGGAGAACCCCTTTAACATATAATTTCTGTATGTGAGCAATCTGGAGGTTGGTATTAACGTAGGAGATACGGTATTCAGCAAGAATTAGCTGTCACAGGGGTCTACAGGTTTCTTTTCCTCGCATATCCCATATCTGTCATTTAGGTAAGATCCCGTGCTGGGTAGTTAGCTATATTACGGTATGACGGCATTAACTTATAATTTCTGTAGGTGAGCGATCTGGAGGCCGGTGTATATCTAGAACATACGATCTTAAGCTAGGAGTGGCTGCTGTAGGTGTCTACAGGTTTCATCCTCTTGTGTATCACAGCGGCTCTGTCATTTGGGTAGGTCTCATGCTGGGTTGTTAGTACATTACGGTATGACAGCATTAACATATTTTCTGCAGGCGTGTCATCTGAAGCTCAGTGTATACCTAGGAGAGTCCATATTGTGTAAGGATTAGTGGTTACAAGTGTCTACAGGTTTCATCTTCTCACATAGCACAGCGGCTGAGATTTAGGTAAGATTTTGTGCTGGGTTGTTAGTTATATTACGGTATGGCAGTACTAATATATAATTTCCGTAGGCGACTGATCTGGAGATCGATGTATAAATAGGCGATACGGTCTGAGCAAGGATTAGCTGTTACTGGTTCCTACAGGTAAGCTAAGCTCAGTCTAGGTTAAGTTGATTACTGATCAGAAGGGGTGTCATGCGGTTATATATTCTTTTATTCTAGGGGTTCTCGCTTCACAACTAAGCGGATTCGTCAGTATCCTTTTCAGTTACATCCATAAGGTTTGTGCCAGGATTAGTATAGGTAATCCCTGTCAGTTGGTCATTTGTATATGGTCAGTAGTAGATATTTAGTTTATTTGTTGTTTAGGTCCAGACGTGGGCAACCAGTCTTCTTAATACGGGTAAAGCCACTCTTGGTTTAAGTACTTAGTCACCTAATGAATCCATCACATCATTGGGTTGAGACTCTGTTCTTGTCACTCGGTCGGTCACAATGATTGTCACGTACCTGGTAAGAGGTACTCTGGTGATTCTGGGTCGGGTTTATCCATTGCACTTGTTTCACATGGCCACTGCGAAACCTGTCACGGCTTCAGGTTCATTCCCTCTGCTTCAGGCCGACACGTCCTCGGTCTGCTGTATTTGCTGTTTTATTTTAGGCGATTAGGTACGTTTACAAGGTGAGTCAAGTTTGGCATAGTTTAAGTCGTTATCGGGCCTTTCACTGATAGACTCAGTCAGACAACTGAGGTTCGTGTAATTTCGGATATTTTTCAGAAATGTCTCACGGTTCAGACATAGAAGACCTTAGTCCTGGAGGAAACCACCAGGACATTGGATCACGCCAGTATTTCGTCCCTGAGAAACTGGACAATACCCAAACTGACTGCAGAATTAGTTAGGAGAGGAATCTCTTTCCCATCCACGGCTAGGAAAGCGGAGTTATATAGTTTGTTAACATCAGAAACTGCCGGGCCCAGTAACGATGAGGTGTCAAATTGTACCTTTCACACCTCTCTCACGCAACTACACGCGCTAGTTAACAGTCTATCCTCTTCTCTCTCGTATATGCAGTCTAGAGTTGAGGCCATAGAGAACAGGAACACGGTTCTGCCCACACCCCCGATACCAGTTCAGTCTCCGGCTTACGCCTCAACATCAGGTACTCATACAGCAGTTCCTACAATAGCACCAGCTCATTTTATACCAGCCCACATAAAAAAAAGACACTCAATGGGAAAGACATCAATATGGCTTCTCTCCTGATAGCCACCCACGATCTGATGGAAAATAAAAGCATCGCTTGTTGGGACGTCTCTGTGGTTTTGAAATCAAAAGATGTCCACCTTAGTAGAAAGTTATCTGTGTCAGAATTCATAATGGCATTCAGCATATACCGCGATATCATTTGTACTACAAAACCAGAGAGAAGGGAAGAATTGGACCACTACCTATATAAGGTGACCGAGCGATCACATTTTACGATCATCATCGGTCCTTTTCGGCCAAAGCAGCTGCGGCGCTATGCCAGTTTGGGTACGCCATCAATTGGGCAACTATCGATACAGAGATTTTTTTGTACTCACTTTGTTGGGTTGAAGACACCGGTATGTGCCAAATGCCAGTCCAGCAGTCATACTGCAGAATGGTGCAGCCCCACGAATACCGACACCAGCAGTGGTCTGCCAGGCACATCAACTTCAACACAGCCTAGAGTGCAGAAAACCTCAGGTCTATCGGATAAATTGGGAAGACCCATTAAGTATTTAGGCAGGTCACAGATGTGTAATTACTTTAATTACATGGCTTGTAATTACAATCAGTGTAGGTTGTTGCATGTCTGTGCCATTTGCTTCAGGGCCCAACCTAAAGTGGCTTGTCCACAAAAAAGTGAGAAATCCTGACTAGCCGTCATAGATGTGGCTTTCTTAGAAATGTTTCTGGCAGATCACCCTGATTCAGGCTGTCCAATTTCTTCTTTCTGGGTTCACGCACAGTTTCCACGTAGGCATAGTAACCATACCCGATGTCACCCATGAGCGCAATAATCTCCTGTCAGCTCAAACTGACCCTGAGGCTATAGATCTTCTCATCAAAACAGAGGTTGATAAGGGTTTTGTGATATGCCCATTCAGGAAGTCACCTTACAAAACATGGAGAGTTAGTCCTATTGGTCTAGCAATTGGGAAGTTTAACAATAAAAAAAAGATTGGTGTATGACTTGTCTGCTCCCCATTCTTCCTCTGTGCCCAGCATTAACAGGTTAATTCCAGCAGATGAGTTTGGCGTAAAATACTTGTCCATTAATCGCCATAATTTTGAGCATGGGTCGGGGAGCCTGGCTATCTAAGGCAGATATAACAGATGCCTTCAAATTGCTCCCGATCATGCCTCAATTGTGGAGATGACACGGCATCAAGTGGAGGAATAGTTATTTCTTTGCCACTAAATTAACATTCGGAGCCAGAAGCAGCCCCTGGTTATTCAATAAATTTGCTTCAGCTCTTCATTGGATGCTAGAAAACAGGTTTTCATGCAATCACCTCATTCACTACCTAGATGGTTATTCCACAGGGTACGACATTTATATCCCATTTGTTAGAGCTATCTTTTGCCCTGGCCCAGAACAGCATAATACAGTTAGGGCGGTCAGCAATGGCAGACCTGCTAATGTGGGATACCTTTTTGGGTTCATGGAATGGGATTTCATTCTTTATTCCTAGAGTCAGTAATCAGTCACCTCGTATTTTTTCAGATGCCTCCTTTATATCTGGGTTTGCAGCTATCTGGGACAACCATTGGTTGGCAGCCCCATGGCCCCCCGAGATTCACTGCGTACCAGGTTTCACCCAGAACTCAGCACTTTTGAACTTTATCCTATCGTAGCTGTGGGCCCAGGTATAGGGAGAATCATGGCACAAGTCCACAGTACTGTTTGTTTTGGATAACGCTGCTACTGTCGAAATTTTGCTAAAAGGCAGATCTAAGAGAGTCTTCAGGTCATGTCCCTGGCTAAAAAATTAGTTTGGTTGTCCTTACATCATGGATTTAATTTTACTTGTGCACATATTAGTGGCATTAAAAATGCAGATGCTCTCTCCAGACAGAAATTCTCTCTTTTCTTCCAGCTCATGCCGGAAGCCGACATGACAGGCACTCAGGTACCACAATTTCAGTCCCTGTGGCCAAAACTTTAATTAATAAATCCTTGTCAGCCAACACTCAAAAAATGTATACAACCGCATGAAATACATTTCAGCAGTTTCAGGCCAAATACACACAGGGTGACCCACATTCAGTATCCTTTATTCTTGCATTCATCGGGTTTTGCCATTCCACCTTACATCTAGCCCATAACAGGGTAAAAATATATTTGGCAGGTATTCAATACCATTTATCATTAGACAATCCTGACAGACCTATCTTCAGCTCTCATATGATAAAATCTGCCCTCAAAAAAGTATGCAGAAAAGGGGAAGTGGTCAAACCCCCTTCTAGCCTACCAATTTCAGGAGATATGTTTAGGCTTTTGTCCAATACGATCGATAATCACCCATTTGGTCATCTTAACAGCATTTCCCTGAAAGCAGTCATGTATTTAGGTTTCTACGGATTCCTATAGTATTGTCTCTAATGTCCACGAAAACATCATTACCAGGTCAAGTGACAAACGCTTGCATGGTGTCCAGTTTACGTTTTCTAAGAATTATTTGCATGTATTCACCCCTATACTGAACAGTTACTCATGTTTGATGGCTCGCCCATAACTACCTCGCTTTTTATCAAATACCTACGAGTCCTGGTGAAGTCTTTAGGTGACAACCCAGCGGTGCTTTCCAGACATTCATTCAGAATGGGTGCAGCATCTTCGGCATCCAGGCACGGAGCCCCAGCGCATATCATTAAGAGTATGGGTCGTTGGAAGTCAGCCTGCTTTATGCGTTACATTGCGAATCCCAAGAAAGAAATAGCTGACATGTTTAAATCCCTTGTTATGTGAACCGCTTAATATTCTGTTCCTTATGTTGGTGTTTTGCCCTCTATTTTCCAGGCATGCTCTGACGTGGCAGTTATGGCACACATCAAGCTGCTTAGTTAGGGTTGGTTTATCGTAGGTAGGTTCTTACGTTACTTGTCATTCCTGACAGGAGCCCTGACCACAAGTGTAAGGCTACGCAGTAGAGTAGGGGCGTATGGCTTTAAGAACCCGCTTTAAGCCCCTTCAATATAAGTCTATGGGAGGGGTGTCCGTCACGGCCCTTCCCATAGACTTGCATTAAGGGGGCAGACTGTGAGGTCACGAGGGGGCGGAGCCGTGATGTCACGATGCTCCTTCCCTTGTATCGCAGGTCATTACGCACAGAGCGAGCTTGCTTTGTGCAGTAATGATAACGGGGTGCTGCAGCCGAGATCCCGGGGGTCCCCAGCAGCAGGACCCCCGCGATCTGACATCTTATCCCCTACCCTTTGGATAGGGGATAAGATGTCCTCAGACGGAATACCCCTTTAAATTAGTTGTTTAAAAATGTCCTCTTCTGATACCTATAACTTATTTTTCCATATATAGGGATGTGAGAGGGCTCATTTATTGCTCTGTGATCTGTAGTTTTTATCGGTACCATTTTTGTTTTAATGGGACTTTTTGATCGCTTTTAATACATTTTATTAGGGTATACAAAGTGACCAAAAATACGCAATTCTAGGCTTTTAATAAATATATATATTTATAGAGCGGACATTTACGCACGTGGCGATACCACGTTTATTTTTGTCTATTTTTTTTATAGGAAACGGGGGATAGCACAGCAGTGATCAGTGTTATCGGCGCTCCATTGCTCGAGCTGACTGGAGCACTGATCAGACGGCGAGAAGGCAGGTTATGGCCCTTCCATCATCCTCTCGGCTGATCAGGACCACTCGGGTGATGGCTGGCATTTGCCACAGGTTCCGGTGGCTGATAGCCGCTGGGACCATCCCACTATGACCCGAGCTGAGGAGGAGCAGGCACAGGGCATACATGTATGCCCTGCATTCTGAAAGAGTAGCTCCCACCATCTCATTATTGTTTTATTCTGTCCCTACCTATAGGAAATCTATCCCTAACCCCCTCCCTGCCTTTAAAAATTTTTGGGGGACTTACATAGTCTTCATATTCATCGCTTCTTTCTTGCTGTGCGGTCTTCCCCAGCAGATGCGACGTCCCTGACGCTTGCTGGACGCCGACTTCCGCCCTCACTTCATCTATGCTGCGCTCCCGCTGGAAGCACACATAGATGATCAGCGAATCGCAGGGCAGGCTGCTCCTGGGTCTCCTCTTCCCTGTTTACCAGTACATGTGCTACCCAGGAAGGAGGAGTATAGGAGTAGCCTGCATAGAAATAGACACCTGCAGAGACCCAATGTAGAGAAGAAAACTGTCTTGAAGCACTTTCACCAGCTGTTCGGGACACCGAACGCTTCAAGACACAGTTTTCTTCACTACACCAGCTTGTAAACTTGCAGTGGAGCTTCAGCGCGGCACTGATAACTAGTGTGCGCGCATGGCTGTGCGTGAATATAATCAGCCAATGCGCGCAGCCACAGCATTTACAGGCAGGGAGCGAGTGCAGCCTAAATGAATTAGGACAGATTGGGGAGGGAGACCCCTAGTGGCCAGTTTTCAAATGTAAATTTCACCCTAATAATAAAAAAAATTTAATAATGAAAATATATTAGAGATATCAAAAAAAAATAATAAGTTGGTGACAGTGCACATTTAAGGAGTTAAAAGGGCGGGGGGGAAAAAAAAACAATTGGTGAACTATAATACAGATTTTTCAGGTTGCCATCACAACAGCACCACATAAGATATAACAGATAAAAGTTTCTTTTTTTTTAGAGACAGACCACAGCCTGTCGCACCTTCCGACTGAATGTGAGGTCCTGGAAAGAGGTCACATTCAGCTTGCAGTGTTTAAAGCAGGTGTGCTTTTTCTGCCAAGGAGACTGCCATGGACTGAGTTGAATGCCCTCTTAATCATTCTGGTACTTCATTACCCAAAGATTTGTAGGATTCCGCAATGGCAGATTTAACCCCTTAAGGACCAAGCCCATTTTAACCTTAAGGACCAGGCCAATTTTATTTTTGCGTTTTCGTTTTTTCCTCCTCTCCTTCTAAAATCCATAACTCTTATATTTCCATCTACAGACCCAAATAAGGGCTTGTTTTTTGCATGACCAATTGTACTTTGTAATGAAACCTCTAATTTTACCATAAAATGTACGGCGAACCCAAAAAAATATTTTTTAGGGAGGAAATTCAAATGAAAACCACAATTTTTGGAGGGTTTCGTTTTCGCACTGTATGGTATATATGTTTATTTAAAAAATTACGCTTTTTGGGGGTAAAATGGGAAAAACTGACAATTTTTATTTTTATTGGGGGAGGGGATTTTTCACTTTTATTTTTTTTTTACTTTTATTTTTTTTTTTTCCTACATTTTTCAACTTTTTTTAACATTTTTTTTATTTTTATTTTTTACACTTATTTCCCCATAGGGGACTATCTATAGCAATCATTTGATTGCTAATACTGTTCAGTGCCATGCATAGAGCATAGCACTAATCAGTATTATCGGTCATCTTCTGCTCTGGCCTGCTCGATCTCAGACCAGAGCAGAAGACTTCGGGAGATGGACGGAGGCAGGTGAGGGGACCTCCATCCGCCATTACAGATGATGGGATAACCGCTGCAGCGCTGCGGTCAATCCGATCATCTATTTTAACTCGTGCATTGCCGCAGATGCCATGACCTGTACTGATCACGGCATCTGAGGGGTTAATGGCGGACATCCGCACGATTGCGGATGTCGGCCATTACTGGCGGGTCCCCGGCTGCTGATAGCAGCCGGAACCTGCCGTGTTTGACACGAGCACCGCTTCGATGCTCGGGGTCATACACAGGATGTAAATGTACGTCTTGGTGCGCGAAGAACAGCCAAGCCAGGACGTACATTTACGTCCGTGGTCGTTAAGGGGTTAAACCATCTAGAGATGGAATTTTCTGATTCTTTCTGATCCTTATTGGGACCTTGGAATTAAATGAATAGTTTGGAGTCTCTTCATTACGATATTTTAAAACCAACCTTCTCATGTCCAATGTATGAAAGGCTTTCTCCCTCTCATTTTCTATATTTATACATTCTATATATTCTTTTTGGTATACAGGCATAGAACTTGCTTACAAAACTTGCTGTGGACAGCATTTGTAAAAAGTCATCCATTTTCACACAAAAAATTACCAGAGGACAAATCATACAAAGTGGTGTCACTTCATAAAAAAAATTGTACTAGCAGCATATTTATGACATGCCGCGAAAACATTTAATACATTTGGCACATATGTACACATTGCTACCACATAAACTAAAAGGAGATATCCAGCCAAACTCCACATATCATCAGCTCCTGCTCTTGTTTCCTGTGTGAGTTGCAGGAAGGGGCTGCCTTGAGTGAGCTGAGCAGGTCACATGGTTAGAGAAGCAGTGAATATAGGAGAGAGGTGTGTGCAGCCTTAGCGCTCTAGGCTTTTTGAGCTGAGGATAAGGAACTGTTCATTACTGGTGCCTGACAGTCATCATGTGTGATAAGAACTACTGGACTTCCTACCTAAAGAAAAAGCTAAAGTAAACAGGGTGCGTGTTCAGCTAAGATTACATTGCAAAGTTATATAGCTTTAACATGTGCAGCTATATAAAAGGTAATTTCATTTGGCTGAAGTTCTCCTCTAACAGTGTTGAAATGTTATTCATCCACACCATATTTGATACATTCCCCTATCGTGCCCATTATGTGTCCTGCCATTGGCAGCCAGCACCGCTGCCTTATCTTGCAGTGGTGTAGTAAACAAGAAACCTAGACTGCTATGATTGGAATCATCATTTTTAGTAACAAATCGAGGTACTGTTTCTGACCAAATGGTAGTCGAATTCAAATATGGAGGCCTTGTGGGGAGCACAGCAATTTTCCTTTGTGGTGGAGCAACACACTGGTCCAACTGCTGGAGTGATCTGATAACCATTTCATATGCAGTCGGTCATCCATAGTAGTGGTAGACGGAGCATTAACAGCTCAGTGATATGTGCAGGACATCCTCTGGTCTCATGTGTCGCCTCTAATAGCAACTGCAACATCTGTGGAGAAATGTGCCATATGATACCATAAAGAACTTTTATACCTTAATGCCCAACCATACCTTATGTGTCCAAGATAGAGGTGGCCGATCAAGGTACTAGAGCCTCCTTTCCATTGTACAGTTTTCCCCTATTTCACACAAAGATTTATTTAACTCCTAGAGCAATTTTTATTTTGCCCTAGAGTATATAAAGCACACCCTTGCAGATTTTGCTGAGGATCAGCAGCAAAACCTACAACAATGTAGAATTAGATGAATGTAGTTTCAGAAGGAATCATTTGATTCCATGCAGATGTATTAAAGTGTAAAAATAAATAAATAAAGTTTAAAAAAAGCACACTAAAGGGGTACTCCACTGGCCAGCTTTCGGAACAGTTAGTTCCAAACCCTGTCCATGCGATGCGGGGATCGGCCACGCCACCCTCGTGACGTCACACCACGCCCCCTCAATGCAAGGTGGGGTAGCCCTTTAACCCCTTCCGTATTAAAAGTTCAAAGCACCCCTCTTTTCCCATTTTCCATATAAAAACATGTAAAAATAATAAAAATCAATGTATTTGGTATCACCGCATGCATAACTGTCTGAACTTTTAAAATATAACAAATATCCGTACGGTGAATGGTGTAAACGGGGGGAAAAAAAATACCAAACCGCAGAATAATTTTTTTTTTTTTATAACATCCCATAAAAAAATTGAGTAAAAAAGCGATCAAAAAAGTCTGATCAATAACAAAATGGTACCAATACAAACAACAGATTATGTTGCAAAAAATGAGCACTCATACAGTTTGGTATACAAAAATAAAAATTTTATAGGGGTCAGAAAATGTCAATTTAAGAAAAATTTTAATTGTCAATTTAAATGATTAAAACTATACAAATTTGGTACCGTTGTTTAAAATATAACAAATATCCGTACGGTGAACGGTGTAAACGGGGGGGGAAAAAAATACCAAACCGCAGAATAATTTTTTTTTTTTATAACATCCCATAAAAAAATTGAGTAAAAAAGCGATCAAAAAAGTCTGATCAATAACAAAATGGTACCAATACAAACAACAGATTATGTTGCAAAAAATGAGCACTCATACAGTTTGGTATACAAAAATAAAAATTTTATAGGGGTCAGAAAATGTCAATTTAAGAAAAATTTTAATTGTCAATTTAAATGATTAAAACTATACAAATTTGGTACCGTTGTAATCGGGCTGACCTAAAGTATCAAAATAACATGTTAGCTTGATCACAAGGTAAATAGCGTAAAAAAAAAAATAATAATAATAATTTTTTTATTGCATTTTTTTATCTATTTCACCTCACGATTATTTTTTCCAGAGCATATGTTACGGTAAAATGAAATATGGATTACAAAGCACAATTTGTCCTGCAAAAAACAATCCCTCATATGAGTCATTAGATTGGAAAAAGTGTCATGGCTATTATAAGGAGAGGAGGAAAAATGAAAATTGGCCCAGTCCTTAAGGGGTTAAAGTATTTTTAGATCTGCCTATTAGGTAAGACTGTATTGACATACACTTTTGGTATATTTAGTATTTTGGTGTATTTTAAAATTATTTTGTGTACCAGGAAAAGTGGATTGTCATGAGGGAATATAGATTATGCTCCATTTTAGTCCCTTGGACGAGTAGTTTTTTTAATTTTTTTATTTCTACACCCCTGATATCCTGGACAAAAGTTGAATCAGCTGCGGTTTAGTGTTCAGTCTTCCACCAATCAGGAAAATGAGGTGGGAGAAGTTCACGCCCAGTGTGTTCCCTCCATCTCTGTGTCACCTGATCAAGACCCATTCTCAGTGTAAGTCTATGGAGCAAGAGGAGCGTGGGTGCCGCTGGGGACCCCCGGGATCTCGGCTGCAGCACTCACCTGTTGCGGCTTCCGGCAGAGCTGGAGGCTCTCATGCAAGTCTATGGGAGGGGGCATGATGGCTGTCACGCCCCCTCCCATAGACTTGCATGGCAGGGCGTGACGTCACACGGGGCGGAGTAGTGATGTCACAATCTCCCGTCACCGTGGTCGTTGGGATGAGAGCCTCCAGCATTGCCGGAAGCCGCAACAGGGGAGTGCTGGAGCAGAGTTCCCAGGGGTCCCCAGCGGCGGGACCCCCACGATCTGACATCTTATTCCCTTTCGATAGGGGATAAGATGTCTAGGGGCAGAGTACCCCTTTAAGGTGAAAGAAGGACAAAAATCTTATGGATACATAAAAGGAGAGATTGAAAAGCCAATGTATCTCGAGCTGTGTGTCTCTTAGTCATGGCCATGACATGTGGCTTGAAACAAGTTGGAATTTAAATGCGTAGCTTAAAATATATATTTTTTAAAGTTAAAATTTTTTGCACACAGCGTTCGGAACTCAATGTTCCGGATGCTGGGTAGTGGAGTAACCCTTTAACTAATGACATGTCGGGGCAACATGCTATAGGTTGTTTTCAATGACAAGAATACTTTACAGGTGTGTTCTGATCCCTTTTAGGTGAACTTGCAAAGATATACTTTTGGAAATCTGATGTTCTGAAGGGGGTAACTGTTGGTATAATTTATGCAAAGACACTGGCCCTCAGTTACTAACAGGATTCCTACTTTTGTCGGGTTTTGCGCCTAAATTCTGTCGCACGGACCAGCCACAGAATGTGCGAATGAATAAACCTGAAAGTATCAGAATCCCTCATAGCCATGCTTGATACCTACCTTCCCAATCCCTTTCCCCCATGGGCGATAAACTCCTATTCCCCTACCTCCACCGAAATAAACAGAACATTTACCTGCAGAAAGAGGCTGTCAGCACAATGGAGACTCCTATGGAGTAACATTATGTCTGTAGCTTGTGATAACTATGGACGCTCACACATTAGGTCTGTAGCTAGTGATAACTATGGACGCTCACAGAGTAACATTAGGTCTATATCTAGTGATAACTATGGACGCTCACACATAACATTAGGTCTATATCTAGTTATAACTATGGACGCTCACACATAACATTAGGTCTGTAGCTAGTTATAACTATGGCTGCTCACACAAAACATTAGGTCTATATCTAGTGATAACTATGGACGCTCACACATAACATTAGGTCTGTAGCTAGTGATAACTATGGACGCTCACACAACATTAGGTCTGTAGCTAGTGATAACTATGGACGCTCACACATAACATTAGGTCTATATCTAGTTATACCTATGGCTGCTCACACAAAACATTACGTCTATATCTAGTGATAACTATGGACGCTCACACATAACATTAGGTCTGTAGCTAGTTATAACTATGGACGCTCACATAGAGTAACATTAGGTCTATATGTAGTTATAAGGTGTAGGGAGCCAGGCTGTATGGTTATATGTATATATTCCATCATGGCCCCTGCACACTCTATCACTGCTCCCTCCATGCAGCGGTCACACAGCTGCCCTCGGTGCACTCACCCTCTAATACGTCCCCCACAGCTGCACGTCGTACTTGACACTTCTGTGTGTGCCAGCCTCACGGTCTCGGTTGATACATAGGAATGTAAACACATTAGTTCCGGAGGAGGAAACGTTCCGCCTCTCACATTGTGGGCGGTGTTGTGAGGGAAGGCTGTGAGGAGAAGAGGCTACAGTAGTGCTTTCCAAACAATGTGCCTCCAGCTGTTGTAAAACTACAACTCCCAGCATGCATTTTGCAACAGCTGGAGAGTCACAGGTTAGGGAACACTGACATATACCATAAGGCTAAATAAAACGTAATAAACACTGCTATAACGTGGTCAGTTGTTACCACCTGTTTTCCAAACAGTGTGCCTCCAGCTGTTGCAAAGCTAAAACTCCCAGGATGCCTGGAAAGCCAAAGACTGTCCATTCACGCTGGAAGTTGTATTTTTGCAACAGCTGCGGGCACACTTTTCAGAAAATTCTGTCCTAGGGACTAGGGATCGACCGATTATCGGTTTGGCCGATTTTATCGGCCGATAATCACGATTTTGGGCATTATCGGTATCGGTAATTACCTTGCCGATAAGCCGATAATGCCCCGCACCGCACCGCACCCCCCCGACTCACCGCACTGCCCCACTGCTTCAACTGGTCCCTGCGTCACTTCTCCTATCTCCACCAATATATACAACAGCACAATCATTGCACCTGCCCGACCATCTTGTTAACCCTATGGTAACTTAGGTGGTGCCTACCAATTCACATAGGGGGAGATTTATCAAAACCTGTATAGAGGAAGAGTGGTGCAGTTGCCCATAGCAACCAATCAGATCACTTCTTTCTTTATTGAAAAGGCCTGAGAAAAATGAAAGAAGCGATCTGACTGGTTGCTATGGGCAACTCAGCAACTTTTCCTCTGGACAGGTTTTGATAAATTTCTCCCTAATAGTGTGTAAATGATGATAAAAACTAATACATAAACGAACACATTCAAGTACCAATGTTCACTTGCTGAATGGAATGGATCAAGATACTTATAGGAATCACTAGAGCGTTACGCTCCCCGATAACACCCCTTTCCGTACTATATGTTAAACACATTAACATCACTCCGATCATTTAGTCCCAATAGACCTAGGGCTTTTGTTTTCAGGATGATAGCGGTTACCTTCTTCAATAGTAAGGTATTTAAAACACCTCCCCCTGGAATTCTGTCTATACATACAAGACCCATAAATGACATCGCTTTTATATCTCCCCTGGGAATTCCCCGCATATGATTTATCAACTTAGGAGCAGGGCTGCCATCAGAACATGGGGGGACATTTCCTAATCTAGTCTATTCTGGGTATGCTTATAGACCAGCGTATGTGGTAGTCTCCTGTCTATTGTGCTCCTAATTTATCAAAGGTCTCACAGCCCTTGATAAATTCTGTGCTCAGACTTCAGGGTCTACAGCTTAAACTGCATTTAGACCTGCTCCAACATGGTCTGACATTTCAGCGTATTTTGGGCAGATGCGACTTGTCGCACAAAAGTCGCACTTGATAAATTCAGCACCAATGCATTTTCCAATGCATTTCCGTCTAAAATAGATTTGCATGCATCATGTTCTAAAAATCCTCTACAGCAAAAGTCGCAGAAAAGTTGCACATATTTAGACTGCGACTTTCTGTGCGACAAATTTAGACAGGAAAAACCAGTCTAAATCCTTTGATAAATCTCCCCCAAGGTGCTTACACAGCTCAAGGCCTGACCAACACCCCCCCCCCCCACCACCACCACCACCACCACCACCACCACACCCAAAATTTTTAAACCACAGGATAAAAAACAAAAAAAAAAAAAACAAGAGTCCTTTAGTTCAATGGGGAAGGAAGGAGGAAATATTATCACCATACATATTGTCATCATACTGTTACTGACCAAATCCTGTATACTGAAACCAATATTACCAATAATACCAGTATACTAGGAGGAATATTATCACTATACATTTTACCATCATACTGTTACTGACCAAATACTGTATACTGAAACCAATATTACCAATAGTACCAATATACAAGGAGGAATATTATGACCATATATATTTCAATAATACTGTTACTGACTAAATCCTGTATACTGAGACCAATATTACCAATAATACCAGTATACAAGGAGGAGATATTCCCCCCATACAGTGACCATATAGTGGTAGATATTAGCTCTACACAGGCTCTGCAGACCATGTAGGTGATTACATAGAGTTACATCAGGTGATGTCTTACATAGTTACATAGTTACATAGTTAGTACGGTTGAAAAAAGACATACGTCCATCAAGTTCAACCAGGGAATTGAAGGGTAGGGGTGTGGCGCGATATTGGGGAAGGGATGGGATTTTATATTTCTTCATAAGCATTAATGTTATTTTGTTCCAGGAATGTATCTAATCCTCTTTTAAAGCTGTTAATTTTTCCTGCTGTGACCAGTTCCTGAGGTAGACTGTTCCATAAGTTCACAGTTCTCATGGTAAAGAAGGCGTGTCGCCCCTTGAGACTAAACTTTTTCTTCTCCAGACGGAGGGTGTGCCCCCTCGTCCTTTGGGGGGGGGGTTAACCTGGAACAGTTTTTCTCCATATTTTTTGTATGGGCCCTTTATATACTTATATACGTTTATCATATCCCCCCTTAAACGTCTCTTCTCAAGACTAAACAATTGTAACTCCTTTAATCGCTCCTCATAACTAAGATGTTCCATGCCCCATATTAGTTTAGTCGCGCGTCTCTGCACCCTTTCCAACTCCGCAGTGTCCCTTTTATGGACTGGTGCCCAAAACTGAACAGCATATTCCAGGTGAGGCCGTACCAATGCCTTATAAAGGGGGAGTATTATGTCCCTGTCCCTCGAGTCCATGCCTCTTTTTATACATGACAATATCCTGCTGGCTTTGGAAGCAGCAGCCTGACATTGAATGCTATTCTGTAGTCTGTGATCTACAAGTACACCCAGATCCTTCTCTACCAGTAGCTCTGCCAGTTTAATCCCCCCTAAGACATACGATGCATGCATGTTATTAGTACCCAGATGCATAACTTTACATTAAACAACAGCGGTCCCAGTACTGAACCTTGGGGCACACCACTTATAACCGGGGACCAATTAGAGTACGAATCATTGACCACCACTCTCTGGGTACGATCCATGAGCCAGAAACACTATATCCACAGCCATTCCTCTGTCAAGGCTTCTACTCACCTCTTCATAAAAGCAAATTAGATTGGTTTGACAACTTCTATCCTTAGTAAACCCATGCTGGCTATCACTTATAATACAATTATCCCCTATGTATTCCTGTATGTAATCCCGTTTAAGTCCTTCAAACAATTTACCCACAATGCACGTTAAACTTACCGGTCTATAGTTTCCTGAGGAAGACCTAGAGCCCTTTTTGAAAATTGGCACCACATTCGCCTTGCGCCAGTCCCTTGGCACAATACCAGACACCAGTGAATCTCTAAATATCATGAACAGGGGTACAGATATTACTGAACTTAGTTCTCTAAGAACTCTAGGGTGTAATCCATCTGGCCCTGGAGATTTGCTTATATTTAAATTACTTAACATACCTTGTACCATTTCTACATTAAGCCAATTCAGTACATTACATGATGTGTTACCAGCACTGACCTGTCCAATGTCAGCTCCTCCTTCTTCCTCAGTATATACAGAACGAAAGAACCCATTCAGTAGCTCCGCTTTCTCTTTATCGCCTGTGACAACCTCCCCATTATCATTATTAAGGGGTCCTACATGCTTTGTCCTTGTTTTTTTTGCATTTATATATCTAAAAAAAATATTTAGGATTAGTTTTGCTTTCTTTGGCCACCTTTCTCTCATTTTCAATTTTTGCTGTTTTTATTAAATTTTTACAGATTTTATTAAGCTCCTTGTACTGTTTAAATGTTATAGCTGACCCATCAGATTTGAATTTTTTGAAGGCTATTTTTTTTTGTTGTTTATTGCTCTTTTAACATCATTTGTTATCCATGTAGGATTTAGTTTTAATCGTTTACATTTGTTCCCCTTTGGTATATATTTAGATGTATAGTTATTTAGAGTTGATTTAAAGATGTCCCATTTACCTTCTGTATCAGTATTTGACAACACCTCCCCCCAGTCTATGTCCTGTAGTGCAGATCTCAGCCCAGGGAAGTTTGCCTTTTTAAAGTTATATGTTTTTGCCTTCCCCGCCTGTCTTTGTTTTCTACATTTTAAGTCAAAAGTAACTATATTGTGGTCGCTATTACCAAGGTTTTCCTGCACAGTTACATTACCAACCAGCTCTGCGTTGTTGGAAATGATCAGATCCAACAAGGCATCACTTCTTGTTGGGTCCTCCACAAACTGGCCCATAAAATTATCCTGCAATAAATTTAGGAATTGTCGCCCCTTTGTAGTTTTAGCCAACCCCCGACCCCAATCTATATCTGGATAGTTAAAATCTCCCATTATTACCACTGTACCTGCCCGGGCAGCCCTCTCTATTTATTTATGCAGCCGACCTTCTATCTCTTCAGTGATATTAGGGGGTCTGTAGATTACCCCAAGTATTATTTTTTCAGTATTTCCCTCCTTTTGTAATTCTACCCACAATGATTCCACATCCTCAGAATCATCACACACTATGGCATCGTTCACACTGACTTTCATTCCACTTCTTACATACAGACAGACTCCGCCACCTTTTCTGTTCATTCTATCTTTGCGAAACAATGTAAACCCCTGCAGATTGACAGCCCAGTCATGCGAGGAGTCCAGCCATGTCTCAGTGACCCTAACTATATCAATATGTTCCTCCAGTATCAAAGCCTCAAGCTCCCCAATTTTATTTGCTAGGCTTCTGGCATTTGTGAACACACATTTTACATTTCCATCCTTTTTGTTATTGGGGTTAATGGGATTCAAGGGTGTAAGTTTTATTTTCCTATGAAGCCTATTCCTATTAACTATTCTAACCCCTCCCTCCGCTCCACCCCCAGGTACATTTATAATTTCCACCTCTCTATCTACACTATCTTCCCCCTCTTTGCTGTAGCTTCCCTCCCCCAAGTCCCTAGTTTAAACACTCCTCTACCCTTCTAGCCATCTTCTCCCCAAGCACAGCTGCACCCTCCCATTGAGGTGCAGCCTGTCCCTACGGTAGAGCCGGTAACCGACAGCGAAGTCAGCCCAATTCTCCATGAACCCAAACCCCTCCTTCCTACACCAGCTTCTGAACCACTTGTTTACCTCCCTAATCTCCCGCTGCCTCTCTGGTGGGGCTTGTGGTACAGGTAATATTTCAGAAAATACTACCTTGGAGGTCCTTGCCTTAAGCTTGCGGCCTAAGTCCCTGAAATCATTTTTAAGGACACTCCACCTACCTCTTACTTTGTCATTGGTGCCAATATGTACCATGACTGCTGGGTCCTCTCCAGCCCCGCCCAGCAACCTGTCAACCCGATCCGCAATGTGCCGAACTCATGCGCCAGGCAGCCAACACACTGTTCGGCGATCCCGGTCTGTGTGACAGATCGCCCTGTCTGTCCCCTTGTCTGTCTTCCCTGATTGGAGTCGGTCACTTTCCTTTTTCTTCTCCTTCGGGCCCAGACTGTCATGACAACTTCTTCCTTTCACATCTTGTCTCCACAGAACCTGAGTTCACCGAGCTCAGGCAACACAAATAATTGTGGTCAAAGTACAGCTTTGGTAGGAGTCACGAGGATACTAGGAAAAATAATCTATCTCGATGCTTCGTAGCTAGTTGTTGTTATTACTAACATCGGTGTATCTGAGTACTGGTGTATATATTCATTTTGGTTTTAAGTAATCGACAAGGGTTTTCCCTGATGATCCTGCATGCACATGGCAGGAGATACGTGTCGGAAATTGGGACATTACCCTTTTCTTGGCTATATCTGTGATTTTTAATACACGTTTCATCACGTTTCATTTTGGTTCATTTGGAGCCCCGGGGTATATATCCTATATCCTATAATATTATCATACTTCCTATATTCCTTGTTTATTGTTTTCTCCCTCACTTAGATAGTGTAGGGAACGGCACCGTGGTCTAGGCCACCCTGTTAAGGAGGTGGGTTCCTCAAAAGGCAGGGACAGAGGGACGGGCATCTTAGCTGCCAATGGGCACTTATCCCTCACCACTATCATAATGCCACCCTACTGCTATATTCATGTTACCATACAGTAGCACCTCTACATCCTCATACATATCTCTATTTAGGGTGCCTCCCCAGATGTCTGTCAAACTAATTACATCTTCTCCATCTTGATATCCAAGATATTCGGATATTACACCGCTGGTCTCCTTTTACCAGTTTTTTGGTGTTACAATTTGGTACACATTTGTTTGTTCATAATTATTGTTTTTGTAAATTTTTTAGGTAAATGACATTAAAGGTTATGTTTTACTATATCATTTATTAGATCAGGAGGATTTGTTTCAGTGAATTCTTTCTCCACAGAACCTGCCAGACAAACATTTTAGGCTCTGCACTTTTCCTGCACCTATAACTCTCCACACAGTAATGGCTAGATAAGTGGGTTGGGGAAAAGTAGGTAGGTCCGCTCCCCACCCATTAGGTAGTTAGGTCACTCCAGAAAGTAGACAGGTCCCCCTCACATTGTTTCCCTCATTATACAGGTGCCCAGAGTAGGGAGGTACCTGTTACGCCGGGCGCTCCGGGTCCCCGCTCCTCCCCGGAGCGCTCACAGCGTTCTCCTGTTCGCAGCGCCCCGGTCAGACCCGCACATCGGGTGCGCTGCGATAATGTCTCTAGCCGTGATGCGATTCATGATGCGGGACGCGCCCGCTTGCGGTGCGCATCCCGACCCGCTTACCAGACTCGCTCCCCGTCTGTGCTGTCCCGGCGCGTGGCCCCGCTCCCTAGGGCGCACGCGCGCCGGTTCTTTACGATTTAAAGGGCCGGTGCGCCATTGATTGGCGCATGGTTTTTAATTAGTGTGTTCACCTGTGCACTTCCCTATATTACCTCACTTCCCCTGCACTTCCTTGCCGGATCTTGTTGCCATTGTGCCAGTGAAAGCGTTCCTTGTGTATCCCTAGCCAGTGTTCCAGACCTCTTGCCGTTGCCCCTGACTACGATCCTTGCTGCCTGCCCTGACTTTCTGCTACGTCCGACCTTGCTCTTGTCTAATCCCTTGTACCGCGCCTATCTCAGCAGTCAGAGAGGTTGAGCCGTTGCCGGTGGATACGACCTGGTTGCTACCGCTGCTGCAAGACCATCCCGCTTTGCGGTCCACGCCAATCCCTCTCTGACACAGAGGATCCACTTCCAGCCTGCCGAATCCTGACAGTACCACCTGTAGGTAGGTCCCCGTGTAGATAGTTACTCCCTGTATGCAGTGGCAGCCCCCTATAAGTAGGGGTTACTCCCTGTAGGTAGGTCCCCCTGTATATAGTTGCAGCCCCCCATATACAGTAGTATCCCCCCTTTAGGTAGGTGTTAGCAGCAGTCCCCTTTAGGTATTAGTAGTGGCAGCCCCTTTTAGGTAGTCTTTTAGGCAGCCCCTTAGGTAGTAATAGCCAGCAGCTCCCCCCACCCCTCCCCCTTAGGTAGAAATAGCCAGCAGCCTCCTTGGGTAGTAATAGCAGTGACCCCCTTAGGTAGAAATAGCCAGCAGCCTCCTTAGGTAGTAATAAGTAGCCCCAATAAGTAGCAATCAGTAGCCCCCTTAGGTAGTGTGGTGTCTTGGTATCGTATTTCATACTGTACCTTTGTAGAGGTCCCCATAGTCAGAGTCTCTAGGAACGTCGGGTTCCTTCTTCTTTAGTTATCCCCTCGTCACCCCTTAGTTGGTTCATATTTGTATAGAAATTCATATAAATATAAGTATAAATATGTTTATATTCAAATGCCTACCTGTTCAGCGTAGCAGGACCTTCGGGTCATGTGATTAGGTTCAGAACTCTATGGTTTTGCTAAAGGCCTTTTGGTGGTTCTCATGACGTGATCACCCACAATGCAATGTAACGGTGAGTGACAGTTGTTATGGACCAATCCAAAACGGCTAGCCCCTGCCCATATAAGGGAGCTGCGCCATCTTGATCGCTCTCTTGGGTTGCTGATTCTGGAGGAGGTAGGACCTCTGCAGCTTACAAGACAATCAGCAAGGCCAGAGCCTTGCGGCCTCGGCCTATAACAAAGCGGATATACTAAGCAATTCCCCGCTACTCTCCGCAAGATCACTGGACCTAAACGCGCCCTTAAATCCAGAGGATCAATGCTACAAAATCTCTGAGAAGCTAAATTGAGCTTATCTGATCCCAACCAACTGTCAATCGCTGCTCAGCTATATCTATAGAGACTCTGTTATCTGGACTGTTACTATTGCTGCATGTACAGAAATTATTCAGTAAAAGTTTCTCAAGTTTTCAGTTAACAGTGATTGTGGACAATCCTTTATTCTACATTCACCTATTGCTCTTGGGAAGGGTGGCAATAGGCCTATGAAGTTTACAGTATTTAACCCGCACCCTGGCATCACGAGTGACAAGGGTTAACAGCGCCCTTTATTATCCTGAACAGCAACACCCTAACTACCCTACACCCCACAAGGCTTTATCCCCCAAGGTTTCCACAGTAGCAATAGCCAGCAGCACCCCCTTAGGCAGTAATAGCAGTAGCCCCCTTAGGTAGTAATAGCCAGCAGCCCCCTTAGGTATTAATAATAGTAGCTCTCTTAAGTAGTAATCAGTAGCCCACTTAGGTAGTAATCAGTAGCCCCCTTAGGTAGTTTGGGCTTGTACTTTTTGATCAAAATGTATACTAACAACCTGTTAGTTTTTGAAATTATGCTGAGAAGCAAGTAGATCAAATTGCAAATGGTGGATATGCGGCTGTGTTTCTCTATTTGTGTTGCACATTTGTAGTCTCTCCCTCCTTCCATAGCCAGCACTCCACTCCACCTATATGGCCCAGGTGTTTTTAATTAGCAGGAAACTGGATAAGGGTTTTCTCCTACCATTCTCCAAGCCCTCTGGCATTGAACACATGGTAGGTTCCATACTGGTGTGGTTCTCTGTGGCGGCCATTGTTTCTGTGATGCTTTGTCTGTGGGGTGGAGTGACCCAGAGCCAGGGGCTTGGTCAGGCAGTAGTGGGGCTGCCTGGCCACTGGGTCGCTTCCCCCGTTGGGCATGGGGTCTCGGAGGCAGTGGTCGCCACCGGGGGCTACGCCAGTGTCATGTTAGGGACCCACTCTAACGAGGTGGCCTTGATGTGGCGAGTGGGCTTGTACTTTTTGATCAAAATGTATACTAACAACCTGTTAGTTTTTGAAATTATGCTGAGAAGCAAGTAGATCAAATTGCAAATGGTGGATGTGCGGCTGTGTTTCTCATTTTGTGTTCCACATTGAAAGTTGCTTACTGGCACACTTTTTGTTAATCAATTTGTTTGTGCCACGTTCACACGTCACTTTACCAATTTATCCCTTAAAGGGGTAGTCCAGTGGTGAAAAACTTATCCCCTATCCTAAGGATAGGGGATAAGTTTGAGATCGCGGGGGTCCGACCGCTGGGGCCCCCTGCGATCTCTCTGTATGGGGCCCCGGCTCTCGGCCCAGATAGCGGGTGTCGACCCCCGCACGAAGCGGCGGCCGACACGCCCCCGCAATACATCTCTATGGCAGAGCCAGAGATTGCCGAAGGCAGCGCTTCGGCTCTGCCATAGAGTTGTATTGAGGGGGCGTGTCGGCCGCCGCCTCGTGCGGAGGTCGACACGCCCCCTTCCCGCGGGCTGTCGGGGCTCCATACAGGAGATCGCAGGGGGCCCCAGCGGTCGGACCCCCCGTGATCTGCAACTTATCCCCTATCCTTAGGATAGGGGATAAGTTGCTCACAACTGAGTCACCACTGGACTACTCCTTTAAGTTCACTGTTCTGCGGAATGTTATCAGGGTTTTTTTTCTGACAACATCCTGCAGAATCTCATCCTTTGCCAACAAAAAGCAGTTCTTGTGGATTGCATTTTTTTAAAATGTTCCATGGGGCTATATTCAAATGAGAAGACAAAATGTTTATCCTGTAGAGCCATGTTGCTGTATTTTCTTTCAGGATAATTTCACTGTCATAGTCTTTCTAGTAGCTCTCCTGCCTGTAAATCAAAGGAGGCGAGATTTGTATTAATCCGCCGTAGTCAAACCAATTGGCCGTATGGGAGAGAGTTTTTAACATAGGTGGGATGGTAAATTTTATGGTTTAACAATGAATTAACTGCTGTGATTTTTTGGTACGCCCTAGTGATGAGCTGACCTGGGGATGCCTCTAATTGTACATCTAGAAATGTTAGAATCTTACCATCAAAAACGCTGGTGAACCGCATGTTTTAAACATTATCATTCAGGTAGGCAACAAATTCCCCAAAGGCCTCCTCTGTGTTATCCCACACTATGATTACATCATTTATGTATCTATAATACATTTTTATGCTGCCTACAAAGGGGTTCTCACTGGTGTTTACCTTTTACTCTTCAAAATTTGCCAAGTACAGCTTTGCAAAAGTCGGGGCAACGGGCATACCCATCACCGTTCCCTGACGATTGTCTGTGCCACTTACGATCAAATTGAAATGCATTACATTTAAGTACCAAGGTTAGCAGTTCTCATATAAAATGCTTCATGCCAGTACCCACTTCGGGGGCGTATCTCAACTGATTACGGATTGCCTGTACACCCACACCTGGATTTTCGGCAACCAGTACCAGTATTGGCGTTTAGGATATTCCACCATTAACTTTTCCGCAAATCTGCCCGATACGTATCCATGCTCTACCCCCTTCTCAAGACTGAGCGAATCCTGCCCACATTATCGCTGGTAGGGTCAGATGATAGCACTACATAGGTGGACCGGTCATTAAGTTGTCGCATGGCCTCTAAATAGTAATCACGGGACAGCAGCACAATGTTACCACCCTTGTCAGCTGGTTTTACTATTATGTCATCCCGGGACTTAAGCCACTATAACGCCTCAAGTTCTCCGGGAGACAAGTTGGATCTATCTTTAGGATAAAATGAGAGCCTGCACATTTCTAATGACCGCTTCCGTAAACTGATCCAAAACACTACCGGCCAGCAAGGGGGGATTAAACTTAGAGGAATTCCTTTCCCTAAAGATTTAATACCTTAGGATACTGCTCCAGGGGTCCTGTCCAGTGCCGCCAGCACCCCCTGATCTTCTTCAGTAAAGTTGTCACTCAAACTGAAACCCATAGGGCCAATACTAGGGAGATTTTCTCCCTCCCACACAGGTACACATTGTTACTTAAAGAAGTGGAAAAATAACAGTGAAGATTGATCTTCCTAACTGCTTTCCTTAAGTCAACTTCAAAGGCTAGAGGGTCAAATTGAGTTGTAAGACAGTAGTTCAGCCCTTTTGCCAATAATGTTAAACAATCCTCTAATAACACAACTGATGTTAGAGTAATCACATTGGATTCAGGTTAAGGGAAAACTGGACTCACATTTGCGGTGATGTCAGGGACAGGGCCACCTACTGATGCCAGTTGACCTGTTTCCGCTTTACACCAGTGTTTTGGGGATTTTGGGCACGCCTCGTCCGCCTAAAGGGGCCACCTCACCTTCAGTCATTCGACTGGATGAGGTTGTCATAGATGGTCCATCACGGTCTCCTCCCCCACTGGAGTCGGAGCTTGAATCGGTTGTCCAATATTCCTTAAGCCTTGGTTGTAATCTCGGGCGTCTGCTGCGGGGTTGTTTCTGCTGCCAGTCAAACACTGTATCATAGTCCATTTTGTCCCTTAGAAATCTATACTTTTTTTCTTTTAGGTCTGCTTGTATAGGTATCAATCTATTTCATCAAGTTGGCATACTGTGTTTCAGACAACTGAGTTTTTATCTCCATTTTAGTCCTTAACAGTTCATCCGTTATAGTTGAGTATTCCCTTTCGGTTCGGGATAGAATTTGACGTGTCAAATGAAGAGCGTGATCCTTGTGGATCTCTTACCACTCCTGCAGGAATTCTGCATCAGCAAAAAACTGTGAGATTTCATTATATGCTCATAATCCCCTCGGGGCTCTCTAATTTTGGCTATATGATTGAAGCGAGTTCACTGTCCAAAATAATTTGGTTTCTTTTTCGGATAACATGGACAGTTTGTATTCCAATGCACGAGTACTGAGTATTTGCAGTTCTTCCTTGGTATTGCATTGAACTGATCCGCCCCCTCCTGACCGTGTGATAAGCCTTGACTTTCAGGTACAGGTTGTGTATTTGTTTCACCGGACATTGCATCTTAGTTTTTATCATCATTCATGGTTTAAGTGTATAACGCATACAACATGTGAATTTTATGTGGGTAGTTGTATAACAGATATCAGCACTGCCTAAGTTACCACAGGGTTAACAAGATGGCCGGGCAGGTGCAATGATTGTGCTGCTGTATATATGGGTGGAAATAGGAGAAGTGACGTAGGGACCAGTCGAAGCAGCAGCTGCTGTGAAACAGACATTGTCCCATCACTTCACCCCCTCTTGATGCTGTTTTTATGCCTTGTGACTGGGAATAAGGTTTGAACTTTATCAGTTCTTGAGTGCCGTGCGTCTTACCTACCTGCTTTGGACTGTCTGTGGAATGTCCACAAGGAAATCTTCCCTATGGACATTCTTCCGTGTGAACATAGCTGAAAAATTCTGATCGGTCAGGAATCGGAGCTCACAGATCTCCACTGATCATCAGAACCAGCAGGTAAAGAAGCACATGTGTGCTCGCTTCTCTCTCCGCGCTGTGTCTATGTAATCAAGAGGGTCCCATAGACTTAAATTATGCAACTGTATTTGTCACATGATACAAAGCTAAGAGAGACCACATTTCTCCTAGCTTCCTCTATCGATCATTGGGGTGTGAACACTGAGACTCAGACCCAGCCCAGACCCAATTCCTCCTTAAACCGAATTCCTCTCTTAACATTGGTAATCACAGTTCCTTTTTAACCTCTTCGGCTAGGTTCACACTGAAAAAGTTCCAGATGGGAAAATTCAGTCTGGAGATTCCGAGTGACCCAGTGCCAGCTGAATCAATCCACCCAATGACTGTGTGGACATTGTCATCCCTATAGACGGCAATGTCTTCGGTGCGGTTTTCACCTAAAGGGTATGTTCGCACTGCGGAATTCTGTGAATGGAATTCTGCAAATGGAATTTGGCGCAGTGAATATTAACATCAGTGTGAATGGGTCTTCCGCGAGACCCGTTCACACTGAGGAATTTCAACATTGTTACGCCGAGCGCTCCGGGTCCCCGTTCCTCCCCGGAGCGCTCGCCTCATCCTCGTTGCTGCAGCGCCCCGGTCAGATCCACTGACCGGGTGCGCTGCGGTACCGCCTCCAGCCGGGATGCGATTCGCGATGCGGGTGGCGCCCGCTCGCGATGCGCACCCCGGTCCCCGTACCTGACTCGCTCTCCGTCGGTCCTGTCCCGGCGCGCGCGGCCCCGCTCCCTAGGGCGCGCGCGCGCCGGGTCTCTGCAATTTAAAGGGCCAGTGCACCAATGTTGGTGCCTGGCCCAATCTTCCCAATTACCAATTAGTGTGATCACCTGTGTACTTCCCTATATTACCTCACTTCCCCTGCACTCCCTGGCCGGATCTTGTTGCCCTTGTGCCTAGTGAAAGCGTTTTGTGTGTTTAAAAGCCTGTGTACCAGAACTTCTGCTATCTCCCCTGACTACGAACCTTGCCGCCTGCCCCCGACCTTCTGCTACGTCCGACTTTGCTTCTGCCTACTCCCTTGTACCTCGCCTATCTTCAGCAGTCAGAGAGGTGAGCCGTTGCTAGTGGATACGACCTGGTCACTACCGCCGCAGCAAGACCATCCCGCTTTGCGGCGGGCTCTGGTGAAAACCTGTAGTGGCTTAGAACCGGTCCACTAGCGCGGTCCTCGCCAATCCCTCTCTGGCACAGAGGATCCACCTCCTGCCAGCCGGCATCGTGACAGTAGATCCGGCATGGATCCCGCTGAAGATCCTACACTGGTCGCCCAGCTAGCCCTAAAGATCGCCCAACGAGATCAACAGCTGGCATACTTGACCTCCGAGGCACTGCGTATTCAGTCACAGATACAGCAGCTGCAGATACAGCAACAGCTACAGCTGCAACTACCATCTCCTCCGCCGGCTCCTGCAACTCCTCCGCAGCAACCGGCCGTTCCTAACCCCTGCTTGTCCCTGCCGGACAAATTTGGCGTAAAGATCGCCCAACGAGATCAACAGCTGGCATACTTGATCTCCGAGACACAGCGTCTTCAGTCACAGTTACAGCAGCTGCTGCCGCAGATACAGCAACTTCAGTCACAGCAGCTGCTGCCGCAGATACAGCAACTTCAGTCACAGCTACAGCTGCAACAACCATCTCCTCCGCCGGCTCCTGCAACTCCTCCGCAGCAACCGGCCGTTCTTAACCCCTGCTTGTCCCTGCCGGACAAGTTTGATGGGGACCGCAATGATTCTGCCACAGCCACAGTCCAGTCCTTCTTCGCTGAGGTCCGTGGTGTCTTCGAGGAGCCTGCCCGAGCTTCTTCTGCCGAGATTGCCCTGCTGAACCTGGAACAGGGTGTTTCTTCCATTGGCGAGTACGCCATTCAGTTCCGTGCTCTTGCTTACGAGTTGTCCTGGAATAGTGAGGTTCTCTGCGCGACCTTTAAAAAAGGCCTATCCAGCAACATTAAAGATGTTCTGGCCGCACGAGAGACTCCTGCTGACCTACATGAACTCATTCATCTTGCCACTCGCATTGACATGCGTTCTTCCGGATGGCGTCTGGAGCTCCGCCTGGATATGGACTTTGTTCGCACGAAGCGTTTTTTCTCCCCGGCTCCTCTCTCCTCTGGTCCTCTGCAATCCGTTCCTGTGCTTCCCGCCGCGGAGGCTATGCAAGTTGACCGGTCTCGCTTGACACCTCAAGAGAGGACACGACGCCGCATGGAGAATCTTTGCCTGTACTATGCCGGTACCGAACACTTCCTGAAGGATTGTCCTATCCGTCCTCCCCGCCTGGAAAGACGTACGCTGACTCCGCACAAAGGTGACACAGTTCTTGATGTCAACTCTGCTTCTCCACGCCTTACTGTGCCTGTGCGGATATCTGCCTCTACCTTCTCCTTCTCTACTATGGTCTCCTTGGATTCCGGATCTGCAGGAAAATTTTTTTTGGCCTCTCTTATCAACAGGTTCTACGTCCCTGTGACCAGTCTCGCCAGACCCCTCTACATCTATTGTATTAACAATAAAAGATTGGACTGTCTCATGCGTTTCCGCACAGAACCCCTCCTAATGTGCATCGGACCTCATCACGGAAAAATTGACTTTTTTTTCCTCAGGTTCTTTGGCCCCAAGAAGAGGGGGAGACCCAAGGGGGGGGGTACTGTTACGCCGAGCGCTCCGGGTCCCCGTTCCTCCCCGGAGCGCTCGCCTCATCCTCGTTGCTGCAGCGCCCCGGTCAGATCCACTGACCGGGTGCGCTGCGGTACCGCCTCCAGCCGGGATGCGATTCGCGATGCGGGTGGCGCCCGCTCGCGATGCGCACCCCGGTCCCCATACCTGACTCGCTCTCCGTCGGTCCTGTCCCGGCGCGCGCGGCCCCGCTCCCTAGGGCGCGCGCGCGCCGGGTCTCTGCAATTTAAAGGGCCAGTGCACCAATGTTGGTGCCTGGCCCAATCTTCCCAATTACCAATTAGTGTGATCACCTGTGTACTTCCCTATATTACCTCACTTCCCCTGCACTCCCTGGCCGGATCTTGTTGCCCTTGTGCCTAGTGAAAGCGTTTTGTGTGTTTAAAAGCCTGTGTACCAGAACTTCTGCTATCTCCCCTGACTACGAACCTTGCCGCCTGCCCCCGACCTTCTGCTACGTCCGACTTTGCTTCTGCCTACTCCCTTGTACCTCGCCTATCTTCAGCAGTCAGAGAGGTGAGCCGTTGCTAGTGGATACGACCTGGTCACTACCGCCGCAGCAAGACCATCCCGCTTTGCGGCGGGCTCTGGTGAAAACTTGTAGTGGCTTAGAACCGGTCCACTAGCGCGGTCCTCGCCAATCCCTCTCTGGCACAGAGGATCCACCTCCTGCCAGCCGGCATCGTGACAAACATGTTCATTCTTTGAGCGGAATTCCACAAGCACTGCATAGCCATCAATGGTGACGGCGCAGTGCCGAAGTATTTTCGGTGGCGGTCACCAGACGGAATCTCCGCTCGCAGAATTCTGCGAGCGGAGATTCCGCAGTGTGAATGTACCCAAAGAATGAGTAAGTTAATTTTTTAGGTGGTGGTATATCAGCGGCGAAATATCCACCTCTGATATTTCTTAGTATGTACTGTGCCAGCAATGGGATACTGCTGCACCAGAATTTCCGACTGAAATACCTAAGCAGAATTCCAGATGGAAATTCTGTAGTGTGAACCTAGCCTTAGTGACCACCCATATGCTGTTTTTACAGTGGCATGGCAGTCACTCCATATTTTGTGGTCTAAGGAGCTGAGCCTGTGACAGGATCTTTTGAAACTGCCAGGATCAGACCTCATTCCGCTGCGATCACTAGCAATCACAGCATGTAGAGGGTGATTTGACAGGTGGCACCCCTGTAAAGTCTCCGATCGCCCCGCTTCCCGCAATCGCAGTTTTTCTATGGTAGCTGCAGGCCTTCTAAAAGGGGTTTGTGCCTGCCATATAGATTTACCTGATACAGCCCACACACACCATGCCATCCTCCGTCTCAGACCACCATAATTGACAGCCTATGTACACGGAGAAGCCCTACACTCAGGCTGTCTAGTCTTGGGGGAGGAGAACACAGCAATTGTAACTAAAAGCCACTGTATCTGGTTACCAGTCTTTTGCATATGGCAAGACTACCCTTCAACACTATATTTTGTTTGTTTAAAGCACCATATAGACAATAGGAGAATAGTGTCAGAATGTTGTTCTCCTCATCTGTCAGGTCCTGGGGTTTGTCTGTGGGACCTACTCTTTGAAAGGCTGCCTATATCCTATTGTCATCACTTACCGGTACTTTTGACCTGCCTGTGTAGCCTATAGATTTTTGCTAGCTGATCTTACATTCTGGGAGGTTTGCTCACAGGTCTTGCATTCTAGGAGGTTTTCACTACTATATGTTTGTTAAAATTTGGAGCTATAACCAAATATATTAGTAATAAATTAATAATGTTTATTTCCACCCAAAACATTTCTGTAGCTTAAAGGGCTGGTCCACTGAAAAACTACTTATCCCCTATCCACACTTATTCGAAACACCTCTTGTTTTCTTCATTTCTTTTTACTTCCCCACTTGTATATCTACATGAGCCCTTAAGAGTGTATTTGTTTCTCTGGATCTCTTTCAGTAACATCTTAATATTTAAGAAGTTAGTTCCTTCTGCCCTACTTCCGTGATGCATTGAGATTTTGGCATGTGTTTTTTCTGGCCTGTGTTGTCACAAGAACCCAAGAAAAATACCCAACCTAGCATACTCTCACACAAGACAGGTCAGCTGCAGATTTTCTGCAGGAACCACATAAAAGTTCATGGATTGTTTTAATTTTGCACTCTAGATATAGCTGTGTATATGTACATGGTAAAAAGAACTCAATGTATTTCAAATTGAAATTGAAGATTTTGCTGCGAATCTGCAGCATTTCCACAGCAAAATTTACGGCACTGTTGATTTATTGCAGATTTTTACTTAGACCATGAGAAATCTACTGACGATCACAGAGATCAGGTGTAGGGACTCCAAGCAATATCCATCAAATGTTTAGTTCTACTGCAATGCCACCAATAAGGGAAATTAAGAATTGCCCATGTCCTATTGAAATCAGTGGGAGTAAGCAAGAGCAAACATTTTTTGTCTTTGAAGCCACTCTAGGTAAAAGTGGGTCCCAGAAATCATACATTTCTTACCTATCCAAACTACATATGGTGCAAAAAGGAGAAAATAATGGAATGTAATTGAGAAAAGTATGCATCTATTTGTGGTAGCCACAGGTGGTGTAGAAATACCTGATCACTTTGTGACGCCAGGGCACCGTTATCCTATACACGGTCTAAGGTTGGAGACAGCTTCTCCTGGGCTAGATACGGGGAGTAAATGAACACACCGACTTCAGGTTACAGATAACTGTCTTTACTGAGCTGGGGGCAGATGGTATTACACAAACAGTCTGGTGCTGGGTGAGAGAATGCAGCGTAACCCCTTGGGAGCCCTGTTGTCTTGCTGGGACTTGTAGTGCTTTCACCAAATGAATCGATACTGACTTGAGAGATGGGTAGATTGATCCTGGTAGCTAGGGTTCTGTCAATGTATTGAAGCTTTCCCCACCAGGGCATGAACTTCCATAGTGCGGGTGATCCTTGAAGAATGACCGGATTTAACCCCTTAAGGACTAAGCCCTTTTTCACCTTAAGGACTGAGCCCTTTTTCCCTTTTTTGCAATTCTGACCACTGTCAATTTAAGCATTAATAACTCTGGGATGGTTTCACCGATTGTTTTGATTCCGAGATAGTTTTTTCGTGACATTTTCTACTTTAACACAGTGGTAAATTTTCGTTGTTACTTGCATCCTTTCTTGGTGAAAAATCCCCAAATTTCATGAAAATGTTTAAAATTTAGCATTTTTCTAACTTTGAAACTCTCTGCTTGTAAAGAAAATGAATATACCAAATAAATTATATATTGGTTCACATGTACAATATGTCTACTTTGTGTTTGCATCATAAAGTTGACATGTTTTTACTTTTGGAAGACATCAGAGGGCTTCAAAGTTCAGCAGCAATTTTCCAATTTTTCATAAAATTTTCAAAATCTGAATTTTTCAGGGACCAGTTCAGTTTCGAAGTGGATTTGAGGGGTCTTCATATTAGAAATAACCCACATATTACCCCATTATAAAAACTGCACCCCTCCAAGTATTCAAAATGACATTCAGAAAGTGTGTTAACCCTTTAGGTGTTTCACAGGAATAGCAGCAAGGTAAAGGAGAAAATTCAAAATCTTCATTTTTTACACCGGCATGTTCTTGTAGACCCAGTTTTTCAAATTTTACAAGGGGTAAAAGGAGAAAAAGCCCCCCAAAATTTGTAATCCAATTTCTCTCGAGTAAGGAAATACTTCATATGTGTATGTCAAGTGTTTGGCGGGCGCCGTAGAGGGCTCAGAAGGGAAGGAGCAACAATGGGATTTTGGAGAGTGAATTTTGCTGAAATGGTTTTTTGGGGGCATGTCATATTTAGGAAGCCCCTATGGGCCAGAACAGCAGAAAACCCCACGTGGCATACTATTTAGGAAACTACACCCCTCAAGGCACGTAACAAGGGGTCCCGTTGGCCTTAACACCCCACAGATGTTTGATGACGTTTCGTTAAATTCGGATGTGTAAATGAATTTTTTTTTTTACTAAAATGCTGGTTTTCTCCCAACTTTTACATTTTTACAAGGGGTTATAGGAGAAAATGCCCCTCAAAATTTGTAACCCAATTTCTCTCGAGTAAGGAAATACCTCATATGTGTATGTCAAGTGTTCAGCGGGCGCAGTAGAGGGCTCAGAAGGGAAGGAGCAACAATGGGATTTTGGAGAGTGAATTTTGCTGAAATGGTTTTTTGGGGGCATGTCACATTTAGGAAGCCCCTATGGTGCCAGAACAGCAGAAAACCCCACATGGAATACCATTTTGGAAACTACACCCCTCAAGGCACGTAACAAGGGGTCCCGTTAGCCTTAACACCCCACAGTTGATTGATGACTTTTCGTTATAGTTGGATGTGTAAATGAAATTTTTTTTTTCACTAAAATGCTGGTTTTCCCCCAACTTTTACATTTTTACAAGGGGTTATAGGAGAAAATGCCCCTCAAAATTTGTAACCCCATTTCTTCTGAGTATGCAAATACCCCATGTGTGGACGTCAAGTACTCTGCTGGCGCACTACAATGCTCAGAAGAGAAGGGGCGCCATTGAGCTTATGGCGAGAGAATTTGTTTGGAATGGAAGTCAGGAGCCATGTGCGTTTACAAAGCCCCCCGTGGTGTCAGAACAGTGGACCCCCACACATGTGACCCTATTTTGGAAACTACACCCCTCACAGAATATAATAAGGGGTGCAGTGAGTATTTACACCCCACTGGCGTTTGACAAATCTTTGGAACAGTGGGCTGTGCAAATGAAAAATACATTTTTTCATTTTCACGGACCACTGTTCCAAAAATCTGTCAGACACTTGTGGGGCGTAAATGCTCACTATACCCCTTATTACAATACGTGAGGGGTGTAGTTTCCAAAATGGGGTCACATGTGGGGGGGTCCACTGTTCTGGCACTATGGGGGCTTTGTAAACACACATGGCCTTCAATTTTGGACACATTCTCTCTCCAAAAGCCCAATGGAGAGCTGTTTACATCCACATATGGGGTATTATCTTACTCAGAAGAAATGGGGCTACAAATTTTGGGGGGATTTTTTCCTATTCTTCCTTGTGAAAATGAAAAATGTAGGGTAACACCAGCATTTTAGTGAAAACATTTTATTTTTTTCATTTTCACATCCAACTTTAACGGAAATTTGTCAAACACCTGTGGGGTGTTAAGGCTCACTATAGCCCTTGTTACAATCCGTGAGGGGTGTAGTTTCCAAAATGGGGTCACATCTGGGTATTTATTGTTTTGCGTTTATGTCAGAACCGCTGTAAAATCAGCCACCCCTGTGCAAATCACCAATTTAGACCTCAAATGTACATGGCACGCTCTCACTTCTGAGCCATGTTGTGCGCTCGCAGAGCACTTAACCCCCACATATGGGGTATTTCAGTACTCAGGAGAAATTGCGTTACAAATTTTGGGGGTCTTTTTTCCTTTTACAGCTTCTGAAAATTAAAAGTATGGGGCAACACCAGCATGTTAGTGTAAAAAAAAATTTTTTTTTACACTAACATGCTGGTGTAGACCCCAACTTTTCCTTTTCATAAGGGGTAAAAGGAGAAAAAGCCCACCAAAATTTATAACGCAATTTCTCCCGAGTATGGAGATACCCCATATGTGGCCCTAAACTCTTTCCTTGAAATACGACAGGGCTCCGAAGTGAGAGAGCGCCATGCGCATTTGAGGACTAAATAGGGTATTTGAATCCGCCACAAAAATACCCTACGGCAGTGTTTCCCAAACAGGATGTCTCCAGCTGTTGCAAAACTCCCAGCATACCTTGACAGTCAGTGGCTGTCGGCAATACTGTGAGTTGTTGTTTTTCAACAGCTGGGGGCTCCGTGTTTTACACTTTATTATGTGTTAGTGTAGTGTTTTTAGGATACATTCACATGGGTGCAGGTTTACAATGAGTATCTCGCTGGGAGTTTGAGCTGTGGCGGAAAATTTGCCGCATCTCAAACTTGGAGCAGAACTCGCTGTAAACCCACCCGTGTGAATGTACCCTGTACATTCACATGGGGGGGGGGGGGGGGGGGGAATACTTTCATCTTTACATAGTTGAATGTGCTGACAACAAAATCACACAAAAATTATCAATGGCAATCAAATTTATCAACCCATGGAGGTCTGGATATGGAGTCACACTCAAAATCAAAGTGAAAAACCACACTACAGGCTGATCCAACTTGATGTAATGTCCTTAAAACAAGTCAAAGTGAGGTTCAGTAGTGTGTGTGGCCTCCACATGCCCATATGACGTCTCTGCAACGCCTGGGCATGCTCCTGATGAGGTGGCGGATGGTCTCCTGAGGGATGTCCTCCCAGACCTGGACTAAAGCATCCGCCAACTCCTGGACAGTCTGTGGTGCAATGTGGCATTGGTGGATGGAGCGAGACATGATGTCCCAGATGTGCTCAATCGGATTCAGGTCTGGGGAATGGGCGGGCCAGTCCATAGCATTAATGCCTTGAACTGCTGACACACTCCAGCCACATGGGGTCTAGCATTGTCTAGCATTAGGAGTGTCACGATCACACCCTATCGGTCCAGCTAAGACGCTAGAGAGAGTGTGATGGTGCAAGGGTTAAAGCCGCCAGACCTCTGGGTATTCACTACTAGTCCCAGCAAGTCACCAAATTAACCCTTAGATAAACGTGTTTTACCAGAGCTGCCTTCAGAAAGGTGAGCTCATATATTTAGAGATCAAAGACCAGAGCTGATTAATTAAACATTTAATCTGATAAAAGGTATCACAGTGCTAAATATATAAAAATACAGGAACAACTGACATACAGGTATAAAAATATATAAAAGAGTTTTGTAAGACAAGTTCAGAAAACAAAAGATGAAGTTCTTACAGCCTGATGATATAGCAGTCCATGAGAGAGTTCCAGCTGTTCTTAAGATGGTCTTGGCAGCTTGTTGCACAGCCTTCAACACCCTGAGTCTAGCATTGTTTTAAATATCATATCTGCTTTCTTGGGAGGGAGACTCCATTCCCCCCTCCCCTCTGATCCCACAGGGGGTCTTCTCTTTTCCTGGCCCCTTATCTGTTTGATTATAGGATGGGACCAGAGTCTATGACTTCAAAAAAGCCTTTGACTTCAAAGGAGATGTAAACAAACAGCCAGACCCCCAATAAAATACACAAATGTCCTGGACAATCCATGTCCTGGACAATCCATCACACACAGTTATAACTTATAATACACATATAGGATTTTAATAATCAGGCCTTGGGCCTGACAAGGAGGAACCCAGGGCCAACCACACCAGCATATGGACTCACAAGGGGTCACAGGATCTCATCTCGGTACCTAATGGCAGTCAGGCTAACTCAAAGAAATGCCACCCCACACCATTACTGACCCACCAGCAAACCGGTCATGCTGGAGTATGTTGCAGGCAGCAGAACATTCTTCACGGCGTCTCCAGACTCTGTCACGTCTGTCACATGTGCTCAGTGAGAACCTGCTTTCATCTGTGAAAAGCACAGGGCGCCAGTGGCGAATTTGTCAATCTTGGTGTTCTCTGGCAAATAACAAACCTCCTGCACGGTGTTGGGCTGTAAGCACAACCCCCACCTGTGGATGTTGGGCCCTCATACCACCCTCATGGAGTCTTTTTCTGACCGTTTGAGTGGACGCATGCACATTTGTGGCCTGCTGGAGGTCATTTTGCAGGGCTCTGGCAGTGCTCCTCCCTGCACAAGGGAGGAGGTAGCGGTCCTGCTGCTGGGCTGTTGCCCTCCTACGGCCTCCTCCACGTCTCCTGATGTACTGGCCTGTCTCCTGGTAGTGCCTCCATGCTCTGGACACTATTCTGATAGACACAGCAAACCTTCTTGCCACAGCTCGCATTGATGTGCCATCCTGGATGACTGAGCCACTTGTGTGGGTTGTAGACTCCGTCTCATGCTACCACTAGAGTGAAAGCACCGCCAGCATTCAAAAGTGACCAAAAAATCAGCCAGGAAGCATAGGAACTGAGAAGTGGTCTGTGGTCACCACCTGCAGAACCACTCCTTTATTGTGGTGTCTTGCTAGTTGCCTATAATTTCCACCTGTTGTCTGTCCCATTTGCACAACAGTATGTGAAATTGATTGTCAATCAGTGTTGCTTCCTGAGTGGACAGTGTGATTTCACAGAAGTGTCATTGACTTGGAGTTACATTGTGTTGTCTAAGTGTTCCCTTTATTTTTTTGAGCAGTGTATAAAACAAGGATTGGTGGGAAAGTCAATGATACAAAGTTATCTTAAAACAGATTTTGTAAGATTATGATGGTTTCTTGCTAAGGGGTGACTATGCTGACCTTGGTTTAAGCTAGCATTTTATCTATAAAATAATAGTTACTTCCCATTCCAGTCCTGCTGCCTAGTAACACGTAAGATTAACTGTGTCATCATGTCCAGGATGTGAAGGTTGTATGAATGTTTGTTTTATGGTCCCCAGATGCGACCTTCAACTTTGAAGCTTGTCCTTGGGAAATATATTCATGTAGTAATCCCTGCTGAGGGATTTGATGCTGACTTTGCCTCCTAATATAATTTTAGGAGTATGCCCATCATTCCATAGGGGCAGTTGATAAAAAATAATTTTACAGACATTGCCATGTGTCTTACTAACAAACTACCTTTATGGTATAATGTAAGCACAGGTCGAAAAGGCTTGCATGATAGATCTACCAGAGTAGTAACCTCCTACATGATCAAAGTTCAGTTCAATAGAGCCATGTCAAATTCAGGTATGCAGATGCACAAATGGGCCTTTAGCTGAAACTGGCCTTAGTCCACATTCATACATCGCGATTCTTTTGTGTTCTGACCCTGGAGTATTTTATCTTACCAATCGCATCTAATAAATTGATTCTTTGATTTTCTTTATCAAACTCTACAAGCTACGTAACTTCTTTAAAGGGGTACTCCGCTGCTCAGCATTTAGAACAAACTGTTCCGAACGCTGGAGCCGGCGCCAGGAGCTTGTGACATCATAGCTACACCCCCTCATGATGTGACGTCCCGCCCCCTCAATGCAAGTCTATGGGAGGGGGTGTGACAGCAGTCACGCCCCCTCCCATAGACTTGCTCTGAGGGGGCAGGGCTATGACGTCAAGAGCTCCCGGTGCCGGCTCCAGTGTTCAGAACAGTTTGTTCCAAATGCTGAGCAGCGGAGTACTCCTTTAAGGACCCTACATTCAATGTATGCTAACATATGCCATGGCATGTCTGTGCCTGGTCCATTGAGTTAAATGGACCATAGATAGCCTGATGACAACATTCAGGCTATTTCTGAGCGTTCACTGTTTTTTTAACGGGACCCCAAAACGGGGAAGGCATGCTTTGGAGTCCCATATCTCCTCCACTGTGTGCAATACATGTGTCTCGTGTACTTCTATTCTACTGTAAAGGTCATCTTACTCAAACCATATAGGCCTCGAAATAGGGCAGTCTGTTGACAGGTTTGCAGAGCAATGGTTCACTGTGACACTCCCATTCATGTCTGTGTTTTTAGGAACAACCTGGTTACTTTAGTGAGTAACTGGCAGCATTTCATTTTATTTAAATGACTGATATTCATCTTCTAAATGTTTTCTCATATACTTACCAGACCTAATGGTAAAGGCAAGAAAACACAGAAACTCATGTGATAGCCTGGGGGATGTAGGGTATGGGGAGTGTAGCTGTGCGGTTATCAAAGTGTGCTTGTTAACCCTTACTATTCGTGATGCCAGGGTGGGGGCTCCTCAGTAATGCTTTTCCTACCGCTACCTTTCCCAAGAGCGACAGGGAGGTAGATAATAATAGAATGTCCACAACCGGAGAGTTTTCTGAAACAGGTGTAACTTTTACTGAAGATTTTCTGTAAGCTTCAATAATGGAACAGTCTCTATACATACAATTGCTTTCTTTGGAGATTGACAAAGGTTGGGACTTTAGTAAGTTAGAGCCTTTAAGGTATTATGCGCTGTTCCACTGGATTTAGGGGATTAGTTGCGGTCCAGTAGTCACGCTAGCTTTAGCGGGTGTAGATTAGAACTCACGGTTTTTGTTCTGCTGAGACCGGTAGGTTTTTGAGGCCTAGCGTGTTTTGCAAGTTGCGCAGATCCATCCTGCTAGTCCGGCATCCACGAGAGCAGCAACCCAAGAGAGCGATAATTGGCTACAGCTCCCTTATACGGGCAGGGGCTGGACTAGTGCTAATTGTTCCATTACTGATGTCAATCACCATTACAAAGATTTGTGGGTAACACATGCCCCAAGGACCTCCTAAGGTCCTCCAACATACCATACAGGAGATTAACATGGTCACATAACCGAAGGTCCTGCGACGCTAAAGAAGGTAAGTACTATACATTATCCTAGATATATATATATATATATATATATATATATACATATATATATATATATATATATATATACTATTATAAAATATATACATAACATTACACAGTCAGACTTAAGAAGAGGCGACTAGGGGCTGACCCACCTGAGGGACCCTACCTGAGCATAGTTACTCTGACTTTGGGGACCTCTACACTAGGTACGGAATGTAATACGGTACCGGGACACCACGCTCATATGATCATAAATTACATTGGTTGCAGCTAACCACTGAGTCAGTGCATTGCTAATTTTATTATATCCATTATAACTCCATTACAGTATTATAGCTCAGTAGCTCAGGGTTAATGCATTTCATTGCCTTTGTCCACAATCAATGATACCTTTGGATATTTTGAGAAACAGTCTAATGCAATCTACAACCAGGAAGGAAAGCAATGCAGTTGACAAATATTTTTAGTCCAGGATGGTTCTTACTTTAAATGGCTTTTAAGACTTTAAAGGGGGTACTCTGGCCCTGGTCTGCTTCTTGGTGCCCAGGCCTAATATGTCACATTGCCCTTCAGCCAATCACTGGCCAAGGTGGGACACTGCTGTGGGCGGTGATTCACGGAACTGCACTGTGACATCTCGGGCACCAGAAAAAGGAAAGGGATTGCGCTGAAGGCCAGGGAATCTATACAGGAAGCACTGAAGGAATGTGGGAGGTAAGTACAGTAAAGGTTTATTTTTATGCAGGCAACACAGGCATTTTGTTAAAAAAAAGGTTTTCACCCGAGTACCCCTTAAACCCCTTAAGGACCAGGCCAATTTTCGTTTTTGCACTTTCATTTTTTTCCTGCTCCCCTTCTAAAATCCATCTGTCTAAGAGATGTTTGTATGTTTTGGTAAGTCTCTAAAATGCTTTAAGACTTTAGTTGCTGTATAATGTTTTTGCTATGCAACTGCAACTATACTACTCAACATTTAAAGAGTACCTATCATCAACCATACTTTCCCTAATCCCCTCCCCATCTGTCCCTGACTCTAACTATCTCTATCCCTGTCCTTTTTTTTTTATTATTCCAAATCCCCTGTAAATACCTCTTTTCTTATATCTTCAGTAGCTCAGTTTGGAGCTGTGTGTGAGGGGAAGAAGTGGGCGTGGCCCAGCAGGTGCGAAGTTATCTGATGCCTGCCAGGGTCGGCTTCTGCCCTTCTTCCTGTATGCAGCGCTCCCTCTCGGGAGCGCGCATACAGGCTCAGCACACTGCAGGGATGGCAGCTTCTGAGTCTCCTCCTCTCTGGTTGGCTTTACACGTGTCATACAGAAAGGAGGAACGTCAGAGGACAGAGCTAACGCGCTGCACTGGAGCTGCGCTGAGCTTGTCACATGCTCAGGCACCGTCTGTGATTTTGGACTCACTGCCAGCCGGTGTGAGTCCGAAATCACTGAAAACTCTTGCAGCCAGGGACTCCTAGGGAGACCGCCAGTGGCCACAGTTTCACAGTGAAAATAGACATAGAATAAAGCATTTTTTTTAAAATAATTGTTTATATTGTTATATATTGTTTAGGATTTAATTAACAATAACATATCAAAAAACAATTTGATGATAGGTACTCTTTAACTTGCAACACCAAGAAGGGAAAGTCAAGGAGTTATGGAAATTATAGAATCGCTAGACATGTTAATGGCATGAAATTAGAAAAATTAGAAAACAAAATAATCAAAACCTTGATTTATTTAGTCCAGAGTATGAATGCCACATGCAGAAATACATGCACTTGTACACATTGGAATGCTATCAATGAGGTTATTAATGGTTGTCTGAGGAATGTTTTGCCACGCTGAATCTACTTGGGCACACACATTGCCAAGATCCACTGCTGGCAGCTCTCTTTACTACTGCTGACCAACGATGTGCCTGATGTGCTTGATGGTAGTCCAGAAAGGCTGCAGACCATGGAAACACATTTAGACTATATAAACTTCCCACAGTAGCAAGAGCAACATATGGCCTGATGCTTATGGTTTAAAAAACAGATCAAGGGATACTTTATAGAAATGACCATATCATTGGGACCAAACCAATGAACACCTGTAGCTGAACGTCTGGCTTGCAGCCCTATATTGCCTCACATCTCCCACCTTGTCCTTCATGTTCATGTTCCCATTGTTCTGCTGCAGTTAAAAACCCTACCCTTCCCAGGATAAATATGAAGAAACTGAAACCTAGGAGATCTCAGGGTGTCATGCATGACTTTTTAGGTCAATCGGGGAACTTTCGATTTGGACTTCCGGCAGATTATAACAAATCGGACCTGACCCAAATTTTTTGCTTATTTCTAAACAGAACAATGAAAAAATCTGTGTGTAAACCAAGGCTAAAACTGGTCTGTCATCTTCTGATTGAGGTAGATCACACTAGCAGATTTTTTTTTAAACTATTGGATTTTATTAAAACAACCAGGAGTTAAAATGTTACCTTTATAATTCTGATCTCCTTGGGTTATTACATTAATCATCTTTTGCAACTGGAGTCTCAAACGAGTTAGGATGGATTCCCACCACAATTTGCTGCTGTATCCCCGCCAAACTCATACCGCACCCTATTTATTTTAATGAGCCAGACAGAGTCAGATAGTGGCTCTGGTCGGCTAATTTTTGGACCATATAAGTTTTTGTTGCCAGACTGAAAACCGTGGTCTGCTGCGGTTCCAGTCTGGCAAAAAAAAAAGCTGACTGGAGTCCCTATCTAACGCCATCGGGCTCATTGAAATAAATGGGGTAATTGCATCCTTATCCAGGGCCACAGTATTGATAGGATAGGAGATGATACCAAACATGTGAGTGGGGACTGGACCGCACCTCTGCTATTCAGTTAATTTTTTTTACCAGAATCACTTTCGGCAGTGCCCTTGCCTGCTTTTGCAGCTTAGCCTCGTAAATCATTAACCCATTTACACAAAATCATGCATTTATATAACATTCAAAAGTTTTTGTGTGTAAAAATGTGAAAGGAATGTTGGGAATGTATTTAGGTCACTGTTATTTTGCATACTAAACATGGTACTATAAATATCAAATATTTGGATTCAATTACTTTGAAGTTATTTTTAACACAACCCGTTGTCTATCTCAGTCTATCTTTCCATTACTGTAGTTCTAGAAATATTTTTGAGAATAGCTGTTTTTCTTTGCCAAACCCATAGATTAAGGCTCTATAGTTTTATCTATTTATTTATATTTTTTTTTTTTGAAAAGCAAAATTCCTGTGATATGTGGTCAGGCGTAGAAATGCATACATAAATATATTCGGCTGACCATGCTAAAATGATGGACTAAAGGTCTGTTATCAATGAAGAAAATAAAAAGTTAAATAAAGTTTAAAGTTCACAATGTAAGACAAAAGATAATTCTGCCCAGCAATAAAATGTAATTAATGACTATAATAAAAAAAAAAGTGGATATAAAACTTAAAGGACAAGTATCACGAACAAAAACGTATCCCCTATCCGAAGGATAGGGGATAAGTTTTAGATCGCGGGGGGCCCCCACAAATAATTTTTGCCCCAAGATTTTGTGGTAAAAGGAGTGATGTCGTTACAAAGTACAATTGGTACCACAGAAAACATACCCTCACATGGGGGGATAACATTGAAAGAATTAAGGCTATTAAAGCAAGGAGGAAAAAAATGAAAAGGCAAAAAGGAAAAATTGCTGTTTCCTTATAAGGGTTGAATCAGTGCTCGGACCTCCCACTATCTAAAACTAGGGGATACATTTTTGTTTGTGATACTTGTCCTTTAAATAGAATGTCAGGAACTAGGTTTGCTTTACTATCAATAGACTTGCTTTAATGTTTAATAGACATTTTCATGTCTTTAACCCCTTAAAGCGGTACTCTGGTGGAAAACATTATTATTATTTTTTTAAATCAACTGGTGCCAGAAAGGTAAACAGATTTGTAAATTACTTCTATTAAGAAATCTTAACCCTTCCAGTACTTATTAGCTGCTGAATACTACAGAGGAAATGAATTTCTTTTTGGAACACAGTGCTCTCTGCTGACATCTCTGTCCATTTTAGGAACTGTCCAGAGCAGCATATGTTTGCTATGGGGATTTTCTGCTACTATGGACAGTTCTTAAAATGGACAGAGATGTCAGCAGAGAGCATTGTGCTCATGATGTCAGCAGAGAGTTCTGTGTTCCAAAAAGAAAATAATTTTCTCTGTAGTATTCAGCAGCTAATAAGTACTGCAAGGGTTAAGATTTTTTAATAGAAGTAATTTACAAATCTGTTTAACTTTCTGGCACCAGTTGATTTAAAAGAAATAAAAGGTTTCCACCGGAGTACCCCTTTAACCTCTTAAGGACCCAGGACGTACAGGGACGTCCCCGCACCCTGGGCTTTAACCCCTTAAGGACGCAGGACGTAAATGTACGTCCTGGTGAGGTGGTACTTAACGCACCAGGACGTACATTTACGTCCTGAGCATAACCGCGGGCATCGGAGCGATGCCCGTGTCATGCGCGGCTGATCCTGGCTGCTGATCGCAGCCAGGGACCCGCCGGCAATGGTCGACGCCCGCGATCTCGCGGGCGTCCGCCATTAACCCCTCAGGTGCCGGGATCAATACAGATCCCGGCATCTGCGGCAGTTCGCGATTAAAATGAACGATCGGATCGCCCGCAGCGCTGCTGCGGGGATCCGATCATTCATAACGCCGCACGGAGGTCCCCTCACCTTCCTCCGTGCGGCTCCCGGCGTCTCCTGCTCTGGTCTGTGATCGAGCAGACCAGAGCAGGAGATGACCGATAATACTGATCTGTTCTATGTCCTATACATAGAACAGATCAGTATTAGCAATCATGGTATTGCTATGAATAGTCCCCTATGGGGACTATTCAAGTGTAAAAAAAAATGTAAAAAAATGTAAAAGTAAAAGTAAAAAAAAAGTGAAAAATCCCCTCCCCCAATAAAAAAGTAAAACGTCAGTTTTTTCCTATTTTACCCCCAAAAAGCGTAAAAAACATTTTTTATAGACATATTTGGTATCGCCGCGTGCGTAAATGTCCGAACTATTAAAATAAAATGTTAATGATCCCGTACGGTGAACGGCGTGAACGAAAAAAAATTAAAAAAGTCCAAAATTCCTACTTTTTTAATACATTTTATTAAAAAACAAATTATAAAAAATGTATTAAAAGTTTTTTATATGCAAATGTGGTATCAAAAAAAAGTACAGATCATGGCGCAAAAAATGAGCCCCCATACCGCCGCTTATACGGAAAAATAAAAAAGTTATAGGTCATCAAAATAAAGGGATTATAAACGTACTAATTTGGTTAAAAAGTTTGTGATTTTTTTTAAGCGCAACAATAATATAAAAGTATATAATAATGGGTATCATTTTAATCGTATTGACCCTCAGAATAAAGAACATATGTCATTTTTACCAGAAATTGTACGGCGTGAAAACAAAACCTTCCAAAATTAGCAAAATTGCGTTTTTCGTTTTAATTTCCCCACAAAAATAGTGTTTTTTGGTTGCGCCATACATTTTATGATATAATGAGTGATGTCATTACAAAGGACAACTGGTCGCGCAAAAAACAAGCCCTCATACTAGTCTGTGGATGTAAATATAAAAGAGTTATGATTTTTAGAAGGCGAGGAGGAAAAAATGAAAACGTAAAAATTAAATTGTCTGAGTCCTTAAGGCCAAAATGGGCTGAGTCCTTAAGGGGTTAAGGACCCAGGACGTCCCCGTACGTCCTGGCGGTTTGCGGTCCCTGCCGCGTGCCGGGCAGAGATCGGAACCGGATGCCTGCTGAAATGCTTCAGCAGGCATCCAGGGCAAACGCCGAGGGGGGACATGTAGGGAAATCGCCCTTGCGATCTGCGGCGATACCGGGCTGATCGGGTCTCTGGGACCCGACCGCCCGGTAATTTCGCATGATCCCGGTTGTCACAGACAGCAAGGACCATGCTGGAGCCTAGGAGCGAGGTGGCAAGCCTGCCACCTCCTCCGATCCCCTGCGATTCTTCGGTTAACTAACCGACCAATCGCAGAGGGGGGGGGGCGGTTACTTCCTCCCGCCCTGCCCGGCCCCTTGAAGTCCGGAGAGGACGGGAGGAAGACCGGAGGACGTGGCGGGGGACAGGGGGAGTGCTGGGGCCCGGCCCCGGTACTTACCTCATCCCTGAAGACCCGGATTCCGGCGATGAAAACGGCGGCGGCGACAGGTGAGTGGATCTTCAGCCGCGGTCGGGCCCTTTACAGCAATGCACGTCGCCGTAAAAGCGACATGCATTGCTGTATTGGGACCCTGTATACTACAACTCCCAGCATGCCCCGACAGCCCTTGGCATCTGGGCATGCTGGGTGTTGCACTTTTGCAACTTCTGGAGGTCCACAGTTTTGGGACCACTGTGCCCTTCCAGATGTTGCAAAACTACACATCCTCAGCATGCCCTTACTGGCCAGGCATGCTGGAAGTTGTAGTTCTGTAACATCTGGCCCTTCAGATGTTGCAGAACTACAACTCCCAGCATGCCTGGACAGTTTTGGCATACTGGGAGTTGTAGTTTTGCAACATCTGGAAGGGCACAGATTGGGAACCACTGTATTAGTGGTCTGCAAACTGTAGTCCTCCAGATGTTGCAAAACTACAACTCCAAGCATGCTGGGAGTTGTAGTTCAGCAACATCTGGCTCTAAAGATGTTGCCGAGCTACTACTCCCAGCATTCCTGAGAATGTTTGGGAGTTGTGGTTTTGCAACAGCTGGAGGCACACTGGTTGGGAAACATTGTCTGTTTCCTAACTCAGTGTTTCCCAACCCGTCTGCCTCCAGCTGTTGCAAAACTATAACTACCAGCATGCACTGATAGACTGTGCATGCTGGGAGTTGTAGTTTTGCAACAGCTGGAGGTCCCCCCCCCCCCCTGTGAATGTACAGGGTACATTCACATGGGCAGGGGGCTTACAGTGAGCATCAGGCTGCAAGTTTGCGATGCAGCAAATTTTGCGCGGCAGGTCAAACTCGCAGCGGGAAACTCGCTGTAATCCCCCGCCCTTGTGACTGTACCCTAAAAACACTACACTACACTACCACAAAATAAAATAAAAAGTAAAAAACACTACATATACACATACCCCTACACAGCCCCCCTCCCCTCCCCAATAAAAATGAAAAACGTCTGGTACGCCACTGTTTCCAAAATGGAGCCTCCAGCTGTTGCAAAACAACAACTCCCAGTATTGCCGGACAGCCGTTGGCTGTCCAAGCATGCTGGGAGTTTTGCAACAGCTGGAGGCACCCTGTTTGGGAATCACTGGCGTAGAATACCCCTATGTCCTCCCCTAGCAAATCCCTAATTCAGGCCTCAAATGCACATGGCGCTCTCACTTTGGAGCCCTGTCGTATTTCAGGGCAACAGTTTAGGGCCACATATGGGGTATCGCCGTACTCGGGAGAAATTGCCTAACAAATTTTGGGGGGCTTTTTCTCCTTTGACCCCTTATGAAAAGGTGAAGTTGGGGTCTACACCAGCATGTTAGTGTAAAAAATTAAATTTTTTACACCAACATGCTGGTGTTGCCCTATACTTTTCATTTTGACAAGAGGTAAAGGGGAAAAAAGCCCCCCAAAATTTGTAATGCAATTTCTCCCGAGTACGGAGATACCCCATATGTGGGCGCAAAGTGCTCTGGGGGCGCACAACAAGGCCCAGAAGGGAGAGTGCACCATGTACATTTGAGGTGATTTGCACAGGGGTGGCTGATTGTTACAGCGGTTTTGACAAACGCAAAAAAAACAAAACCCCACATGTGACCCCATTTCGGAAACTACACCCCTCACGGAATGTAATGAGGGGTGCAGTGAGAATTTACACCCCACAGGTGTCTGACAGATCTTTGGAACAGTGGACTGTTCAAATTAAAAATTTTGTACAGCCCACTGTTCTAAAGATCTGACAGACACCAGTGGGGGGTAAATGCTCACTTTACGCCTTGTTACGTTCCTCAAGGGGTCTAGTTTCCAAAATGGTATGCCATGTGGGGGTTATTTTGCTGTCCTGGCATCATAGGGGCTTCCTAAATGCGACATGCCACCCGAGCAAAGTTTTTTCTCAAAAAGCCAAATATGACTCCTTCTCTTCTGAGCATTGTAGTTCGCCCGTAGTGCACTTCAGGTCAACTTATGGGGTACCTCCATACTCATAAGAGATGGGGATACAAATTTTGGGGGGTATTTTCTGCTATTAACCCTTGCAAAAATGTGAAATTTGGGGGGGAAACACACCTTTTAGTGAATTTTTTTTTTTTTTACGTATGCAAAAGTCGTGAAACCCCTGTGGGGTATTAAGGCTCACTTTATTTCTTGTTACGTTCCTCAAGGGGTCTTGTTTACAAAATGGTATGCCATGTGTTTTTTTTTGCTGTCCTGGCACCATAGGGGCTTCCTAAATGTGACATGCCCCCGAGCAAAATTTGCTCTCAAAAAGTCAAATAGGACTCCTCTTCTGAGCATTGTAGTTCACCCATAGTACACTTCAGGTCAACTTATGGGGTACCTCCATACTCAGAAGAGATGTGGTTACAATTTTTGGGGGGTATTTTCTGCTATTAACCCTTGCAAAAATGTGAAATTTGGGGGGGAAACACACATTTTAGTGAAATTTTATTTTTATTTTTTAACATATGCAAAAGTCGTGAAACCCCTGTGGGGTATTAAGGCTCACTTTATTCCTTGTTACGTTCCTCAAGGGGTCTAGTTTCCAAAATGGTATGCCATGTGGGTTCTTTTTGCTGTTCTGGCACCATAGGGGCTTCCTAAATGCAACATGCCCCCCAAAAAACATTAAAAAAAAAACGTACTCTCCAAATTCCCCTTGTCGCTCCTTCGCTTCTGAGCCCTCTACTGCGCCCGCCGAACACTTTACATAGACATATGAGGTATGTGCTTACTCGAGAGAAATTGGGCTACAAATATAAGTATACATTTTCTCCTTTTACCCCTTGTAAAAATTAAAAAATTGGGTCTACAAGAACATGCGAGTGTAAAAAATGAAGATTGTGAATTTTCTCCTTCACTTTGCTGCTATTCCTGTGAAACACCTAAAGGGTTAAAACGCTGACTGAATGTCATTTTATATACTTTGGGGGGGTGCAGTTTTTATAATGGGGTCATTTGTGGGGTATTTCTAATATGAAGACCCTTCAAATCCACTTCAAACCTGAACTGGTCCCTGAAAAATTGTGAGTTTGGAAATTTTGGGAAAAATTTGAAAATTGCTGCGGAACTTTGAAGCCCTCTGATGTCTTCCAAAAGTAAAAACTCATAAATTTTATAATGCAAACATAAAGTAGACATATTGTATATGTGAATAAAAAATAATTATTTGGAATATCCATTTTCCTTACAAGCAGAGAGCTTCAAAGTTAGAAAAATGCAAAATTTTTAAATTTTTCATCAAATTTTGGGATTTTTCACCAAGAAAGGATGCAAGGTACCGCAAAATTTTACCACTATGTTAAAGTAGAATATGTCACGAAAAAACAATCTCGGAATCAGAATGATAACTAAAAGCATTCCAGAGTTATTAATGTTTAAAGTGACAGTGGTCAGATGTGCAAAAAATGGCCGGGTCCTAAGGTGTAAAATGGCTGGGTCCTTAAGGGGTTAAGGACACAGCAATTCTTCCTTTTTGTCTTTTAATTTTTTTTGTCCTTGCTTTAATAGCCTTAATTCTTTCAATGTTATCCCCACAGGGTCATGTGAGGGTATGTTTTCTGTGGTACCAATTGTACTTTGTAACGACTTCACTCATTTTACCACAAAATCTGGGGACAAAACTCCCCCAAAAATTATTTGTGGGGAAAAAAAAAAATGCAATCGTGCAACTCTTTTGGGGGGGGGGGGGGGGAGGGGGGGATTTGTTTCAATGCAGTACACTTTAGGGTAAAAATGTCATCTTTATTTTGTAGGTCAACACAATTACAATGAAACACAATTTATTTTTTTTAAATGTTAACTTTTTTCTTAAAAGAGAATAAGTATGTTTAAAATTTCCTCTTCTGACCCCTATAACTTTTTTTTTTCACATACAGGGCTTTAAATTTTAAGTAAAGGGGTTATACACCATAAGGTGATTTTAGTATTTAACTTCCAACAGTTGGAGTCCTCCCTTCAAATACAAGTCCCGGGATCACTTTTCTCCCGCACACTCACCAGCCACCCCACCCATTGAAGCACACCTGGGACAGTTTGGCCATGTTCACACATCAGAATTTACATGCAGAATTCTGCATTGAAATTCTGCACGGAGATTCAGCTGCAGCAGAGTCCCATTGAATTCCATGGGATATCCTGCGATGTGCACATGGCGGAATTTTCACTCACACCAGATGTTTCTGGCACCGCAATTTCTATTTCAGTGTCTTCAGAAAGAATGAACCTGTTCATTCTTTCTGCGAACTCCGGACACAGAATGCCGGGCCGCCTATGAGACGGCACATTCCTGCACGGTCCTAGTCACAGTCGGCGGAATATCCGCACAGACATTCTGAGGTGTGAATATTGCCTTACTGGCAGCCCTGTGGAGAATGATCTCTGCCCCCTCCCAGCGATTGCTCCATCCATCCATTCAAGCTCCATTTGAACACCTGAGTAGTGATACAATGTCTCAGGCTCCACTGAAACCTGGGAAAACCTGAGATGACAATCATTTTGTATGCTGGTTAAAATAAACATCAGGGCTAATCACATAAAAATTGCGAGACCAGCCATCAAACACAGGTACAGACACTATATTATGCACTCTAACTTTACAGCCCCTGTAGTACAGTCAAATAAAAAAAATCCTAGAATACCCATTTAAGGGAGGGGCATATTTATGTTTAAATTATTTATTTCACAATTCATTAATCATTAATGTCGCAATTTTTAAGTCTCCATAGGGAACTATTAATAGCAATCATGTGATTGCTATTACTGTTCAGCAATGATATAGCACTGATCATTAATATTGGCGATCTGCTTGTACAGTCTAATGCAGTCTGTACTAGAAAATACCCAGAGAGTGACACAGCAGAGACTTCTGGCTGCTATATTTATTCATTGGACCCCTGCGATCGATCTCCAGGGGTCTGATGAGTGTCCCCAAACTCCCAAAACAGTGTTTATTTGCTTTAGATGCCATGATCAGCATTGATCAATATTGATCACAGCATCTGTGGCAATGCAGCAGTTTTGTATGGCTCATTGGATCACCCGCACCCAGACCGCAGAGATCCAATCATCCAAGATCTAGTAGATCTAGTAAGAAATGTTAGTTTTTTTGTTTTTTAACCCCTTAAGGACGCAGCCCTTTTTCACCTTAAGGACTGAGCCCTTTTTCGCAATTATGACCACCGTCACTTTACAAATTAATAACGCGAAAACGCTTTTACCGAATACTCTGATTCTGAGATAGTTTTTTCGTGACATATTCTACTTTATTTTGGTGGTAAATTTTCCATGTTAATTGCATCCTTTTTTGGTGAAAAATCCCCAAATTTCATGGAAATGTTGAAAATTTTGCATTTTTTTTTACTTTGAAGCTCTCTAATTGTAAGGAAAATGGATATTCCAAATAAATTTAATTTTTATTCACAAACACAATATGTCCACTTTATGTTGGCATCATAAAATGGACATATTTTTGCTTTTTGAAAAAATTAGAGGGCTTCAAAGTAGAGCAGCAATTTTCAAAAATTTCATGAAAATTGCTAAATCTGAAGGGACAGATGTTACAGAACTACAACTCCCAGCATGCCTGGGCAGTCCAGGCATGCTGCGAGTTGTAGTTTGGCAACATCTCGAGGGCTACTGTTTGGGCACCACTGTAACAGTGGTCTCCAAACTGGGACCCTCCAGATGTTGCTAAACTACAACTCCCAGCATGCTCAGACAGCCTTTGGCTGTCTGGGCATGCTGGGAGTTGCAGTTTGGCCCCCCTAGTGGTTGCCACAGTAAAGATCGATTTACTTTCACTTTCAATTCCCCCCCCCCCCCCCCCCCCACTGTCGATTCTCTACCTGAGCAAAGATCCAGCAGGCTCCAGCGAAGATCCCAGGTCCCCAGGCATCTTCTCCTACAGGTACAGCCTCCATCTTCTTCCCAGATCCCCTCGACATCTAGGGGCGGGCAGAACGGGGGTTGCCATGGCAACGCCCTGTCCTGCGCTGCCATTGGTCAGAACTCCGTTCTGACTAATGCCAGGGGATAGGAGGAGATCGCAGCTTTGCGTCCTCACTCCTATCCTTTAGGCTGATCGGGGCTGTTGCTGACAGCTCCGATCAGCCCTATTTTCTGGGTGATCGGGTGACCAGAGGCCCGATTAGCCCGGAATTGGAGAAAATCGCATGTCTGAATTGACATGCAATTTTCTCCGATCGCCGACATGGGGGGGTCTCAGGACCCCCCTGGGCGATGTGCCAGGGTGCCTGCTGAATGATTTCAGCAGGCATCCGGCTTCGGTCCCCAACCGGCTAGCGGTGGGGACTGGATTTCCCACGGGCGTATGAATACGCCCTCGGTCCTTAAGGACTCGGAATGCAGGGCGTATCCATACGCCCTGTGTCCTGAAGAGGTTAAAGCAGTACAATAATAGAAAAGCGTGAAAACAAAACCCTCCAAAAGTTGCAAATACGGTTTTATTTTCAATTTTCCCACACAAATAACGTTTTTGCCATACCTTTTATGATAAATTGAGTGGTGTAAATTTACAAAATACAAAAAGTTGCACAAAAAACAGAAGGCAAGGAGAAGAAACTAAAAAAATTTAAATAAAATTGTCACTGCAAAGAGCAGACTTTTTATGGTGGTGGTATCATCTTTGTATTATAACTTATCAGAGAAATATGCCTTTTTCTCCTTGTATCAGACTCCTTTTCTGGTTCACTTTTCTGGTTCACTCTGTAAATCAGCTCAGTTCCCTTTTGTCTTTACAAGAAAGAATAGCAGCATACTGAGGTATCATGTAGATGCTGTCTAAAAAAGTCTATGGAGATGGGAAGGGGAAAGGAGGAAGAAGAAAGGAAAGGGGGGGGGGGGGTGATTTGAGAGAGCCAGAAGCAAACAGAGACTGCAAAGAAAGCACAAAAAATTGCTGTATTAGATCTTATCCTGGAGCTGTGGATTCACAGCCTATACTACTCACCATGGCTCTATAATGTCCTTTGAGATGCTGTTTGTTAAGTTGAAAGACATAAAAGCAGGTTCCTGTCTTCTCTGTGTGTAGTGTATGGGATCCATTATAGTGGCAAGTTTCCATCCACTAGCTCAGGAATGACTGAAAATTAGAGATGAAGCCTACAAAGCAGAAATCTGGTGAAAATGCCATATACACAATCTATCACATACACACACACAACTGGTTATCCTGTAAAGTTAATGCCGTTGTGCTCTTTTTTTTCCAGCCTTTAACGGCTATAATCGGGACGGGGCACAACGGGCAATAACGGGTTCCGATGGATCCCATTGATTATAATGGGGTCCGTTGGGCACCATTATTTTATAGCAGGAGTAACAGGAGAAAAAGACAACGCAAGCAGTATTTTTTCTTCCACTTTCTACCCGGCTCCCCCGACAGCCGTCACACTGCCGTGTCCTGATGGCAGTGTGAAAGAAACATAACACTCTGGCAGGTGACACTGGTAAAATCCTTGTATTACTGAAGCGTATGCACTGACTTGCTGTCTGATAGCGCCCCCTACAGTACAGGGAGGTATTACATGTTCTGTACACTTAATCTGTACCAGGGTTACCTGCTCCTTTGGACACCATGTTACTTTTTTAGGACATTGCCTGTACTGTACAGGACCCTGAAGACGCTCCTGTCCTCTACATTGACCAGTGTTTCCCAAGCAGGGTGCCCCCAGCTGTTGCAAAACTACAACTCCCAGCATGCCCGGACACCCTTTGGCTGTCCGGGCATGCTGAGAGTTGTAGTTTTGCAACAGCTGGAGGCTCCCTGCTTGGGAAACACTGACATAGACAGTGATTTACAGCTCCCAACAGATCTTTATTACTTTTATATGGAATTACTTGCTTTATCTGTGTTAGTTATCTGCTTATTTTTCTTTAATCCTCACTTTTTTCTATTTTTCGGATGACATTTTGGTGCCTTTAGAACCAATTACCAGGTTTCCATAGAGTTCTGGTCTCAACATACAATGGTTTCAACATACAATGGTCATCCTGGAACCAATTAATATTGTAACTTGAGGGACCACTGTACAGCATTAATTTATGTTAAAGTAGTAAACAACATAACACCACAAGCTACACTGTTTATGTAACTTCCAGCCTTATGGTGATGGGGATAATATTCTGTTCATACAAATACCATTAAAGTCAACAGCAGTTACTTAAATAGCGAAAACAGAAGCCTTGGCTGTTTTAAGCTTCCTGACCTCCTCTGGCAGTCACAAGCATGTCAGAGAGCACTGGGGGGAGCCCTCTTTCCCAGATACAAAGACCCCTTTAAACCATACTAGTTTATGTAACATATATTTAGTTAATAAATAGGGTGATCACAGTGGCAAATATTTTTTTGGGATCTGTTTCTTGCAACACAAAGAAATACATTGTATTTAAAACAGAGATAAATATCTTTTAGTTTTGATGCCTCTAGGTACTTAAAGGGGTTATCCAGGAAAAAACTTTTTTTTATATATATATATCAACTGGCTCCAGAAATGTAAACAGATTTGTAAATTACTTCTATTAAAAAATCTTAATCCTTTCAGTACTTATGGGCTTCTGAAGTTAAGGTTGCTCTTTTCTGTCTAAGTGCTCTCTGATGACACGTGTCTTGGGAACCGCCCAGTTTAGAAGAGGTTTACTATGGGGATTTGCTTCTAAACTGGGTGGTTCCCGAGACACGTGTCATCAGAGAAAAGAACAACCTTAACTTCAGAAGCTCATAAGTACTGAAAGGATTAAGATTTTTCAATAGAAGTAATTTACAAATCTGAATTCGGGTAGAAAACAGACATGGTGCACATCTACAATCTTGTATAATGATCTGACTGCTTCTCAGCATAATATCAAAAACTAACAGGTTGTTAGTATACATTTTTGATCAAAAAGTACAAGCCCACTCGCCACGTCAAGGCCACCTATTTAGAGTGGGTCCCTAACGTCCCTAGCATAAAATGGCGCAGCACCGGGCGGCGACCACCACCACCGCCGTGACACCAGTGCCCACGGGGGGGGGGGGGGAGCGACCCACTGGCAGAGCGGCCCCAATGCCACTCAAACCAGTCTATGGGCTGCACCCACCGGCAGACACAGCGCCACGGCAGCAACAGACACCGCACAGCACCACACCAGTGTGAACAAGGTGTAATGGCTCACTTACCTTGCTCTCCCAGTCAGACTGGGAGGCTGCTAGGAATGAAATGGCATGGTAAGGTAAGTGAGCCATTACACCTTGTTCACACTGGTGTGGTGCGGGGCGGCGTCCGTTGCTGCCGTGGCGCTGTGTCTGCAGGCGGGTGCGGCCTATAGACTGGTTTGAGAGGCATTGGGGCCGCTCTGCCAGTGGGTCGCTTCCCCCCCCCCGTGGGCACCTGTGTCGCGGCGGTGGTGGTCGCCGCCCAGTGCTGCGCCATTTTATGCTAGGGACGTTAGGGACCCACTCTGGATAGGTGGCCTTGACGTGGCGAGTGGGCTTTGTACTTTTTGATCAAAAATGTATACTAACAACCTGTTAGTTTTTGATATTATGCTGAGAAGCAATCAGATCATTATACAAGATTGTAGATGTGCACCATGTCTGTTTTTCTTCCCGAATTCATTTACAAATCTGTTTAACATTCTGGAGCCAGTTGATATATAAAAAAAAAGTTTTTTCCTGGAATACCCCTTTAATGTTGCAATTCATTTCACAGCCCCCTTATTGTGTGATATACAGTGGCATTTATCAAATCTGTACTTTCTTCTTGTTGACTTTAGAGCAAAAAAAGTTGCGGTGAAAGTGGCGGTCGTGCGTCAAATTTATCAAATGGCACACAGACCTTGATGAATGATCACAGAACTGCAAGGGTTAAATGATGCAGAGTAGTGCTGACAGTGCGACAATTGTATTAGATGTCCCATGGACCCTAAAGGGGTACTCCACCCCTAGACATCTTATCCCCTATCCAAAGGATAGGGGATAAGATGTCTGATCGCGGGGGTCCCTCCGCTGGGGACCCCCGCAATATAGCATGCGGCACCCACCTGGAGGGTCTGGGTCCCGACCTCGGGAATGGAAGTTTGTGATGTCACAACTCCGCCCCTGTGTGACTTCACGCCCCGTCCCCTCAATACAAGTCTATGGGAGGGGGCGTGACGGCCGTCACGCCCCCTCCCATAGACTTGCATTAAGGGGACAGGGTGTGACGTCACACGGGGGCGGAGTTGTGACATCACAAACTTCCATTCCCGAGGTCGGGACCCAGACCCTCCAGCGCTTCCGAACCAGAAAAAGGTGGGTGCCGCATGCTATATTGCGGGGGTCCCCAGCAGTGGTACCCCCGCGATTAGACATCTTATCCCCTATCCTTTGGATAGGGGATAAGATGTCTAGGGGTGGAGTACCCCTTTAATACAATTGTCGCCTAGAGTTATATAGAGCAGGGGATAACTTTCTTACAAAAAGTCCCACATGATACATTTGTGACCACTGCACAAAGTGATCTAAATAAGAACACTTCATGGTCAGGAAATGTAAAAGATCTAAATGAAAAAGACGCACAGGGCCAGCCTGCAACTTTTTCTGTGCTGAATTTAGACCAAAAAAGAAATTTAAACAGATTGATCTATTCCCCTCATAATCCACAACCTAAACCTAAATACTACAAATATATTATATATTTAATATAACTAAACTGTATCATCCTGAATCAACTGTAATTACCTGCATTAACCACTAGGTGTCAGTAAAATGACACACAGTAGAAAGATGTGAAAAACTTGTTAAAAGAACAATACTGGATGTCTTTACAATGACCTTCATAACCACCCTCTTCTCATCCACTTGACGTAAAACCCCATGCATTTCTCAGTAAAAATAATATTTGGATTTCTTGACCTCTTCTAGTGTAACATGCTCTTGTACATTCATTGATTTAAGAGCACAAATGTTTAGCATTTTTGGGAATCTTGTGAATGTTTTATGTTTTGGGGAATTGTTACGGTGGTTTTGTTAGAGCTGTATTTTATCACAACAACCAGATGTGCAAAGTGTGTAAAACATTATGTATTTCCAATCACACATTGCATTAGAGATTTCCATTGGAAAAATACAACAGTATACACTATATGGAAAATAAAGAACTAAAAATTGTGTCTTCCTTTTTTTATTTTTTTTTTTATTGTCCCAATGCCAAAAGAAATCAAAAGAAAAAATAATAAACTTTTTGGTAGGTCAAACCCACGTTATTTCTACAGTTCCTCTAGAAACCATGTACAGTCTGATCCTGCAGCTATTTTCCCTTATGTCTGTTGTCTATGTTTTGCTAACCAGGGGCATAACTATAGGGGAGCATGGGATGGGGACCCCCCCAATACCCCCTACAAACAAACCGCCCATTAAATAAAAACACTTACACTTACATGGGGTAAAAGGCCACGGCCGTTTAGTAAGGGTAATTAAATAAATAACTTATTAATAAATAACCATTAAATAACCATAAATAATTCATAATAATAATTAACCTATAAAACCATCAACCAAATTAAACCACTAGTGCAACTCTTTCACCAAAGCTGTCCACCCAGCAGATCTGGGTGACATACCCCACTCATCTTTAATATCTATCTATGTCCACCCAACTGGTGACCCCCTCAACAAACAGACCGTGACAGGGAGGGAGGGACGGGCCACTGTTATTTCTTCAGGTAACTCTTCTTTGACTAGCCAACTGCCCAGTCGTCCTTTTCTTAAATAGATCTATCTTTTCCCGCCGTGGCCTAGATAGCCAATCCGCATCTCCTCTTCTTCTGCCCAGCAACCACAACAACCTGTAATAAAAGACTCCAAGTACAAGTTAATAACAATGTTATCTCTTTATATACCTCACTTACTTCCTTACCCTCTTTTTTTTCTTTTTTTTCTTATTTAATCCTGACTCACATTGTTTAGAGAAAACGGGGAGGAATGGGGGGGGGGGGGGGGGCGTCCCATGGGGCCCTTCCATTACCTTCCAGGGCCCATTCAGAGGTAGCAGTTGTACCAGGGCCCAAAAGCACATTTGCCCTATAGAAAATCCCAGTACAGTGGTCCCTGTAGTCCCTGTGGTCATACGATGGTAATCCGTTCCAAACGGACCATCGTTTGTTGAAACCATCGTATGTTGAGGGATCCGTGCAATGTAAAGTATAGGACAGTGGTCTACAACCTGCGGACCTCCAGATGTTGCAAAACTACAACACCCAGCATGCTGGGAGTTGTAGTTTTGCAACATCTGGAGGTCTGCAGGTTGAAGACCACTGGTATTGGAGGTTGTACTCACCTGTCCCCGCCGCTCCGGACCGTCACCGCTCGTCACCGCTGCCCTGGATGTCGCCTTTCATCGCTGTTGCCGCGTCCCCGGGTGTGCCCCCGACGCTCCGACAAGGCCTCTGCTTCCCCGGCAGCCTCGCTCTCACGTCACCGCCATCACGTCGCTACGCATGCTGCTCATATTAGATCATGGGACAGCGTGAGCAGCGACGTGATGACGATGATGGAGAGCGCCGACGATGCAGGGGATTCTGAAGAGGACGCGTCGGTGCCCCGAGGACAGGTAAGTGATCGTCAGCTGACCACACAGGGCACCGTAAATGGCTATCCGGTGGTAGCTGAAGCAGTCTGCACTGCCGGATAGCCGTTTATGCGATGGCCCCGACATACAAAAGCATCGTATGTTGATGCTGCCTTCAACATGCGATGGCCTCTGAGAGGCCTTCGTATGTTGAAATGATCGTATGTCGGGGCCATCGTAGGTCGGGGGGTCACTGTATTATAAATGAGGCCCAATAAACTCCAGTAGACTTGAGACTTTTACAGATGTTGCATTGGGGCCCTGAAGATACAAGTTACCCATTTGTTGCTAAGCTACAAAACACACATTTGCAGTCCCAAACATTGGAATCTGGATGCACACTGTGCATCTTTATGGCCTTGTGTGGTGTCTCAGCACAAATACCTGTCCTGTGGCTTTGGACTGTATCCGGCAGTTTGGCAGCTCAAGGTGTTGGACCCACTCAAGGACTCAGTGTTATATTCATTATATTACAGAGTAATATATTGTCTGAATTAGTTATGGTATCATTATATGTATATATGTTTTTATACGTTACTGTACCTTTAATTGAGAGCAACAAACCCCATGTGACCCTGCCTGCCAATGGGAACCCCTGTATAGTGTAGTGGGGGGAGAAGTTTTTTAGTTCACCCCAGTGTGGCTCCTGAGCAACAGGATAGCTCAGGTGTGCTGTGTGTCGTGTGCTCTAGGAGAGGCCTAGCTCAAATGTAATCTCTCGACCAGTCATCCTGCAAGAATTACTCGCAAGGAGGAAATTCATGCCTCTGCAGACCTTGACAGGACCCTAGCTACCAGGACTCAATCTTCTGTCTCACAAGTCAGTATTAATCTATTTGGTGTAAGCACCACAAGTCCCAGCAAGGCAACAGGGCTCCCAAGGGGTTGCGCTGCACTCTCTCACCTAAAGCCAACTGTCTGTGTATTACCATCTGCATCCAGCTCAGTAAAGACAGTTATCCGTAACTTGACATCGGTGTGTTCATTTACTCCCCGTGTCTGGCCCAGGAGAAGCTGTCCCCAACCTCAGACCGTGTATAGGATAACGGTGCCCTGGTATCACGAAGTGATCAGGTATTCTTACTAACACCCCCGTGGAGACCACACTTGTGAAGCATTTTTATGTTTTACTGCATTAAATGGGCACTGTCAGATTCAAAAACTTTGAACTTTGAGATGTTGTACATCTTGGCAAAACATTAACCTTTCTGATATACTTCATTAAAAAATGTTATCTCCTTTTTATAGAAATCATGGCTTATACCACTAGGGGTCCCCATACCATCAAGAACATAATATTGTCTGGTTGCAGCATCATCTTTGTCCAAACTGAAGCATAAGCTGGGACAAAGTCCAAGAAGTGAGGATGGTACTAGCACTCCTCTATGATCACTCCTGTCCTATCAGACTCCTGTCTAAAAACAGAGAGGAGGGGAATACAGAGCAGCCTGTAGTGATTGTATGAAGAGACTCAGCACAGCAGAGCCGACTCAGGGAGGAAGTGAACTCATGGTGAGTAAGGGTGGGCTCAGTGCTTGCCTTGTACATGCCCCTCCTGAGCAGTGGATCGCAGAATGAGTGAGCATCAGAACAGAAGGATTTGTCAGACAAATATAGAGGCTAGACACATAAAAAACATGTAAAGCAACGGCATGACCTAATGAGTAGCACTGTCTGTCTGTGATATCACAGGTACACTTTAATGCACTTTAATACTGACTGACAAGTAATGGGTTACCTTCATTTTCACCCAGTGAATAGCCAAATGCTTAGTTAATGTAAAGGGGTACTATGCTGCTTAGTGTTTGGAACAAACTGTTCCGAATGCTGGAGCCGGCGCCAGGAGCTCGTGATGTCATAGCCCCATTGTGACGTCACACCCCACCCCCTCAATGCAAGTCTATGGCTGTCACGCCCCCTCCCATAGACTTGCATTGAGGGGGTGGGGCATGACATCATGAGGGGGTGGGGCTATGATGACCCTCCCGGTGCAGGCTCCAGCGTTTGGAACAGTTTGCTCCATGCTGAGCAGCAGAGTACCCCTCTAACCCCCTTCTGTGTTGCAGGACTTTTTTCAGAGACTGTTGAAAATAAACCCTGTATTATTGATCAATAGCAGCAGCACAGCATCTTCTTTCCTCCAGAAAATCTTTTTACAAATGGAGACTTATCCAGGTTTCAATAGTGCTGTAGGGACTGGCTTAAAGGGGTTGTGCAGTGAAAAGTTACCTATCCACAGGATAGGGATGAGCACCTGATTGCGGGGGGGGGGGGGGGGGGGGGGGGAGTTGAGTACTAGGAAAGCCCCCCTTGGCTCTCTGAAAGGAGTGCATGCTGGGGACGGAAGGTGCTCCATTCAGTCTCTATGGGAGCGCAGAAGGGGACCTGAGTGCCGTACTTGGGTATCTCTTGTGCTCCCATAGAAATGAATGGAGCACCTTCCGTCCCCAGCATATGCTTCTTCCTCTTTTGGCTAGTAAACCTTATGCAAAGTGATTATATGTCTACATGTTGTCTATATATATATATGTCTATATGTTCTTATCTATAATTTCACAGTATTGATAATGCTCTTTTCAGTTTTCATTCTAAAACCAACCAGTCACCAAGGATTAAGAAGAGGGGGGATTTACAAAACTGTAAACCACCTGGGATGGTCAAAAGAACTGTAAATTTCCCAATCACCTATTATAAGTAAGAAGCGATACAACCACCTTTAGAAGTAGCTGCAGGTTAGAAATAAAATAAAAATATCTATAACCTCCAGAAGCGACTGGAACACAAACTTTTAAATGTCCTAATACTGGATACGTGTAAGGGGAATCGGGAGCTTATTTATCTCATTTTCCTGGCTGCCAAGATTGCCATTGCCACAAGCTATAAACCTCAGTCCATTCCCTTACATTTGGTCAAATCCAAGTTAAATTGAATAATCGCTAATGACAAATTGACCACTGTCCTTACGGATTCACAAAAACATTTAATGCTACTTGGCAGCCGCGGATAACATGCTAGGCGTTTCCCCGTAGCCTCCTTTTCTGATTTTCTGCCTACAAGGTAAAGGTTCTAGACTCGGCTCCTGCGTTTTGCCCTAAGTTAGACTGGTAAGGTAAGGCAATGTATCCACACCCATTGGGGCATTGCACTAACGGGCAGGGTGGCATGTATTGCTATGGAGGCAATAGGACTTACACTGCCATTTGGCTCGCACCTATGGGGAGTTTGACTGGCATTGTTTTGGTGCCAATAAAAAGGTGCATTTAACAAAATGTATGAGGAATTGTGTAAATTACATGTTCCTCTTCTATACTGGGGAGTTGGGTGTGTTTTTTTTTATTTTATTTTATTTACATTTTACATATTGGAGGACAATTTATGAGTGTTGTGTTAAAGTCCAGTTCACACGTTTTTTTTGCGTCTGTTGGAGCAGGAGTTCAGTAAAGCCAGGGCACACTCTAGCACGCTTTTGGCAGCCAAAGAACAAGAGGCCCTCACAAACCCTGGATTTTTGTTAAAGGGGTACCCCCAAAGGATAGGGGATAAGATGTCTGTTCGACTCCGCCCTCGTGTGACGTCACGCCCTGTCCCCTCAATGCAAGTCTATGGGAGGGGGCGTGACGGCCGTCACGCCCCCTCCCATAGACTTGCATTGAGGGGATGGGGCGTGACGTCACACGGGGGTGGAGTCGTGACGTCACGGACTTCCGTTCCGGTGGTCGGGACCCAGACCCTCCAGCGCTTCTGGAGCATAAACAGGTGGGTGCCGCATGCTATATTGCGGGGTCCCCAGTGGCGGGACCCCCGCGATCAGACATCTTATCCCCTATCCTTTTGATAGGGGATAAGATGTCTAGGGGTGGAGTACCCTTTAAAGCCTGTTCTGTTAGGGTCACAGCTTAGGGTCACAAAGGATTATCACATGACCACAATGCTGATATTTTCCTAGCATTTCGGCTAGGTGCCCTCCATCAACGGTTGAATTTAGTCACCATCCTCTGCACATCTGCTCTTGGCAACTCCACTACAAGGCTTGCACCTCTTTTGCCATCTTCACAGGAAAATACTTGGAATATGTGAATGGGGCCCCAAAATAAGTTCTGCTGGTGACGCATGTAGATACATTAAAAAAGTCTTAATAAAACATTATAACAATAAGAATGTTTATTTGTACCTTTTTAAGTAATCTAAAAGCTGTGATACATGCATGTAGAGCCTGGCAGTCTTTGATATTTTAATCATTGATTATATTCCCCCTTACATAATATGTGTCACATTTGGTGTGCCTGCTATAAAATGATATAAATTAGTATAGATAATTCATCCTCAGCACAGTTACAATGACATTTATGTGATGACAAGCATGCTTTGTCTATTTATTGATGTGGAGACTCCTATAATTCCATGTGACGGACTTCTTCCTGGTTGTCCCATGTAACACCCAGATTCCAATTAAATAGCTGATTTATAGTAATGGAGGTGACTTAAATGACTAATACATACATGACTGTTACCTAAGAATTCAATAAAAAGAAAATGTATATTCATTTCCTCATTATAAAGTTCACTACATCAAAGAGGACTTTCTATGTCAGATTAGATAGGGGCTAAGGCTAAGTTCATATCACTGCTGACCTCTATTCTGTTCAGGGTCCATTTCGCTCTTTGTTTTTGACACTTGGGGTCTGTCAGGTCTCTGTTATTTTAGGGGAGTTGAGTGGAGAAAAATACCAGACATGCAGAATTTTTTTATCGAAGTAATATACAAACTTTCTGGCACCAGTTGATTAGAAAAATTTGTTTGCCACCGGAGTACCCCTTTAATTATGAGACTTCTCCTTTAAATAAGAGATTGTAGATAGGGAGAGATGCTACAGATTTTGCATGAAGACACGCAATGGAGCTGCAGTACAATGCTTTGCCTCATGCTGTTACGGTTAATTATTTATTTCCCATTACATATGCCGCACCAGCATATTCTGGAGTACTGTAGAGATTGTTATAAATATTTTATTGTTTTCATGTCATGTATGTTAAAAAGATTTGTATTCTTCTATATTTACAGTTTTATGCATTTGGGGCAAAACAAAATATTTACCATGCAACCAATGTATGAAGGAAAAGCGGTAACATTCCAATGATAATGGTATCTAGTATATTTATTGTTATATGTACTAAATTGTTCTACTACAGTCATTGCAATCCAGTTTAAAGTGCACTTGTAGTCTCTTCCCTTAACTATCAGTGCTGTTAGTTTTGGTGCTCGTATGCTAAAAAGGGGCTAGACTGTTAACTAGGTGGTCCCCACAATCAGATCTACAGGGAAGCATGCTCGGATTTATGAGAGGGAGTCTCCCTTCTAGTGACGAAAAGTGGCAGCTATATATGTGGCACTGTACTACATCAACAAATTATACTGTATCATGTGACAACTGTGTCTGGATGGTGGGTCCTCCATGCAGCATTAAAGGGGTTATCCAGCATAAGGTAAGTTTAGTACGTACCTGGCAGGCAGTAATGGACATGCTTAGGAAGTATCTGTGCTTGTCTTGGGCTAAATGGCTATGTTGTGAGATTACCATAATGCTGTGGCCATCTTTTTGTGAACTTGTATTTCCTGTTTGACTTATGTTTTTTTACTACAAATCCCACAATTCCATTTTCCTCCCTCCCACGCATCAGCCACCCACCCCCCATTGAAAGAAAAGACCTGTGGTTTTCAGTCAGGGTGCCTATGTCACGATGCCGGCTGGCAGGAGGTGGATCCTCTGTGCCAGAGAGGGATTGGCGAGGACCGCGCTAGTGGACCGGTTCTAAGCCACTACAGGTTTTCACCAGAGCCCGCCGCAAAGCGGGATGGTCTTGCTGCGGCGGTAGTGACCAGGTCGTATCCACTAGCAACGGCTCACCTCTCTGACTGCTGAAGATACTGAAGATAGGCGAGGTACAAGGGAGTAGGCAGAAGCAAGGTCGGACGTAGCAGAAGGTCGAGGCAGGCAGCAAGGATCGTAGTCAGGGGCAACGGCAGGAGGTCAGGAACACGGGCTAGGAACAGACAAGGGAACGCTTTCACTAGGCACTAAGGCAACAAGATCCGGCCAGGGAGTGCAGGGGAAGTGAGGTAATATAGGGAAGTACACAGGTGATCACACTAATTGGTAATTGGGAAGATTGGGCCAGGCACCAACATTGGTGCACTGGCCCTTTAAATTGCAGAGACCCGGCGCGCGCGCGCCCTAGGGAGCGGGGCCGCGCGCGCCGGGACAGGACCGACGGAGAGCGAGTCAGGTACGGGGACCGGGGTGCGCATCGCGAGCGGGCGCCACCCGCATCGCGAATCGCATCCCGGCTGGAGGCGGTACCGCAGCGCACCCGGTCAGTGGATCTGACCGGGGCGCTGCAGCAACGAGGATGAGGCGAGCGCTCCGGGGAGGAACGGGGACCCGGAGCGCTCGGCGTAACAGTACCCCCCCCCTTGGGTCTCCCCCTCTTCTTGGGGCCAAAGAACCTGAGGAAAAAAAAGTCAATTTTTCCGTGATGAGGTCCGATGCACATTAGGAGGGGTTCTGTGCGGAAACGCATGAGACAGTCCAATCTTTTATTGTTAATACAATAGATGTAGAGGGGTCTGGCGAGACTGGTCACAGGGACGTAGAACCTGTTGATAAGAGAGGCCAAAAAAAATTTTCCTGCAGATCCGGAATCCAAGGAGACCATAGTAGAGAAGGAGAAGGTAGAGGCAGATATCCGCACAGGCACAGTAAGGCGTGGAGAAGCAGAGTTGACATCAAGAACTGTGTCACCTTTGTGCGGAGTCAGCGTACGTCTTTCCAGGCGGGGAGGACGGATAGGACAATCCTTCAGGAAGTGTTCGGTACCGGCATAGTACAGGCAAAGATTCTCCATGCGGCGTCGTGTCCTCTCTTGAGGTGTCAAGCGAGACCGGTCAACTTGCATAGCCTCCGCGGCGGGAAGCACAGGAACGGATTGCAGAGGACCAGAGGAGAGAGGAGCCGGGGAGAAAAAACGCTTCGTGCGAACAAAGTCCATATCCAGGCGAAGCTCCAGACGCCATCCGGAAGAACGCATGTCAATGCGAGTGGCAAGATGAATGAGTTCATGTAGGTCAGCAGGAGTCTCTCGTGCGGCCAGAACATCTTTAATGTTGCTGGATAGGCCTTTTTTAAAGGTCGCGCAGAGAACCTCACTATTCCAGGACAACTCGTAAGCAAGAGCACGGAACTGAATGGCGTACTCGCCAATGGAAGAAACACCCTGTTCCAGGTTCAGCAGGGCAATCTCGGCAGAAGAAGCTCGGGCAGGCTCCTCGAAGACACCACGGACCTCAGCGAAGAAGGACTGGACTGTGGCTGTGGCAGAATCATTGCGGTCCCCATCAAACTTGTCCGGCAGGGACAAGCAGGGGTTAAGAACGGCCGGTTGCTGCGGAGGAGTTGCAGGAGCCGGCGGAGGAGATGGTTGTTGCAGCTGTAGCTGTGACTGAAGTTGCTGTATCTGCGGCAGCAGCTGCTGTGACTGAAGTTGCTGTATCTGCGGCAGCAGCTGCTGTAACTGTGACTGAAGACGCTGTGTCTCGGAGATCAAGTATGCCAGCTGTTGATCTCGTTGGGCGATCTTTACGCCAAATTTGTCCGGCAGGGACAAGCAGGGGTTAGGAACGGCCGGTTGCTGCGGAGGAGTTGCAGGAGCCGGCGGAGGAGATGGTAGTTGCAGCTGTAGCTGTTGCTGTATCTGCAGCTGCTGTATCTGTGACTGAATACGCAGTGCCTCGGAGGTCAAGTATGCCAGCTGTTGATCTCGTTGGGCGATCTTTAGGGCTAGCTGGGCGACCAGTGTAGGATCTTCAGCGGGATCCATGGCCGGATCTACTGTCACGATGCCGGCTGGCAGGAGGTGGATCCTCTGTGCCAGAGAGGGATTGGCGAGGACCGCGCTAGTGGACCGGTTCTAAGCCACTACAGGTTTTCACCAGAGCCCGCCGCAAAGCGGGATGGTCTTGCTGCGGCGGTAGTGACCAGGTCGTATCCACTAGCAACGGCTCACCTCTCTGACTGCTGAAGATACTGAAGATAGGCGAGGTACAAGGGAGTAGGCAGAAGCAAGGTCGGACGTAGCAGAAGGTCGAGGCAGGCAGCAAGGATCGTAGTCAGGGGCAACGGCAGGAGGTCAGGAACACGGGCTAGGAACAGACAAGGGAACGCTTTCACTAGGCACTAAGGCAACAAGATCCGGCCAGGGAGTGCAGGGGAAGTGAGGTAATATAGGGAAGTACACAGGTGATCACACTAATTGGTAATTGGGAAGATTGGGCCAGGCACCAACATTGGTGCACTGGCCCTTTAAATTGCAGAGACCCGGCGCGCGCGCGCCCTAGGGAGCGGGGCCGCGCGCGCCGGGACAGGACCGACGGAGAGCGAGTCAGGTACGGGGACCGGGGTGCGCATCGCGAGCGGGCGCCACCCGCATCGCGAATCGCATCCCGGCTGGAGGCGGTACCGCAGCGCACCCGGTCAGTGGATCTGACCGGGGCGCTGCAGCAACGAGGATGAGGCGAGCGCTCCGGGGAGGAACGGGGACCCGGAGCGCTCGGCGTAACAGCCTACAGCTGTTGCATTAGTTGCAGATTGATCCCTCTCCCACCAAGCGATGCCTCCACTCATTGAAGCAGACAGGCTCCCTGTCATCAGCTGACTAGTGAGTCAGGTCTCGGCCGCATTGCAAGCTGGGAAAAATCTGAGACAACCATCATTTTGTATGCTGGTAAAAATAAATATTGAGGTGAAAATCACATAAGAATTGTGAGAAAACCGTCACACACAGGTACAGACACTATATTATGAACTACACTGACTTTACAGCCCCTGTAGCATAGTCAAATAAAAAAAATTCCTGGAATACCCCTTTAAAGGAAGCAGCAGAATGGGAAGTTTGAGTTCCTATGGAGAGCATGATATGCCTTAAAAATAGGAAATAAAGGACGACTGTGCAGTAAATTCAGCAAAGACAGGTCCAGTTGTGCGCAAAATGTATGTAAATTTTCTCCTTTTTTCCCCAAGTTTGCCAAAATGGGTGTGGGTGTGGAAAGGTTTTGCCCAAAGGGGGACTGATCACGCGCGCTCACCAAATTGATTACAGTTTATGCTTGCTAGCAAGTATAAACTGCAGTTGAAATCTGCACCAGATCAGAGCTGGCATAGATTGAAAGGAGTACTCCGCCCCTAGACATCTCATCCCCTATCCAAAGGGATCCAGCCGCTGCGACTCCCGCGATATCCACACAGACACCCAGTGTTCTGAACATTATGTTCAGAATGCTGGATTTGGGCGGCTGTGGTCATGATGTCGCGCCACACCCCCTCGTGACATCACGCCACGCCCACTCCATTTATGTCGATGGCAGGGGGTGTGACAGCCTTCACGCCCCCTCCCATTAACCCCTTGAGGACCATGCCCATTTTGGCCTTAAGGACCAGACCAACTTTATTTTAGCATTTTTGTTTTTTCCTCCTCGCCTTCTAAAAATCATAACTCTCTTATATTTCCATCCACAGACCCATATCAGGGCTTGTTTTTTGCGTCACCAATTATACTTTGTAATGACATCACTTATCTTACCATAAAATGTACGGCGCAACCAAACAAATATTATATATGTGGGAAAATTGAAAAGAAAACCGCAATTTAGCACATTTTGGAAGGTTTTGTTTTCACGCTGTACACATTCCGGTAAAAATGACATGTTTTCTTTATTCTGTGGGTCAATACAATTACAATGATACCCATGTTATATGCTTTTCTATAATTGTACCACTTAAAAAAACTCTCAAAGCATTTTAACAAAATTAGTATGTTTGAAATTGCCCTATTTTGACCAACTATAACTTTCAAATTTTTCCGTATATGGGGCGGTATGAGGGCTCATTTTTTGCGCCATCATCTGTAGTTTTTTTTGCTTAGGTTTTTCTTTTTATACATTTTTTATTTAAAAAAATTTCATAAAATGTGACAAAAAAGCTGCAATTTTTGACAATTTTTTTTTATTTTTTTACATTTACGCCATTCACCATATGGGATAATTAACAATATATTTTAATATTTCAGACGCACGTGGCGATACCAAATATGTGTTTTAATAATTTTTTTATGCTTTTTGGGGGGTAAAATGGGAAAAACTGACGTTTTCCGGTGCTCCCAGTCATGGCGGCGTAGTGTGTTAAGTACCACGATGCGTTATGTACCACGGTACCATGACATACATTTACGTCCATTGTCGTTAAGGGGTTAACATGAATGGAGGGGGCCATCACGCCATGGCCGCCCGAACCCAGCGTTCTGAACATTATGCTTAGAACACTGGGTGTCTGCACGGAGATCGCGGGGGTTCCCAGCAGCTAGACCCCCGTGATCAGACATCTTATCCCCTTTTCTTTGGATAGAGGATAAGATGTCTAGGGTCGGAGTACCCCCTTAAGTTAGAGTGCTCAGGCAGCCTCCGATGCACAAGGAATTATGTTAAAGGGGTACTGCGGTGGAAACCTTTTTATTTTTTTCAAATCAACTGGCTCCAAAAAGTTAAACAGATTTGTAAATAACTTCTATTAAAAAATCTTAATCCTTTCAGTAC